>NC_134397.1:25300028-25951983 GCF_050003625.1 Haematobia irritans
CCATAGAATCGCGAGCTGTGTGGCATGTAGCGCCATCTTGTTGAAACCACATGTCAACCAAGTTCAGTTCTTCCATTTTTGGCAACAAAAAGTTTGTTAGCATCGAACGATAGCGATCGCCATTCACCGTAACGTTGCGTCCAACAGCATCTTTGAAAAAATACGGTCCAATGATTCCACCAGCGTACAAACCACACCAAACAGTGCATTTTTCGGGATGCATGGGCAGTTCTTGAACGGCTTCTGGTTGCTCTTCACTCCAAATGCGGCAATTTTGCTTATTTACGTAGCCATTCAACCGGAAATGAGCCTCATCGCTGAACAAAATTTGTCGATAAAAAAGCGCGAAACACATTTCGAACCGAACACTGATTTTGGTAATAAAATTCAATGATTTGCAAGCGTTGCTCGTTAGTAAGTCTATTCATGATGAAATGTCAAAGCATACTGAGCATCTTTCTCTTTGACACCATGTCTGAAATCCCACGTGATCTGTCAAATACTAATGCATGAAAATCCTAACCTCAAAAGAATCACCCTTTATATTGAAAATTGAGTATCTCTTAGATGCAAAATCTACAAAACAGTAAAAATCTACAATTTTTGGGAGAACTGTGGTAAGCGTGATTTCAATGCGCATGAAATGGAATAGTGTTATGCCGACATATCTTCCTTAAAGGAAATACATACATCGCAAAACACCAAAAGATTATAAACCCAGCAAAAAAAATTAGAAGCTCCTTCAAAGTCATAACATTTATTCCACATTCAAAAATGCTCTTCTCACTTCACAAGAAGTGAACATTTCTGTTTTAGAATTTTTCCAAATGAAACTCGAAATACTGGATACAATGCAGCGGATGGAGAAAAAGAAGACTTCAGTCTTGGTCGAAAAAAAAAATTATCAAAAATTTGAAATACGTTTATGACATCGAGACAGATGCCGAATCGTGGATTTACGCAAATGAGCCTGTAAGTAGACATCAGTCGACTGTATGGTTGTTTCAAGATGAGCCAAATCCAACAAAAGTCGCATGAAGCATTTGAAATTTAGGGGATTTATGGTATAGGTTCGAAAACTAACAAGTCTATATTTTCTCCATATCGAATTCTAAAATTATTTTCACATTAATCTAAATGATTTGTCTTTAAATGCAAATTATATAAAGAGTTTTGTTAAAATTTTGCAAAGGTAGAGCCAAACATTCTTAGAAATCATTATAACCCAGTTTGTATGGGGATAGAAGTTAAAACTGTAACTTTGTTACTCAAACCAGGGGGGGGCTAACAAAATTTTAGGAAAATAAGAAAATCTATAAAAAAATATCAAAAATAAAAGTAACATTTATCTTAGATATTTTTAACACTCAAATGGGATTTAGAAACCTTACCTCTTTCATGGGCATTCGTAATTTGAGAATTTCAGCATAACGCCTTAAAACCTCCAAAGGGGCATGAATCTGGAGTCAATAAAAAAATCATTTTAAAAACAATTAATTATTTTTTGTGTTGTTGTGACTTACCTTAACAAAATAAATTTGTTCACGTTCCTTGCATACCGTCTCAATTTCTAAGCCCTCTGTCATGAGATTCGCTTCGAATGTCTGTCGTTTTTCCACATGACTCTCTTCGACATTCGGTTGTGGATGGACTTTGTAAGCCAGCACAAAGTCAATAGATCGTACACCATCGTCAAAGAACAGTGATGCATTTTTCTCACATTTCAAATAAAAATCAGTCGGAGCATTTAATTCTTCTTCTGGTGTATCTTTAAATGGTGCTAATTGAGTCATTGGCACCTCTTCAATGGCAGGAGTTTTTGAACGATTATGATTATTGAGGTAATTGTTGTGATTTGTATGATTATTGATAATGCGTCCAGATTGTCTTGGATCTTCGTCTAGGAGCAGCGTAGAGGCTGTACTATCTCTTTGGAAACTAGAAGGAAAAATAAAGAAAAATAAATTAAACGATATTTCTGCATGGTTTCCAGGCAGTGATAGTAAATGAGATCATTTGTGTGGGGAAAACTAATTATGAAGCAAGTGTGAAATTTACGTATATGAAGAGTATTCAAATGTAAATGGGATTGTACTAAAAAAAAAACTATATACACTCATAGAAAAAAGTCTGCTAAAAATAGCAGGTTCTAGCGAAAAGAAATTGCAAAATTTTTAAGTTTCAAAATGACACCCACAAAGCAGAATCCAAAATATTTTTTTTTTTTTTATTTCCCAGCACTCTTATATCCTTAAAAGTTCCTATACGCGATCAGCCAACATTTTTGGTTTACTGTCGTGCCTTAATTGCAGACAATGTATGTTATTTCAGCAAAGAGTGACACACAAATAATTTTTTTTCTGATTCAATCACGAAATTAATTGATCCAATTAATTTTTTTTAATTGAAATGTCTTTAATCACTGAAATGATAGTATGAATTAAAAAAATAATTGAAAGTCAATTAAAGAATTAATTGATCTATTTAGAAAATTAATTAATACTATTATTTTTGTTCAATCAATTAAATTTTTAATTGAATATTTTTTAAAACTCAATTAAGATTTTAATTGGAAAAATTTTCGCGAAATGTTATTCTGTGTACGCAAAAAAAATCTCATTAAATCATGAAATTAATTGATCCAATTAATTTTTTAATTGAAATGTCTTCAATCACGAAAATTATAGTATCAATCACAGTTTTAACTGGACATTAAAAATACTTGAATAAAATAATTGATTTCATTAGAAAATTTCAATTAACTTTTTAATTGATTCAATTAAAAATTCAATTGATGTTGATGGCAAACCTCAAATATTTTTTTCATTAAAAATGTAAATATTTTATATTACTTTCTTAACTGACTTAGTGTTTTTGGTTTGATTAAAAAATTGATTGATTGAAATAAATTTTTGGTTAAAACTTAAAAAATTGTCCATCACTTTTTTTCACTGACTTAGTCCTCAGAGTTTGATTAAAAAGTAATTGCATCAATTTATTTTTTAAATAAACATTTTAAAATGTTCAATCATTGACTTATTAACTTAATGTTTCTATTTTGATTAAAAATTGTATCAATTAATTTATTAATTGAAACAAGTATATACGGCCGTAAGTTCGTCCAGGCCGAATCTTATGTACCCTCCACCATGGATAGCGTAGAAACTTCTACGAAAGACTGTCATCCACAAATTTCAACTCACTCGGATGAAATTTACTCCTCCAAGAGGCTCCAAAACCAAATCTCGGGATCGGTTTATATGATTATGGACTGATATGGATCACTTTTGGCATGGTTGTTAAATATCATGTACTACCACCACGTACCAAATTTCAACCAGATCGGATGAATTTTGCTTCTCCAAAAGGCACCGGAGGTCAAATCTGGCGATCGGTTTATATGGGAGCAATATATAATTATGGACTGATAGGAACCAATTCCGGCATGGTTGTTGGATACCATATACTAACATCACTTACCAAATTTCAACCGAACACAGAAAAAAATATCACCAAAATATTTCCAATTAAAAAGTTAATTGAAGTAAAAAATTTTTTTCAATTAATAAATTAATTGATACAACTAACTTTTTAATCATGATAGAAACATTAAGATAATTAAGTCAATGATTGAAAATTTTAAAATTTTTAATTAAAAAATTAATTGATACAATTAACTTTTTAATCAAATTCGGAAGACTAATTCAGTTAAAAAAAGCGCTGATTTCTTTTTTAATTTTTAATTAAAGATGTATTTCAAACAATCATTTGTTAATCCAAGTAAAAACTCTAAGCCAATTCAGAAAGTAATTAAAAATAGTTACCTTTTTTAATTAATAAATTAATTGAGTTTTGCAATCAACATCAATTAAATTTTTAATTGAATCAATTAAAAAATTAATTGAAATTTGCTGAAAAAATCAATTAATTTTTTAATCAAGAATTTTTTCTATGCCCAATTAAAACTGTGATTGATACTATCATTTTCGTGATTGAAGACATTTCAATTAAAAAATTAATTGGATCAATTAATTTGGTGATTGAATCAGAAAATTTTTTTTTGTGTGAATGGGAAGAATATTGCTCTTCCAAGGTGCACCGGAGGTCAAATATGGGGATCGGTTTATATGGGGCTATATATAATTATGGACCGATATCGACCAATTTTTGCATGGGTATTTGAGGCCATATATTAACATCACGTACCAAATTTCAACCGGATCGGATGAATTTTGGTCTTCCAAGAGGCTCCGGAGGTCAAATCTGGTGATCGGTTTATATGGGGGCTATATGTAATTATGGACCGATATGGACCAATTTTTGCATGGTCATTAAAGACCATATACTAACATAATGTACCAAATTTCAGCCGGATCGGATGAAATTTGTTTTTCTTAGAGGCTCTGCAAGCCAAATCGGGGGATCGGTTTATATGGGGGCTATATATAATTATGGACCGATGTGGACCAATTTTTTCATGGTTTTTTAGAGACCACATACTAACACCATGTACCAAATTTCAGCCGGATCGGATGAAATTTGCTTTTCTTAGAGGCTCCGCAAGCCAAATCGGGTGATCGGTTTATATGGGGGCTATATATAATTATGGACCGATGTGAACCAATTTTTGCATGGTTGTTAGAGACCATATACTAACACCATGTACCTAATTTCAGCCGGATCGGATGAAATTTGCTTCTCTTAGAGGCCTCGCAAGCCAAATTTGGAGGTCCGTTTATATGGGGGCTATACGTAAAAGTGGACCGATATGGCCCATTTGCAATACCATCTGACGTACATCAATAACAACTACTTGTGCCAAGTTTCAAGTCAATAGCTTGTTTCGTTCGGAAGTTAACGTGATTTCAACAGACGGACGGACGGACATGCTCAGATCGACTCAGAATTTCCCCACGACCCAGAATATATATATACTTTATGGGGTCTTAGATCAATATTTCGATGTGTTACAAACGGAATGACCCCCCCCATCCTATGGTGGAGGGTATACAAATTGTCAACTTCAATCAACTTTTTAATCGGAAATAGTTTGGGGATATTTTTTTCCTGTGTACTTGTTAATTTGACTCTTTGGTTTGGGTGTACCTTAGATAGGGTCACGGCCTAAAGGAAAAAAAAAGTTGATGCGGTCACCCCCCAGTTTTGTAGCATATTCGAAGACAATTTCAGAACACCAAAACTTTTTTTTCCGTGCACCCTACGACCCCCCGAAATACAATTTATTGTGCTGTGGCGTCATTTGAAGTCCGATCGAAAAGAAACGCATATCGTTGTTCGTGGTTGATCAGGGGCTATATTTCGTGCATTGGTCATTTTTGACTCCAACGTCAAATTTGATTTTTAATTTTTTTATTTCGCTTCGTATACCCCTATGACGCCCATTTCTAATAACCATTATAAAGATCTTAACAAAATATGAAACTTTTGCTTTTGAAGTATTTACTTATATTCATAAACAAAAAAGTTACAGAGATTTTAAAAAGTCAATAGGTCACCCTACACAACACTAAATAGTTTTTGCTGTGTTGTCATGATGTACGATCGAAACCACATGCACATCGTTATTCATATCTACGAAATTGATTTATATGGCATTTAGAACACAAAACCTGTTTATCTGTAAATTTCTAACGGTACCTTTGTATACATACTCGTTGTTTGCACTACGGCATTTTCTGCGTTATGCAAAGTGCATGTGTTTTTGCTAGAGCAACTTGAGTGCCTACTGTTTTCATCACGAAAACAGCGTCATATTGTATATGACAAAATTATCCTTTACAAAATACCCCAACTAGTTTCCATTCCAAAAAAGCGTACAAATTCAAGCACTCCTTGTAGGATAATCCCCACGTCCTTTTTTAAAATTACAATCCATAATAAAAAAACATCGAATGAATGCCCCATTGACTA
Source organism: Haematobia irritans (assembly GCF_050003625.1). NCBI lineage: Eukaryota > Metazoa > Arthropoda > Insecta > Diptera > Muscidae > Haematobia > Haematobia irritans. The sequence continues at coordinate 25,305,960 of NC_134397.1, forward strand.
CATAAATACATAAAATATAAGGACACCCTCCGATCCTTGCTGTGATAAAGGGCAATAATGGGAGCCGTAACTATTTGCCTATAACGTCATTCGCCTCATAACAAAATGAAAAACCACGCACTAGGATAATGTTGACCTATTTCTAATGTGGAACTGGAACAACAAGTAATGCGTGTAATGTCAACATATTTGTTTACGACCAAATGATGGAAATAGGATTATGCGAAGATTATTGACGCCCGTACACTCAAAAAAGCTGCTCCCGTTATTCATGTAATAAGATAGTCTATGTATTAAACTACCAAAGATACAGCCGCAGAAAAAAGTCACCTAAAAACAAAGCCGGTGTTTGCTGTTATATTTTTGTGGTCTATCGAAAAAAATGTGTTTGTTTTGAAAATTTTAACGATAATATTTTACTAATTGTAACATAATACAAATAGATTAATACTCTTCGTCAAATTGAAGAAAATTTATTAAAAAAGTATTTTTTTCTGTTATTTAAGCAAATTTTATATATATATATTTTTTTTTTTTGATATGTTACTGGCGGAATGACCAAGTTAATATACCCCCATCCTATGGTGGAGTGTATACAACTATCAGACAATGTTGCTAACTTAGCAAAAATGTCCTTCCCTGTTTTTCCCTATTTCAGCACTCTTTGCGCTACTTTAGCAGATTTTTCTGCTGTGTCGTTACTAAGTAAAAAATTTTCTACTGTCCATGGAAAATGTCCTTATTGGCAATATTTGGAAGCGTGTTAATTTTTATTACATTCGTTTTATTGCCACTGATAGAATGATTCATTATTGTACTAGGTTTATGATTTTTTCATTTGGAATAGCTTCTGCCTCATTGTTGTGGTGACTGCTCCTACATCGTAAATAAAATGTCCTCACCATTTTGGAAATAAAGTTATTAAGACACAGTTATAGAACTAGGTCAATACCACTTCCATATTTCTTGATACGATATTAATTTGTTTCAAAACAGGGTTAATATATGCTTCCACAAAATATATGTGGAATAGCATGTGGAATATCAACACTTTCTGTATAAAATAATAAAGTAAACACACCTAAAATTGTGGAGTACATTGTGAAAAAAATGTTTTTTTTTCAAAATAAAATATTTTTGATAAAATTGTCTTCGAAAATCAAATATGTACATAAAACCTGCTTTGACTCCGGCCAGAACGAAGTTCATAAACAATCCATCATGGAATTGAAACATAAGGGTTAATGTATATTAAATCTTACATTCAAAACAATTAAACCCTTCAGAGCACTAAAGCCAATTTAACTTTTAGTTCATGGAATAATTAAGTTTTGAGAAAGGGAAGTTTAGGTTAGGTTATGTTAGGTGGCAGCCCGATGTATCAGACTCACTTAGACTATTCAGTCCATTGTGATACCACATTGGTAAACTTCTCTCTTATCACTGAGTGCTGCCCGATTCCATATTAAGCTCAATGACAAGGGACCTCCTTTTTATAGCCGAGTCCGAACGGCGTTCCACATTGCAGTAAAACCACTTAGAGAAGCTTTGAAACCCTCAGAAATGTCACCAGCACCGAAGCAGGAATCGTACCCACGACCTTGTGTATGCAAGGCAGGCATGCTAACCATTGCACCACCGTGACTCCCTTTGAGAAAGGGAAAAATTGTACACAAATGAAGCGTGCATATTTTTTTTACAAAACACTCCTATCTGGCATTTCGTATGGCTCTAAAGCACGGTTGCCACAGTTAGTATAATTATACCAAAAAATGGTAGACTTTTTAGAACATTCTTTATAGTTATAAAATTTTGAGAAAATTTTCTATAGTAATAAAATTTTGAGAAAATTTTCTATAGTAATAACATTTTGAGAAAATTTTCTATAGTAATAAAATGTTGACAAAATTTTCTATAGAAATAAAATTTTGACAAAATTTTTTATAGAAATAACATTTTGACAAAATTTTCTATAGAAATAAAATTTTGATAAAAATTTTCCAAAGAAATAAAAAATTGACAAAATTTTCTATAGAAATAACATTTTGACAAAATTTTCTATAGAAATAAGATTTTGATAAATATTTTCCAAAGAAATAAAATGTTGACAAAATTTTCTAAGGGAGGTTCAAGTGTAGTTCACTTTGGGTTGAGTGAATTACCCGAATTTATTCTGATAATTGGTTGATAGTTTTGCTGCAAATAGAGGATGCTGATGAGGAATGTGGTAATTCCGAAACAGCTGTACATCCAACCATCTTGCAGTCTATAGGGCTTTGCCCAAATATATTTGACAAGCATACTTTTCCTCTGTTGGTTAAGCTACACTGGTAGTTTAGTCAATGCATGGCTTTAAGCTGAGATCAAAAAACAACAATAACGATTGAAGAGAAGCCAACAATAACAAACAAAACGAATGAAGATAGAGGAAGCACGCTCAAAAACAAACCCAGCCAATCAATGATTTGAGTTTGGCAAAGGAAAAGAGATATGCTGGCAAATTTGTTTAGGCAGTAGCCGACTATCAAACCCTTTTTCGGGAGGTTCAAGTGTAGTTTACTTTGGGTTGAGTGAATTACCCGAATTTATTCTGATAATTGGTTGATAGTTTTGCTGCAAGTAGAGGATGCTGATGAGGAATGTGGTAATTCCGAAACAGCTGCACATCCAACCATCTTGCAGTCTATAGGGCTTTGCCCAAATAAATTTGACAAGCATACTTTTCCTCTGTTGGTTAAGCTACACTTGTCGTTTAGTCAATGCATGGCTTTAAGCTGAGATCAAAAAAACAACAATAACGATTGAAGAGAAGCCAACAATAACAAACAAAACGAATGGAAATAAAATTTTAACAAAATTATCTATAGGAATAAAATTTTGACAAAATTTTCAATTGAAATAAAATTTTGACAAAATTTTCTATTGAAATAAAGTTTTGACAAAATTTTCTAACGAAATAAAATTTCGACAAAATTTTTTATAGAAATCAATTTTTGACAAAATTTTCTATTAAAAAAAAAAATTTCGACAAAATTTTCTTTAAAAAAAATTAGACAAAATTTTCTAAAGAAATAAAATTTCCTAAAGAAATAAATGTTGACAAAATTTTCTGTAAAAATAAAATTTTGACAAAATTTTCTATAGAAATAAAATTTTGCCAAATTTTCTATAAAAAATTTCGACAAAATTTTCTAAAGAAATAAAATTTTGATTAAATTTCCTAAAGAAATAAATGTTGACAAAATTTTCTGTAGAAATAAATTTTTGACAAAATTTTCTATTGAAATAAAAATTTTGACAAAATTTTCTGTAAAAATAAAATTTTGATAAAATTTTCTATAAAAATAAAAATTTTACAAAATTTTCTATAGAAATAAAATTTTGACAAAATTTTCTATAGAAATAAAATTTTGACAGAATTTTCTATAGAAATAAAATTTTGATGAAATTTTCTATTGAAATAAAATTTTGACAAAATTTTCTACAAAAATTAAATTTTAACAAAATTTTCTATTGAAATAATATTTTGACAAACTTTTCTCTGTCAAACTTTTTGACAAAATTTTCTATAGAAATAAAATTTTGCCACATTTTCTATAGAAATAAAATTTTGACAAAATTTTCTATAGAAATAAAATTTTGACAAAATTGTCTATAGAAATATAATTTTGACAAAATTTTCTATAGAAATAAAATTTTGACAAAATTTTCTGTAAAACTAAAATGTTGACAAAATTTTCTAAAGAAATAAAATTTTGATTAAATTTCCTAAAGAAATAAAATGTTGATTAAATTTCCTAAAGAAATAAAATTTTGACCAAATTTTCTATAGAAATAAATTTTTGACAAAATTTTCTATTGAAATAAAATTTTGACAAAATTTTGTATAGAAATAAATTTTTGACAAAATTTTCTTTTGAAATAAAATTTTAACAAAATTTTCTATAGAAATAAAATTTTGCCAAATTTTCTATAGACATAAAATATTGACAAAATTTTCTATAGAAATAAAATTTTGACAAAATTTTCCATAGAAATAAAATTTTGACAAAATTTTCTATAGAAATAAAATTTTGACAAAATTTTCTATAGAAATAAAATTTTAACAAAATTTTCTATAGAAATAAAACTTTGATAAAATTTTCTAAAGAAATAAACTTTTACAAAATTTTTTATATAAATAAACTTTTGAAAAAACATCAACAGAAACAAAATTTTCAATAGAAAACAAATTTTGATAAAATTTTCCAATATTTTTAAAATTTTTAATTATCGTGTTAAGGTGGGTACTATGTTCGGTTTTCGAGTTGAAAATCACTTTATTTTCGCGATTACTTTTCCTGAAATAATCAAAATTATAAATTAAAACAACAATATTCCTGTAAAGCCTTGCCGAAATCTAGGGGAACAAGAAACTGCGCATCAATTGAATTAATTTATCTGCTTCATATTGAACTGTTTTATTAAAGTAACCGCGAAAATTTCAACTCGAAAAGCGAACATAGTACTTACCTTTAGGTCCTACTATCAAAGTCCATTGTAAGTTCTCTTTTTTGTAGAAGTAGTAACCAAAAACCAAAATAGGAAGTTTTTTATTTGATGGATTTTTGTTAATATTTTCTTAACATTTTGGTAGATTATTTTTGGCACGAGTGGCAACCGTGATCTGAAAACTCTTGCAATTATGAACTCAAATTTATTACATAAAACTACGATCTTTTTAAGAAGTGAAAAAAATTATTGTGTTAAAAAATGCTCTTGAATTTGTTGAAAAATATTTACTTATGTTTGTGATATTGGCGTTTGTAAATCAGTTTAGTTAATTTGTTGAAACTAGCCAAAATTTTCTAAAATTAACCTAAAATTCCCTTCTTGGAGGACCACTATTTTTTTGAGTGTAGTATTTTAAAATACGAACAAAAAAAAACAAAAGTTTAAAATCTTAAAAATTCCTTTAGCGGTACTGGGAATTATTTCTGGGATCAATACATTTGTATTCATATTCTCGTTGCTCAATAACAAAAAATGGTAGATCGTAGAGTCAATATCATTACATCTGGCCTCAAAAAGCCTCCAACGCAAACCTAAGAACCTTAAGGCGCATGAAAAAAGATCAAGAGATTGGTCTAAATAGTGAGTACATTAAAACCGGGATCATTAGACTATGAGCGGCATATCTTTTTTAAAGAAACGAAAAATAGTCCTTAATCTAAATTTTAATCAAATCAGACGTACAAAACTGAAAGATGAACCAATTTGGATCATCTTCAGTACAAAATACGGACTTCTCTTATTGAATAAATTCATTTATTTTTTGTGTGTTTTCGGACCATCAGAAATTAATCCATACTTCCAGAGAAGGATTGTGATCACTTTCTAAAGCAAAATGTTATTTTTGGTCGGTGAACATGTAACATGGTTGTCGTAACCATTTTATTTTCTCGGACGTTATGTATCTTATTTCGACAATTAACTTATGTTTGGCGAGAAAACAATATTTTTGCAGCAAAAGTTTTTCATTTTCCCCATCCAAAAATAACATTTTGCTTTCGGAGGTGAAATTAACCTACTTCAATCATTTACACGATATCTTAATATTAAAAACGAAGGAAAATGGATAATGAATCTTATAAACGTTTAAGAAGCAAAGCCGGGAATTCAGTAAATTCGAAAACACAAAAGCGTTGTTTGCTTCAAATTAATTCCCAAATAGCAGTGTACAAATACAAACGAATATATTTCCGATTTCCTCTTTCTTCTTCTTTATTTATTTTTTTTTTTCAACTCTTCATTTCTCGCAATAATCTTACATGTGCTTGACCATAATGATTCAGCAAGAAAAAAAATAATAGACACAACAATAGGCTAGCAAATATTTTCCATTCATCCAATTGTCTGTCTACAAATCAAACATGTCTACTAACTTACAAACCAAATATTCATAAACTATAGAAACTTTTTTTGTTTTGGTTTTGTTTGCAGACAATAAGACAACCTTAAGAAGCGAAGCTTTCATAACCTTATACATTCACAGAAATAAGTCATTGATATCTGCTATTATATTATTACAAATTTTCGTAATAATTCAAGATAGACCATGAATTTAGAACTTTATTCAATAAAGAAATCTAATGAGGATGTAGACATCGGAGACAGCGGTCTCTTCCACATTTTAATTTTTTCCATAACACCATAAAAACTGTAATTACACGCTAAAAAAATAATTCTTTCCTCCCAAACGAAATTTTAGACAAACAAATTTCGTTTCTCATTTGCTTTTCGCTGTAAGGAAGTGTATTTGGAAGAAAAGTATATACTGTTTGTGATAAACGTTTATTCTTTTCCAGGATGTAAAAACAAGTTCATAAAGACAAAAAAAAAACATTTTTTCTTGCTAATTGCATCCTTCTCACATCCACGAGGTTTTTTAGTTCTTAACACCTTTTCCTGTAATACCAACAATGTAGAAGAAATTATACGATTTTATAAATTTTTAAAATTTTTTACCTTTCGCCTGGACGGAGAATCGAACCGCGGACCATGCACTTTGTATGCCAACACACTAACCACTGAGCTATGTACCTGTTATGGTCATCAATAGATAAATATCCATATAAGTTATATTTATATAGCATATCTTGCGGCGCCCACGAACCGAATAAACAAAGTTTATTTGACAGAAACAAACATTTAGTTTGGCACCGTGGAGCAGTGGTTGCTACGTCCGACTTGCATGCCAAGGGTCGTGGGTTCGATCCCTGCTTCGACCAAAGTTTTTTTTTTGTTTTTTTTTGTTTACATATATTCCAGATATGTTCGGAAGATTCCGAAAAAATGCTCAACATTACATTGTAGTATATTAAATTTTGAACTGTAAAATGTGTCTTTTTAAAGACCTAAAGTCAGAAAAGAACGGTGGTTGATATAAACGAAATGGACTGTGTTGTTGTTTCAAAAATAACTTTTTTTATTGAAAAAATAAAAATTTTGTAACAAACGAATTTTTTTGGTGATAAAAGTTTAAAATTTTCGAAGCAATTCAAAAAACTCGGTACACGTTTTACAAACGTTTTTTTTCTTTGCGTGAATAGGCTTATAGATAAGCTTATTCATTAGGTGTTAAAAAGTTATGTTTTCCTTATCCATATTATACCACTATTGCCTTTAAGCGTATCATACACTCATAGAAAAAAGCCTGCAAAAATCAACAGTATGTAATTGATGTTATATTGATATAATTCTTGGCCAAGCGGATTATTCGCAAAAGGATTTTCAATAAACTGAAAAAAGTATATTCCTCTTATTTTGAACAAGTACATACAGCAGTAAATTCGGCCGGCCGAATCTAAATACACACCACCATGAATCAAATATAATAGTTTCATTTGAAAACTCTTCGTCGTTGCGGGTTACTTGATAATATATAAGATTTCAGGAGGTTTGATGACAGATATTCTCCCAAGCAGATCAATTCAACCAGTACGCTTCCCGCAGATAAATTTAAAGATTCTACCTATGGACTAAATCAGATTTTGGATTTATAAGAACCAATTTTGTTTGGTTTTTTGGGAAATCATAAACATCTCGTGTAAGTATGCAAGATAAATGATGAAATGACGCCTTGATTTGAAATCTAAAATCTGTAGACTTTTACCCCCAGTGTTGAAATGATTACGAGAAGTAAAATCTGGAAATTTTACATTCAGTTTCAAGCAATTTTCATGATTTGTGCGCCTTCAATACCATCAAGAAGTAAAATCGGCCTTACCAAAAACCACGACCCAGGGCTTAAATTGGGATATCAGTATACATGGGTGCTATGCCATAAACATGAACCGATACACACCAAATTCAAAAAAAAAAAATCCCCACAGAATCTTAACCCCAAATCGGAAGGCTGGTTTATAAGGAAGATATATCAAAATCTGTACCTATACACAATATATTAGCAACACCTATTTATGGTCCGAAAAAACCTCTAGATTTTAAATTTGAGGCAAATTGGATAAAAACTACGGTTTCTAGAAACTCAAGAAGTAAAATCGTGAGATCGGTCTATATGGGAGCTATAGCAACCCATAGATCGATACACACCATATTCGGCACCCCTATTTGTATTCCTTAAATATCTCTAGTTTCTAGATGAAGTAAAATCGGGAGATCGGTCTATATGGGGGCTATAGCAAAACAAGGACCGATAGCTTCCATTTTCTGTACACCTAACAGGTTGGCTGATAAGTCCCCGGTCTGACACATAGATGGCGTCGCTAGTATTAAATGCATATTATTTTTATATAGTACCAACCTTCAAATGATTCGTGCCAAAATTTGACTTCTGTAAGTCAATTAGTTTGTGAGATAGAGCGTCTTTTGTGAAGCAACTTTTGTTATTGAGAAAAAAATGGAAAAGAAGGATTTTCGTGTTTTGATAAAATATTGTTTTCTGAAGGGGAAAAATACGGTGGAAGCAAAAACTTGGCTGGATAATGAGTTTCCGAGCTCTGCCCCAAGGAAATCAACAATAATTGATTGGTATGCTAAATTCAAGCGTGGTGAAATGAGCACAGAGGACGGTGAACGCGGTGGACGACCGAAAGAGGTGGTTACCGACGAAAACTTCAAAAAAATCCACAAAATGATTTTGAATGACCGTAAAATGAAGTTGATCGAGATAGCAGAGGCCTTAAAGATATCAAAGGAACGTGTTGGTCATATCATTCATCAATATTTGGATATGCGGAAGCTCTGTGCAAAATGGGTGCCGCGCGAGCTCATATTTGACCAAAAACAACAACGTGTTGATGATTCTGAGCGGTGTTTGCAGCTGTTAACTCGTAATACACCCGAATTTTTCCGTCGATATGTGACAATGGATGAAACATAGCTCCATCACTACACTCCTGAGTCCAATCGACAGTCGGCTGAGTGGACAGCGACCGGTGAACCGTCTCCGAAGCGTGGAAAGACTCAAAAGACCGCTGGCAAAGTAATGGCCTCTGTTTTTTGAGATGCGCATGGAATAATTTTTATCGATTATCTTGAGAAGGGAAAACCCATCAACAGTGACTATTATATGGCGTTATTGGAGCGTTTGAAGGTCGAAATCGCGGCAAAACGGTCCCATATGAAGAAGAAAAAAGTGTTTTCCACCAAGACAACGCACCGTGCCACAAGTCATTGAGAACGATGGCAAAAATTCATGAATTGGGCTTCGAATTGCTTCCCCACCCACCGTATTCGCCAGATCTGGTCCCCAGCGACTTTTTTGTTCTCAGACCTCAAAAGGATGCTCGCAGGGAAAAAATTTGGCTGCAATGAATATGTGATCGCCGAAACTGAGGCATATTTTGAGCCGAAGGAGTACTACCAAAATGGTATCAAAAAATTGGAAGGTCGTTATAATCGTTGTATCGCTCTTGAAGGGAACTATGTTGAAAAATAAAAACGAATTTTGACAAAAAATTTATTTTTCTTTGTTAGACCGGGGACTTATCAGCCAACCTGTTATTTATGGTCCTAAAATACCTCTAAATTTCAAAAAAAAAAAATAATAATAAACTCGAATAAAAACTATCGCTTCTAGAAGCTCAAGACCTCAAATAGGGGAACCGTTTTTATGGGGGCTATACCAAAAACCTGGACCGATATAGCCCATCTTCGAACTTGCAGACAAAAGACGAATATGTGCCAAATTTCAAAACAATAGCGCCATTATTGAAGACTGTAGCGTGATTACAGACAGACGAACATACGAACATGCTTATATCGTCTTACAATTTCTCCCTGATCAAGAATATATATACTTTACATAGTCAGAAATCGATATTTCGATGTGTTACAAATGGAATGACAAACTTATTATAAAAATATCATTGTCCATTTTCTGGTCGTACACTGAAAAAAATATTTACGTGATATTAAAGATTACGCAACCTCAATTTTAGGATGCGCAATTTATACACTATTAAGGACAAGTTTCTTTCAAATAATGATATTTTAATTAAAAGAAAGTTTATAATCTGTGCTTCAAAAACTTTTTTTCATTAAATTTAGGACACACATTTTGAAAATTTGCGTCTCTTCGTTAAAGTTGCATGTCTTTAAACTAAGGCAAATTTTCCTTAATGTAATGAAACACATTGTTGATTAAAGAAATTGTCCTTAAATTAACTGAAATATTGAATCTATAGATTTAAGATAAAAACGCTTCAAATATTGGCTAAGACTTATTTTGAGGATTAGCATCTTTGGTTTAAAGTTTTTTTTTTGGAATTAAGAAAATATTTTTTACTTCAAAGTATCCGTCATAATTTGGATTTTTAAACTGGCATTTGTTTGTACGTGAATAGCTTTATTAATATACCGGAAAAATAGAATAAAAATTCGATAAATGAGGTATGTATCCTAATTTTAATTTTATAGATCCTAGATTTAAAGCCAGATAGGTCGCAAAAAAATTTTCTTATTTTAAATAACCCGCATCTTTGGCTCGGAATCAATACCAAAATCCTTAAAGGAAGGTCAAAATCGTTGGATTCAAGTAAACTTTTTTTTGAGTTTGGGTATATAGAGCCTGAATATAAACCGACCCCTAGAACATAATTCATATTCAGTACACACAAAAATTTTTTTTCTGATTCAATCACAAAATTAGTTGATCCAATTAATTTTTAATTGGAATATCTTCAATCACAGAAATGATAGTATCAATTAAAAAATTAATTGAAGGTCAATTAAAAAGTTAATTGATCCAATTAAAATATTAATTGGTACTATTATTTTTGTGATTGATTTTTGTTTCAATTAAAAAATTTGTTGAATCAATTAAATTTTTAATTGAATATTTTTTAAAACTCAATTAAAATTTTAATTGGAAAATTGTTCGTGAAATTTTTTTATGTGTAGTAAGCAAATGTGTTGCTTATACAGAAACTGTTAAAATCATCAATAAATCGTCTGCTGAAAAATTTCGCCAGGTATGTGCCGACTTTTTTTGTAATAATTGGTGATTTAAACGAATTGCAAAAAATTATTTCAATTAATGGAAACTCCATTTGAAATTTTTAAACTTTCCTCAGTTTAGTATTTGAACTTAAAAACGAACATTTTATTTTCACATTTTATTTTTCTCTGGGTGTTTCAATATCTTGACCATGCAAATTTGGCGCCATTATTCCATATTTAGTGCATTTCTTTTGAGTGTTGAATATTTATACATATCATTTGGGCTTATTGCATGTAATGACAGATTTAAATATGTTTTATTTCTTATTCAATAGTATTAGTTTTTTTGTTTACGAAACATTTGCACATCACAAATTGTGTTTTAAAATTGTCTGCAAATTTACAGACAATTATTAATTGAGCAATAATTCAATTTAGTAAACGTGTATGCAAGATTTTTTGAGTAAAATTTATGTGATATTGAAAAAAAATAACAATGTTATGACCACAGGGAGAACTCAAACATAAATTGCATTGTCATAAATCGTGTAAATAAAAACATCACAATGAGGATGATATGAACACATGCTGAATTAAAGATTCTTTTAAAAACATAAAGAATTTTGTTTGTTCAGAATTTCACTCACTTTTTGTTTTGTTAAATTTATTATCAAGATATAAAATTATTCATTGTTATAGTGTGATTTATAAAACAACAAAATTATGCTAGTCATAGCATAAGCAAATATTTAATTTTTTTTTTGTGTTATTATTTAACAAGAGTTGTCGCTTTCTAAAACAAATATTGACTTTGACAATATACGAAGAAAATCTTTTGTTTGTGGGGGGAATTTACTCAGAATCACTTGCGAGGCATTTTCTATATTGTGTCGTGATTGAATAACAATTGAAAATAAAAGTTTTTTTTTTAATATTTTTTCATGGAATTCACCCAAGCAAAATGAATCATTAACACATTTTAAATATAAAACTCATTGGCCTTAGTACATAATCACTTTGAAATAATTTTTTTATTTTAAATTTTTGTTTTTAATTTACGTCCACACACATTTGTTATGATTAATAAAGATTTTTTTTTCAAAAAAATCACACTCATGCAGTAAATAAACAGAATTCGGAAACCTTGGCTATTCGATGAACTTCTTAGATACGTATACACAAAAATCCCAAAAAATTAGGAATTCTTTTATCTTCACTTTTTGTTTATTATTTAATTAACAATATTTGCCGTACGCACACATTTTTTTCTGATTCTCTCGCGCGCTTGCCTCACGGGGTCTTCTATAATACTGAATTATGGCAAATTTCCGCCAAGTCAGCAATGTGTAAAATGTCAGACAAGTCGATTTTGTATTGGAAACCAAACTAAATTAAAAAAAGAGACCTTCACAGTTGAGAGACAAGAGAAACAAAACTAAATCGCCACCAAGATACAATCCCTAACAAGAAACATGAATGAATTGTTAGTACCTTCTCAAACAATTGAATAATTGAGAGCATGAAAACATTGCTCAATTGCAATTGACATTGCCTCTTCTAATTGACGACGTTGTTCTCTTGTGTTTATAACTGTGAGATTATTTACTCTGGACCATTTTGCTATAATTTTATAATCCAACTCTCCTCTATTTGCAGTGTTTAAGATCGCTAATTAGGTCTACATACATATAATTTTTTTTAATGGAAATATAAACACATAATACGAGGTTTGCCATCTATATATTAGGTCCAATTGTACACTCAACAAAAATTGTATTCAATTTTCTTTTATATATTTTATGGCAAAGTTATCCATGTGAGAAATGTGAAAAATGTAAGACAAGCATGATTGCCACTCGAGCAAAAATAATCTACCAACATTTGGAGAAAATGTTACCAAACAAAACAATCTTATTTGCCAAATTTTATTTTTATAGAAAATTTTTTCAAAATTTTATTTCTATAGAAAATTTTGTTAAAATTGTATTTCTATAGAAAATTTTGTCACAATTTTATTTCTATAGAAAATTTTGTTAAAATTTTATTTCTATACAAAATTGTTTCAAAATTTTATTTCTATAGAAAATTTTGTCAAAATTTTAATTTTATAAAAAATTTTGTTAAAATTTTATTTCTATAGAAAATTTTGTTAAAATTTTATTTCCATACAAAATTTTGTCACAATATTATTATTATTATTACTAGTTTATTTAAAATCATAATAAATTATTAAGATAAATACAATAAAATAAAGGTAATAACAACTAAGGTTTTCGACTATTGTCAAAATTTTATTTCTATAGAAATTTTGTCACAATTTTATTTCTATAGAAATGTTTGTCAAAATGTTATTTCTATAGAAAATTTTGTCAAAATTTTATTTTTATAGAAAATTTTCTCAAAATTTTATTTCTATAGAAAATTTTATCAAAATTTTATTTCTATAGAAAATTTTATCAAAATTTTATTTCTATAGAAAATTTTGTCAAAATTTTATTTCTATAGAAAATTTTGTCAAAATTTTAATTCTATAGAAATTTTTATTAATATTTTATTTCTATAGATAATTTTATCAAAATTTTATTTCTATAGAAAATTTTATCAAAATTTTATTTCTATAGAAAATTTTGTCAAAAATTTATTTCTATAAAAAAAAATTGTCAAAATTTTATTTGTATAGAAAATTTTGTCAAAATTTTATTTCTATAGAAAATTTTGTCAAAATTTTAATTTCATAAAAAATGTTTTTAAAATTTTATTTCTATACAAATGTCATTGACAAAATTTTATTTCTGTAGAAAATTTTGTCAAAATTTTATTTCTGTAGAAAATTTTGTCAAAATTTTATTTCTATAGAAAATTTTGTCAAAATTTTATTTCTATACAAAATTTTGTCGAAATTTTATTTCTATAGAAAATTTTGTCAAAAGTTTATTTCTATAGAAAATTTTGTTAAAATTTTATTTCTATAAGAAATTTTGTCAAGATTTTAATTTTATAAAAAATGTTGTCAAAGTTTTATTTCTATAGAACATTTTGTCGAAATTTTATTTCTCCATTCTTTTTGTTTTGTTATTTTTTGGTTAGCATTGTTGTTGTTTTTATTGCACCTTAAAACCATACATTGACTAAACTACAAGTGTAGCTTAACCAACAGAGGAAAACAATGTTTGTCAAATTTATTTGGGCAAAGCCCTATAGACTGCAAGATGGTTGGATGGACGCACGTTTCGGAATTACCACATTCCTCATCAGCATCCTCTACTTGCAGCAAAACTATCAACCAATTATCAGAATAAATTCAGGCAGTTCATTAAACCCAACACACTTGAACCTTCCGAAAAAAGGTTTTACATTGATAGCCGGCTTATGCCGAAATAAATTCATACAAACGTCTCTCTTTTCCTTTGCCACCGTCAAATCATTTGAGTGAAGTTTGCTGGGTTTTATTTTGAGCGTGCTTCCTCTTTTTGTCAAAATTTTATTTCTATAGAAAATTTAGTCGAAATTTTATTTCTATAGAAAATATTGTCAAAATTTTATTTCTATGGAATATTTTGTCAAAATTCTATTTCTGTAGAAAATTTTGTCAAAATTTTATTTCTATAGAAAATTTTGTCAAAATTTTAATTTTATAAATAATTTTGTCAAAATTTTATTTCTGTAGAAAATTTTGACAAAATTTCATTTCTATAGAAAATTTTGTCAAAATTTTATGTCTACAGAAAATTTTGTCAAAATTTTATTTCTATAGAAAATTTTGTCAAAATATTATTTCTATAGAAAATGTTGTCAAAATTTTATTTCTTGTTGTTTTTGTTTCGAAAAGTGCGTCCATCCATCTGCAGTCTATAGGGCTTTGCCCCCAATAAATTTGACAAACATTCTAAGCTACACTTGTAGTTTAGTGAATGCATGATTTTAAGCTGAAATCAAAAACAACAATAATGATTGAAGAATAATCCAACAATAACAAAATAAAACGAATTTGGTTTCTATAGAAAATTTTGTCAAAATTCTATTTCTGTAGAAAATTTTGTCAAAATTTTATTTCTATAGAAAATTTTGTCAAAATTTTAATTTTATAAAAAATGTTGTCAGATTTTTATTTCTATAGAAAATTTTGTCAAAATTTTATTTCTATAGAAAATTTTGTCAAAATTTTATTTCTATACAAAATTTTGTCAAAATGTTATTTTTATAGAAAATTTTGTCAAAATGTATAGCTAGCCTCTTCCTCTCTTTCTGGCAACAAAAAATCACTCGACTTTTGACACAATCCCCGAATTGACCCAATTTTTGGCTTCCTAAGGAAAATGCTGATTAGCCAGGTCTTGTGTCATTGATCGAAACAAGTGATAATCAGATGGAGCTATGTCTAGCCTATACAGCGGGTGGAGTACACAGAAAAAGTCCGTTGTTATACTGATGCTTAAATTAACATAAGTTTGTTGCAAAAAATTATTTTGTTTTAGTTTATTTTAAAATTATTTCAAGAAATTTTCCCCATCTCAAGGAAATATTGTTTATTCCAAGTACGTGTCAAAAATTCTATGAACTATACGTGGCTATGCATTTCAATGACCGCACAAACAATGTCAATGCTAAATAAAGCAAAAGAAAATTTTCGTACACTTTTCTAAAATGGTAAGAATGCATTTTTTTACTTTTAGTTCATTTCGACTTTTGTCAGAAGAAGGATTTTCGTAAATGGTAGTTATAAATTTAAATGCCATATTATTTGGCACAGCCTGTGAAGCAGCTGTTCGCAAGCTTTCCGCAAATGCTGCTTTGCGGCACGAAACTTGACATATTCCTGCCTGTAACAATTAAAAGGTGTTCTAGACTACCATTTACAGCGTCCCAGAATAATATAAAATAGGTTGATATTTTTCAGATAGTTTTCCAAACGTACTACTTCGATCGAGGATAAAAACACGGACTGGCTCACGCTGGTACATCAGCATCACCTGGAAAACGAAAACAGCTGTTGTGGATTTTGTAACGACAGGGAAAGAATGATATCATATATTTATACATTTTAAAGGTCCCTATTTGGTACGCTTAATTATTTCAAAAGAGACACATAGTAAGAACCCTTTAATTTAGTAACATAGCGTGGTACAACTTTTCAATAGTGACAGCGCTTTTCTGGTGAGATTTAGATATCGTACAGGGCTGTTTTTGGTGTGGAGGGGATTCTAAGAAATTCCGTCAAATTCCATGAATATTGTCAGGATAGCACATAAAATGTGTGCTAATAAGCGTACTATCGATATTAAGTTTTATGAAAACTCAATACTAACAGAACCCGTAATATAACTAGCAAACTTCGTAACAACAACCAAAGAAAAATTATGTGAATTATCAATGTATAAATGTATATGTGTTGTGTACTTTAGATTGAGATCGTTTTTATTGGCATTTTACTGTAAAGTAAATATAAATAAATTCTTTTTAGAGTGGATTTGTATTTGCAAGGGTAAGTAAATAATATGGCATGATATATTTCTTGAAATTACAATGCTTAAAAATGCATGTGGTTTCTCTCGCCATACTGCTGATTCAGAACACAGTGCAATTTCTATTTAATACACAGAATATATTTATGTATGTTCATAGAAATATAATTTATATGACACTGTTGATATTTTAAAACTTTTCCGTTTCTTTTTTTCGAATAGATTTAGGTTTATTCCGTTTTATTCCTATGGGATATTCATTTTACACAGCAGCCTCATCCATAAGGAGAACTTTTGGTCATAACCCTCGTATAAATCAATCCCGGGAGTTTTGACCCACGTGGAGATGCAATTTTTACCGGATGTGGTTAAAAATTGAAGTTGAAATGTCATACAAAACTGTGGTACAAAAATTGACCCATATCGGTCCATAGTTATACCTAGCTGGCAAATTTTACTCACGCACGATAATTTTCGTAGCACCGTCGACTCGCGAAAAACGCTCACGCACACTCACGAAAAGAAAATTTGTACTCACGCACGAAAACGTCGTGACTCACGAAAAATATCATGACTCACGACTAATTTTATGATTAATTTACCTTACCGAAGTGTCTGAAAACATGAGCATTATTAAAATCGAGGGTGTTATTAAACTCTTCCCAGGTGTCACTAAAATTGTAATTGAATTTAACTCTTAAGCGTTTTATATTGGTGAGCAGGAATATTTTCGTGAGTGTAATTCGTTACTCACGCTCACGCACGACATTTTGGTTTGTTAATCACGCTCACACACACTCACGCTGTTGTCATGAGCGTGACTCACGCACGATTCACGAAAATTTTCGTGAGTCGCGACAATTACGTGTCACGTGCACACCTCTAATGGGGGATATATTAACTTTGTCATTCCGTTTGTAACACATCGAGATATTGGTCTAAGACCCTATAAAGTATATATATATATATTCTGGGTTGTGGTAAAATTCTGAGTCGATCTAGCGATGTCCGTACGTCTGTTGAATTCACGCTAACATCCGAACGAAACATGCTATCGACTTGATTTGTTATAGATGTAGGTCGGATGGTATTGCAAATGGGCCATATCGGACCAGTTTAGGTATAGCCCCCAAATAAACCGACCCGCAGATTTGGCTTGCGGAGCCTCTTAGAGAAACAAATTTCATCCGATCCGGTTGAAATTCGGTACGTCGTGTTACTATATGACCTCAAAAATTCATGCAAAAATTGGTCCACATCGGTCCATAATTATATATAGCCCCATATAAACCGATCCCTAGATTTGACCTCCGGACCCTCTTGGAGGAGCTTTCACCCGATTCGGTTGAAATTTGGAACGTGGTGTGAGTATATGATCCCTATTGGTCCATAATTATATACAGCCCCATATAAACCGATCACCAGATTTGGCTTCGGAGCCTCTTGGAGGAGCAAATTTCTTCTGATCAGGTTGAAATTCGCTACGTTTTGCTAGTATATAGACTTCAACAACCATGCATAAATTGGTCCATATCGGTTCATAATTATATATAGCATCATATAAACCGACTCCAATATTTCACTTCAGGCTCTTTAATTACCGCACAAAAATCGGTTCATATCGGTTCGTAATTATTAATAGACTCCCCTATATATCCCGATCAAGAACTGAATTCTAGAGGTATTTAATCTGCGTTTTTTTTTTGTCTAACATATACCCCATATGGACTAACTTACAATTTAGAGGATTAAGAGTAATTCGATTGTGAATTACAGCTTTTAGTAAAAGTTTCTACGCAATCCATGGTTGATTGTACATAAGATTCGGCCTGACCGAACTTAATATGGGATGACAAATCAAATTAAAAAAATCAGTTAACGTTTTGTTTTGTTATTGTTGGCTTTTTTCTTTAATCATTGTTGTTGTTTTTGATTTCAGCTTAAAACCATGCATTGACTAAACTACAAGTGTAGCTTAACCAACAGAGGAAAATAATGTTTGTCAAATTTATTTGGGCAAAGCCCTATAGACTGCAAGATTGTTGGATGGAAGCACGCTTCGGAATTACCACATTCCTCATCAGCATCATCTACTTGCAGCAAAACTATCAACCAATTATCAGAATAAATTCAGGCAGTTCATTAAACCCAACAATGAACCACACTTGAACCTTCCGAAAAAAGATTTTACATGATAGCCGGCTTATGCCGAAATAAATTCGTTCAAACATATTTCTTTTCCTTTGCCACCGTCAAATCATCGATTTGAGTGCTGTTGGCTCCAACCATCTTGCAGTCTATAGGGCTTTGCCCAAATAAATTTAACAAACATTCTTTTCCTCTGTTGGTTAAGCTACACTTGTAGTTTAGTCAATGCATGGTTTTAAGCTGAAATCAAAAACAACAACAAAATCAGTTAACTTTATATATAAACTTTGTACATATGAAGTGTTACCAATTCCAATTACCATAATATTTTGTTAGAAAATATTTGTATTAAGTGGAACGATGAAATTTTTTAAAAAATTGAAAATTTCTCTCGTTCAACCATTTCATGCAGTTGTACCATTTTTTGTCAGTGTCCGGCAAGACTACATTATGATTATAATGGTGCAATGCATATTTTGTTCAAAGCATTGGTTATTTCCAGCCAAATGTACCCAAAATACATTATTACGATTATTGGATTTAAATCGAGAATCAGCTCTTTTTAAATAAACTCAGGCAGAGATACAATGTAGCTGTCATTTGTAGTTGGGCAGAATTAACAGTGTGAACTTAACACTACATGTCAACTACCCTGTATATAATTCTAAGAACTTTCAAATAAGTCATGTAAAAAAAACTACAAACAGTGTGACGATGAAAACCTCTTTGTTCGAAGAGATAAGAGTATTTACATATTTGTTCAGAACTATGAACTCATTAGGAAAGATAACATGCTACTAAAGACTAGCGTATCGCTTATATGACCCAATATAGCTTTACATTTCTTAATTGACCCTGTAAAAGTTCATGATCGTAGCAACCAAAACAAATGTAGTATCTCCCAAAATGATAGTACATTGGTGTTTCACCTTTGTAAACTCACTGACACATACAACAAACACATTGCCATTTTTATTTACTTTATGTTTTTTGTTTGTGGTTTTTTACTCAAACTCACCTATCGTCAGCATTTGCCATTGTTGCGGATTGTTGGTCTGAATCACCGCCACAACTTTTATTCAATTGATCAGCTGATGCACGCTCACCAAAACCACTTGATAGCTGTTGCTCTCGACGTTGACTACCAGAGCCAGCTTCCGGACCACGGCTTTCATGCTCCATAAACATTCTAGTGGCTAAGGCAGCATTAATAGTCTGGCGATGCGATGAGCGTGTCTCCAGGTGCTTCTTATTCTCTGAAGAGCGTAAACGTTCTTTCAATTCTTGTTCTCGTTTAAGCCTCTCCATTAATTCCATATCGAAGGGAGCCAAATGAGCCGTATATGGACGTTCAAATGCTGTTGTAATCAATGTCGATTCCTCATCGGTTTCTTCATCTTCGTTTTCGCATATTGATGTATTTGTTGTTTCCACACCGGCCGGTTGTTGTGGTTGTTGATTGAGTAGATTGCTGGTTTCATTGAAATCATGGGGTTTCTCTTCTTTCTCTAATGTTACCTCTCCCTCATTCTCAACATCTTGACCATCAGCTGTGTTATTGTTGACAAAACACGTTGTTGTTGCTGTTGTCGCATCCTCTTCATTATCTTTGTTGCTCTCATCTCTTTCTGTTACGTTTATATTTTCGTTTTGTTTGTGTATTTTGGGGACTTTATCCCCAGAATTATTTTCACCTTCACCATCGCCACCACCACCACCTTCTGAGGTGTTTGTGTCGACATTATTGAGATTTTCATTTTCTAAAATTAGATTTGATTATAATTCATCACAAAATATGAAAATACCTTCAAATTGGAAATAAAATTCTCCCATTAGGTATTTCATTTACGCACCCATTGCATTTACTTTTCAATAGGCCAAAAACTTAATGCCTCCACAAAATCACAATCTTTCGCATTCATTCACAAAGGCCATGAAAACAAATCCACCATATGTTAGCCTATCGAAAAAAACAACACATTTTTGCTTATATTTTGTTATAAAACACATAAACTTTTTAAACACTTCATTGCAATTTTCTGGATATGATTTGGTTTTTATCAGCCTGTAGATTATAAACTATATATTTAAACATTCACTATATTATCAATTATCATGCAATTATTTTCTATATAAAATTTCCATTGAAATCAGCAAAACCTTGCCGAGCAAATGGTTTTAACAAACAACCCGCGGAATGTGCTTAGTAGCACATTTTCGTCCGAATTTTCCGTAGAGACTGATACACTTTCATTCATTTTCATTCTCGCCACCACCGAAGCTATGCGCAGAGAGCAAGTAAACAAAAACCAAGTGTTACCACGTCAGAATATTCGGTATTAAAACCTCAAAAAGCTGGAAATCCCATTACAATAAGACCAGGCGAATGTACTTACATTAATGCCTTTAACTTTGGTTAATCCAAATCAATTTTATTTTGACAATTTGGTTGTTTTTTGTGCTATGTTCAGTTTTCAAGCTGAAAACCAGCTTATTTTCACGGTTACTTTTATTAATTAATTAATTTAGAAATATTAAATAAATTGCAATCAATTCCTTGGATCTTTTCCATCCATTATTTGACAAGACTTGATCAAAATATAATCGTCATCATAAATATTTGTGTACTTTTAATTTAGTGTTTTGGTGAAAATTTCTTTAAAATCACATTTTTAACAACTTATCGTTCAATAATTTTTTTTGTTTTTTTTTGTTTGAACTTGTAAAAATATAATTTTTAAAAACATATCGTTTAAAATTCAATTAAACATATTTTGCAATTCTAAAAAATATATAAATAAAAATATATTAATATAAAAAACATATTTATTTTTTGGTTTATTGAATTTGACATGTTCTTGAACTCCTTTATTAAAAAATTTATTTATATATAAAAACTTCTTTATAAAAAAATCTTAAACTTCTTTGTAATAAAACTTTGAAAGTCGACTTTCCGTAATTTAGATTTTTTATCGAAATTTGAAAGTCGATTTTCCGAGTTTCCCCGATTTCCGAAAATCGATTTTTTGATTTTAAAAGCATTAAATTTTTATATTTAAATTTTTTTAAAGTAGACTTCCGACTTTTGTGATTGTTTATTACAGACTATTAATTTTTGTGATTGTTGAAATGTCGACTTTCCAGGAATTTTCATCTCAATGTGGATACTGTTATCCACCAAAAAATTTAAAAATTGAAAATTTTTAATCAAAAAATTAATTGATATAAATAACTTGTTAATCAAGACTACTCGCAAGACTACTACTTACGTTTTTATTAAAAAAATGAGTTCTGCAATCAACATCAATTATATTTTTAATTGAATCAATTAAAAAATTAATTTAAATTTGATTAAAAAATAAATGTTAATCAAATATTTTGTAAACAGAAAAAAATACTGTTGTAAAACTGATGCTAAAATGAACTAGTATTTATTGCAAACATTTTATTTTGTTTTAGTTTATTTTTGAAATTTTGAAAGAATTTTTCTCCAGCACAACGATTTTTCTTTATTCCAAGTATGTTTCAAAAATTTTATGAACTAAATGGCAGTAAAATTTCAATGACAAATTATTTCAATTCTAACTAAAACAGAAGAAGTTTTTCGTACACTTCTCAAAAATAGTACGAATGAACTACAGCGTGGTTAAAATGGAAATGATCTGGGGCCTAAGATTTTTTCTTTATTTTTAGTTAATTTTTTCTTTTCGAGAAAGATGCATTTGGTAAATGGTAATTAAAAATCTAAAAATGTCGAAAATGTTCGTTAATTTAATGAATCTCAAAATTTGGAATACAATTTAGTTCAATTTTCGCACGAGATAGTTAATTTTTCCCATAATGTAGTTTACTTTTTTTCTGTTTATGCTCAATTAAAACATAATTTCGTAATTTAAACTGAAAAAAAAATTCTGTGTGAGACAACGTTATTTGAAATCATGGTTGTTTTGACTCGATTTTTGAAAATTAAAAAAGTCGACATGAATCTTAGACTTTTTTTTTGAAAAAGGTCTTTCAGTCGAAAAGTCGATATTCAATTAATTATCATGAGTTAATCCGTGAATTACATATCATGCGTTAATGCGTGCGTTGATGAAAGGGTTGATTTTTTCTATTTGAAGCACTCTAACCGAGCTGTTGCTTTGAAAGAGAGAATTCAACTCTTCAATCAACAGACGCATTAACGCATGGTATGTAATTCCACCTTAAAGAATTGCTTACATTGTATGGGGACAAAAATTATAAATTTACATATAGTTCAGTTCGGTTTATTTTATCGAATTATTTTTTATGTTTCTTTTTTTAACGAAAAGTAGACAAAATTAAATGTTAGATTGAACTTCACAAAAATTAAAAAAAAAAAAAAAAAAACTATTATCCATTGAAAATACATAGTAGTGGAAATCGGAATGGAAAATGTACCATTATATACAAATTTATTATTATATTTTCACGCGTGCTGGGGGCGATGGAGCTGAGACCTATTAGAATCTCCATGGCCTATAACTGAGATGTTTGTCTGTTCAGGGCTTCAATACTATATTTAGGGGATTTTCCCCATTAAAATGGTCATTTAATTTCAAACCCAAGTAAGAAGAATAGGAGCGGAAAACAACCATCGGTGTTACGCCAAGCTGCGCTTGAGTTCTTGTCAATTGAATGTGTACACTTTCAGTTGAACTTTTTGCCAAGTAAAGCCGATCATATTGTTTGTTCACAAATTGCTTAATTTGAAATGGCTTCTCATCCGTGCAACGAAACGACTTCTTGAAGCTTCCATGGCTTTAGTCCAACCTCATTTTCGCAATATGTATTGCTTCACCCAAAGAAATTTAGTAGGGACAGCAGAAAAGTCTGCTAAAACTGCAGAAAGTCTGCTGAAAAAGGGACAGCAGTCACTGTTTGGTGAAATAGCAAACATTTCCTGCTATTTTTTAAGCTCGATTACACTAAAACATGTTTTATTTTGGCTAAAACAAATAAAAACAGAGCTATCCTAACATAATTAACACAATATTTTGTGAATATCTATAGTATTTGACTGAAATCTGAATATTTATCGAATTGAGGCATAACAGCAAACAAAATGTTTGCTGATCGTATTTAAGAGCTTGTAAGTATATTACAGAGCAAAAATATACCAAAAACAACTTTTGGTTCTTAAATATGCTTTGGGGAAAATTTTATAACCTAAAAATTTTTAAAATTTTTGTTCATTAGGCCCTGAAGTACAAAAATATAACAACAGACATCGACTGCTGTTTTTAGCAGACTTTTTTCTATGAGTGTTCCTTTCCCACGATATGTTCAGTACGGGCAAATTTCCTATCACTGCGTCGTGAATTTCGATCAAATCTGGCCTTCCCTTTGGGATCATTTCTGATGTCACCATTTTTTTGTCCACTGTTTCGACGCGATAAAATACGGCCAATATCACGGTAACGATCAATAGTACCAGAAACAAAAAAATTATTCACATGTATATGCTGGAAGGCTCTAACGAAAGGTACTTGTGCTTTTCCAGCCAAATATATAGCAATCGTGCTTGATTTCCATTACGAGTAACTATTTCCGAGCGCTTGGTGTGCCTTGGTGTATTGCATAAATGCAAACGAAAAAATATTCCAAAAATTAAATAAAATCACTTTTTTTAATTTAAATTTTAATGTATTTTATACATAAATTAGTTGCATGGAATAAATACATTTTCATAAAGTTATTTTATTTATTGTTATTTTAAACATAAATTAATTAATGTTATGTATAAAATAGTTACATGAAATAATTTCAGTTTTATAAAATATGATATGGAATATTGTAAAATATATTCAAGCAAATATTCGTAGTTCATACATATGTAGGAATATTGTTTCATTTCAATTTTGGCACATGTTAAACATGCTTTAAATTTATTTTTGAGTTGACTTAGAAAATATTAAAATTAATAAAAGAACTAATAAACAAAACTGAATTCGTATAAAATTAATTAAAAAAAAATAAACTTTTGTTAATCCAATCGTTCACAGACTAGACTAGTTCATTTTTACATAGTTAACATATTTTTGCCTAAGTGGATTCGGTATCGCAAAATTTCGTATTTCTAAGAACTCATAAGCTGATCGACATTTCTCTTTAAACCTTTGTTTTAAATTATTTTCCTGTCCGCAAGAATAGTGTCTTTATATTTCGAATCATAGTTCAAAATATATCGTTTTGTAATTTTACAAACCAGAAAATATGGTTTAAACTTAAAATTGTCAATACAGTTCTCTTTAATGAGAGGTTCAAATTGAAATTGAAGTCCAAAAGTGTAGCGATATTTTCATTAAAACAAAAAAAAATCTTGCGAATCCGAATATGGGTAAATATTTTAGTAGTAATAAGATGGATTTTTTATATGCCCGCATATATAGTATGCTTGAAAAAACTATAAAGTATTAAAACCGTATATATAAAGTCAAATTTTATTCCAACTATAACACAGAATGAAACTTTTGTTTCTAAATAAAAAGTTGAACTTTAAATAAACTTTTTATCAAAATAATAATTCATATTCATATCTTGAAATTAATATAAAAATAAAATATGATAGTATTAAGGTATTCAGAATTCCTTAAAATATACTTGTTCTTTTATTTTTTATTTTATAAGAAAAATAAATTCTTGCAATTTGCGATTACGAATTTCAGAATATGGGGGAATATGTAGTAAAAACACAAATTTTGTATATGCCCGCATATACATAAACTAAAAATATTTAAAACATAAAATTTTATTCCAACTATAACACAGAATTGTTTTATAATATTTCTATTTCAGTAAAAAGCTTTTGTAAACATTTAATGTTTTAACTCTAGCTTTAATACAGAATTGTTCTACTTTCATAGGACATATACATAAACTAAAAATATTTAAAACTTATATAAAACATAAAATTTTATTCCAACTATAACACAGAATTGTTTTTTAATATTTATTTTATTTTTTATTTTATAAGAAAAATAAATTCTTGCAATTTGCGATTACGAATTTCAGAATATGGGGGAATATGTTAGTAGTAAAAACACAAATTTTTTTTTATATGCCCGCATATACATAAACTAAAAATATTTAAAACTTATATAAAACATAAAATTTTATTCCAACTATAACACAGAATTGTTTTTTAATATTTCTATCTCAGTAAAAAGTTTTTGTAAACATTTTATGTTTTAACTCTAGCTTTAATACTGAATTGTTCCACTTTCATAGAACATATATTTTTTTCTTAAAATTATTAATTTAAACATTTTTATCAAAATAAAAATTGTAAGAAAAAATATATAGGAGCTTAAACTAACAGCCTTACAGTTTTACGTTTTACACAAATATTTTATAAAAAAAATAAAACTGCAAAAACATTTTTACTTTCATTTCTTAAAATTCATATAAAAATAAAATATATAGAGTATTAAAGAATTCAGAATGGTGTGAAGGGTTTTGATTGAAAATTTTCGCATTTTATATTGAGGTATTCTTTGGTTTCACTTTTAATATTTTCTAAAATACTATAGCAAATTTCTATATATTTTTTTGTAAATTATATATTATTATTATATATTAATAGAAACTATCAAACTTAAAAACTTCAGTCTTTGATTCGAACTTGGGCCACACAAATATCTATGATTTTTGTTGCATTTATTTTATGTATATTAAATTAAATTTCCATACATACTACATATATGTATATGAAATTCCTAACCATGGAAAGTTTTGTACAAACTAAAATTATCAATACCTTGAGGCTTTTGCATCCAACATCCATTACCCGAGCGAGAGAATGCATTAAATAATTCCAATTTTGCTAAACAATAATTGGCAGCTTGAGTCAATTTAGCTTGGGCATATATATGAGCTATGGGTTTATTATAAAACCCTGGCAATATTTCAACTAAATGAACATATCTGGAAAATAACTCATATTTACATAAACATGAATTTTCATTGTTTATTAATCGGCCAACAGGTAAAGAAATAATTTCAATATCATTATCACCAATTGTCCAATTTATACCAATGCCTGGTGTTCGATCATTATAGTTGGGATCGCGTTGAACAGAAACCGAATGCAAACTTGGATAATTAAGATGATAGGGTTGAGGTAAAATGCGGAATGTGTTTTCTAAACGGCCACAAACAGCTCGAAATAAATGATTGCCATTGAACATACTTCCCAGCACAATGGAGCTCAGATATATCGGTTCAATAAGGCTGGACAACAAGGCACCCTGTACGCCCAAAACATTCCAACGGGCTATTTTATCCGAACATGACATTATACGCAAAGGTTCGCCATTTATTATATCATTCCAGGTTTGTTTGAGGCGAGTATTGATCGGATTACCACGGGTATTGGAAACTTTCAAACGTAATTTCCCATATTTGTCTGACACACCTAACCGATTCTTACATTCTGTAGAAACTCGAGCATCACCACATGGTGCTGAACTAATATATAGATGGAAATCATAACCAGGTTTTAGAGCAAATCGTCCATCACATCTTCTATGGAATATCGAGAAAGGGGCTGTTGCTGGTCGCGAGTGTAGTTCTAGTTGTCCATATAGATATTTAACCAAACAACGACGAACTATTACCTCTGCATGACAATCATTGAGATTACAACCATTCCCATCGAGATTATTTCCATTTACCCATTTTGTTCCCGTGGCAATGGCAATTACTTGGGAATTTGATAGACTTGTTAGTACAATTCCAGCCAGTACTTTATAGTCGGCCACTTCTGGATAATTTTGTGTTTGTTCTGCAAAGCCATGCAAAACTAAAGATTCCACATAATCTCCAAAATTCCGTGGCATTCTTGGTTCCCTGTAAACACACTCCACTGTCTTATTACTGCAATCGGTTTTGTATTTCATTATTTGCTTTGCTACATCTAATTTTGCCTGTTTATAATTTCTTCCCTGACCATAGAATTTTCGATTATTCCATGCGGCAAGCATTACTGTATAACAGCCATCGGCAGAGCCCAAATTTTTAAAGAAATATTTTATTGTATCGGATTTCGTGGGCAGATGATTGTTGCGCTTTGTTGTTTTGTGTGCATTCTTTGCTTTAAATACAGATTTCAATTTGGATTTGGATTTCGCCACAACTGTATCTAAGAGGAAAAACAAAAATAAAATTCGAAGATATTATACAAATAATACAAAAGGTGATCGATCATTTCAAATAAACTGAGTCACTATGAATTCTTATTCATTTTGATTCCGTTTAGCATGTGCACTAAACCCAATAGAATGCTCTATGTGTGTAAATTTGTTTACCAAACAAATTTCCAAATTTTTAGCTTTATTTGGAACCTTTGGTTTCGTTTTTGTATAGGGATTGAAGAATATCCCCCATTAAAACGGATAATGTTAATAATTTTGTGAAAATCGTGCAATACATGGATACATAAATATCATGTAGATCTGATGCAGATGATGATCCTCCAACTTCAATTCACTCGACCATCGTGGGAGCATTTTTTACCTGAATATTTTAAATTTAAATTTGTTGTTGATTAAGAAATTGGCCCTAAGGAGATTAAGAAATTGGCCCTAAATGTAGATGTAACATCTGAAACCCCCCAACGGCCTTATTCACCATCTCTACAAGGGATGATGGGTTCTGTATCCTTTGGCGATCATCAGCCAAGACACTTGAGACACTACTCCTCCTCATCCTTGTGGAAAATTGTTCAGTAAAGCTAACAACACAACATCAGCATTGTATGCCATTACATCATAAATAAACAGAGCGTTCAATCCACCCAAGCAGTCTGACAGGATGGTACTCGTAGCTCTTAACCTATCAAAGGCATTCGATACAGGTTATTCAGTCCACTGTGGAGTCACAGTGGTGAACTTCTCTTTTTATATGCCCACTCAGAAATGCTACCAACATTACTGAGAGGGGATAATCCACCGCTGAAAAACTGTTTGATGTTGGTCGAAACTGGGATTGAATCCATGACCCTTTGCACTGGAGGAAAGAGACCTTCTACGACAGACTTGGGTATTTTTGGCACAACTAAGATCAGGCCGCCTCAATTCCTATGAGTGATTGATAGCAGCCTGGCTGTACCATCTATTATCAAGGGCCAAAGACACGCGTCACCGTTTTGCTTGCAATAAAACCCAGTACATTGAATCGAAAACCGATATTAAAAAAACTTTTTCAAAATTTTATTTCTATAGAAAATTTTGTCAAAATTTTATTTCTATAGAAAATTTTGTCAAAATTTAATTTCTATAAAAATGTTGTCATAATTTTATTTCTATAGAAAATTTTGTCAAAATTTTATTTCTATAGAAAATTTTATCAAAATTTTATTTCTATTTTGTCAACATTTTATTTCTATATAAAATTTTGTCAAAATTTTATTTCTATAGAAAATTTTGTCAAAATATTATTTCTATAGAATTTTTTTCAAAATTTTATTTGTATAGAAATTTTTGCCAAAATTTTATTCCTATAGAAAATTTTGTCAAAATTTTATTTTTATAGAAAATTTTTTCAAAATGTATTTCTATAGAAAATTTTGCCAAAATATAATTTCTATAAAAAATTTTGCCAAAATTTAATTTCTATAAAAATTTTGTCATAATTTTATTTCTATAAAAAATTTTGTCATAATTTTATTTCTATAGAATTTTTTTTTTCGAAATTTTATTTCTATAGAAAATTTTTTCGAAATTTTATTTCTATAAAAAACTTGTTCGAAATTTTCTATTTCTATAGAATATTTTGTGAAATTTTTTTTTTATAGAAAATTTTGTCAAAATTTTATATCTATAGAAAATGTTGTCAAAATGTATTACTATAGAAAATTTTGTCAAAATATAATTTCTATAAAAAATTTTGCCAAAATTTAATTTCAATAAAAAATTTTATTCCTATAAAAATTTTTGTCACAATTTTATTTCTATAGAAATTTTTTTCAAAATTTTATTTCTGTATAAAATTTTGCCAAAATTTTATTCCTATAGAAAATGTTGTCAAAATTTTATTCCTATAGATTTTTTTTTTCAAAATTTTATTTCTACAGAAAATTTTGTCAAAATTTTATTTCTATAAAAAATGTTGTCAAAATTTTATTTCTTTAGAAAATTTTGTCAAAATTTTATTTCCATAGAAAATGTTGTCAAAATTTTATCTCTATAGAATATTTTGTCAAAATTTTATTTCTATAGAAAATGTTGTAAAATTTTTATTTCTATAGAAAAGTTTGTCAAAATTTTATTTCTATAGAAAAGTTTGTCAAAATTTTATTTCTATAGAAAATTTTGCCAAAATTTAATTTCTATAAAAACTGTCAAAATTTTATTTCTATAGAAAATTTTGTCATAATTTTATTTCTATAAAAAATTTTGTCAAAATTTTTTTCTATGAAAATTTTTTCGAAATTTTATTTCTATAGAAAATTTTTTCGAAATTTTATTTCTATAGAAAATTTTTTCGAAATTTTATTTCTATAGAAAATTTTGTTAAAATTTTATTTCTATAGAAAATTTTGTCAAAATTTTATTTCTATAGACAATTTTGTCAAAATTTTATTTCTATAGAAAATTTTGTCAAAATTTTATATCTATAGAAAATTTTGTCAAAATGTATTACTATAGAAAATTTTGTCAAAATATAATTTCTATAAAAAATTTTGCCAAAATTTAATTTCAATAAAAAATTTTATTCCTATAAAAATTTTTGTCACAATTTTATTTCTATAGAAATTTTTTTCAAAATTTTATTTCTGTATAAAATTTTGCCAAAATTTTATTCCTATAGAAAATGTTGTCAAAATTTTATTCCTATAGATTTTTTTTTTCAAAATTTTATTTCTACAGAAAATTTTGTCAAAATTTTATTTCTATAAAAAATGTTGTCAAAATTTTATTTCTTTAGAAAATTTTGTCAAAATTTTATTTCCATAGAAAATGTTGTCAAAATTTTATCTCTATAGAATATTTTGTCAAAATTTTATTTCTATAGAAAATGTTGTAAAATTTTTATTTCTATAGAAAAGTTTGTCAAAATTTTATTTCTATAGAAAAGTTTGTCAAAATTTTATTTCTATAGAAAATTTTGCCAAAATTTAATTTCTATAAAAACTGTCAAAATTTTATTTCTATAGAAAATTTTGTCATAATTTTATTTCTATAAAAAATTTTGTCAAAATTTTTTTCTATGAAAATTTTTTCGAAATTTTATTTCTATAGAAAATTTTTTCGAAATTTTATTTCTATAGAAAATTTTTTCGAAATTTTATTTCTATAGAAAATTTTGTTAAAATTTTATTTCTATAGAAAATTTTGTCAAAATTTTATTTCTATAGACAATTTTGTCAAAATTTTATTTCTATAGAAAATTTTGTCAAAATTTTATTTCTATAGAAAATTTTCTCAAAATTTTATTTCTATAGAAAATTTTGTCAAAATTTTATTTCTATAGAAAATTTTGTCAAAATTTTATTTCTATAGAAAATTTTGTCAAAATTTTATTTCTATAGAAAACTTTGTCATAATTTTATTTCTAAAGAAAATTTTGTCAAAATTTTATTTCTATAAAAACTGTTGTCAAAATTTCATTTCTATAAAAACTGTTGTCAAAATTTCATTTCTATAAAAAATTTTGTCAAAATTTTATTGCTATAGAAAATTTTGTCAAATTTTTATTTCTATAGAAAATTTTGTCAAAATTTTATTTCTATAGAAAATTTTGTCAATATTTTATTTCTATAGAAAATTTTGTCAAAAATTTTATTTCTATAGAAAATTTTGTCAAAATTTTATTTCTATAGAAAATTTTGTCAAAATTTTATTTCTATAGAAAACTTTGTCATAATTTTATTTCTAAAGAAAATTTTGTCAAAATTTTATTTCTATAAAAACTGTTGTCAAAATTTCATTTCTATAAAAACTGTTGTCAAAATTTTATTTCTAAAAAAATTTTGTCAAAATTTTATTTCTATAGAAAATTTTGTCAAAATTTTATTTCTATAAAAACTGTTGTCAAAATTTCATTTCTATAAAAAATTTTGTCAATATTTTATTTCTAAAAAAATTTTGTCAAAATTTTATTTCTATTTAATTTTCCCAAAATTGGATTTCTATTTATGAATTACCTCTTAGTTGGAGACGAATATTTTGCAAAATCTACCAGAACATTAAAAATTCTACCAATCTATCAAAGAGTAAAAATCTACCATTTTCGTTAGAATTCTACCAACTGTGGCAACCGTGAATCGGTCTCGATTTGATCTCTTTCGGCACTCGTCTTTCTCCCTCGCAATATAATACTCCAGTCGTAGAATAGGATGGTCTTTTCAATCGATTCTGCACGCATTTTTAAGTATCTGGGAGTTAATGAAGTAGATGTGAGAGTTAGGTTAGGTTAGGTTAAAGTGGCAGCCCGATTAAGATTCAGGCTCACTTAGACTATTCAGTCCATTGTGATACCCCATTAACAAAGTACCTATTACATATGGGCACTTCTAGTTTTAACCGCTGAACCTTCTTGATTATTTTTCTTTGTTGAACCAAGCAGATTGTTCCAAAAACATTAGCAGACTGCTTAAGTTAACGTTTTCCAGATCCGCCAGTAATCTGAAGCTATATGCTCCTAAAAGTTGCTTGCGCTTTACACAAGAGGTGTTTAATT
The DNA here is from genome assembly GCF_050003625.1 of Haematobia irritans. Taxonomy (NCBI): domain Eukaryota; kingdom Metazoa; phylum Arthropoda; class Insecta; order Diptera; family Muscidae; genus Haematobia; species Haematobia irritans. Next base: position 25,338,218 of record NC_134397.1, read on the forward strand.
GATTCTTTTTCCTCCGCATCATGACAGCTCATACAATAGTCATTATACTTCGCGCCAATAGATTTTGCAAAATCGCCTATCAGGCAGCGACCTGATGTGAGAGTTACTTCCGGATTCCTATATGATCTTCTCGGTACACTATCCGTATCTCTTACCAGATTTGTTTCTGCCCTTATCAAAGCCAAGGTTTATAGTAGATGAATTTTCCGAAATCATTTTTACACATCTTTTTCCATAGCTATTTTTCCTTCGTTTGGTATGTACAGAAAGGTTGCAAATTACAGTTGGGTACATTCATTATACTTACAAAGATATTGACACCGAAAATCTCTTTCAGTTAAGCAAGAAATCAGCATACATTTATTGAGAACAAAATTTAATTTGCTTTGGTTTCCATTTCAATGAAGAAAAAACAGCGTATTTATATACTCTTAGGACAAAGTAATTTAATTTTAATAAAAAAAAAAAAACAATATAATTCCCATTAATCATAAAAAAGAAGATTCTAAACTAAAACTAAAAATATACAAAAAGTTAACATAAGCCTGAAAAATCCAGTAGCTCAATGGAAGGCACGTCCATATCAATAAGTTCAAATTGTTTGTTGTTTATCAATATCAGTCTAATGTCTTAGTTCTATGGTAAAGTCATTTTGTTCCGGTGGTTTCTTTATCCAACATCCAAGGCCAGAATGTTGAAAGGCATCAAAGAGTTCCTGTTTTGCTATTCCATAATCTTTAGCTTTCTCTTTGGCCTTTGCATAGTTATTGAGTAGAGGCGATAGATTTATATTCGGCAAATAGCGTAGTAAAAATAGGTATTTGGAAAAGAATGACTTTTTCGATAAATGCGATACATCATTATTGATTAGCAGACCCGTTGGAAGCGCCACAAGTGATATATGACCATCACCCATAGTCCAATTCATGCCAACATTTGGAATGTCATATATAGTACGGAACCTTTTGACCGAAGTAGAAGCCAATAAGGGTCGATTCAAATGGTATGGTTTCGGTAGGAATTTTATTTTTTGCTCTAAACGACCACATACCGCACGATACATATGATTTGTATAGAATTTATTGCCCAGGACTATGGAGTACAGATAGACAGGCTCAATTAGGGTGGCCAATAATGAACCTTGTACACCTAAAACATTCCAACGGGCAATTTTATCCGAACAGGACATTATGTAAAGGGGCTCTCTGCCATATTTTACATCATTCCATGATTGAGCAAAAAACCGATTACCAATACTTCTAGTTGTCAAACCACCATATAGTTTCGTACGCAAATGTCCATACTCATCATAATTATTGCGATCACTATAGGCTTTGGCATCACCACATGGTACTGTACTGCTATACAGATGGAAAGCAATCTCTGATTTCAATGCAAACGCATACTGAAGACCACTTGGATTTCTATAGAATATTGAGTTATCATCTCCCCAATTGGGATTACAATGCTCTTTTAGTTGTGTATACAGATATTGCATTAAACATCGCCGGGCTATAATCTCAGCATGGGTATCATTCAAAACTCCACCATTGCGATCAATGCATAGTCCATTGATACATTTTGTACCCGTTGCAACAGATATAACGGTGGCATTCTCAAAATCTAAGTTGCGTGTCATTACAATACCGGCAATTGATTTGTATTTGGAAAATTTAGGACAATTTTTCATTAATTGATCGTATTTGTTTAAAATCAGCTTCTCCACTTGGTCGGCCTCATTTTGTGGTAAGGTCAAGGTACACATATTAGCATTGCTTCGTCTACCATCCATAAGCATTTGTCCATCGATATCATCAGGAAGTGCATCGCTAAAATTATTATCATAGGGTTCGGGCATTACTTTAAAATGACTTTGATGACCAATAGAAAATTCGGCCCCTGGTACTTGGGGTACAATACTGTCATAGGCATTAAGAATTTTTTTAGCCGCATCTGCACAAGCTTGATCTTTATTCTCTCCATGACCATAGTATTTGTTTTTATTGAATGTGGCAGACATTAACATAAATGTTTTGTCAGGTGTACTCATATCGGCTTCCAAATTATAACGAATACCAGGACATATTTTATTTAGACGATTTACAGAATCTTCCATATTATCTATTTCGGATATTGGTTGGTCGCTTATTCTATGGTTATTAGTTCTATTTGATTTAAAATTATGGAATGATTTATTAGATGAATTCTGCATTGGTCTCCAATGCGTACTTGTAGATTCTTTCATCGGTGCCACATACACCATACGCGAGTTACCCGGTGTATTTGAACCTATAGGAAAGGAAATTGGATAATCATATATCATGGTATAGCATGGCACGAGCGGGGAATATAAGAATTTTTTATAAATATAAGTAAAATATGGATGTTATATTTGGCAGCGTCAAAGAGGATAACCTTAATCAAATACCATTTTATTTTCGAATTGTAGAGTTCGATTAAAAGTGATCTTAAGCTAGCTTCCAAATGCTAGCCATCGTGGTGCAATGGTAAGCTCGTGGGTTTATTGCCAGTTTCGGCCGATCGTCAGTGATTTATTCCATGTCAGCAATGCTGGTGACATTTTTTTAGTGTTTCCTAAATTTTCCTTCGGATTCGGCTATTAAAAGGAGTTCCCTTCTCAAGTGTTCCAGTGACATCACAATGGACAAAATAGTCAAAGTGTGCCCCAAAAATAGCCTGTCACTATACCTAAACGTTATCTGTATCATGAAAGGGAATAAACTTGTTAAACGCCCTAGCTAGCGGCTTTGTCTGGAGACATAGAAATTCAGGACAAAGTTGTTTTTGTTTTGGCAAAATTATATACGTTTTTCAGCTGTGTTCTATTCGATTCCAGGAATGTTAGTGATATTTCTTAGTGTTTCAAAACTTGTCATTCGGACTCGGACTATTAAACGGATCTCCTTTGGCATTGAGCTAAACATCATATCGGGCATCACAGTGAACATAATATTCGAAGAGCCCTGATATCATCAGAAAGCCCCAAGCACATCTGCCAGCGGCTGCCTTCTCAGGGTTACTTGTTCTTTTTTTTCAATTTTTATACTGGAGAAATAAAATTTTAACAAAATTTTCTATAGAAATAAAATTTTCTATAGAAATAAAATTTTGACAAAATTTTCTATAGAAATAAAATTTTGACAAAATTTTCTATAGAAATAAAATTTTGACAAAATTTTCTATAGAAATAAAATTTTGACAAAATTTTCTATAGAAATAAAATTTTGACAAAATTTTCTATAGAAATAAAATTTTGACAAAATTTTCTATAGAAATAAGATTTTGACAAAATTTTCTATAGAAATAAAATTTTGACAAAATTTTCTATAAAATAAAATTTTGACAAAATTTTCTATAGAAATAAAATTTTGACATTTTCTATAGAAATAAAATTTTGACAAAATTTTCTATAGAAATAAAATGTTGACAAAATTTTCTATAGAAATAAAATTTTGACAAAATTTTCTATAGAAATAAAATTTTGACAAAATTTTCTATAGAAATAAAATTTTGACAAAATTTTCTATAGAAATAAAATTTTGACAACATTTTCTATAGAAATAAAATTTTGAGAAAATTTTCTATAGAAATAAAATTTTGACAAAATTTTCTATAATCTATAGAAAATTTAGACAAAATTTACTATAGAAATAAAATTCTGACAAAATTTTCTATAGAAATAACATTTTGACAAAATTTTATATAGAAATAATATGTTGACATTTTCTATAGAAACAAAAATTTTGACAAAATTTTCTTTAGAAAGTAAATTATGAAAAAATTTCCTATAGAAACGAAATTTTGAGAAAATTTTCTATAGAAATAAAATTTTGAGAAAATTTTCTATAGAAATAAAATTTTGAGAAAATTTTCTATAGAAATAAAATTTTGACAAAATTTTCTATAGAAATAAAATTTTGACAAAATTTTCTATAGAAACAAAAATTTTGACAAAATTTTCTTTAGAAAGTAAATTATGAGAAAATTTCCTATAGAAACGAAATTTTGAGAAAAATTTCTATAGAAATAAAATGTTGTATAGAAATAAAATTTTAACAAAATTTTCTATAGAAATAAAATTTGGCAAAATTTTCTAAAGAAATAAAATATTGACAAAATTTTCTATAGAAATAAAAATTTGGCAAACTTTTCTATAGAAATAAAATTTTGACAAAATTTTCTATAGAAACAAAAATTTTGACAAAATTTTCGTTAGAAAGTAAATTATGAGAAAATTTTCTATAGAACTAAAATTTTTGAAAAATTTTCGATAGAAATAAAATTTTGACAAAATTTTCTATAGAAATAAAATCTTGATATTGGTCAATGTAAGCGACACGCACTAATTTATCCGCTCATGCCACAAACTAAATCCTAAACTAAGAGCGCTATTAAAATCTTTCACAAATTTCATTGGTATAGAAAGAAATTTTTTAATTAAAACCTATGATATCCGCCCTAGTGGGCAAGGGTGTTATGGAAAACTCTACCTTATAAAATATTATGTAGCGCTTTTTTGAAAGTAATTCGAAGAGTGTCCATAGAAACAAGCAGCCGCCCTTCCTTAGGGTTATAGCATATCGTATAATATAAAATATTTAATACGATCAAGAATTTTATGAGAAAATTGTTATATTATTGTTAAACTGTTATTGGAAGAATTTAGATGAAAACGGATTTTCATAAACTTACCAAGTGATGAACTTTCTCTGGTTCGGAAAGGATTTTTGGATAACCACTTCGACGCCCTTTTAGTTGCTATGACTTCACTATTCTCTTCCTCAATTCTTGGTATTGATAAACAAGAAGTTACAATTGCTTCCGTATTGTTGTCAACCTGGGATGTGTTTAAAGATGTTAGAGATTCATTCATGGCCAAATTTCCACTCATTTCGTTGACCTCAACATCCTTAGATTCGTCTTCACATGGAAGTGATTTATTCAGATCATGCTCATCATCCAATATTTGAATGCCTTCGCTAGAGTTGGAATTATCTACACTTGATAGGTCAATACCTACTCCATCGGGAATTTTATGGTCTTCGACTTTATTTTGTTCTATGTCTTGTGCCTCTATTGCTTCTATTTGCTTTGGCGGTTCTTGTAGAATTTGGATCATACAATCATTGATTATTTCTTCCACACTTTCGTCTTCATCAGACACCAGCTCAATAGGAGCATTTGGTTCTGGAGAAAGAATTTCGATTGAACTATCTTCTGTATCGCTAAGATCTACAAGATTATCTGTATCTTGAAGTGCTACCGACAATTTTTCACTAGCATCTAGATTGGGATCAGGCATAATAGGTTCTTCTTGTGATACATTTTCTAATTTTTCTCGAAGTGCTATACAGTCTGTATTAGATTCCTTATCTTTTCCCAGTTCACAATTAAGCTCTTCGGCTAGTTTTGGTTTCTTTTGACATAAACCCAAATTATCATCGTTTTGTCTTTTGGAAGGATATACTTTTATAACTTCTGCAATTGGAGTATCTTCTAACTTTGACTCATGGTTCGCATCTCCAGTTTTATTATTCGAGTCATGACCAGAACCTTTGTTTTGTTGGGCCTCTCCTCCTGCGTGCTTTTCATTGAGATCAGTTGTTTTGTCGATGGTTCTTTTATTATTTTCATGGCCTTCAACACTTTCCTTCTCCAAATTTTGTGTGCCAGCACACAATTTTTTCAGGTTTTCACTTTCAACGTTACGACCGTTACGGAACAGCTTCGCTGGGTTTGGTATAAGGTGAGCACTTTTTTGTAATTCTTCCAGGGCAACTAATGCGGCCCTTTTCTTCGCTAAGTTAGCTGTGGGTGCCGTAGCCGTAAATAATTTCGTTTTGTTTACCTTCAAGGTACAATTGAAAGAACACCTGTTGTGAGCTCCCAAAGTCATTGCTATGGCACATTCGAGAGAATCCACCTTTGCCTTAAGCATGGAAATTGGATCCGCATCTTGTTGTGAAGACATCATTTCCACCTGTTTATGAATTAGATTAGGTGGTATTTTAAAAATATTCTTGAAGAATTTATTTTTACTCACGCCTAATTTTGTTCCAGACTTCCGTACGTTGCTGAGCTGAAGAAACAAATGTTGTCCTGCCGGCTTATTTATTTAAGTTTTAAAGTTACTCCCAGTCAGCAAGAAAGAGATTATCTTGGCCCATCAGTTGATACAGAGCGCCATTGCAAATCCTGCCGGCTTAATTTACGGTTTAATAGTTCATTCACAATTAACACGGGTATTATTCGTTTGTTTACAACGGGGATTCCTAAGATCAGTGTTGCCAAATAAAATCGAATTAAAGGCGTAAATGACCTAAATTATAGACAAAGGAAGGTATAGATACACCCAAACAAATTCGTTGCCTAAACCGACCCTGCCAACATTTTTTGAATTTGGGGACTCTTTTGAGAATCCCCACTACGTCGAAAACAATCATATACGACATAAAAAACTCGTCGGAAAAGCGCCGTCACTATTGAGAAGTTGTACCACGCCAAGTTACTACAAAAATGTTTCGCATGAGTGCAATTATTAGGTGCCTTTATAGATCAATTTAGAACGACGCCAATAAGGGACCCTCCAAACAATCAGAAAAAGTGCATTTTAAGATAGTTGTAAAAGAATCATTGTGGTCGAGTAAAACACGTTTGTTTAGATATTTATTAATTTGATTAAACATTTACAATTACTTAAAAATATAACATTTATACCACTATCACATTACATTTAACATAATTTTTGGCATTAATGATGATGTTGAGTTACAAGTAGCGAGTTACATGTTGCTGCGTCTATCAACCAGAGTTTTTATTCCATGGAGGCAGCGTGTCTGTAAAATATCTGAAAAACAATCACTTTATTCCATTTGGAAAATCACCAAATTGTTCACCAATATACCTTTCACAATTTTAAGCGTATAATCTATGTTTTCAGAACTTTATTTTCGTTTTTATTTAATTAAAATATAACAAGCTGGTTGCGCTTGGCGTTTCACAAAAAAAAATGGCTTTTTTTAACAGTAGGGATGGCAAATTACTTGCATGTACTTTTTGATGTACGTTTTCATGATGGTTGAAGTGACATTTACGAGTCTGTGGTAACGATGAGGTTGAAATGGAACTTTGAAATGCTGGCAGGGGAATTATTTGCCAACCGAAAGCATGAGGTTCCATCAACTATCAATGATATCTGTCAGCACAACTAACATATGGCAATTGCAACTGCATGGTAGTATGTTGGACCAACTCAGCATTGGTTGTCGCAATCTCAAATTATTTGTTTGGTTTGTTGGTGCAACCGCCATCGATGTTATTTATTATTACCCTAACCAAATTCCAATATTAAATGAAAGGGCAGATTATATTGAGATTTTATTAATTTATTACAAGATTTACAATCATAATAAATTACGAAAATAATTACAAAATATGCTTACAACAAAGGCTTTTGATCTATATGTGAGATCAATTTACAAAGGGATGAAATAATGTTTGTCTATTTTTATAGGGGTATTTTTCTAAACCAATGGCAGATGGTTATTATGTGGTCAAACTACAAAACCTAATTCAATATATACTTTCCAGAAATTTCCTCCCCAAGCCGATAGATAAACCCTGCCGATATTTTTTGAATTTGGGGGCGCTTCTGAGAATCCCCACTACGTCGAAAACAGTCGTATACGATATCATAAACTCCACAGAAATGCGCCGTCACTATTGAGAAGTTGTACCACGCCAAGTTACTACAAAAAAAATCACAATGGACTGAATAGTCTAAGTGAGCCTGAATTTTAACGGGCTGTCACTTTAACCTAACCTAACCTACTACAAAAAAGTATCGCATGAGTGCAATTATTAGGTGCCCTTTTGGATACATTTAGAAGGACGCCAATAAGAGCCCCTTCAAACAATCAGACAAAGTGCATTTTAAGATAGTTGTAAAAGAATCATTGTGGTCAAGCAAAACACGATTGTTTAGATGTTTATTAATTTTATTAAACATTTGTAAATGCTAATAAATAAAACTTTTATACGACTATCACATCACATTTAATGCGCTTTACAGAGTATCAGTTATTCCGGACGGAATGTCGGTGTTTGTAAAGAATCTTACAGTGTGTCGGATCGATACGACTTATCGGCGATGTCTAAATAATCGGTAAACGTGTTATGGATCCCATAAACATGCAGCAGTATCGATTATGCCTTCGAACTTAAAGGTAGGTACTATGTTCGGTTTTCGAGTTGAAAATCACTTTATTTTCGCGATAAATTTTCCTGAAATAATCAAAATTATAAATGAAAAGAAATATATTCTAATAACGACTTGCCGAAATTTAGAGGAACAAGAAACTGCGCATCAATTGAGTTAATTTGTCTGTTTTATATTGAACTGTTTTAATAAAGTAACCGCGAAAATTTCAACTCGAAAAGCGAACATAGTACTTACCTTAACTTATAATGTGCACAGTATATGGGATATGTTCGACGCGAGCATTGTCGTCCGGAATAACTTATAGTCTGTAAAGCGCATAACATATTTTTATACCCTCCATCATAGGATGGGGGTATATTAACTTTGTCATTCCGTTTGTAACACATCGAAATATTGCTCTAAGACCCCATAAAGTATATATATTCTGGGTCGTGGTGAAATACTGAGTCGATCTAAGCATGTCCGTCCGTCCGTCCGTCTGTTGAAATCACGATAACTTCCGAACGAAACAAGCTATCGACTTGAAACTTGGCAAAAGTAGTTGTTATCGATGTAGGTCGGATGGTATTGAAAATGGGCCATATCGGTCTACTTTTACGTATAGCCCCCATATAAAGGGACCCTCAGATTTGGCTTGTGGAGCCTCTAACAGAAGCATATTTCATCCGATCCAGCTGAAATTTGGTATATGGTGTTGGTATATGGTGTTGGTATATGGTCTCCAACAACCATGCAAAAATTGGTTTACATCGGTCCATAATTATACATAGCCCCCATATAAACCGATCCCCAGATTTGGCTTGCGGAGCCTCAAAGAGAAGAAAATTTCATCCGATCCGGCTGAAATTTGGTACATGGTGTTGGTATATGGTCTCTAACAATCATGCAAAAATTGGTCCATATCGGTCCATAATTATATATAGCCCCCATATAAACCGATCCCCAGATTTGGCTTGCGGAGCCTCAAAGAGAAGCAAATTTCATCCGATCCGGCTGAAATTTGGTTCGTGATGTTGGTATATGGTCTCTAATAACCATGCAAAAATTGGTCCACATCGGTCCATAATTATATATAGACCCCATATAAACCGATCTCCAGATTTGGCTTGCGGAGCCTCAAAGAGATGCAAATTTCATCCGATCCGCCTGAAATTTGGTACATGATATTGGTATATGGTCTCTAACAACCATGCAAAAATTGGTCCACATCGGTTCATAATTATATATAGCCCCCATATAAACCGATCCCCAGATTTGGCTTGCGAAGTCTCCAAGAGAAGCAAATTTCATCCAATCCGGTTGTAATTTGGAACATGGTGTTAGTATATGATCTTTAACAACCGTGCCAGAATTGGCCCATATCGGTCCATAATTATATATAGCCCCCATATAAAACATTCTCCAGATTTGACCTCCGGAGCCTCTTGGAGGAGTTAAATTCCGATCCGGTTCAAATTAGGCACGTGTTGTTAGTATATGGTCGCTAACAACCATACCAAAATTGGTCTAATCACACAAAAATTGGTCCATATCGGTTCATAATCATGGTTGCCACTAGAGCCAAAAATAATCTACCAACATTTTATTTCTATAGAAAATTTTGTCAAAATTTTATTTCTATAGAAAATTTTGTCAAAATTTTATTTCTAGAGAAAATTTTGTTAAAATTTTATTCGGTTCAGGCCGGTATGCACCTCTAGCGAAAAATTTCATTCCCATAAGAAATGCATTGCTATTTATGCTAACGAAATTTTCGGTAGCGTTCAATTTCGTAATTGAACGCTACCGAAAATAACAGGGTTGTCAAAAGCATATTTTGGCAGCAAACATTTAATTTATTACTATCATTGTGTGCGTAAAAGTTTTAAAAGGTCTGTAAATAATAAACAATTTATTTGAGGAATATTTGGAACATATATTCACAATTTTTAAAAGCGATTAGCTGGTTTAAAATTTGTGTACACAGCCCTGCTTTTTGTTGTAGACTTAAATAAATTTTTGCTACCGAAAATTTCGCTAGAGGTGCATACCGGCCTTTCATAATAAAATTTTCATCATTGTCACAATTTTATTTCTATAGAAAATTTTGTGAAAACTTTATTCCTATAGAAAATTTTGTTAAAATTTTATTTCTGTAGAAAATGTTGTCAAAATTTTATGCCTACTTTGTCAAACTGAATTATATACGTATTGGATCGATCGTTTTTGATTTAATATATACCACGTATGGACTTACATACAATTTAGAAGATGGTGTTAGGAGGTTTTAAGATACCTTGCCATCGGCAAGCGTTACCGCAACTTAAGTAATTCGATTGTGGATGGCAGTGTTTAGATGAAGTTTCTACGCAATCCATGATGGAGGGTACATAAGCTTCGGCCTGGCCGAACTTACGGCTGTATATACTTGTTATGCATTAATAAAAGATTAATGTTGAGTTACAAGTTGCAAGTTACATGATGTAGCGTCTATCAGCCAGTGCTTTTATTCCCAATGGAGGCAGCGTGTCTGGAAAAATATTTGAAAAACTATCAATTTATTCCATTTGGAAAGTAAAAAATTGTTCACCAATATACCTTTCACAATTTTAAGCGAAATAACTATGCTTTCAGCACTTCATTATCATTTTAATTTAAAGAAGCTAGTTGTGCTTGGTGTTTCACAAAATATAAAATGGCTCTTGTAACAATAGTTATGGCAAAATACTTTCATGCGAATAGTGGTGGCAAAATACTATCACAGTTGGCGATTGTTGCAGTGTCACTTACGAGTCTGTGGTAGCGATTAGGATGAAATGGAACTTTGAAATGCTAGCAGGGTATGAATTGTCTCTACCAATAAAAATTATTTGTTTAAGCGAAAGCACAAATAATTTCTTGTTATTATTTACAATTCATCAACAAATAATAGCTTTGGCTTGAAGGCCGGTATGCACCTCTAGCGAAAAATTTCATTCCCATAAGAAATGCATTGCTATTTATGCCAACGAAATTTTCGGTAGCGTTCAATTTCGTAAGCTGGTACGCACCTCTAATGAAAATAACAGGGTTGTCAAAAGCATATTTTGGCAGCAAACATTTAATTTATTACAATCATTGTGTGCGTACAAGTTTTAAAAGGTCTGTAAATAATAAACAATTCATTTGAGGAATATTTGGAACATATATTAACAATTTTTAAAAGCGATTAGCTGGTTTAAAATTTATGTACACAGCCCGACCTTGACTAAAAACATTAGTTCTAACAGAACCCAAAAAGGGAAAGAAATAATTGTCGCGTGGCAACATTTTCCGCTTGAGCTCATTGTGAATGTATTTGGAGCGCTTTAATGTTGGTTTGGATAAACATTTAACTCCTGGTGGTGGAATGTATGTTCAGTGGTGAAATTGGTCTGTTAACATCATGATGTGAATCCCATAAAGATGGAAGAAGAAGAGCTTGTGAAATATTTTGTGTTGTATGACAACGAAACAATCAAGTAGAAAAAGAAATCACAAAAAAACCAATATTAAATTAAACTGAAACAATTGAAATTGTTATTTAACAAAAACATACTATTGGGATAATACTACAAATTACCATACAGGCCGGATAACACCAAGAACCAACAAAAATGGCCCAGCAGGAGTCACAGGTGATGAGCTTGCCTCTGCCGCCGTCACAATACATAAATCTCTTTTCGGAGGAGAACATCAGACGCAATAGAGCTCCTAGACCACCACCACCCATTCCAGATGGCTACAGTATGTTTGGCATACAATATAACAATGAGGAAATGATACGTTCCCTGGAGTCGCAGAATATCAAAAGACTCATACCCCTGCATTTTGATAGAAGGAAAGAATTGAAAAAGCTTAATCATTCATTGTTTGTAAATTTTCTGGACCTGATAGATTTGCTCATACAGTATCCAGATAGTCCACGAAGATCAGAGAAGGTATGATTTTGAGATTTGTTGTTTTTTTTTAGTTTACAAGTGTCAGATAATTAAATCCTTTTCCATGTTCATCTTAGATTGACGATTTAAGCCTGCTGTTTGTCCATATGCACCACTTACTCAACGAATTTCGACCCCATCAGGCCCGCGAGACACTGCGAGTAATGATGGAGACTCAAAAACGTCAGCGAGTAGAAACCACCACACGTTTCGAAAAGCATTTGGAAAAGGTCTGTGATATTGTGAATACAGCCTTCAGCGATTTACCAGAAATCACTGACGACGATATGAGCGATAGTGATATAAAAATGGAAGTCGATTCGCAGGATACAAATAGTGGCAATAAATCAGATGCCAGCTATCAATTAGACCGTATTATGTGCAGTGTTATTGATAGCATGGAATAACCTCAGGTGTGCGATGATCATGATGATTTGACATTAGTTTGTAATTTTAGTAGGTTATCTCTGATTTTTTTATTAATTATAATTACTTAGATATATATTTCTATATTTAAAAAAAAGAAACAAATCAACTTGTCCTTACTTCAAGTGATGAGTTCCAACCCCCCAAAAAGTACTGAAAAACAAAAACAACCAACAAATCTTTTAATAATTGTGTATAAAAACAATGTATAATATAAAATAGATGAGTTTATTTATAGTATAAAGAAGGCAATAATTAAACAAAGGAACAATACGGAATATGATCTCTTTTTAAGATAGCATAAAAGGGTAAATTGTTATTGACAGGTGGATAAGGTACTTTTAATAAATGTGGGGTATTCAAAAAATGGCGACTTGCTTTTCAACATAGTTTCCTGCTCTTTATTAGCATATCCCACAAAAAACCTGAATTGTCTTAAGTGAGTCTAAAATAACCAGCTGTTACTATACCTAATATGGCCTGTCTCAAAAATACTTTTACCGAGGACTTGAGGTCTCCTAATTTTCTAAATTTGGATACAAAAAAAGTTGCATGGGACCATGCCAAGAAAACGGGAATGGCAGTGTTTTTCAACATAATCGGTTTGTTTTTCAACACAGGCTACTTTTATCGCGTACCACTGACCCAGAGATGCTCCACATTTTTTCGCCTGTATCCAACATATATCTTTCCTCGAGGTCTTGAGTGGATGGCCTTCTCATTTAATTGATATTTGTAATATTGTCTAAATTCGGAAAACAAAACAAAAATGGTCGCATGGGACCATATGAAGAGAATACTGTGGAAGGGTGGTGGTATTTTCGACATCTCGGTGCACTTGGCCCATTGATGCTTTTAACTTTATTCGCCTATATCAAAAAGATATTTTCTTGGTCTTGGTGGAGGGCGTTTGACCTCATTTGACTGATACTTCTTTTTCTAAAATTTGGAAAAAAAAAGTCGCATAAACCCAAATCAGAAGAATGTGGCAGAAGGGCAGCAGTGTTTACCGACATAGTCAATGCGGGGCGGATACAGGGTTTTTAACTCTATCCAAAGAGTGCAAACGCTCATTTGGAGCATGTTTATTGCCTGAAAACGTCGAAAATACACACAACTCTAAAGGGCTACAACATTCGGGAAGTCTTCAGCTTTTTCAGTTCGCTGCACAAAGTCCACATTTTTGAGTATTGTTTGGTATACGATGTTTTCCAGAAAGAGAAATTTGTCGTCATTTGTTTTTATAGTATCCTCCGTTCTTGGGTCACCTAAAGGTAGCTGATCCAAAAATGAATGTGTGACTATGGTCGTTAAACGAAAAAGCAGCAGAAAGTATATTCCTGACCTATAACAATAGAGCTTAAAAACTGGCAGACAATAGCAATAGCAAATGTTTCAACAGCTCTCTCTCTCTCTCTCTTTTTCAGCAGATTTTTCTGTTGTATCTACTAAACAATTTCTTTGGACGTATGTTTAAAAAATTGGCATTTGTCCCGGGCCCCAAAATATCACATGTCGCATACATTGCCGTTCTACACCCAAAAGGAATTTGTTAGTAGGGACAGCAGAAAAGTCTGCTGAAAAAAGGGAAATAAGTCACTGTTTGCCGAAATAGCAAACATTGTCTACTATTTTTTAAGTTCGATTACACTAAAACAGGTTTTAGTTTGGCTGAAAAAAATAAAAATGTCAACTTAGGATTTATCCCTAATACCTCATTCACATTACACTTCCAAAATTTTATTTCTATAGAAAATTTTATTTCTACTGAAAATTTTGTCAAAAATAGAAAATTTTGTGAAAATTCTATTCTCTATAAAATTTTGCTAAATTTTTAATTTCTATAGAAAATTTTGTCAAAATTCTATTTTTCTAGAAAATTATGTCAAAATTTTATTTCGATAGAAAATTTTGTCAAAATTTTATTTCGATAGAAAATTTTGTCAAAATTTTATTTCTATAGAAAATTTTGTCAAAATTTTATTTCTATAGAAAATTATGTCAAAATTCTATTTCTTTAGAAAATTTTTCAAAATTTTATTTCTATAGAAAATTTTGTCAAAATTTTATTTCTATAGAGAATTTTGCTAAAATTTTATTTCTAAAGAAAATGTCAAAATTTTATTTCTCTAGAAAATTATGTCAGAATTTTATTTCTGTGGAAAATTTTCTCAACATTTTATTTTTATAGAAAATTTTGTTAAAATTTTATTTCTGTAGAAAATTTTGACAAAATTTAATTTCTATAGACAATTTTGTCAAAATTGTATTTCTATAGAAAATTTTGTTAAATTTTATTTCCATAGAAAATTTTGTCGAAATTTTATTTCTATAGAAACTTTTGTCAAAATTTTGTTTCTATAGAAAATTTTGTCAAAATTTTATTTCTGTAGAAAATTTTGACAAAATTTTATTTGTATAGAAAATTTTGTCAAAATTGTATTTCTATAGAAAATTTTGTAAAAATTTTATTTCGATAGAACATTTTTTCAAAACTTTTATTTCTTTAGAAAATTTTCTCAAAATTTTATTTCGATAGAAAATTTTCTCAAAATTTTATTTCGATAGAAAATTTTCTCAAAATTTTATTTCGATAGAAAATTTTGTCAAAATTTTATTTCAATAGAAAATTTTGTCAAAATTTTATTTCGATAGAAAATTTTGTCAAAATTTTACTTCTATAGAAAATTTTCTCAAAATTTTATTTCTATAGAAAATTTTGTCAAAATTTTATTTCTATAGAAAATTATGTCAAAATTCTATTTCTTTAGAAAATTTTTCAAAATTTTATTTCTTTAGAAAATTTTGTCAAAATTTTATTTCTATAGAGAATTTTGTCAAAATTTTATTTCTATAGAAAATTTTGTCAAAATTGTATTTCTATATAAAATTTTGTTATATTTTATTTCCGTAGAAAATTTTGTCAAAATTTTATTTCTATAGAAAATTTTGTCAAAATTGTATTTCTATAGAAAATTTTGTCAAAATGTTATTTCTATAGAAAATTTGGTCAAAATTTTGTCAAAATTGTATTTCCATAGAAAATTTTGTCAAAATGTTAGTTCTATAGAAAATTTTGCAAATATGTTATTTCTATAGAAAATTTTGTCAAAATTTTATTTCTGTAGAAAATTTTGTCAAAATGTTATTTTTATAGAAAATTTTCTCAAAATTTTATTTCTGTGGAAAATTCTGTCAAAATTGTATTTCCATAGAAAATTTTGTCAAAATTTTATTTCTATAGAAAATTTTGTCAAAATTTTATTTCTATAGAAAATTTTGTTAAAATTTTATTGCTATAGAAAATTTTGTCTAAATTCTATTTCTCTATGAAATTTTATTTCCATAGAAAATTTTGTCAAAATTTTATTTCTATAGAAAATTTTGTCAAAATTTTATTTCTATAGAAAATTTTGTCAAAATTTTATTTCTATAGAAAATTATGTCAAAATTTTATTTCTATAGAAAATTTTGTTAAAATTTTATTTCGATAGAAAATTTTGTTAAAATTTTATTTCCATAGAAAATTTTGTCAACATTTTATTTCGATAGAAAATTTTGTCAAAATTTTATTTCTGTAGAAAATTTTGTCAAAATTTTATTTCTGTAGAAAATTTTGTCAACATTTTATTTCTATAGAAAATTTTCTCAAAATTTTATTTCTGTGGAAAATTTTGTCAAAATTGTATTTCCATAGAAAATTTTGTCAAAATTTTATTTCTATAGAAAATTTTGTTAAAATATTATTTCTATAGAAAATTTTGTCAATATTTTATTTCTGTAGAAAATTTTGTCAACATTTTATTTCTGTAGAAAATTTTTCAAAATTTTATTTCTCTAGAAAATTATGTCAAAATTTTATTTCTGTAGAAGATTTTGTCAAAATTTTATTTCTATAGAAAATTTTGTTAAAATTTTATTTCTATAGAAAATTTTGTCAAAATGTTTTTTCCATAGAAAATTTTGTCAAAATTTTATTTCTATAGAAAATTTTGTCAAAATTTTAATTCTATAGAAAATTTTGTCAAAATTTTAATTCTATAGAAAATTTTGTCAAAATTTTATTTCTATACAAATTTTTTTCTCAAAATTTTATTTCTGTAGAAAAAGACAAGTTTGTGTAAAGTTTATTTCAATAGAAAATTTTGTCAAAATGTTATTTCTATAGAAAATTTTGCAAAAATGTTATTTCTATAGAAAATTTTGTCAAGATTTTATTTCTGTAGAAAATTTTGACAAAATTTAATTTCTATAGACAATTTTGTCAAAATTGTATTTCTATAGAAAATTTTGTTAAATTTTATTTCCATAGATAATTTTGTCGAAATTTTATTTCTATAGAAACTTTTGTCAAAATTGTATTTCTGTAGAAAACTTTGTTAAAATTTTGTTTCTATAGAAAATTTTGTTAAAATTTTATTTCTATAGAAAAATTTTGTCAAAATTTTATTTCTATAGAAAATTTTCTCAAAATTTTATTTCTGTAGAAAATTTTTCAAAATTTTATTTCTCTAGAAAATTATGTCAAAATTTTATTTCTGTGGAAAATTTTCTCAAAATTTTATTTTTATAGAAAATTTTGTTAAAATTGTAGAAAATTTTGACAAAATTTAATTTCTATAGACAATTTTGTCAAAATTGTATTTCTATAGAAAATTTTGTCAAAATTGTATTTCCATAGAAAATTTTGTCAAAATGTTATTTCTATAGAAAATTTTTTTTATTTCTGTAGAATATTTTGTCAAAATTTTATTTCTGTAGAAGATTTTGTCAAAATTTTATTTCTGTATAAAATTTTGTCAAAATTTTATTTCTATAGAAAATTTTGTTAAAATTTTATTTCTATAGAAAATTTTGTTAAAATTTTATTTCTATAGAAAATTTTGTCAAAATGTTTTTTTCCATAGAAAATTTTGTAAAAATTTTATTTCTGTAGAAAATTTTGTTAAAATTTTATTTCTATAGAAATAAAAACTATTTCAATAATGCAGTTTTTTGTTTCAGCAGCGATTTTTGTCAAATAATCGTTTGCTATTTCAGCATAGAAAAATGTTTGCTATTTCAACTAACGGATGTTTATTGCGAAATATGCAAATAGAAATAGGGTTTGTAATATATTTTATTGTAGTACGATTTTATGATAGGTAGATAATTGAAGACAGTTTCTTAACTTTGTTGATACTCAAATAATAAAAAAAAAAAATGAAAAATGTTCCCAGATATGCCATAAACGCTAATTATCGCAGAGATAAGAGAATTATGAAACACGTTTTGTAGATGATCAAGATTTTGCAAATACAGTGAAACCTCGGTCGCCTGAATACAGTTGAACCTCTCAAAAGTGGACACCCACGGTCGCCTAAATATTGTCCACAAATAAATAAGTAAATAAATAAAAAATAGAATATGCTAATACAGCCAACTTCTCACGACAATTGCCTACTTTTGGGGATGTCCGGTTTTCATAGTGTCTGAGGTTTGGAGAAAAAAAGGAAAGAAAGACAGTCAGTGTTTAGTAAGTTTAAAGGCAATGTTTTAAAAATAAGTATTCAGTTAAAAATGGTTTTTTTTGTTTTATAGCCTGCGCCACACTGTGACTTTCGCCCGATATCTACTAATACGGCCCCAGAAGCCAGAATTTTAGCCTGATTTACTTTAATTTTGCGCAGGGGGTAGAATTAATATTGTACCTAAGCATGCCAAATTTGGTTGAAATTGGTTTAGAGTTAGATATAGCTCCCAAATATATGTTTTTTCTTATTTTGGCAAAATCGCCACTGGTAAGTCGAAAACTTGTAAGAATGACTTAAATAAATACTTCTAATACATAGCTGTTGACCGATAAATAATAAATGCATTTTAGCAAAGTTGCCTAATAATTGCTTCAGATTTAAATGGTTCCCATATTTTTTACTATCATTGTTTTCCACCCCAGGGGACTATCCGACTGAAATTTTAAGTCTACAGTTGTTTTTAGAAGTCTTACAAATTTTGTCCACATCGACTCAGATTTAAATGTATGTATAGGGGAAAAACCTTTATATATAGAACCCAACACATTTGACGGATTTGATATGGTATCGAAAATGTGCATCTACAAAGTGGTGCAGGGTATAATATAGACTTTAAACTATCCTTACTTGTTTTGAGCAGGGCTGTGGAGCCGGAGTCGGAGTCTTGGAGTCGGAGTCTGAAGATTTTGCTGGAGTCGGAGTCGTAAAAATTTTGCTCGACTCCGACTCCGGCTAAACCAAATTTTTTAAAACACTTCACATTTTTGTAACTAAGCAAGTTTTTACGCAAATTAGTTTCCATTGCGTTATTCATTCGATCAATGTACAGCATGATTGTAAATGAAAATCAACTTCCAATTACAGCTATCTTTTTATGTTTCCTAGAATGTTAGACTAGCAAATGGGCTGGATCGATCCATTTTAATGCCCATATCAATTTATTTAAAATATTTCGAACAATCGAAATTTTTTTTTTTTAATTTTATTTTAAGGCCATATACATATGTGGAATATTGACAGAAAATTTTTTCAAAGTTGTTTTTTTATAGAAAATTTTGTCAAAATGTTATTTCTATAAAAAATTTTGTCAACATTTTATTTATATAGCAAATTTTGTCAAAATTTTATTTCTATAAAAAATTTATTCAAAATTTTATTACTATAGAAATATTTTTTTTCTATAGAAAATTTAGTCAAAATTTTATTTCTATAGAAAATTGAGTCAAAATTTTTTTTCTATAGAGTATTTTGCAAAATTTTATTTCTATACAAAATTTTGCAAAATTTTGTTTCTTACACAAACATTTTTTCAAAATTTTATTTGTATTGATAATTTTATTTCTATAAAAATTTAAGTCAAAATTTTATTTCTATAGAAAATGTTGCCAAAATTTTATAGTAATAGATTTTTTTATTAGCAAATTTGGTTAAATTTTTTTTTCTATAGAAAATTTAGTCAAAATTTTGTCTCTGTAGAATATTTTGCAGAATTTTATTTACGACACAAAAATTTTTCTAAAATTTTTTTTTATTGAAAATTTTTCAAAATTTTATTTCTATAAGAAAAAATTGTCAAATTTTATTTCTATAGCTAATTTTCTCAATTTTTTTTTTACTAATGCTCATTGATACTCAATGCTATAAAAAATGTATTCAAAATTTAATTACTATAGAAATATTTTTTCTATATAAAATTTAGTCTAAATTTTATTTCTATAGAAAATTTAGTCAAAATTTTGTTTCTATAGAATATTTCGCAAAATTTTATTTCTATAGAAAATTTTGCAAAATTTTGTTTGCTACACAATTTTTATTTTCAATTGTATTTCTATTGATAATTTTTTCAAACTTTTATTTCTATAAAAAATTTTGCCAAATTTTATTTCTATAAAAATTTTATTCAAAATTTTATTTCTATATATTTGGTCAAAATTTGATTGCTATAGAAAATTTTGTCAAAATTTTATTTCTATAGAAAATTTGGTCAAAATTTTGTTTTTGTAGAAAATTTTGCAAAATTTTATTTACTAGACAAAAATTTTTCCAAAATTGTATGCTCACTGATACTCACTGCTAAGTCGAAAACTTGTAGAAATTACTCAAATTTTCAAATTTTTCAATGAATGAATCATAAATGCATTTTTGCGATATTGTCTAAACAATTATAAATATTTCCCAAATATTGCTTGAGATTTTGTAGAAGTCTGATTTGAGATTGGCAAAATTGGCTCAACTCCACAGCCCTGGTTTTGTGTATGGGTTAAAAATTGTTTTAAAGCAATTTTTCAATTTTGTTGCTTTTTTATTTTATTATCACATAATTAATTGTTTAATTTATTATAATTTATTTCAATAATAGCATTTCATCCAAGGTAATATTATAGAATGCCATTTTATTTTGTACCCAGTCGTCTAATTTCTTAGCCATACCCGAGGATATCTCTTCCTTGTAACCATTGATTTTTCCTTTGCGACAGAATCTAAAAAAAAAATTAAAAAGAATTTCAAATATTATTATGTTAATTAAAGTAAAAAAATGTATTCAATTAAAATATAAGAATATTTTTCTTTAATACTATGATTAATTGTGGTGAAATTCCGTGTTGATTTAGCGATGTCCGTCCGTCCGACTTGAATTATTGGTATCAGTAGTTGTTATTGATGTAGGTCTCAGATAGTATTGCATATGGGCCATATCGGATCTGTGTTAGGTATAACTTCCACATAAACCGATCCCCATATCTGTTTTGCCCATAATTATACATAGCTCCCATATAAACCGACTCCACAAGATTTAACTTCCGAAGCCCTCTAATTACCATGCGAAAATTGGTTCATAAGACTTGTTTACACTGAAAATGTACATTTAATGAGTGTCGACTTCTCTTATGTATTTTGATCTGCTGAATTCGAAAAAAAAAAAATGTTTAAACATTTTTTATGGAACAGTTCTTGAAATATTTTTAGTTTTTCGCTGTTCTTTTACTAAACGAATTAAAGCTCGAGTTTGCAATGTCCGATTATATCGTTGTTGGTACTTAAATTAAAGGTATTAAGATAACAATGGACCTTTGGACATTTTGTCTCCATGGTCTTATAGATGATACTCTAACGTAAGGAATAAGACCAACTAGAAGAAAAACGACCGAAAAATTACAAAATTATAAGCAATTGAATGATGTCAAATCATGCAAATATGAGCCACTCACCCACACAAAAATGCATTTCTCTGTGGCCGAGAGGCATTTTTGTGTGGGTGAGTTGCACATATTTGCATGATTTGACATCGGATATGTTCACTCAGTTGTTTGTAACTTTGTCATTTTTCGGTCGTTTTTCTTCTAGGTTAGGTTAGGTTAGGTGGCAGCCCGATGTATTTATCAGGCTCACTTAGACTATTCAGTCCATTGTGATACCACATTGGTGAACTTCTCTCTTATCACTGAGTGCTGCCCGATTCCATGTTAAGCTCAATGACAAGGGACCTCCTTTTTATAGCCGAGTCCGAACGGCGTTCCACATTGCAGTGAAACCACTTAGAGAAGTTTTGAAACCGTCAGAAATGTCACCAGCATTACTGAGGTGGATAATCCACCCCTGAAACACTTTTTAGTGTTCGGTCGAAGCAAAAATCGAACCCACGACCTTGTGTATGCAAGGCGGGCATGCTAACCATTGCACCACGGTGGCTCCCTCGTTTTTCTTCTAGTTGGCCATATACACAGAAAAAAAATATCACCAAAATATTTCCAATTAAAAAGTTAATTGAAGTTGAAATTTTTTTCAATTAATAAATTAATTGGTACAATTAACTTTTTAATCAAGATTGAAACATTAAGTTAATTAAGTCAATGATTGAAAATTTTAAAATTTTTAATTAAAAAGTTAATTGATACAATTAACTTTTAATCAAATTCGGAAGACTAAAGGTAGAATTACATACCATGCATTCAATGCGTCCGATGATTGAAGAGTTGAAATTTCTCTTTGAAATCAAAAGCTCGAATAGGCTGCCGCAAACAGAAAATATCAACCCTTCCATCAACGCACGGATTGACGCATGGTGTGTAATTCAACCTTAAGTCAGTTAAAAAAGCCATGAACATTTTTTTAAATTTTTAATTAATTTTTTTTTTTCAAGCAATCAATTGTTAATCCAAATAAAAATTCTAAGCCAATTCAGAATGTAATTGAAAATAGTTACCTTTTTTTAATTAATAAATTAATTGAGTTTTGCAATCAACATCAATTAAATTTTTAATTGAATCAATAAAAAAATTAATTGAAATTTGGTAATGAAATCAATTAATTTTTCATCAAGATTTTTTCTATGCCCAATTAAAACTGTGATTGATACTATCATTTTCGTGATTGAAGACATTTCAATTAAAAAATTAATTGGATCAATTAATTTCGTGATTGAATCAGAAAAAAATTTTTTTGTGTGTAAGAGAGCGAAAAACTAAAAATAACGGGATATCTCAAAAACTGTTCCATAATTTTTTTAATATTTATTCGAATTCAGTAGATCAAAATACATAAGAAAAGTAGCCTCTCATCAAATGTACATGAAATATTTTTTTTTTGTAAACTACACTCATAGAAAAAAGTCTGCTAAAAACAGCAGTCGATGTCTGCTGTTATATTTTTGTACTTCAGGGCCAAGTGAACAACAATTTATAAAATTTATAGGTTATAAATTTTTCCCCAAAGCATATTAAAGAACCAAAAGTAGTTTTTGGTATATTTTTGCACTGTAATATACCTACAAGCTCCTAAATACGATCAGCAAACATTTTGTTTGCTGTTATGCCTCAATTCGATAAATATTCAGATTTTTGGTCAAATACTATAGATATTCATAAAATATTGTTTTAATTATGTTAGGATAGCTCCTAAGTTGACATTTTTATTTGTTTTAGTCAAAATAAAACATGTTTTAGTGTAATCGAGCTTAAAAAATAGCAGGAAATGTTTGCTATTTCAGCAAACAGTGAATGCTGTCCCTTTTTCAGCAGACTTTCTGCTGTTTTAGCAGACTTTTCTGCTGTCCCTACTAACAAATTTCTTTGGGTGTAGTCTAATTATTTATAGACTCCTCTACAGCAGCTGTTTTTGCTGACTTCTATGAGTGTGTAATAATTCATTGACAGAGACTGTAATACACTCATAGAAAAAAGTCTGTACGAACAGTAACAATTACTAACACTGAGCGCAAACCAGACTAACTTGAGCCCGAACCCTTTACATTTTGCATTTTGAGGTTCCTAAAACACACTATACCTCAATCACTGAAATGTCTGTCAGCGATAAAGACTAAGAGCTGCTTTAAATCAAATGTTTTGTGGATATGTAAGTTAAGCACACTCAAAAGAAAAAGTTAGTAGTAAAAACAAAAGAAATTTTCTTTGTATGTTTTGCTCCTTCACTTTTTAAAAATTCAAAGTCTAAAAACTGCATACTAAATAATACTCACTGAAATCCATCTAAAGAAACATTCCTCTCCTTGTGGGCACGCTCAATTTCCCAATAATGATTTGTTGTAGGATTTTTCTTCATTTCCTCAAATGATAAATGTTTCAACATTTGCTTCATCGTTTCATCATCAATGGTTTTATTAAGGAATTGACATACATCTTGGATAACAGCTCGAAGATCCATTTTCATTCGCTCAAAACTGGTATAGTAAATCCATGGTTCATTTCGCAAAGTGTAGAATTCCATAGTGTTATCAAATTGTTCATTAGAACTGCTATTCTCCATGCGATTACATAGATAATCCTCTAGCTTATGTTCGGGCTCAAAATCACCCATATGACGAAAGAAATGATATTCCGATACAAAGGCATCTTTGGGATTGCGTGAAACATAAATTAACTGAAAGAAAATAAAGAGTTTAAGTTAAATAATTATAATATAAAGTTAAATAATTATAATATAAAATAATATAAAACTAATTGTTATAATTTAAAGAAATTTAATTTAAATATAATCAATTTAATGCAACGTAATGTAATTAAAATATTTTTTTTTATTAATTTTAGTTTAGTTAGTTAGTAAGTTTAGTCAATAACATAAGGAATACAATAAATGTCATAATACATAAATAACAAATATACAAATAGGGATATAATAGGATATGTAGATTACATTATAGTATAATCCCAATTGTCTTCAATCACAGAAATGATAATATCACTTAAAAAATTAATTCAAAGTCATGTGAAAAATTAATTGATACTATTAATTTTTGTGATTGAGTTTTGTTTCAATTAAAAAAAATGTTTGAATCAATTATTTTTATAAAAATTTAATTGAAATATAATCAATTTAATGCAACGTAATGTAATTAAAATATTTTTTTTATTATTTTAGTTTAGTTAAATATATTTCAATTTAATATAAAATATAAAGTTTTTTATTTTAATCATACACCCAAAATTTTTTTCTGATTCAATCACGAAATTAATTGATCCAATTATTTTTTTAATTGAAATGTCTTCAATCACAGAAATGATAATATCACTTAAAAAATTAATTCAAAGTCATGAAAAAAATTTTTTGTTTCAATTAAAAAAAAAATGTTTGAATCAATTAATTTTTTAATTGAATATTTTTTAAAACTCAATTAAGACTATAATTGGAAAAATTTTTGTGAATTTTTTTCTGTATATTAAACAAAATTAATTTTTGGTTGTTGGTTTTTTGATATATAATTCAATAAAATTTAAATTAAATTTCTTTAGTATATTTTTTCGTTAAGAGTTCCATTAAGAATAAAAAACAAATTAAATTAAATAATTCAAAATTAATTTTACAATGCAATATAAATTAAATGTATTCATTTAACTACTTTAGATCTTATTTATTTATTTATTTATATATTTACAATGATAATGAATTATGAAAATAAACAGGAAATATAGGTGCTAACAACATAGGTTTTCGACCTGTTTAGATCTATTTTAATTTAATATAGAACATATATTTTTTTATTTTAATCTTATTAAATAAAATTATTATTATTATTGTTTTTTTAAAGATATTTCAATATAATTTAAATAAATTTCATTTAACATCCATTTTTTGGCATTGTGGTTAATTTAGTTTTGAATGAATTAATTTTAAAGTAAATAATAATAATAATAGATTTTACTAAATTAAATTTAAAGGACTTCATACCATTAAATTATTATAACTTTAAAATAAAACTATTTAATATAATTCAGTAAAATTCAATATAATTAAAATAAATTAAATTTATTGCAATGCAATATAATTATAAATAAATTCATTTAATTAATTTTAAGTTTAATTAAATGTATTTCAATTTAATATAAAATATGTAGTTTTCTTTTTTACACAAAATGATTATTATGTTTGTTGTTGATATATAACACAATAAAATTTAAATTAATTTTGTTTAATATAATTTTTTATTATTATGGTTAATTTAGTTAATTTTTTTAATTTTAATTATAGTTTAAAATTTATTAATTTATTTTAAATTTATATTTAATTTAGTTAGGTAAAGTTAATTTAATTAATAAAATTTAAAATAATTACCGTAATTTAATTAGAAACAAGTAAGGAAAGTCTACAGTCGGGCGGGACCGACTATATTATACCCTGCGCCACTTTGTAGATCTAAATTTTCGATACCATATCACATCCGTCAAATGTGTTGGGGCTATATATAAAGGTTTGTCCCAAATACATACATTTAAATATCACTCGATTTGGACAGAATTTGATATACTTTTACAAAATCTATAGACTCAAAATTTAAGTTGGCTAATGCACTAGGGTGGAACACAATTTTAGTAAAAAACCAGTAAGGAAAGTCTAAAGTCGGGCGGGGCCGACTATATTATACCCTGCACCACTTTGTAGATCTGAATTTTCGATACCATATCACATCCGTCAAATGTGTTGGGGCTATATATAAAGGTTTGTCCCAAATACATACATTTAAATATCACTCGATCTGGACAGAATTTGATAGACTTCTACAAAATCTATAGACAAAATTTAAGTCGGCTAATGCACTAGGGTGGAACACAATGTTAGTAAAAAAAAATATGGGAAACATTTAAATCTGGAGCAATTTTAAGAAAACTTCGCAAAAGTTTATTTATGATTTATCGCTCGATATATATGCATTAGAAGTTAAGGAAAAATAGAGTCACTTTTACAACTTTTCGACTAAACAGTGGCGATTTTACATGGAAAATGTTGGTATTTTGACCATTTTTGTCGAAATCAGAAAAACATATATATGGGAGCTATATCTAAATCTGAACCGATTTCAACCAAATTTGGCATGCATAGCAACAATGCTAATTCAACCCCTTGTGCAAAATTTCAACTAAATCGGAGTTAAAAATTGGCCTCTATGGCCATATGAGTGTAAATCAGGCGAAAGCTATATATGGGAGCTATATCTAAATCTGAACCGATTTCAACCAAATTTGGCACACATAGCTACAATGCTAATTCTACTCCCTGTGCAAAATTTCAACTAAATCGGAGCAAAAAATTGGCCTCTGTGGTCATATGAGTGTAAATCGGGCGAAAGCTATATATGGGAGCTATATCTAAATCTGAACCGATTTCAACCAAATTTGGCACGCATAGCTACAATGCTAATTCTACTCTCTGTGCAAAATTTCAACTAAATCGGAGCAAAAAATTGGCCTCTGTGGTCATATGAGTGTAAATCGGGCGAAAGCTATATATGGGATCTATATCTAAATCTGAACCGATTTGGCTGATATTTTGCAAGTTTTTCGAGACTCATAAAATATTCGGATGTACGGAATTTGAGGAAGATCGGTTGATATACACGCCAATTATGACCAGATCGGTGAAAAATATATATGGCAGCTATATCTAAATCTGAACCGATTTTTTCCAAAATCAATAGGGATCGTCTTTGAGCCGAAACAGGACCCTATACCAAATTTTAGGACAATCGGACTAAAACTGCGAGCTGTACTTTGCACACAAAAATACACCAACAGACAGACAGACAGACGGACATCGCTAAATCGACTCAGAATTTAATTCTAAGTCGATCCGTATACTAAAAGGTTGGTCTATGATTACTCCTTCTTGGCGTTACATACAAATGCACAAACTTATTATACCCTGTGCCACAGTAGTGGTGAAGGGTATAAAAATAATTTGAAATTTATATAAATTCATAGCGTTAAATTAATTTAATTATATTTAATATCAAATTTGGACCTCCAGTTTGGATCTATCATTAAAATTTATTATAGTAAAAAAATTTATTAATTTATTTTAAATTTATGTTTAATTTAATTACGTAAATTTAATTTAATTAATAAAATTTAAAATAATTACTATAATTTAATTTAAACTAGAAGAAAATAATTTCTAATTTATTTAAATTCATTTATATAGCGTTAAATTAATTCAATTATATTTAATATCAAATTTGGACCTCTAGGAAGCTTCGGAAATCAAATATAATTATGGACCGATACGAAACAATTTTGTTAGAGGTCATATACTAAGACGTACGTATCAAATTTTAACCGGATCGGATGAATTTTTCTCCAGCAAAATGCTCACAAGCAGAATGTGGGGGTTGGTTTTTATGGAGGCTATATCTAAAAAGTGCTCCGATACAACCTAAAAAATGCTGTCAATCA
Source organism: Haematobia irritans (assembly GCF_050003625.1). Classification (NCBI taxonomy): domain Eukaryota; kingdom Metazoa; phylum Arthropoda; class Insecta; order Diptera; family Muscidae; genus Haematobia; species Haematobia irritans. The sequence goes on from NC_134397.1 coordinate 25,366,017, forward strand.
GCGAGCAGAAAAGAATTCAAAAAAGGCAATCGCAGCACTCTCGTTTGTCGGCGGATGCCCGCACTTTGTCTCTATGTGTGGCGCTATTTTCACAAAGAATTCGAAGCCTTTTCACACTTTTGTCTGTTTTTTTTAGAAAATAACCTAAAACGTACATTTTCCGGGCAAAATGAAAAAAAGTGCGCATTTTTTACAAGAAAAGAAAACGCCATAATAAAAATTCCAATGTTAACTGATAATCAAGTCAATCAATGCTCACTAAAGCCGAGGAAAATGTTTGTAAAATTCTTAAAAATAGTAAGAATGAACTACGGCATGGTTATAGTTTGGTGCCAATAATTTTTTCGTTACTTTTTTTTTTTTCTTTTATGAGATGGAAGAATTTGGTAAATGGAAAAGTTTAACTTTCTCACGAGATAGTTCATTCTTACATCAAAATAAGTAGACATATGGACGGACACATTAACTTTCGTTACATATTCCTTAATATTAAAAAAATGTAAACACCCACCTTTGGTTTCTTTTCCCATATTTGTGTAGGCAATAAAGCCAATGATAAATGAGATTTTATCAAGCGAGGACGTTTCACATTTTCAATTGCCTTAAATGCCCTCTCCAAATCATGATAGATTAAATAATCGAACCTGTCAATATAATAATTTTCAAAAATTCTGTCTATCAGATTTCCATTTAGGTTTTGCTAAACTTACTCCATGAAAGGAGAGCGCACTTCTAGATGTTCACTTTTAGCTGCCTGAAAATCATAGCCATTCATTACCAACCATAGCAGCTCTTGCATCCAAGTTGTTCCACATTTGGGTAATGTCACTAGCCAAACATCATCTTCGAATACTTCGATATCGTGAACTTTATCGAGGAATTTCTCTTGATTGGGTACATAATGAAATACGCGTTTGGACCAATGTTCCAGAGGTAGAAGATTTGTGGGAAATCGTTTGGGCGGTCTTACTTGTGCCGATTGCATTTCTATTAATACTGACCCTTTTGCTTACATTACTCTAGTGTAAAATATATTGTAACTATTTGCAATAAAATCTATATAGTTTAATCACACTATATACTTTCTTTTTGTTTTTGCAAAAAAATAAATAAAATAAAATAAAAAAATAAAAGCTTATTGCAGATAACATCAGGGATGGGAATGTTGTATACTTGATTCAAATCTAAAACCAGTGGTATTGACATTAGCCATTCAATTTATAAAACAACCAAAGATATTTTGTTAAGAGAAGTGTGAATGTACACTGAGAAATATATTTATTTAACATTTCTACGAAAGTATCTTGGCCTCCACATAAAGATGATCCAAGGGAGTACTGCAAAGACACCCTGTCGTACTGACAGTTCTGTATGTTATTCCACTTCGTGTTACTTGTCTGAGTTGTCCACAGTGGCGCTTCATTGTTTTTTACAAAATTTTCTATAGAAATAAAATTTTGACATAAGTTTCAATAGAAATAATATTATTATTATTATTATTAGTTTATTTAAAATCATAATAAATTATGAAAATAAATACAAAAAAATGAAGGTACTAACAACTAAGGTTTTCGACCTAAAAAAATTTTCTTCAGGCATGGAATTTTGAGAAAGTTTTCTATAGAAATAAAATTTTGACAAAATTTTCTTAGAAATAAAATTTTGACAAAATTTCCTTAAAAATAAAAATTTGAAAAAATTTTCGTAGAAATAAAATTTTGACAAAATTTTCATAGAAATAAAATTTTGACAAAATTTTCTATAGAAATAAAATTTTGACAAAATTTTCTATAGAAATAATATTTTGACATAATTTTCTATAGAAATACAATTTTGACAAAATTTTCTATAGAAATACAATTTTGACAAAATTTTCTGTAGATATAAAATTCTGACAAAATTTTCTATAGAAATAAAATTTTGACAAAATTTTCTATAGAAATTAAATTTTGACAAAATTTTCTATAGAAATAAACTTTTAATAAAATTTTCTATAGAAATAAAATTTTGACATAATTTTCTATAGAAATACAATTTTGACAGAATTTTCTATAGAAATACAATTTTGACAAAATTTTCTATAGAAATAAAATTCTGACAAAATTTTCTATAGAAATAAAATTTTGAAAAAAATTTCTATAGAAATAAAATTTTGAAAAAATTTTCTATAAAAAAAAGTTTTGAAAAAATTTTCTATAAAAATGAAATTTTGCAAAAATTTCTATAGAAATAAAATTTTGACAAATTTTTCTATAGAAATAAAATTTTGACAAATTTTTCTATAGAAATAAAATTTTGACAACATTTTCTATAGAAATGAAATTTTGACAAAATTTTCTATAGAAATAAAATTTTGACAAAATTTTCTATAGAAATCAAATTTTGACAAAATTTTATTTCTATAGAAAATTTTGTCAAAATAGAAAATTTTGTCAAAATTTTCTATAGAAATACAATTTTGCAAAAACTTTTATAGAAATAAAATTTTGCAGAAATTTCTATAGAACTAAAATTTTGCAAAAATTTGTTATAGAAATAAAGTTTTGACAAAATTGTTTATATTAAAATTGTTTATATAAAAATTTTGACAAAATTTTCTATAGAAATCAAATTTTGACAAAATTTTCTATAGAAATAAAATTTTGTCAAAATTTTCTATAGAAATAACATTTTGGCAAAATTTTCTATAGAAATACAATTTTGCAAAAACTTTTATAGAAATAAAATTTTGCAGAAATTTCTATAGAACTAAAATTTTGCAAAAATTTGTTATAGAAATAAAGTTTTGACAAAATTGTATGGTTTTAAGCTGAAATAAAAAAACGACAACAATGCCAAAATTGTTTATATTAAAATAATATTTTGACAAAATTTTCTATGGAAATAAAATTTTGACAAAATTTTCTATGAAAATAAAATTTTGACTAAATTTTCTATGGAAATAAAATTTTAACAGAATTTTTTATATTAAAATAATATTTTGACAAAATTTTCTATAGAAATAAAATTTTGACAAAATTTTCTATAGGGATTAACATTTTGACAAAATTCTCTACAGAAATAAAATTTTGACTAAATTTTCTATGGAAATAAAATTTTAACACAATTTTTTATATTAAAATAATATTTTGACAAAATTTTCTATAGAAATAAAATTTTGACAAAATTTTCTATGGAAATAAAATTTTGACAAAATTTTCTATGGAAATAAAATTTTGAAAAAATTTTCTATAGAAATAAAGTTTTGACAAAAATTTTTATATTAAGATAATATTTTGACAAAATTTTCTATCGAAATAATATTTTGACAAAATTTTCTATGGAAATAAAATTTTGACAAAATTTTCTATAGAAAAAAAATTTTGACAAAATTTGCTATGTAATTAAAATTTTTACAAAATTTTCTATAGAAATAAAGTTTTGACAAAATTGTCTATAGAAATAAAGTTTTGACAAAATCTTTTATATTAAAATAATATTTTGACAAAATTTTCTAGGGAAATAAAATTTTGACAAAATTTTCTATAGAAATAAAATTTTGACAAAATTTTCTATGGAATAAAATTTTGACAAAATTTTCTATAAAAATAAAATTTAGATAAAATTTTCTATAGAAATAAAATTTTGACAAAAATTTTTATTTTAAGATAATATTTTGACAAAATTTTCTATGGAAATAAAATTTTGACAAAATTTTCTATACAAATAAAATTTTACCAAAATTTTCTATAGAAATAAAGTTTTGACAAAATTTTCTATAGAAATAAAGTTTTGACAAAATTTTCTATAGAAATAAAGTTTTGACAAAAATTTTTATACTAAAATAATATTTTGACAAAATTTTCTAGGGAAATAAAATTTTGACAAAATTTTCTATGGAAATAAAATTTTGACAAAATTTTCTATGGAAATAAAATTTTGACAAAATATTCTATAAAAATAAAATTTAGATAAAAATTTCTATAGAAATAAAATTTTGACAAAATTTTCTAGAAATAAAATTTTGACAAAATTTATTATAAAACCGATACAGAAACGGATACAGTTTAGTCTAAAAAAAATAGCTTGGAATGTTTGTTTTATTTATGACGATATATTGTAATCATATGTTACATATCTTAATATTATTATATGTCATTAATTGTATTTTTATTTTAACAATAAAACTTCATCCAAGGTGATATTACATCGTAAAGTTTGCTTTTGGACCCATTCATCTAATTTATTTACCATATCCAAGGATACTTCTTCCTTATAACCATTTACTTGTCCTTTGCGGCAAAATCTTTAAAATATTAAAAAAAATTATATTTAAAAACAATTAAAAAATATTTAATATAAATATAACTCACTGAAATCCACCTAATGACAAATTTTTCATCTTCTGGACTTGTTCGATTTCCCAATAATGATTTGTTGTAGGATTTTTCTTCATTTGTTCAAACGATAAATGTTCCAACATTTCCTGCATTGTGTCCTCATCTATGGTTTTATTGAGAAATTGGCCAACATCTCCAATGACACTCCGAAGATCGGCTTTCATACGTTCAAAACTGGTATAATATAGCCAAGGTTCATTTTTCAATAAATAGAATTCCATCATATTATCAAATTGTTCATTTGAATGGATATCCTCAATGCGTTCTTTTAAATATTCTTCTAGCGTATGTTCGGGTGGAAAATATCCCAATTGACGGAAGAAATGATATTCGGAAACAAAGGAATCTTTGGGACTACGAGATACATAAATAATCTGAAAATAAAAAATAAAGTAAATATTGGGTAATCGAAAGAGGAATTTTCGTAGCTTGTTAACCAATCACATTGCGTTACATCGACTTTTTGTCAAAAAAAAAAAAAAAAAAAGACAAAATTTTCTATAGAAATAAAATTTTCACATAATTTTCTATAGAAATAAAATTTTGACAAAATTTTTTTATAGAAATAAAATTTTGACAAAATTTTCTATAGAAATAATGTTTTGACAAAATTTTCTATAGAAATAAAATGTTGACAAAATTTTCTATAGAAATAAAATTTTGACAAAATTTTCTATAAAAAATAAAATTTTGATAATATTTTCTATAGGAATAAAAGTTTATTTTTCATGTTAGCCTTATACCGAAACAGGCAATTGGAATAAAATTTTGATAAAAATTTCTATAGGAATAAAATGTTGGCAAAATGTTCTATACGAGTAGAAATAAAATATTGACCAAATTTTCTATAGAAATAAAATTTTGGTAAAAATTTCTATAGAAATAAATTTTTGACAAAATTTTCTATAGAAATAAAATTTTGACAAAATTTTCTATAGGAATAACATTTTGCCAAAATTTTTTATAGAAATAAAATTTGGACAAAATTTTCTATAGAAATAAAATTTTGACAAAATTTTCTATAGAAATAAAATTTTAACATAATAGAAATATAGAAATAAAATTTTGACAAAACTTTATATAGAAATAAAATTTTGACAAAACTTTCTATAGAAATAACATTTTGACAAAATTTTCTATAAATAAAAAATTAATAAATTTTCTATAAATTAAAAAAATAATAATTATTTCTGTAGGAATGAAATTTTGATAACAATTTCTAAAGAAATAAAATGTTGACAAAATGTTCTACAAAAATAAAATATAGACCAAATTTTCTATAGAAATAAAATTTTGTTAAAAATTTCTATGGAAATAAAATGTTGACACAATTTTCTATACAAAATAAAATTTTACCATAATTTTCTATAGAAATAAAATCTTGACAAAATTTTCTATAGAAATAAAATTTTGACAAAATTTTCTATAGAAATAAAATTTTAACATAATTTTCTATAGAAATAAAATTTTGACAAAATTTTATATAGAAATAAAATTTTGTCAAAATTTTCTATAGAAATAACATATTGACAAAATGTTCTATAGAAATAAAATTTTGACAAAATTTTCTATAGGAACAACATTTTGACAAAATTTTCTATAGAAATAAAATTTGGACAAAATTTTCTATAGAAATAAAATTTTGACAAAATTTTCTATAAAAAAATTTTTTTTGATAAAAATTTCTATAGAAATAAAATTTTGACAAAATTTTCTATAGAAATAAAATGTTAACATAATTTTATATAGAAATAAAATTTTGACAAAAATTTATATAGAAATAAAATTTGACAAAACTTTATATAGAAATAAAATTTTGACAAAACTTTCTATAGAAATAACATTTTGACAAAATTTTCTATAAATAATAAATTAATAAATTTTCTATAAAAAATAATATTTTCTGTAGGAATGAAATTTTGATAACAATTTCTATAGAAATAAAATGTTGACAAAATGTTCTATAAAAATAAAATATAGACCAAATTTTCTATAAAACTAAAATTTTGTTAAACATTTCTATAGAAATAAAATTTTGACACAATTTTCTATAAAAATAAAATTTTACCATAATTTTCTATAGAAATAAAATTTAAAAAAAAATTCTATTAAAATAAAATTTTCACCAAAATTTCTATAGAAATAAAATTTTGACAAAATTTTGTTTAAAAATAAAATTTTGACAAAATTTTCTTTAGAAATAAAATTTTGACCAAATTTTCTACAGTAATAAAATTTTGAAAAAAATCGATAGAAATAAAATTTTGAGAAAAATTTCTTATAATTCTCAAAAATTTTTCAAAATTAATTAAATCGTTTTTAAATTTCTTGTAATTTTGTGTCTTGAGTACAAAGTGATGGAGATAATTTGTTGTGATCTCCTATTAGCAGAACGCGGTTTGGATAGTTTTTATACAAAAGTATTTATTCAGAAGCAAAATTAATATTTAGAAAATGAAAAAATATGACAAGTCACAAGACAGAAAAATACAATACTATACAATATTATTCATGGCTTTCAATATTCATGTTGAATTGGAAAAAGGTTTCTACAGTATATATTTCTAACACTCCTCCTCAACATGGATATTAAAACAAAATCTATTTTTCTAAATTTATCCATTTTACAAAATTAGCGTGTTTTGGCTTGGCTAAATTTTTGGTGAAAATATCGGCTATCATATTTTCCGACGGGCAGTATTTCAATTCAATTTCATTTGATGATACTAATTCTCTTACATGGTGGTATTTAATATCAATGTGTTTGGTACGGTTATGGTATATCGGGTTTGTAGCTAATTTTGACGCTCCTTGGTTATCTACTTGTAACTGTACTGGATCATCTTTCCAGAAACCTAGTTCATGCAACAACCTCTTCAAGTATATAGCTTCCTTTGCTGCATTTGACATGGAAATATACTCAGCTTCGGTGCTGCTTAAAGCTATTGTAGATTGCTTTTTTGATTCCCATGAAATGGCACATTTTCCAAGATAAAATACAAATCCGGAGTAAGATTTTCTGTCCATTGAGCATCCACCCCAGTCTGCATCTGCATATCCGACAAGATTTTTATCTCCTTTCTTGAATTGAAGTTTCAAATCTTGCGTTCCTTTTAGATAACGTAAAATTTGTTTAGCAGCTGTAAAGTGTTCTTCATGGGGGTCTGAATTCCTTTGTGACAATTTGGAGACTGAGTGGAGAATATCCGGTCTTGTTGTCACAGACAAGTAAATCAATGCGCCAATTAACGATTGGTATGTTGTTTGATCCACTTTGGCACATGCATCGTTACATTTCACTTGAAACCCTGGGTTCAATGGAACTGATGCTGGCTTACAATTTGACATTCCATAGTCTTCTAACAATTCTTTTATATAGTTAGTTTGACATATTGCAATGTTGCCTGTTTTTCCTTCGCGGCTGAATTCAATTCCCAAAAAATGGTCCAGCAATCCTTTGTCAGTGATTTCAAATTCTTTTCCGATCTGAGTCTTGATTTTTCGAATTTCATCTTCATTTTTACAAGCGATAATTATATCGTCGACATAAACGGCAATGAGAATCAAGCTGTCATTCTTGGTCATCATATATAAGCACGGTTCATTCTCACATGCTTTGAATCCAAGTTTATACAAAGTTTCATTTAACTTAGTGTTCCACTCTCTCCCAGCTTGTTTAAGACCATAAAGCGACTTTCGCAAACGTAGAACTTTCTGAGGATTTTTGGCATCTTCAAATCCTTCTGGTTGAACCATGTAAATCTCATCGCTGAGATTTCCATTCAGGTATGCCGTGACAACATCAATTTGATGTAAGTGCATCCCATACTCCACTGCCAATGCCAATAGCATTCTGATTGTGGCATGCCTGACTACGGGAGAGAATGTCTCTTGATAATCTACACCATACCTCTGGCTGCAACCTTTCGCTACTAATCTTGCTTTATATCGTACAATTTCTCCTTTCTTATTCTTTTTCAGGGAGTACACCCACCTACATTTTATAGGTTTATGACCCGAAGGAAGATCTTGCATATCCCAAGTTTTCTTTTCTAATAACGATGCTATTTCCTTTTGCATTGCATCTTCCCATTCATTTCTTGATTTACTGGACAATGCTTCCTTATAACTTTTTGGAATATTATCATCCTCCACCACATTGTTCAGCAAATTTGGAACTTTCTTAGGTCTTCCGCGAAGTCCATTTCGAATAATCCGTGGTCTTCCTGGTCCTCTTTTTTGGATAATCTCTGTTGAGTTCTCCTCCTCCTCTTCTTCTTCTGTAGAGAATTCGTGAAAAATTTCAGGCGAAGATGACCTACTCCCCACCTCTATAGGTTCAACGATTCTTTCGATTGGGTCTTGGTTTAACACAGCACCTATATGAGATTTAGGTTCTTCGAATGATACAAATTCAGAGCATTCAACTGTGTAATCTCCACCTGGCAAATTGCTCTCATTGAATAAAACATCTCGGCATTCGATGACTTTTTGCCTTTTCTTGTCGAATAATCTGTATGCCTTGGATGTCAAGGAATATCCAACCATTATGCACTCGGAACCCTTTTCATCAAATTTTCCAGACTTCTTTTTATTGAGCGCTACAGCTTGCGAACCAAAAACTTTAAAATGGCTTACCTTTGGTTTACGTCCAGTCCATATCTCATATGGAGTTTTATCTTGTAGCATTTTTGATGGACAACGGTTCCTTATATAGCATGACGTTGCTATAGCTTCAGCCCAAAAACGCTTATCTAATTTTGCATCTATTAGCAAACATCTCGCCATTTCCACTAATGTTCTATTGGCCCTTTCTGCCACTCCGTTTTGTTGAGGTGTGTAGGGGACCGTTAGTTGGTGTTGAATGCCATGCTCTTTCAAATATTTGCTAAATTCTTTACCAACGTATTCACCGCCATTGTCACTGCGGAATATTTTTATTTTATGTTCCAATTGACGCTCCACCATATTTTTAAACGATTTGAATATTTCAAATACTTCATTCCTCCTTTTCATGAAATAGACAAATATTCTTCTTGACTTGTCGTCAATGAAAGTTACGAAGTATTTTGAGCCACCGAGTGAATCTACATCGATAGGCCCACAAACGTCCGAATGAATAATATCAAGTAACTCCTCGGACTTTATTTCAGAATTTTTGGGAAACTGTAAGGCATGTATTTTTCCCACCATGCATGTGTTACAATCCATCTTACCAGAATGTTTCTCCATTTTCAAACCATCCACCATTTCTTTCTTACACAAATCAGTTAGATTTTTGTAATTAAGGTGACCATACCTCCTGTGCCACAACTGGTTGCTAGAAGCCGCTTGGAAGACTTTTTGCTGATTTTCTTTGGCGTCAAATAGAAATAAATTATTCTCTCTTCTCGCAGTAAATACCAATTTTCCATCATCGGTTATTTCTGTCCTTTTTTCGCTGAATTTGACCACACAACCATTTTGTACTAGTTTGTTAACTGAAACGAAATTGCCGTTTAGCTCTGAAGAAAACAGAACATCTTTCAGCCTTATTTCTTTCCCATTAACCTCCAAAGATACAATTCCAACTCCACTGGCCTTTATAGATTTATCATCTGCCAACATGATGGTTTCTTCACAATCATTGAAAGTTACAAAAAACTTACGGTTAGAGCTCATATGGCTCGTAGCACCACTATCTAGGTACCATGTAGACGATTTTTGTTTTGTTTTTGATTCTGCCATTGCTATCATGGAATATGTTTTATGCTCGCTACGTTTGGAGTTGCACTTGTTCGCAAAGTGACCTGTCTTACCGCATATAAAACATTTGAGATCTTTTTCTCTCTTAAAATCTTGATTTTTCCCAAAACCCTTTTTATTCTTCTTTGAAATTGCTCCAAAAGCTTGTTGACTCGAATTTTCATCTTTCGTTTGATTTCGCCGTTCCCACTCCTCAAGAAGTTTTTGCTTTAATACCCTCAAAGATGGCAACTCATCTCTGGTTTCAATGGCAACCACAAAATTCTCATAGTCTTTCTCAAGGCTGGATAGCAGAATGATGACAAGAAGTTCCTCTTGGATTTGAATTCCCACGTCGGCCAATTTTTCAGTTATATCAGAGAAACCACTTAAATACTCACTCATAGTTTGGCTATCCTTCATGTTCAGACCAAGTAATTTCTTGTACAACGTTACCTTTTGCAGGGGTCCACTGGGCTTATAGACTTCCATAAGCTTATCCCAAGCATCCTTTGAAGTTGAACAATTTTTCACGTAATTTAGTTGAGTTGACTTCACACTTAACATGAGAGTTGCTAGAGCCTTTTCATCTGTGGAATCCCAATCCGCTTTCCTCTCAGCGCTCCATGTTAAATCTTTCGGAAATTGTCCATTCACGTACTTCCAGTATCCGCTGTGTATTAGCACCCTTCTCATGTGAATACTCCAGGTTTCATAGTTCTTCTCATCGAGCTTTTCAATTTGGTATAACGGCGAACTCATGTTGAATATATACTTATTTTTCTCACTGATAAATCGCTATCTTAAATAACCCAATGCGCTCTGGGCCCATAACCTGATGGAGATAATTTGTTGTGATCTCCTATTAGCAGAACGCGGTTTGGATAGTTTTTATACAAAAGTATTTATTCAGAAGCAAAATTAATATTTAGAAAATGAAAAAATATGACAAGTCACAAGACAGAAAAATACAATACTATACAATATTATTCATGGCTTTCAATATTCATGTTGAATTGGAAAAAGGTTTCTACAGTATATATTTCTAACACAAAGCAAACCAACGTCTAAAAATATGAGATGTTTCTAAACATTTTATTTTAAAGATAGGATAATTTGTACTTGAAATCGAGTCTGAATTTGGAAACTTAAATTGTTGTTACTACAATTTTAAAGGACTTTGACAGAGTATGAAGTAAAAAAGCTGAAAATCATGAATAAATTAAAATTTGTTTACCAGAATCAAGTACGCAAAAGAATTGTATCTTAAAAATATCCCTACGAAAATTCTGCACTTCTTTGGCTCGGAATCAATACCAAAATCATTAGTGTAAAGACAATATTTTGGTTTGGCGTTTTTTTTTAGTGTATCTTATATTCAATCAGAAGCAAAAGAACTTACCTTAGGTTTCTTTTCCCAAATTTGTGCTGGCAATAATCCCAAACATAAATGAGTTTTTATTAGACGAGGTCGCCTTAATGTATCAATTGGTTTAAATGCTTTTTCAAAATCTTGATAAAAGAGATAATCAAATCTAAAACGAAAAAAAAAAAAATACATACTATGCATTTTTATTTATTTCTAGATATTTACTTACTCCAAGAAAGGAGAACGCAATTCCAGATGCTAATTTTTCGCTGTTTGAAAATCGTAGTTATTCATCACCAACCACAGGAGTTCTTGCATCCATGTTGTTCCACATTTTGGTAATGTCACCAGCCATACATCATCTTCGTAGATTTCCATTTCGTGAATTTTCTCAAGGAACCTCTCATGATTGGCAGAATAACGAAATACTCGCTGTGACCAATATTCCTGGGGTAAAATATTTGTTGGCAAATTTTTGGGTGGTTGTATATGCGTTAACTTCATTGTATTATTAACTTATTTACACTGAACTTGAGAGTTTTTTTTATTGTGCCAAAATTATTGTTTTTCCAATGTGTCTGTTATTTGTACTTTATTAAAATTTCATAGTTTATTAAAATGTACATATATGGGACATTGCGTGATTTTTTTACAAGATCAAACGATTAAATGGATTTTTTGTTTTTACTTTTTCAAAAGCATATCCTATGAGGAAAATACTTGACTGCAGCATTTACTTTGCTCATTGAGTGTTTGGAAGACACTAATTTATTATCAAAAAAATATGCAACCCTTATAAACTAAATCTTAAACTAGCTACAGTCTAAATATTAAAAAGTTAAGAGATAAGAACTCCAACAGCTACTTTGTAGTTGTTGCCACTAAAAAGGTTATATTACCGCGCACGTGCAGCCCATTGGTGCGTCATAAGCCTCGGTTGCACATATGTAATGCACCTTCGTTTTTCTTGTAATACCTGTCATAAACTTTATCTATCCTAAATATAAATATCGAAGATAACACATGTTTGGGAATCTAAACAATTACAAACAACTAAATTGTAAGCGTGGATTAGATAAGAGCAACTGTTGCAGTTAGTGATAATAAAGGGAGTTTTTTATGAGTTTTTTTTTGAAATGAATCACTTTGTTGTCACAGCTGTTTTGACAGTTTAAAGTGACGTCTCTATATTTAGAGACCACTTCGGACGATTTTAAAATCGTCTGAGATAACCATAAACCATAAACCGTCTGAGATAACCATAAAGAACGTAATTACCAAAATTTGGTCAAAATTTTATTTCTATGGAATATTTTGTCAAAATTTTATTTCTATGGAATATTTTGTCAAAATTTTATTTCTATGGAATAGTTTGTCAAAATTTTATTTCTATGGAAAATTTTGTCAATATATTATTTCTATAGAAAATTTTTGCAAAATTTTATTTCTATAGAAAATTTTTGCAAAATTTTATTTCTATAGAAAATTTTTGCAAGATTTTATTTCTATGGAAAATTTTGTCCAAATTTTATTTCTATGGAAAATTTTGTCAAAATTTTATTTCTATAGAAAATTTTTGCAATATTTTATTTCTATAGAAAATGTTGTCAACATTTTATTTCTATAGAAAATGTTGCCAAAATGTTATTTCTATAGAAAATGTTGTCAACATTTTATTTCTGTAGAAAATGTCAACATTTTATTTCTATAGGAAATGTTGTCAAATTTTATTTCTATAAGATATTTTGCAAAATTTTATTTCTATAAAAATTTTGTCAACATTTTATTTATAAAGAAAATTTGATTTCTTTTTAGAAAATTTTGTCAAAATTTTATTTCTAAAGAAAATTTTATTTTTTTTAGAAAATTTTGTCAAAACTTTATTTCTATAGAAAATTTTATTTCTAAAGAAAATTTTATTTTTTTTAGAAATTTTTGTCAAAACTTTATTTCTATAGAAAATTTTGTCAAAATTTTATTTCTATAGAAAATTTTGTCAAAATTTTATTTCTATAGAAAATTTTGTCAAAATTTTTTTTCTATGGAAAATTTTGTCAAAATTTTATTCCAATAAAAAATTTTGTCAAAATTTTATTTCTATAGATAATTTTGTCAAAATTTTATTCCTACAGAAAATATTGTCAAATTTTGATTTCTATAGAAAATTTTGTCAAAATTTTATTTCTATAGAAATTTTTCTCAAAATTTTATTTCTAAAGAAAATATTTTCAAATTTTTATTTCTATAAAAAATGTTGTTAAAATTTTTATTTCTATTAAAATTTTTTTTAAAATTTTTATTTCTATTAAAAATTAGTTAAAATTTTTTATTTCTATAAAAAATATTATGAATATTTTATTATTATAAAAAATGTTGTCAAAATTTTATTTCTATATAACATTTTCACAACCTTTTATTTCTAAAGAAAATTTTGTCATAATTTTATTTCTATACATAGTTTTGTCAAAATTTTATTTTTATAGAAAATTTTGCCAAAATTTTATTCGTATAGAAAATGTTGTCAAAATTTTATTTTTACAGAAAATGTTGTCGAAATTTATTTCTAAAGAAAATTTTATTTTTTTGTGAAAAATTTTGTCAAAATTTTACCTCTTTAGAGAATGTTGTCAAAATTTGATTTCTATAGAAAATTTGTCAAAATTTTATAACTGTAAACAATTTTGTCAACTTTTTATCTCTAAAGAAAATTTTATTTTTTTTTTTGAAAATTTTGTCAAAATTTTACTTCTATAGAGAATGTTGTCAAAATTTAATTTCTTTAGAAAATTTTGTCAAAATTTTATTTCTACAGAAAATTTTGTCAAAATTTTATTTCTATGGAAAATTTGGTCATAATTTTCTTTCTATAGAAAATTTTGTCAAAATGTTATTTCTATAGATAATTTTGTCAAAATTTTATACCTATAGAACATGTTGTCAAATTTTTATTTCTATAGAAAATTTTGTCAAAATTTTATTTCTATAGAAAATTTTCTCAAAATTTTATTTCTATAGAAAATATTTTCAAATTTTTATTTCTATAAAAATTGTTGTTAAAATTTTTATTTCTACAAAAAATGTTGTTAAAATTTTTATTTCTATTAAAGATTTTGTTAAAATTTTTATTTCTATCAAAAATTATGTTAAAATTTTTTATTTCTATAAAAAATATTATCAATATTTTATTATTATAAAAAATTTTGTCAAAATTTTATCTCTATAGAAAATTTTCGCAACATTTTATTTCTAAAGAAAATTTTGTCATAATTTTATTTCTATGCATAGTTTTGTTAAAATTTTATTCTTATAGAAAATGTTGTCAAATTTTTATTTCTATAGATAATTTTGTCAAAATTTTATTCGTATAGAAAATGTTGTCAAAATTTTATTTCTATAGAAGATGTTGTCGAAATTTTATTTCTAAAGAAAATTTTATTTTTTTTTTTGGAAAATTTTGTCAAAATTGTACTTCTATAGAGAATGTTGTCAAAATTTGATTTCTATAGAAAATTTTGTCAAAATTTTATTTATAAAGAAAATTTTATTTCTTTTTAGAAAATTTTGTCAAAATTTTATTTCTAAAGAAAATTTTATTTTTTTTAGAAAATTTTGTCAAAACTTTATTTCTATAGAAAATTTTATTTCTAAAGAAAATTTTATTTTTTTTAGAAATTCTTGTCAAAACTTTATTTCTATAGAAAATTTTGTCAAAATTTTATTTCTATAGAAAATTTTGTCAAAATTTTATTTCTATAGAAAATTTTGTCAAAATTTTTTTTCTATGGAAAATTTTGTCAAAATTTTATTCCAATAAAAAATTTTGTCAAAATTTTATTTCTATAGATAATTTTGTCAAAATTTTATTCCTACAGAAAATGTTGTCAAATTTTGATTTCTATAGAAAATTTTGTCAAAATTTTATTTCTATAGAAATTTTTCTCAAAATTTTATTTCTAAAGAAAATATTTTCAAATTTTTATTTCTATAAAAAATGTTGTTAAAATTTTTATTTCTATTAAAATTTTTTTTAAAATTTTTATTTCTATTAAAAATTTGTTAAAATTTTTTATTTCTATAAAAAATATTATGAATATTTTATTATTATAAAAAATGTTGTCAAAATTTTATTTCTATATAACATTTTCACAACCTTTTATTTCTAAAGAAAATGTTGTCATAATTTTATTTCTATACATAGTTTTGTCAAAATTTTATTTTTATAGAAAATTTTGCCAAAATTTTATTCGTATAGAAAATGTTGTCAAAATTTTATTTTTACAGAAAATGTTGTCGAAATTTATTTCTAAAGAAAATTTTATTTTTTTGTGAAAAATTTTGTCAAAATTTTACCTCTTTAGAGAATGTTGTCAAAATTTGATTTCTATAGAAAATTTGTCAAAATTTTATAACTGTAAACAATTTTGTCAACTTTTTATCTCTAAAGAAAATTTTATTTTTTTTTTTTGAAAATTTTGTCAAAATTTTACTTCTATAGAGAATGTTGTCAAAATTTAATTTCTTTAGAAAATTTTGTCAAAATTTTATTTCTACAGAAAATTTTGTCAAAATTTTATTTCTATGGAAAATTTGGTCATAATTTTCTTTCTATAGAAAATTTTGTCAAAATGTTATTTCTATAGATAATTTTGTCAAAATTTTATTCCTATAGAACATGTTGTCAAATTTTTATTTCTATAGAAAATTTTGTCAAAATTTTATTTCTATAGAAAATTTTCTCAAAATTTTATTTCTATAGAAAATATTTTCAAATTTTTATTTCTATAAAAATTGTTGTTAAAATTTTTATTTCTACAAAAAATGTTGTTAAAATTTTTATTTCTATTAAAGATTTTGTTAAAATTTTTATTTCTATCAAAAATTATGTTAAAATTTTTTATTTCTATAAAAAATATTATGAATATTTTATTATTATAAAAAATGTTGTCAAAATTTTATTTCTATATAACATTTTCACAACCTTTTATTTCTAAAGAAAATTTTGTCATAATTTTATTTCTATACATAGTTTTGTCAAAATTTTATTTTTATAGAAAATTTTGCCAAAATTTTATTCGTATAGAAAATGTTGTCAAAATTTTATTTTTACAGAAAATTTACAGAAAATTTATGGAAAATTTGGTCATAATTTTCTTTCTATAGAAAATTTTGTCAAAATGTTATTTCTATAGATAATTTTGTCAAAATTTTATTCCTATAGAACATGTTGTCAAATTTTTATTTCTATAGAAAATTTTGTCAAAATTTTATTTCTATAAAAAATTTTCTCAAAATTTTATTTCTATAGAAAATATTTTCAAATTTTTATTTCTATAAAAATTGTTGTTAAAATTTTTATTTCTACAAAAAATGTTGTTAAAATTTTTATTTCTATTAAAGATTTTGTTAAAATTTTTATTTCTATCAAAAATTATGTTAAAATTTTTTATTTCTATAAAAAATATTATCAATATTTTATTATTATAAAAAATTTTGTCAAAATTTTATCTCTATAGAAAATTTTCGCAACATTTTATTTCTAAAGAAAATTTTGTCATAATTTTATTTCTATGCATAGTTTTGTTAAAATTTTATTCTTATAGAAAATGTTGTCAAATTTTTATTTCTATAGATAATTTTGTCAAAATTTTATTCGTATAGAAAATGTTGTCAAAATTTTATTTCTATAGAAGATGTTGTCGAAATTTTATTTCTAAAGAAAATTTTATTTTTTTTTGGAAAATTTTGTCAAAATTGTACTTCTATAGAGAATGTTGTCAAAATTTGATTTCTATAGAAAATTTTGTCAAAATTTTATAACTATAAAAAATTTTTTCAACATTTTATCTCGATAGGAAATTTTGTCAAAATTGTATTTTCATAGAAAATTCTGTCAAAATTTTATTTCTAAAGAAAATTTTGTCAATATTTGATTTTATTTTTGGTTTTAGTCCAGCTTGAGGTCATTAATGAAATACTCCAGATGTTTTTTATTTGAGTTTTATTTTATTCAAGCCAATATTTCGATTTGACATCGTCAATCTTCATCAGGGCCAGGTTTTAAATAAAACAAGAGTGAATTGCACTTTACTGTTTTATGACACCTTACATTTGATTTTTATGGGAAAATTTGTCAAACATTTATTTCTGTTGAAAATTTTGTCAAAATTTTATTTCTATAGAAAATATTTTCAATTGTTTATTTTTATAAAAACTTTTGTTAAAATTTTATTTCTATAGAATTTTTTTTCAAAATTTTATCCCTATAGAAGTTTTTGTCAACATTTTATTTCTAAAGAAAATTTTGTCAAAATTTTATTTCCATAGAAAATTTTGTCAAAATTTTATTTCTATAGAAATTTTTGTCAGATTTTTATATGTGGGTTGCATCCTTTCCGTGATATGTTGATCATAATGTTTTTATAAGCTTGTAAACAATAAAATTATGAATGAGCGATTTAGAAATCATAGCAACCTAAATTTGTTTGCCATACATATCAGTCCGCTGTAAAGAACCACAAGCAAATATTTTGATATAATACAGTGAAATGGAATGCCTCATACGTAAATTGATAAGATATAGTACGCCTAATTTTTCAGGTTCATATTTAGAAATAAAATAGTTTTTATATACTTGTGGTTTAAATATATACTGATATGACAAATGATTATACCCGCATAAATATTTCTCAGTCCAAAAAAGAAATGAGTGCAAAATAGTGCTACACACAAAAAATGAATTTCTTTTGTGGGAAACGAAATGTTAAAGCAAGAAATTTTTCGATTGTTGTTATACTAGGGTTTTTTCAGTTCTTTGGAAACTAGTGTGACAACCGGTCAAAAAAAAGCAAAAAATGTCGAAATCTAGATGAACAAGAAATTGCACATCAAATGAGTTAATCTATCTGCTTTATATTGAACTGTTTTAATAAAGTAACCGCGAAAATCTCAATGGGAAAAGCGTACATAGTACTTACCTTTAGAAAAATAAATTCCTGCGATTCTGAATATCGGAAAATGGCTAGACTGAAAAAAATATTGTCGTGAGGTAAAAGATTTCATGTTCTAGCAAAGTAGACGCATTTCTCTGATATAAAGTTTTGTTCCTTATCCAAAAGTCGATAAACTTTTCAATGGAGTTGTTTGGCCCTTAGAATTTATTGATTCGAATTAAAAATTGGTATCAAAAAATGAAAGAAAAATTTTTTGGACTAAGGTCAACTTGACTTTATTAATTCAGAAAAATTCTTTAAAATTAATGAAATTATCTTTAAATTTGTTGTCTTTTTGCATCTTGACTACAAAGCAAACAATCGTTCAACATGACATGTTTTTCAACACTTTATTTTAAAGACGTTTTTTACTTGAAACATAGCATAATTTCTACTGGAAGTCGAGTCTGATTTTGAAAATTGATAGCATATGAAGAACAAAACGAAAAATTAAAATTTGCTTCCTAGAATCAAAGCAAACCCCACATTGAAAAGAGAATCGTGTCTTAAAAGTATCCTTATTTGAATTCTCCGCTTCTTTAGCTCGGAATCAATACCAAAATCTTTGAAACGGAGCATGCGTTTTTTCAGTGTAGTTGTGATTTTCGTAAAAAAATTTATTAGCTATAATTTATTATCACTATAAAATAATTACAAGTTAAATGACAAATAAATAATTTATACTATTTAAATGTTGTGGCTTTTGGTAAAAAATATGAAAGTCCACTGGCAACTGAAATCAAACAAAATGGAAAATGCAAAAAAATAAAATATTAATCATTGGCTAAAAAATAAAATATTACACAGACAAAATGTTCACGAAAATGTTTCCAATTAAAGTCTTAATTGAGTTTTAAAAAATATTCGATTAAAAATTTACTTGATTCAAAAAAATTTCAATCACAAAAAATAATACTCGTAGTCATTTAATTTTTTAATTGACTTCCAATTAATTTTTTAATTGATGCAATGATTTCTGTGATTGAAGACATTTCAATTAAAAAATCAATTAGATCAATTCGTGATTGAATCAGAAAAAAATTGTGTGTAATCATTGGTGTTTAAAAAGAAAATTTTATTACAATTAAGCTTACGAAATTTGTCATTACCATAACGATTTTTTTTTAACTTCTTAATGCTATACGACATTGATAAATGATTATTTTAGATTTTCTTATATTACTTCTACACAGAAAGAAATTTCACGAACATGTATCCAATTAAAGTCTTAGTTGAGTTTTAAAAAATATTCAATTAAAAATTTAATTGAACTTAAAATTTTGAAAAAATTTTCTATAGAAATATAGTTTTGACAAAATTTTCTATAGAAATGAAATTTAAAAAAAAATTTTCTATAGAAATAAAAATTTAACAAAATTTTCTATAGAAATAAAATTTTGACAAAACTTTCTATAGAAATAAAATTTTTACAAAATTTTCTATACAAATAAAAATTTTGACAAAAATTTCTATAGAAATAAAATTTTAACAAAATTTTCTATAGAAATAAAATTTTAACAAAATTTTCTATAGAAATAAAATTTTGACAAAACTTTCTATAGAAATAAAATTTTTACAAAATTTTCTATACAAATAAAAATTTTAACAAAATTTTCTATAGAAATAAAATTTTAACAAAATTTTCTATAGAAATAAAATTTTCACAAAACTTTCTATAGAAATAAAATTTTGGTAGATTATTTTTGACTCGAGTGGCAACTATGATTATGAACCGATATGGACCAATTTTTGTGTGATTGGAGATCGGCTATATATAACTATAGACCGATATGGACCAATTTTGGTATGGTTGTTAGCGGCCATATACTAACATCACGTTCCAAATTTGAACCGGGCCGGATGAATTTTGCTCCTCCAAGAGGCTCCGGAGGTTAAATCTGGAGAACGGTTTATACACGCAAAGAAAAAAAACGTTTGGAAAACGTGTACCGAAAACGTTTTTCTTTTGTTAGAGTTTTTTGCATTGCTTCGAAAATTTTAAACTTTTATCACCAAAAAAATTCGTTTGTTATAAAATTTTTATTTTTTCAATAAAAAAAGTTATTTTTGAAATAACAACACAGTCCATTTCGTTTATATCAAACACTGTTCTTTTCTGACTTTAGGTCTTTAATAAGACGCATTTTACAGTTCAAAATTTAATATAGTACAATGTAATGTTGAACATTTTTTCGGAATCTTCCGAATATATCTGTAATATATGTAAAAAAACAAAAGCAAAAAAAAAAAAACTTTGGCCGAAGCAGAGATCGAACCCACGACCCTTGGCATGAGAGTCGGAGGTAGCTACCACTGCTCCACGGTGCCAAACTAAATGTTTGTTTCTGTTAAATAAACTTTGTTTATTCGGTTCGTGGGCGCCGCAAGCTATGCTATATAAATATAACTTATATGGATATTTATCTATTGATGACCATACAGGTACATAGCTCAGTGGTTAGTGTGTTGGCTTACAATGTGCATGGTCCGCGGTTCGATTCTCCGTCCAGACGAAAGGTAAAAAAAATTTTAAAAATTTATAAAATCGTATAATTTCTTCTACATTGTTGGTATTACAGGAAAAGGTGTTAAGAACTAAAAATCCTCGTGGATGTGAGAAAGATGTGAGGGACAATGCAATTAGCAAGAAAATAATGTTTTTTTTTTGAGTTAGTATTTATGAAATTGTTTTTACATCCTGGAAAAGAATAAACGTTTATCACAAAAAGTATATACTTTTCTTCCAAATACACTTCCTTACAGCGAAAAGCAAATGAGAAACGAACTTTGTTTGTCTAAAATTTCGTTTGGGAGGAAAGAATTATTTTTTTGCGTGTATGGGGGCTATATATAATTTTGGACCGATATGGACCAATTCGGGCACGGTTGTTAGAGACCATATACTAAAACCAATGTCCAAATTTCAACCGGATAGGATGAAATTTGCTTCTATTATAGGCTCCACAAGCCAAATCAGGAGATCGGTTTATAAGGGGGCTATATATAAATGTGAACTGATGTGGACCAATTTTTGCATGGATGTTAGAGACCATATACTAACACCACGTTGCACATTTGAACCGGATCGGATGAATTTTGCTCCTCCAAGAGGCTCCGGAAGTCTAATCTGGAGAACGGTTTATATGGGCGCTATATATATAATTATTGACCGATATGGACCAATTCTGGCACGGTTGATAGGGACCATATACTAACACCATGTTCCAAATTTCAACCGGATCGGATGAAATTTGCTTCTCTTAGAGCCTCCGCAAGCCAAATCTGGGATCGGTTTGTTTAGGGGCTATCATATATATAATTATGAACCAATGTGTACCAATTTATGCATGGTTGTTAGAGACCATATACCGACATCATGTACCAAATTTCAGTCCGATCGGATGAAATTTGCTTCTCTTTGAGGCTCCACAAGCCAAATCTGGGGATCGGTTTATATGGGGGCTGTATATAATTGTAAACCGATGTGGACCAATTTTTGCATGGTTATTAGAGACCATATACTTAAATCAGGTACCAAATTTCAGCCGGATCGGATGAAATTTACTTCTCTTTGAGGCTCCGTAAGCCAAATCTGGGGATCGGTTTATATGTTATGGGGGCTATATAATTATAGACCGATGTGGACCAATTTTGGTTGTTAGAGAACATATACCAACATCATGTACAAAATTTCAGCAACATCGCATGAAATTTGCTTCTCTTTGAGGCTTCGCAAGTCAAATCTGGGGTTCGGTTTATATGGGGGCTATATGGGAGCCACCGTGTGCAATGGTTAGCATGCCCGCCTTGCATACCCAAGGTCGTGGGTTCGATTCCTGCTTCGACCGAACACCAAAAAGTTTTTCAGCGGTGGATTATCCCACCTCAGTAATGCTGGTGACATTTCTGAGGGTTTCAAAGCTTCTCTAA
Organism: Haematobia irritans; assembly: GCF_050003625.1. Lineage (NCBI taxonomy): Eukaryota > Metazoa > Arthropoda > Insecta > Diptera > Muscidae > Haematobia > Haematobia irritans. The sequence continues at coordinate 25,388,408 of NC_134397.1, forward strand.
GTGGTTTCATTGCAATGTGGAACGCCGTTCGGACTCGGCTATAAAAAGGAGGTCCCTTGTCATTGAGCTTAACATGGAATCGGGCAGCACTCAGTGATAAGAGAGAAGTTCACCAATGTGGTATCACAATGGACTGAATAGTATAAGTGAGCCTGATACATCGGGCTGCCACCTAACCTAACCTACCCTATGGGGGCTATATATAATTATGGACCAATGTGGACCAATTTTTGCATGGTTGTTAGAGACCATATACCAACTCAATGGATATGGCCCATTTTCAATACCATCCGACCTACATCAATAACAACGACTTGTGCCAAGTTTCAAGTCGATAGCTTGTTTCGTTCGGAAGTTAGCGTGATTTCAACAGACGGACGGACGGACGGACGGATATGCTTAGATCGACTCAGAATTTCACCACGACCCAGAATATATATACTTTATGGGGTCGTAGAGCAATATTTCGATGTGTTACAAACGGAATGACAAAGTTAACCCCCATCCAATGGTGGAGGGTATAAAAATAATAGTATCAATTAATTTTAAATTGAATTTCAATTAATTTTTTGATTGATACTATTATTTATGTGCTTGAAGACATATCAATTAAAAAATTAATTGGATCAATTAATTTCGTGATTGAATCAGAAATTTTTTTTTGTATGCAGACAAAAATTTCAGCAAATTTTTATACCCTGCGCCACACTGTGGAACAGGGTATTATAAGTTAGTGCATATGTTTGCAACACCCAGAAGGAGACGAGATAGACACATGGTGTCTTTGGCAAAAATGCTCAGGGTGGGCTCCTGAGTCGATATAGCCATGTCCGTGAGCACATTTTTGTAATCAAAGTCTAGGTCCCAGTTTTAGTCCAATCGACTTCAAATTTGGCACAAGTATGTGTTTCGGCTCAGAATAGAACTCTATTGATTTTGGAAGAAATCGGTTCAGATTTAGATATAGCTCCCATATATATATTTCGCCCGATATGAACTTATATGGCCCCAGAAGCCAGAGTTTTACCCTAATTTGCTCAAAATTTTGCACAAGAAGAACAATTAGTACTATAGTCAAGTGTGCCAAATTTTATTTAAATCGGTTCAGATTTAGGTTTAGATATAGCTCCCATATATATCTTTCGCCCGATATGGACTAATACGGTCCCAGAAGCCAGAGTTATACCCCAATTTGGTTGAAATTTTACACAAGGAGTAGAATTGGCATTGTAGCTATGCGTGCCAAATTTGGTTGAAATCAGTTCAGATTTAGATATAGCTCCAATATATAGCTTTCGGTCGATTTACACTCATATGACCACAGAGGCCAATTTTTTGCTCCGATTTAGTTGAAATTTTGCACAGGGAGTAGAATTAGCATTGTGCCATTTGGTTGAAATCGGTTCAGATTTAGATATATCTCCCATATATATGTTTTTCTGATTTCGAAAAAAAATGATCAAAATACAAACATTTTCCTTGTAAAATCGCCACTGCTTATTCGAAAAGTTGTAAAAATGGCTCTAATTTTCCTAAACTTCTAATCCATATATATCGAGCGATATATCATAAATAAACTTTTGCGAAGTTTCCTTAAAATTGCCTCAGATTTAAATGTTTCCCATATTTTTCCACCCTAGTGCATTAGCTGACTTAAATTTTGAGTCTATAGATCTTGTAGAAGTCTATCAAATTCTGTCCAGATCGAGTGATATTTAAATGTATGTATTTGGGACAAACCTTTATATATAGCCCCCAACACATTTCACCGATGTGATATGGTATCGAAAATTTAGATCTAAAGTGGTGCAGGGTATAATATAGTCGGCCCCGCCCGACTTTAGACTTTCCTTACTTGTTTCTAATTAAAGGTGAGTATTAAGTTCGAGTTAGCCGCTAATATTGCATTTTTTCACTGTTACTTTTCTTTAATAATTCACTTTAAAGAAAACTTTTTAAATTTTTGCTTTGAATGATTCCCCATCAGATTATAAACAAATTTGCCCAAAACAGTTGTAATTTTATTCAGCTTCTACAGATTTATTTTTGATTTTAGCGGCTAAACTCGAACTTAATACCCACCTTTAAATCTTAGTAGAGTTTTAAAAAAATATTCAATTAAAACTTTAATTGATTCCACACATTTTTTAATTGAAACAAAAATCAATCACACAAATTAATAGTGTCAACTAATTTTTTAATTGAATTGCAATGACTTTTTTAATTGGATCAATTAATTTTTTAATTGATACTATCATTTCTGTGATTGAAGACATTTCAATTAAAAATTAATTGGATCAATTAATTTCGTGATTGAATCAGAAAAATATTTTTTATGTGTATAACGGCTTTAAAGCCTGTTCTAGGTGTTTCATTAGGGAAAAGATATTAATCTTTTCATTATTTTATAAAAAAAAAAATAATAACAATAACATTCAAGTTTCATTGCATTTCTAAAATTGTTTCGTTGGCTCCATTGTAATGAAAATTTTCGTTTCGAAACTTTTTCTATCAATATATTTCACTTACATATCAATACAGAGCCCACCATTATGAAAGGTGGAATACATCCGATTTCCACCAGGATAGGAAATAATAAATTTCCCGTTAAAGCACCCAAACGTCCAAACATCATTGCCATGGCTACAATCATAGTCCTATAAAGAGGTATTTATAAAAATAAAATATTTTTTTCATATTATCTTATTTTAATACCCTTACCTTAAAGTTGTAGGAAATGAAGCAATTACCATACCCAACAATGAAGAGGTTGATATTAGACTCACATTGATGAAAAGTGTTGATAGAATTAATGTGGATAGACCACTATTGGACCAATAAAGACTCAAACCCAAACATCCAGATATAAATAAACCATAAGCTAAAAATATATTGAGAATATAAATAAATATATTTGTAAATATTGGACAAATTGATTTTATGCTTACTTAAAAGACGCTTATTGCCCAAAGCACGTACAATGAAATCGGCAAAACAGAATCCTATTAAGCCCGTTAGTGATACAATGATATTGTTGAAATATGTATCAACTGATACATTTAGGTGCTGTGGATTGAAATGATATAAAAATAAAAACAAATTAAGCAAAATCCTTTAATACAATATTCTAAGGATTAATTAATAGCTACGTTTTTTTCGTACCAATGTCGAATTTTCCAAAATTTAAAAATGTCCTGCTAACATTTATTGAATTTGACGATACTTCTTGGTATCTAAAGTTCATCGCAAAAGCGTCGTCACTATTAAAAAGTTGTATCACAACAAATTACTAAATTAAATGGCTGTTGGAGTATCTGTGCTATGCATATATTTTAAAACAATTAAGAGTATTCAATAATTTATGGACCTAAAGTACATCTAGATTTCGAATTTCAGGAAAATCGGATCAAAATTGCAGTGTCAAGAAGCCCAAGAAGGCAAATGGCAAGCCCGGTCTATATGCAGGCTATACTGAAACATGGACCGATACTCACTATATTTGGCACACCATATTTGTGGACCTAAAATACATCTTGATTTTGAATTTCAGACAAATTGGATATAAATTGGGGTGCATAGCCACCCCAGAAATCAAATCGGAAGATCAGGATGGACCGATACACACCATATTAGGCCCAACTATTTGTTGACCTAAAATTCTTCCATATTTTCAATTTCAAGAAAATTGTATAAAAACTGCTGTGTCTAGAAACATAAGAAGCCAAGTCGGGAGATCGGTCTATATGGGGGTTGAAGCAAAATATGGACCGATACACAACATATTAGGCACACCTATTTGTGGATCTAAAGTCCTTCTAGATTTCGAATTTCAAACAAATCTAATAAAAACGGCAGTGTCTAGAAGCCACGGTTGCCACAGTTGGTAGAATTCTACCGAAAATGGTAGATTTTTTTACTGTTTGGTCCATTGGTAGAATTCTTGATATTTTGGTAGATTTTGCAAAATATTCCTCTCCAGCTAAGAGGTTCATTTAATGTTTCTATAGAAATAAGATTTTGACAAAATTTTCTATAGAAGTAGGTTAGGTTAGGTTAGGTGGCAGCCCGATGTATCAGGCTCACTTAGACTATTCAGTCCATTGTGATAGCACATTGGTGAACTTCTCTCTTATCACTGAGTGCTGCCCGATTCCATGTTAAGCTCATTGACAAGGGACCTCCTTTTTATAGCCGAGTCCGAACTTAGAGAAGCTTTGAAACCCTCAGAAATGTCACCAGCATTACTGAGGTGGGATAATCCACCGCTGAAGCAGGAATCGAACTCACGACCTTGTGTATGTAAGGCGGGCATGCTAACCATCGCTACCCTAAACTAAAATTTAGACAAAACATTCTATGGAAATAAAGTGTTGACAAAAATTTCTACAGAAATAAAATGTTGCAAACATTTTCTATAAAAATAAAATGTTGATAAAATTTTCAATATATTTCTATAGAAGTAAAATATTGACAAAATTTTCTATAGAAATACAATTTTGCAAAAATTTTCTATAAAAAGAATATGTTGCAAATATTTTCTATAGAAATAAAATTTTGCAAAAATTTCCTTTAGAAATAAAATTTTGCAAACATTTTCTATAGAAAAAAATTTGCAAAAATTTTCTATAGGAATTAAATTTTGCATAAATTTTCTATAGAAATAAAATTTTGCAAACATTTTCTATAAAAATAAAATTTTGCAAAAATTTTCTATAAAAATAAAATGTTGCAAACATTTTCTACAGAAATAAATTTTTACAAAAATTTCCTTTAGAAATAAAATTTTGCAAACATTTTCTATAGAAATAAAATTTTGCAAACATTTTCTATAGAAATAATATTTTGCATTAATTTTCTATAGGAATAAAATTTTGCAAAAAATTTCTATAAAATAAAATTTTGCTAAAATTTTCTTTAGAATTAAAATTTTGCAAAAATTTTCTATAGAAATAAAATTTTGACAAATTTTCTATAGAAATAAAATTTTGCTTAAATTTTCTATAGAAATAAAATTTTGCAAAATTTTCTATAAAAATAAAATGTTGCAAACATTTTCTACAGAAATAAAATTTTGCAAAAATTTTCTTTAGAAATAAAATATTGCAAAAATTTCCTTTAGAAATGAAATTTTGCATAAATTTTCTATAGGAATAACATTTTGACAAAAATTTTCTATGGAAATAAAGTGTTGACAAAAATTTCTACAGAAATAAAAACACTTTCTATAAAAATAAAATTTTGACAAAATTTTCTATAGAAATAAAATTTTGCCAAAATTTTCTATAAAAATACAATTTTGCAAAAATTTTCTATAAAAAAAATATGTTGCAAATATGCTTTAGAAATAAAATTTTGCAAACATTTGCTATAGAAAAAAAAATTGCAAAAATTTTCTATAGAAATATGATTTTGCATACGTTTTCTATACTAATAAAAGTTTGCAAAATTTTTCTATAAAAATAACATTTTGCAAAAATTTTCTATAAAATAAAATTTTGCTAAAATTTTCTTTAGAATTAAAATTTTGCAAAAATTTTCTATAGAAATAAAATTTTGAAAAATTTTCTATAGGAATAAAATTTTGCATAAATTTTCTATAAAAAAAATGTTGCAAAAAATTTCTATAAAAATAAAATGTTGAAAACTTTTTAGAAGTAAAATTTTGAAAAATTTTCTACAGAAATAAAATTTTGCAAATATTTCCTTTAGAAAAAAAATCTTGTAAACATTTTCTATAGAAATAAAATTTTGCAAAATTTTTCTATAGAACACATCGCATAATGCGGTGTGTAGAAGCCCAAGAATTCAAATCGGGAGATCGTGTTGCAAATATTTTCTATAGAAATAAAATTTTGCAAAAATTTCCTTTAGAAATAAAATTTTGCAAACATTTTCTATAGAAAAAAATTTGCAAAAATTTTCTATAGAAATTAAATTTCGCATAAATTTTCTATGGAAATAAAATTTTGCAAACATTTTCTATAAAAATAAAATTTTGCAAAAATTTTCTATAAAAATAAAATGTTGCAAACATTTTCTACAGAAATAAATTTTTACAAAATTTTCCTTTAGAAATAAAATTTTGCAAACATTTTCTATAGAAATAAAATTTTGCAAACATTTTCTATAGAAATAATATTTTGCATTAATTTTCTATAGGAATAAAATTTTGCAAAAATTTTCTATAAAATAAAATTTTGCTAAAATTTTCTTTAGAATTAAAATTTTGCAAAAATTTTCTATAGAAATAAAATTTTGACAAATTTTCTATAGAAATAAAATTTTGCATAAATTTTCTATAGAAATAAAATTTTGCAAAAATTTTCTATAAAAATAAAATGTTGCAAACATTTTCTATAGAAATAAAATTTTGCAAAAATTTTCTTTAGAAATAAAATATTGCAAAAATTTCCTTTAGAAATGAAATTTTGCATAAATTTTCTATAGGAATAACATTTTGACAAAATTTTCTATGGAAATAAAGTGTTGACAAAAATTTCTACAGAAATAAAAACACTTTCTATAAAAATAAAATTTTGACAAAATTTTCTATAGAAATAAAATTTTGCCAAAATTTTCTATAGAAATAAAATTTTCAATATATTTCTATAGAAATAAAATTTTGACAAAATTTTCTATAAAAATACAATTTTGCAAAAATTTTCTATAAAAAAAATATGTTGCAAATATCCTTTAGAAATAAAATTTTGCAAACATTTTCTATAGAAAAAAAAATTGCAAAAATTTTCTATAGAAATATGATTGTGCATAAATTTTCTATACTAATAAAATTTTGCAAAAATTTTCTATAAAAATAAAATTTTGCAAAAATTTTCTATAAAATAAAATTTTGCTAAAATTTTCTTTAGAATTAAAATTTTCTATAGAAATAAAATTTTGAAAAATTTTCTATAGAAATAAAATTTTGCATAAATTTTCTATAAAAAAAAAAATGTTGCAAAAAATTTCTATAAAAATAAAATGTTGCAAACTTTTAAGAAGTAAAATTTTGAAAAATTTTCTACAGAAATAAAATTTTGCAAAAATTTCCTTTAGAAATAAAATTTTGCAAACATTTTCTATAGAAATAAAATTTTGCAAAATTTTTCTATAGAACACATCGCATAATGCGGTGTGTAGAAGCCTAAGAATTCAAATCGGGAGATCGCCCTATATGGGGGCTAAAATAAAGCATAGATCGATAGACTCCATATAATAGATTTTCGATTTAAGCAAATTGAATAAAAATTTCGGTGTGTATAAGCCTCAAATCGGGAGATAGATGGACCGATATATGATATATCCCATCTTCGAACTTCACTTGCGTGCAGACAAAGGCCTAATCTATGACAAATTTCAGGACGTTATCGCCATTGTTGGAGGCTGTAGCGTGATTACAATAGACTAACAGACGTTTAAGGTTCTGCTGTCTTTCGAATTTCCCCCTGATCAAGAATATATATGGGGGAATATATTATACCACCATCACCATACTATAATGGTTGGTACCTCCACAAAAAAAACCCAATGAAATTTTTCGATTTAACTTTATTTTAGTTCATAAAATTTCTTGATTTTAGTTAAATTTTGCCAGATGTCAGAACATTCTTCATATTTTAATTATTTTTTGCATATTTTAATCATTTTTATTTTATTAAATTTTGAAATTTTACTAAATTTGAAAATAGTTCATATTTTTCTAATGGTTGGTACCCTCAGAAAAAACCCCAATGAAATTTTTCGATTTAACTTTATTTTAGTTCATGAAAATTTCATGATTTTAGTTAAATTTAACCAAATGTCAGAACATTCTTCTTATTATACCCTCCACCATAGGATGGGGGGTATATTAACTTTGTCATTCCGTTTGTAACACATCGAAATATTGCTCTAAGACCCCATAAAGTGTATATATTTTGGGTCGTGGTGAATTTCTGAGTCGATCTAAGCGTGTCCGTCCGTCCGTCTGTTGAAATCACGCTAACTTCCGAACGAAACAAGCTATCGGCTTGAAACTTGGCACAAGTAGTAGTTATTGATGTAGGTCGGATGGTATTGCAAATGGACCACTTTTACGTATAGCCCCCATATAAATCGACGCTCAGATTTGGCTTGCGGAGCCTCTTAGAGGAGCAAAATTCATCCGATCCGGTTGAAATTTGGTACATGGTGTTAATACATAGTCTCTCACAACCATGTAAAAATTGGTCCACATCGGTCCATAATTATATATAGCCCCCATATAAACCGATCCCCAGATTTGGCTTGGGGAGCCTCTAAGAGAAGCAAATTTCATCCAATCCGGCTGAATATAAACCGATCCCCAGATTTGACCTCCGGAGCCTCATGGCTGAGCAAATATCATCCGATTCGGTTGAAATTTGGTACGTGGTGTTAGTATATGGTCTCTAACAACCATGCAAAAATTGGTCCATGACAGTCTTAATTATAGAAAATTTTGTCAAAATTTTATTACTATAGAAAATTTTGTCAAAATTTTATTGCTATAGAAAAAGTTTTGTCAAAATTTTATTTCTATAGATAATTTTGTCAACATATTATTTGTTTAGAAAAATTTGTCAAATTTGTATTTCTATAGAAAAAGTTGTCAAAATTGTATTTCTATAGAAAATTTTGTCAAAAAATTTTTTTTTCTATACAAAATTTTGTCAAAATTTTATTGCTATAGAAATATTTGTCAAAATTTTATTTCTATAGAAAATTTTGTGAAAATTTTATTGCTATAGAAAATTTTGTCAAAATTTTATTTCCATGGAAAATTTTGTCTAAATTTTATTTCTATAGAAAATTTTATCAACATTTTATTTCTATAGAAAATTTTGTAAAAATTTTCTTTCTATAGAAAATTTTGTTAAAATTTTATTTCTATAGAAAATTTTGTCAACATTTTATTTCTTTAGAAAAATTTGTCAAAATTGTATTTCTATAGAAAAAGTTGTCAAAATTGTATTTCTATAGAAAAAGTTGTCAAAATTTTTTCAAAATTTTATTTCTATAGAAATTTTTTCAAAATTTTATTTCTATAGAAAAATTTGTCAAAATTTTATTTCTATAGAAAATTTTGTCAATTTTTTATTTCTATAGAAAATTTTGACAACATTTTATTTCTATAGAAAATTTTGTCAAAATTTTATTTCTATAGAAAATTTTGCCAAAATTTTATTGCTATAGAAAAAGTTTTGTCAAAATTTTATTACTATAGAAAATTTTGTCAAAATTTTATTGCTATAGAAAAAGTTTTGTCAAAATTTTATTACTATACAAAATTTTGTCACGATTTTATTGCTATTGAAAAATTTGTCAAAATTTTATTTCTATAGAAAATTTTGTGAAAATTTTATTGTTTTAGAAAATTTTGTCAAAATTTTATTTCTATAGAAAATTTTGTCAACATTTTATTTCTATAGAAAATTTTGTCAAATTTTTATTTCTATAGAAAATTTTGTCAAAATTTTATTTCTATAGAAAATTTTGTCAAAATTTTATTTCTATAGAAAATTTTGTCAAAATTTTATTTCTATAGAAAATTTTGTCAAAATTTTATTTCTATAGAAAATTTTGTCAAAATTTTATTTCTATAGAAAATGTTGTCAAAATTTTATTTCTATAGAAAATTTTGTCAAAATTTTATTTCTATAGGAAATTTTGTCAAAATGTTATTTCTATAGGAAATTTTGTCAAAATTTTATTGCTATAGAAAAAGTTTTGTCAAAATTTTATTACTATACAAAATTTTGTCACGATTTTATTGCTATTGAAAAATTTGTCAAAATTTTATTTCTATAGAAAATTTTGTGAAAATTTTATTGCTATAGAAAATTTTGTCAAAATTTTATTTCTATAGAAAATTTTATCAAAATTTTCTAAATTAATTATACAAAATTTTGTCAAAATTTTATTTCTATAGAAAATTTTGTCAAAATTTTATTTCTATAGAAAATGTTGTCAAAATTTTTTTCTATAGAAAATTTTGTCAAACTGAATTATTTACGTATTTAATCGGCTTTCTTTGTTCAATATATACCCCGTATGGACTAACCTACAATTGAGAAGACGGTGTTAAGAAGTTTTAAGATACCTTGCCATCGGCAAGTTTTACCACAACCCAAGTAATTCGATTGTGGATGACAGTCTTTACTACAAGTTTCTATGCTATCCATAGTGGAGGGTACAGAAGATTGATTTAATTATTTTTTTGCATATTTTAATCATTTTTATTTTATTAAATATTGAAATTTTACTAAATTGGAAAATAGTTCATATTTTTCTAAAATTCTAATATGGGTTAAGTTTATTTAAATTGAATTCTTAAGTTTGTCATATGAGTAAATTTTTCTTAAATCCGTCCGTTTTCAACTTTGTCCGTTTTGAACTTTATCTAGAGCTAAAAACATTTGAACAATTTTAAACAGCAATTTTTTCCTTTCAAATATGAACTATTCATAAACAACAGAAAAAATGTATTATTTTTAATGAATGTTCTTCAATTTTACAAAAAAAAAAAACGTATTTGTATTATGTTGTAATAACTAAAATATTTTAGCTAAAATTTTCAAAAAAAAATACTGTTTCTTTCATGGTGGTCTCATTTTCTTGTGCGTATATTATAAAAATTTCCCTGAACTAAAATAGTGCTGAATTTGAATTTGGTGTCTTGAAGGGCTCACTTTTTTGAGTGTAATTCCCTCATAGTTAATGAGTTCCATTTCCGTAAAGACGATTGTTCATACAATAATATATAATATGGAACCATAGTATAATTTTGTTAATTACCGGCAGCTGACTTCCTTCCGAGCTGGGGGAGTGTTCATAGCTACACCAAGAAAATAATCGACGTAATATGGAATCATATGCAAATTAAATATATTAGAATAAATGTGTTTATTTATTTTTTTTTTATATCACTATCACATTTTTAAAATTAAACTAATCTTAAAAATTAAAAATATTATGTATTTTTCATATATGTATGTTGTACATTTTACACATCAGGTACTTTGGTTCCTATTTGAAATCGATCTTTTTGGGTAAAACGCAGGATAACGCACTAGCAACTGTATATTACAAAAAGAGAAAATATATAAGATTATTTGAAATTAATATAGATTTGTATAAATGCTGATGAATCTAAAAAATAAAACGTATTTATACTTACATATCAAAACCGCTCCTACCATTATAAATGGAGGAACACAGCCGATTTCCACTAAAACGGGAAACATTAAATTACCCGCCAAAGCTCCCAGACGACCCAACATCATTGCAATTGCAACTATCATAGTTCTATAATCATAAAAGAGTTCTTGATTTCTCCTATCATCTATCGATTTTCGTATAACTTACCTCATAGATGTGGGAAATAATGCTACAACCATTCCCAACAATGATGAAGTTGATATACTGCATACGGTAATAAATACTGAGGATAATATCAGAGTTGACCGACCACTTGTAGACCAATACAAACTGAAACCCAAACATCCTGATAGTAGAAGACCATATGCTATAGGAAATAACATTAATAAACTATATGTGAGAATAATAACTTATAAATCCATTTTAAATTAAGATATTTACTTAGTAGACGATTATTACCCAAGGCCCGAATTATTAAACCAGCAAAACAGTAACCCACCAAACTTGATGTGGCCACAATGATGTTATTCAAATACATATCAACTGATATATTTCGACTCTGAAAGAATATTTGAAATAAAATAAAGACAATTGTGATGAATTTAATCAATTATGTATATACATACATGTCCTTCAGGGAATTTTGACAGTGATTCGAAACCAATTAGTTTTTGTGAAGGATAGTGTTTGTTTTAATATCATCACAAATATCAAATAACTTGTTTTTCGTCAATTTTCCAAATTAATTAAAAAATAAAAACTGCCATTCTATTTACAATTATACAGATACATATATAGGAATATTTTGTGGGGAATGTACCAACATTTGTAGAAAATTTTACCAAACAACTAGCAAACAAAAAAATGCTATTTTACAAAATTTTATTTCCATAGAAAATTTTGTCAAAATTTTATTTCTATAGATAATTTTATCAAAATTTTATTTCTATAGATAATATTGTCAGCATTTTATTTCTATAGAAAATTTTGTCGACATACTATTTCTATTGAAAATGTAGACAATTTTTTTTATACCCTCCATCATAGGATGGGGGTATATTAACTTTGTCATTTCGTTTGTAACACATCGAAATATTGCTCTAAGACCCTATAAAGTATATATATTCTGGGTCGTGGTGAAATTCTGTGTCGATCTGAGCATGTTCGTCCGTCCGTCTGTTGAAATCACGCTAACTTCCGAACGAAACAAGCTATCGACTTGAAACTTGGCACAAGTAGTTGTTATTGATGTAGGTCGGATGGTATTGCAAATGGGCCATATCGGTCTACTTTTACGTATAGCCCCCATATAAACGGACCCCCAAATTTGGCAAATTTCATCCGATCCGGCTGAAATTTGGTACATGGTGTTAGTATATGGTCTCCGATCATCCGATCCGGCTGAAATTTGGTACATGGTGTTAGTATATGGTCTCTAATGACCATGCAAAAATTGGTCCACATCGGTCCATAATTATATATAGCCCCCATATAAACCGATCTCCAGATTTGACCTCCGGAGCCCCTTGGAAGAGCAAAATTCATCCGATTCGGTTGAAATTTGGTACGTGATGTTAGTATATGGTATCCAACAACCATGCAGGAATTGGTTCATATCAGTCCATATAAACCGATCCCCAGATTTGACCTCCGGTGCCTTTTGGAGAAGCAAAATTCATCAGATCTGGTTGAAATTTGGTACGTGGTAGTAGTATATGCTATTTAACAATCATGCCAAAAGTGGTCCATATCAGTCCATAATCATATATAGCCCCCATATAAACCGATTCCGAGATTTGGTTTTGGAGCCTCTTGGAGGAGCAAATTTCATCCGAGTGAGTTGAAATTTGGTACATTGTGCTAGTATATGTCCGCTAAAATCTTGCCTAACTAGATCCATATCGCTCTATAGTTATACATAGCCCTCATATAAATCGATCCCCAATCACACAAAAATTGTTCCATATCAAGTTCATAATTCTATATTTACCGCTTTTCTTGAAATTTCTTTGCTATAAACCTCACAGAGCCCGAGGCCTCTCGACTTATTTTTATACCCTCCACCATAGGATGGGGGGTATATTAACTTTGTCATTCCGTTTGTAACACATCGAAATATTGCTCTAAGACCCCATAAAGTATATATATTCTGGGTCGTGGTGAAATTCTGAGTCGATCCGAGCATGTCCGTCCGTCTGTTGAAATCACGCTAACTTCCGAACGAAACAAGCTTTCGACTTGAAACTTGGCACAAGTGGGTGTTATTGATGTAGGTCGGATGGTATTGCAAATGGGCCATATCGGTCCACTTTTACGTATAGCCCCCATATAAACGGACCCCCAAATTTGGCTTGCGAGGCCTCTAAGAGAAGCAATTTTCATCCGATCCGGCTGAAATTTGGTACATGGTGTTAGTATATGGTCTCTAACAACCATGCAAAAAGTGGTCCACATCGGTCCATAATTATATATAGCCCCCATATAAACCGATCCCCCGATTTGGAGTGCGAGGCCTCTAAGAGAAGCAAATTTCACCCGATCCGGCTGAAATTTGGTACATGGTGTTAGTATATGGTCTCTAACAACCTTGCAAAAATTGGTCCACATCGGTCCATAATTATATATAGCCCACATATAAACCGATCACCAGATTTGACCTCCGGAGCCTCTTGGAAGACCAAATTTCATTTGATTCAGTTGAAATTTGGTACGTGGTGTTAATATACGGCCTCAAACTCCCATGCGAAAATTGGTTGAAATCGGGCCATAATTATATATAGCCCCCATATAAACCGATCCCCAGATTTGGCCTCCGGAGCCCCTTGGAAGAGTAAAATTCAACCGATTCTGTTGAAATTTGATAGTGATGTTAGTATATGGTATCTAACAACCATGCAGGAATTGGTTCATATCAGCCCATAATTATATATAGCTCCCATATAAACCGATCCCCAGATTTGACCTCCGGTGCCTTTTGGAGAAGCCCCCCATATTTCAATTCTGGCTCTCTACGTACCGTGCAAAAAGTCCATATCGATTCGTAATTATTTGTAGACTTAACTATACATAACTTTTTTGTCTAATATATACCACGTATGGACTAACAATTTAGAAAACGATGTTAAGAAGTTTTAAGATACCACAACCCATGTATTTCGATTATGGATGACAGTCTTTCGTAGAAGTTTCTACGCAATCCATGGTGGAGGGTACATAAGATTCGGCCTGGCCGAACTTACGGCAGTATATTCTTGTTATATAGTAGAGTTTGTCAAAATTTTAATTCTATAGTAAATTTTATCAAAATTTTATTTTTATAGACAATTTTGTCAACATTGCATTTCTATAGAAAATGTTGTGAAAATTTTATGTCTATAGAAAATGTTGTGAACATTTTATGTCTATAGAAAATTTTGTAAAAATTTTATTTCTATAGAAAATTTTGTCAAAATTTTATTTCTATAGAATATTTGGGTGAAATTGTATTTCTATAGAAAAATTTCTCAAAATTTTATTCCTATAGAAAATTTTGTCAAAATTTTATTCCTATATAAAATTTTGGCAAAATTTTATTTCTATATAAAATTTTGTCAAAATTTTCTATCGATACAATTTTTTTTTCAAAATTTTGTTTCTATAGGAAATTGTGTCAAAATTGTATTTCTATAGAAAATTTTGTCAACATTTGATATCTATAGAAAATTTGGTCAAAATTTTATTTCTATAGAAAATTTTGTTATAATTTTATTTCTATAGGAATTTTTTTCAAAATTTTTATAGAAATTTTTTTTCAAAATTTTTATAGAATTTTTTTTCAAAATTTTTATAGAAAATTTTGTGAAATTTTTATTTCTATAGAATTTTTCTCAAAATTTTATTTCTATAGAAAATTTTGTCAGAATTTTATTTCTATAGAAAACTTTGTCAAAATTGTATTTCTATAGAAAATGTTGTCAACAGTTTATTTCCATAGAAAATTTTGTTAAAATTTTATTTTTATAGAATTTTTGGCTGAAATTTTATTTCTATAGAATTTTTCTCAAAATTTTATTTCTATATAAAATGTTGTCAAAATTTTCTATCGATACAAATTTTTTTCAAAATTTTATTTCTATAGGAAATTTTGTCAAAATTTTATTTCTATAGGAAATTGTGTCAAAATTTTATTTCTATAGAAAATTTTGTCAAAATTTTATTTCTATAGAAAATTTTGTCAAAATTTTATTTCTATAGAAAATTGTTGCAAAATTGTATCACTATAGAAAATTTTGTCAAAATTTTATTTCCATAGAAAATTTTGTCAACATTTTATTTTGATGAAAAATTTTGTCTACAGTTTATTTTGATAAAAAATTTTGTCAACATTTTATTTCTATAGAAAATGTTGTCTAAATTTTATTTAAATTAAATATATTGCTATAGAAATTTATTAAATGACTCAATTAATTTCGTGATTGAAGTAAATTACTTACTGCTGTACATTCTTCAGTATCACTGGCTATTGCTGTAGCGGTCTTATTTACACTATAATCCAAAATGGCACATAAGTTCGCTGATTCATTGGTATCGGCAAATTCGTGTTCAAATTCAGCAATGGAGGCAAATAATTGGGGCAACCATAGGCGTATGGTATTTAAACTGAAATTGTATAAAAATGAAGCATTTTAATATAAATATTTAAATTAAAGTTAATAGAATTTACCCCAATAAAATACAAAATTGCATTACGTAGACATGTAAAGATCTGGCCAGCAGAGGTTTGCGGAACATGGGTTTGGTTTGTTGCCAACCTTCACGTAAACTCTGTATCAAGGTGCGATGTTCACGTTTAGACTTGTGAGGATTAGTTCCATCGGCAATTTGATTTTTATTCTCTATGGTAAAAATCACTTCATTGGCATTGGTATCACGTGTGGGAACTTCTTCTATTAAATGATGAATCTGTGGAAATTACAAAATTATAATGAATCCCTAAAGTCATGTAGACTGTTTTATTGTAGCTCTATAACTTACAGGATATGTATTCTTTGGTTTTCGAGTATTAAAATGGTAGATTTTTTGAAAAGCTCTCAAAGCTTCCATATTACGACCCTGAGACATTAGAAATTTCGGACTTTCTGGTAGAATGATAAGTGTTAGGCCACATATTAAACTGGGCAGGCCACATAGTAATAAAAATATTTGCCATGTGTGAACTGTAAGAAAAAAATAATAGAAATCGATTTGAAGGGATTAATCTCTAAAACTCCTAGTTCAAGGACACTTACCATTGAAATCCTCTATTACAAATTCCCAATCTCTTGGTAATATTAACCATGCCAAAATTGGTAGCAATAGTGTACCCAAAGATGTTATCATTCCCAAAATCATTAAAACTGTAGGACGATGTTTTGATCCATGAAGTTCTGTTAAATAGGTAAACAATACTGCTCCGGGACCATTAACTCTAGAATAAAACCAAAAATGGGCAGTTTTTAACCATTTGAAAGTTACGGGGAATTTCTCAAAAAACTCACATTAATCCTCCAAGAAATTTAAAGGTAACTAACATAGTAAAATTTTGACTTAATGAACTACAAAATACACATATGGCATCGGCTATGTAGCCTACTACTAGAATCTTTTTTCTTCCTTGTGTATCGGCTAGATAACCCCAAATAATAGCCGAAGATATCATTCCAGCATAGGTAGCTGCATTTAACATGCCCTTATTGAAGAGTGTTAGTTTTAGATCGCATTCTGCTATGGGCAGTATATAAGCCATAGTTGTGGTAGAGAATACATTGGCCAGGGTTGCCGGTATTGCTACAAAAATCAGCAATAAATTGAAGAGACCAAATCCCGAAGCTTCTATAGCTTTTTCAAAATCAGCAGGAGTATTGAGATCTGTAAAAAAAATGAAAATCGAAATATTGTTATAAATATATTTGAATATATATCCCAATAAAATAAACTATATAACTACACGGATGAAAAAGACTGTTTTTCATATGTTTGGGTGTGAAAATTAAATGTTTGGAACTCAAAATTTTTAACACAATTTTAAAGTGCGGGCATATAAACTAGTAGATCATGTTTGGGACATATATGTTAATATGTTAGAACATATTATGTTTGGGACATAAAATTTTTGTAAATATAATATGCTTGGATGCAAACATATACTAATTTAGAAATATCCTATGAACATATATGTGTTTAGAAAGAGAGATCTAGAGAGTATGCTGCAAGTAAAAGAATGGAAGTAACCAATTGGCGCCTTAAAAATATATATACACAAAGAAAATTTCATTCAAATTTTTTTTTCTACCAGTGTATGCCTAAGGTGAAACATAATATGTTTGAACAATACAAACAATATTTTGTTTGGACCAATCCTGAAAATATATATGCTTGAAGCAGAATGTATTTGGGGTATATGTTACAGAAGCGATTTTTTTGAGGGTGTATAAACTGATCCACCGATATGATTTGTTGGGCCTTCTGCCACCGTGGCGCAAAGGTTAGCATGTCCGTCTTGTATACAAAGGGTGTTGGGTTCAATTCCAATTTCCATCAAACACCAAAAAGTTTTTCAGTGGTGTTTAATGGCTTCTCTATGAGTTTTCACCGCTATATGGAACGCCGATCGGACTCGGCTATAAACAAGAGGTCCCCTGACATTGAGCCAAACATAGTATCGGGCACCACTCAGTGATAAGAGAGAAGTTCACCACAAAATTTGGCTTATTTTTGCCCAAATTAAATATTGTCCCAATATAAAATGATTTATAACTAACTTCCAATGAGGAAAACAATTTTAAATATTTATTATCTATATCCGCTATCCCAGCACAGTTAGTAGAATTTTGTACGCAACCCATGGTGGAGAGTGGCTAAGATTCGGCGTATTGTGGGGGTATAATTAATAAATTATTTTGATGCCAAGTTGTAAGTTTGTCTAGTTTTAATAGTTTAAAATAAAAATTTTAGTCTATATACAGAAAAAAAAATCACAAAAAATTTTCCAATTAAAGTCTTAACCGAGCCTTAACAAATATTCAATTAAAAATTTAAATAATTCAACAAATTTTTAATTGAAACAAAAATCAATCACAAAAATTAATAGTACTAATTAATTTTTAATTGGATCAATACATTTTTTAATTGGCTTTCAATTAATTTTTTAATTTATACTATCATTTCTGTGATTGAAGACATTTCAATTAAAACAAGTATATACGGCCGTAAGTTCGGCCAGGCCGAATCTTATGTACCCTCCACCATGGATTGCGTAGGAACTTCTACTAAAGGCTGTCATCCACAATCGAATTACTTGGGTTGCGATAACACTTGCCGATGGCAAGGTATCGTAAAACTTTTTAACACTGTCTTCTAAATTGTAAGTTAGTCCATAAGGGGTATATATTAAACAAAAAAAAGGCCGATTAAATACGTATATAATTCAGTTTGACAAAATTTTCTATAGAAATAAAATTTTGACAAAATTTTCTATAGAAATAAAAACTTGACAAAATTTTCTATAGAAATAAAATGTTGACAAAATTTTCTATGGAAGTAAAATGTTGACAAAATTTTCTATAGCAATAAAATTTTGACAAAATTTTCTATAAAAAAAAAATGTTGACAAAATTTTCTATAGAAATAAAATGTTGACAAAATGTTCTATAGAAATAAAATGTTAACAAAATTGTCTATAGAAATAAAATGTTGACAAAATTTTCTACAGAAATAAATTTTTTACAAAATTTTCTATAGAAATAAAATTTTGACAAAATTTTCTATGGAAATAAAATGTTGACAAACATTGCTATAGAAATAAACTTTTTACAAAACTTTCTATAGAAATGAAATTTTGACAAAACTTTCTATAGTAGTAAAATTTGACAATTTTTACATGGCTGTTAGTGGCCATATACTAACGAAATGTACCAAATTTCAACCGCATCGGATGACTTTTGCTCCTCCAAGAGGCTCCGGAGGTCAAATCTGGGGATCGGTTTATATGGGAGCTATATATAATTATGGACCGATATGGACCAATTTTTGCATGGGTGTTAGAGACCATATACTAACACCACGTACTAAATTTCAATTGGATCGGATGAATTTTGCTCATCCAAGAGGCTCCAGAGTTCAAATCTGGGGATCGGTTTATATGGGAGCTATATATAATTATAGAACGATATGGACCAATTTTTGCATGCTTGTTAGATACCGTATACTAACATCAGGTACCCAATTTCAAACGGATCGGATGAATTTTACCCCTCCAAGAGGCTCCGGAGGTCAAATCTGGGGATCGGTTTATATGGGAGCTATATATAATTATGGACCGATATGGACCAGTTTTTGCATGGTTGGTAGAGACCATATACTAACACCACGTACCAAATTTCAATCGGGTAGGATGAAGTTTGCTCCTCCAAGAGGCTCCGGAGGTCAAATCTGGGGATCGGTTTATATGGGAGCTATATATATTTATGGACCGATATGGACCAATTTTTGCATGGTTGTTAGAGACCGTATACTAACATCAGGTACCAAATTTCAACCGGATCGGATGAATTTTGCCCCTCCAAGAGGCTCCGGAGGTCAAATCTGGGGATCGGTTTATATGGGGGCTATATATAATTATGGACCGATATGGACCAATTTTGGCATGGTTGTTAGAGACCGTATACTTAGACCACGTACCAAATTTCAACCGTATCGGATGAATTTTGCTGCTCCGGAAGGCTCCGCAAGCCAAATTTGGGGATCGGTTTATATGGGGGCTATACGTAAACGTGGGCCGATATGGCCCATTTTCAATACCATCCGACCTACATCAATAACAACTACTTGTGCCAAGTTTCAAGTCGATAGCTAGTTTCGTTCGGAAGTTAACGTGATTTCCACAGACGGACGGACAGCCGGACAGACGG
Source organism: Haematobia irritans (assembly GCF_050003625.1). Taxonomy (NCBI): domain Eukaryota; kingdom Metazoa; phylum Arthropoda; class Insecta; order Diptera; family Muscidae; genus Haematobia; species Haematobia irritans. The sequence continues at coordinate 25,408,492 of NC_134397.1, forward strand.
ACGGACGGACGGACGGACATGCTTAGATCGACTCAGAATTTCACCACGACCCAGAATATATATACTTTATGGGGTCTTAGAGCAATATTTCGATGTGTTACAAACGGAATGACAAAGTTAATATACCCCCATCCTATGGTGGAGGGTATAAAAATAATTGGATCAATTAATTTCGTGATGGAATCAGAATTTTTTTGTTGTAGTATTTCGTTTCTTCATTATAGTTTCATACCATTAGAAAGATTTAAATTAAAATAATTTATATTATTTTGCTTTGTTTTTCGATACCCACCACCATAGAATGGTGTTGAGGGTACAATAAGTTTGTCATTCCGTTTGTAACACATCGAAATATCGATTCCCACCATATAAAGTATATATATTCTTGATCAGGGAGAAATTCTAAGACGATAACAGGTTGGCTGATAAGGCCGCCAAGATCATGTGATTTGACACCTTTTGACTTTTTTCTTTGGGGTTATTTGAAAGAAAAGATGTACGTCGATAAGCCAGCAACAATTCAAGAGCTAAAGGATGAGATAATTCGGCACATTAATGGCATAGAACCTCCATTATGCCTCAGCGTCATCGAAAATTTGGACCATCGGATGATGGTGTGCTACCGAGGTCGCGGCGCCCATTTGGCCGATATTTGTTCCATACATAATTCAGTAATACCAATATATCATAATAAAATAAAATTACAATAATTTCCTAAATAGTTTGTGTTTTATTCAAAATCAACATCGGCCCTTGAAATTTTAACCACCCTTTAGTTCCCATCAATAGCGATACCACGATTATAACGACCTTCCAATTTTTTGATACCATTTTGGTAGTACTCCTTCGGTTTTGCCCCAAAATAGGCCTCAGTTTCGGCGATCACCTCTTAATAGCAGCCAAATTTTTTCCCTGCGAGCATCCTTCTGAGGATGAAAAAGAAAAAGTCGCTGGGGGCCAGATCTGGAGAATACGGTGGGTGGGGAAGCAATTCGAAGCCCAATTCATGAATTTTTGCCATCGTTCTCAATGACATGTGGCACGGTGCGTTGTCTCGATGGAACAACACTTTTTTCTTCTTCATATGGGGCCGTTTTGCCGCGATTTCGACCTTCAAACGCTCCAATAACGCCATATAATAGTCACTGTTGATGGGTTTTCCCTTCTCAAGATAATCGATAAAAATTATTCCATGCGCATCCCAAGAAACAGAGGCCATTACTTTGCCAGCGGACTTTTGAGTCTTTCCACGCTTCGGAGACGGTTCACCGGTCGCTGTCCATTCAGCCGACTGTCGATTGGACTCAGGAGTGTAGTGATGGAGCCATGTTTCATCCATTGTCACATATCGACGGGCGTCGGGCGTCCACTGCGTTCACCGTCCTCCGTGCTCATTTCACCACGCTTGAATTTTGCATACCACTAAATTTTTGTTGATTTCCCTGGGACAGAGTCCGGAAACTCATTATCAAGCCAAGTTTTTGCTTCCACCGTATTTTTCCCCTTTAGAAAACAGTATTTTATCAAAACACGAAAATCCTTTTTTTCCATTTTTTTCACAACAACAAAAGTTGCTTCACAAAATACGCTCTATCTCACAAACTAATTGACTTACAGACGTCAAATTTTGACACGAATCATTTGAAGGTTGGTACTAAAGGGTGATACGGTCAAAATTTGGTCAAGGGAAAACGCGTGTAAATCGGTGAAATCGTTTATTTAAAAAATCAAATTAAATTTCTTTTTCAAGTTCAATTAGTATAAAATTCAGGAAAAATATTCAGTTAGGCTTTCGCTTTTCCAAATCCGAATTGCCGGGCCTCACGCTTGACACCTGCCATCAGATTTTGTACAGCCACCTTGTCCACCTTCTTCGCCGCAGAAAGCCAGTTTGCCTTGAACTGCTGCTCGTCCTTAGCAGTTTTTTTTGTCTCCTTTAGGTTCCGCTTGACAATAGCCCAGTATTTCTCAATTGGGCGGAGCTCTGGCGTGTTGGGAGGGTTCTTGTCCTTGGGAACCACCTGCACGTTGTTGGCGGCGTACCACTCCATGGCAAGATGCCAAAACAGTACGGAACAACCGTGTTTCTTCAGGAAAGGCAGCAGACGTTTATTCAAACACTCTTTCACGTAAATTTCTTGGTTGACAGTCCCGGAAGCTATGAAAATGCTGCTTTTCAAGCCACAGGTACAGATGGCTTGCCAAACCAGATATTTTTTTGCGAACTTTGACAGTTTTATGTGCTTGAAAATATCTGCTACCTTTCCCCTTCCTTTTGCCGTATAAAACTCCTGTCCCGGAAGCTGCTTGTAGTCGGCTTCGGTTTCGTCGTGCATTACCACGCAGTCAAACTTCGTCAGCATCGTCGTGTACAGCCTCCTGGATCGCGCTTTGGCCGTCGTATTTTGTTTATCATCGCGATTTGGAGTCACTACCTTCTTGTAAGTCGATAGTCCGGCTGGTTTTTTGGCTCGATGCACGGTTGTAGACGATACACCCAGCTTATTTGCGGCATCTCGGAGAGAGAGGTTAGGGTTTCGCTTGAAACTACCGGCAACTCTCTTTGTCGTCTCAGCGGCTTCCGGTTTTCGATTTCCCCCCGATCCAGACTTCCTGGCTGTCGACAAACGTTCCCCAAACACTTTAATTACATTTGTAACGGTTGATTTGGCAACTTTTAGCGATTTTGCCAGCTTTGCGTGCGAGTAGCTCGGATTTTCGCGATGCGCGAGCAAAATTTTGATACGCTGCTCTTCTTGCTTGGACGGCATTTTGACAACTGAAGAGTGAATTCCAAAATCAAAATAGGAGCAACATTCTACACACACACATTCAAAATGAGGGGTGTTCAGGTTTTTTAAATGCAAAATTTAAAGAAGTACGTCACGTTTATATTGACCAAATTTTGACCGTATCACCCTTTATATAAAAATAATATACATTTAATACTAGCGACGCCATCTATGTATAACGATGTCCGTCTGCCTGTCTGGATGTCTGTTGTAATCACGCTACAGCCTTCAACAACAAAGCTATCTTGCTTCATTTTTGCACAAACTCGTTTTTTGTCTCAAAGCATGTCAAGTTCGAAAATGGGCTATAAATCAACCTCCCGATTTGGGGTCTTGGGCTTCTAGAAACCTTATTTTCTATCCGATTTGCCTAAAATTCGAAATCTAAGGGTATGTTAGGACCACAAACAGGGATGCCGAATATGTTGTGTATCGGTCTATGGTTTGCTATAGCCCCCATATAGCCCGATCTCCCGATATTATTACTTCTAGAAACCGTAGTTTTTATTCAGTTTGCTTGAAATTTGAAATCTAGAGGTTTTTGAGAAATAGGTGTTCCGAATTAATTGTGTATCGGTATAGATTTTGATATATCTCCCTTATAAACCCCCCATTCGATTTGGGGCCTAAATTCTGTAGGTTTTTCAGAACCACAACTAGTTGTGCTGAATTTTGTGTATCGGTGCATATTTTGGCATAGCACCCATATAGACTGGTTTCCTGATTTAACTACTTGGGCTTATAGAAACCGTCGTTTTTATTCGATTTTCCTAAAATTGTAACGGATTTAGTTTATCGCTCCATTTGGTAAGGCCTCCATATAGACCGATTTCATTTCTTGAGGGTATAGAAGGCGCATTGATCATCAAATTTGCTTGAAACTGAAAGTGAAGTTTCCAAGTCTATAGATTTTAGATTTAAAATCAAGGCGTTATTAATTCATTTTTATATATTAGCATTAAATACCCTCTATATATTATCAAGTAACACACTACGACGACGAGTTTTCAAAGGTAACTATTATATTTGATTTATGGTGGTGGGTAGGGTATTTAAGATTCGGCCTGGCCGAACTTAATGCTATAACATACTTGTTTTTTGTTAAACTATATACATTAATAATAAAATAATTTTATTTGCTTTATTTGGCATTTCTTACAAAAATAAATGAAAATTAATTATAAATTCATAATACTTTTTAAATATCCGACTGGCTTCATCGCAAAGGTATTATGGGTTATTCAACAATAAAATTTGATCCATAGTTAAATTGTAACTGGGTAAGGCATCGTCAACCCATTCATCTAATTTTTTGGCAATTTCTGGTGATAGTTCCTCTTTGTAGGCATTTATTTGACCTTTTCGGCAAAAACTGTTGAAAACAAAAAACGAATTTACATGAAGTTTATAATTGCTATCGAGCTGAGATCACAGAATAGAGAGATCGAGGTACGCCTATAAAGTAGAGTCAACAAAAATAATAAAACGAAATATTTTTATAAGGATAATGAAAATGCGGTTATTCAATAGAAATTCATTATAATAACGAAACATTACATTACATTTATGAAATATTTATTTTGTTCCGTTTTAATGACATTTTCTTAATTGGTGTTGTATATACCATCAGAGATAAGTCACTCCTTAAAATTTTTAGGTGTTGGGTGGAGACGGTAATATAACCTATGACTCTTTGTAAAGCACGACATATTTCGTTAGCAGCCCGTACATTAAAATATCGATAAGTTATTATACCCTCCGCCATACAATGGGAGGTACATTATCTTTGTCATTCTTTACAACATCAGACCCCCGATGTCCGTAAGTCCATATGTTGAAATCACGCTAACTTTCGAACTAAACAAGCTATCAACTTGAAACGTGGTACAGACCATTTTTAGCTAGAGCAAACATATACCAACAGATATGATTTTGGGAACCTCTTGGATGATAAAATTTCATCCGATCCGGCCCATATCGTTCCATAATTATATATATCCCCATATATACCCAGATTTGAATTCCGGAGGTCGCTGAAAGATCAAATTTTATCCGATTCGGTTGATGTGACTTTAGTATATGGTCTCTAATTTTATGTAGTCTCAATATAAACCGATGCTTAGATTTGATTTCCGGAACTTCTTGAAAAAGCAAATTTCATCCCTTCCGGTTAAAATTTGGTATATATGGTCTCTAAAAATCATACAAAAATCGCCCATATCGTTCCATAATTGAATAAAGTCGGCATATAGACCCCATGCCCAGATTTAACTACCGCAGCCTCTTGGAATACAAATTTGATTGGATCCGCTTGAAATTTGGTATACGATGTCGGTATGTAACCTATCACAACTACGAAGAATTTCGTAAATATCGGTCTATAAATATATATAGCCCCCATATAAACCAAATCTCAGATTTGACCTGCGAAATCTCTTGAATGAGTAAATTTCATTCGATTTGTTTGACATTTGGTACGTGACGTTAGTATATGCTTTCTAACAACAAAAATTATTCCTATAGGAATAAAATTTTGGCAAAATTTTGTATAAAATCAATTTTTCTATTCTATTTCGGGATCCTCGTAGAGGAATAAATTTCATTCGTACCAGCTGAAATGTAACCACGGTTGCCACAGTTGGTAGAATTCTACCAAAAATGGTAGATTTTTTATTATTAGGTAGATTGATAGAATTCCTGATGATTTGGTAGATTTTGCAAAATATCCCTCTCCAACTAAAGGGTACTTCAAAATTTTTTATATCTTTATTTTCCTATAGAAATAAAATTTTGAAAAAATTTCCTATGGATATAAAATTGTGACAAAATTTCCTATAGAAATAAAATTTTGACAAAATTTTCTGTAGAAATAAAATTTTTTACAAAATTTTCTATAGAAATAAATTTTTTACAAAATTTTCTATAGAAATAAAATTTTTACAAAATTTTCTATAGAAATAAAATTTGTACAAAATTTTCTATAGAAATAAAATTTTGACAACATTTTCTATAGAAATAAAATTTTGACAAAATTTTCTATAGAAATAAAATGTTGACAAAATTTTCTATAGAAATAATATTTTGACAAAATTTTCTATAGAAATAAAATTTAGACAAAATTTTCTATAGAAATAATATTTTGACAAAATTTTCTATAGAAATAATATTTTGACAAAATTGTCTATAGAAACAAAATTTTCTATAGAAATAAAATTTTGACAAAATTTACTATAGAAATAAAATTTTGAAAAAATTTTCTGTAACAAAATAGAAACACAATTTTTACAAAATTTTCTGTAACAATAAAATTTTGACAAAATTTTCTATAGAAATAAAATTTTGACAAAATTTTCTATAGAAATAAAAGTTTGACAAAATTTTCTATAGAAATAAAAGTTTGACAAAATTTACTATAGAAATAAAATTTTGAAATTTTGAAAATTTTGACAAAATATTCTATGCAATAAAATTTTGACAAAATTTTCTATAGAAAAAAAAAATTTTGACAGAACAAGACTTTTTGGTTTGGTAAAATTTTCTTCAAAATTTGGTAGATTTTTTTTTACTCGATTGGCAATCGTGAATGTAACCCCCTGAATATCATACGAAAATTGATTCATATCGGTTCATAATTATTTATAAACTCCTCTGCATAAACCGATCAAGAACTAAAGAGGCTTGTATAGCTATGTAATCTCTCTTTTTATCTACACTGAAAAAAAGCTTGCCCTGTTCCAAAGATTTTGTCATTAGACTTTGATTTCGAGCCACAGAAGTGGAGAATTGAAGTAAGGATACTTTAAGGACACGTCTTCAAATAGAAATTATGATAGGTTTCAAGTGAAAGCGTCCTTAAAATAAGGTGATGAAAACATGTGCTTTTGTTTTTGCGTTGTATTCAAAAAGTCAACAAATTTAAAGACGATTTCATTAATTTTAAAAATTTGTTTGGAACCATTAAAGTCAAGTTGACTTTAGTAAAACCAAATTTTCTTTGATGTAAAGATACGTATTTTTATGTCAAATCACTTATCAATAAAGACAAATCGACTTCATTGAAATATTTATCGACTTTTGGATAAGGAAAAAACGTTTATATCAGGACAAGAAATCTTTGGATTCACGACAGTATGTGGTATGGAAATAAAATTTTGACTAAATTGTCTATAGAAATAAAATTTTGACAACATTTTCTATAGAAATAAAATTTTGACAAAATTTTCTATAGAAATAAAATTTGGACAAAATTTTCTATAGAAATAAAATTTTGACAAAATGTTCTATAGAAATTCAATTTTGACAAAATTTTCTATAGAAATAAAATTTTGACAAAATTTCCTATAGAAATAAAATTTTGACAAAATGTCCTATGGAAATAAAATTGTGAAAAAATTTTCTATAGAAATAAAATTTTGACATTTTGACAAAATTTTCTATAGAAATAAAATTTGGACAAAATTTTCTATAGAAATAAAATTTTGACTAAATTTTCTAAAGAAATAACATTTTGACAAAATTTCCTACAGAAATAAATTTTTGACTAAATTTTCTAAAGAACTAAAATTTTGACTAAATTTCCTATAGAAATAAAATTTTGACAAAATATTCTATGCAATAAAATTTTGACAAAATTTTCTATAGACAAAAACAAAAAAAAAAAAATTGACAAAACAAGAGTTTTTGGTTTGGTAAAATTTTCTTCAAAATTTGGTAGATTTTTGTTTACTCGAGAGGCAACCGTGAATGTAGCCCCCTAAATATCATACGAAAATTGATTCATATCGGTTCATAATTATTTATAAACTCCTCTACATAAACCGATCAAGAACTAAAGAGGCTTGTATAGATATGTAATCTCTCTTTTTATCTACACTGAAAAAAAAAAGCTTGTCCGGTTCCAAAGATTTTGTCATTAGACTATTGATTTTGATTTCGAACCACAGAAGTGGAGAATTGAAGTAACAATACTTTAAGGACACGTCTTCAAGTAGAAATTATGGTAGGTTTCAAGTAAAAACGTCCTTAAAATAAGGCGATGAAAACATGTGATTTTTTTTGCGTTGTATTCAAAAAGTCTACAAATTTAAAGACGATTTGATTCATATTTAAGATTTTTCAGAACCATTAAAGTCAAGTTGACTTTAGTAAAACCAAATTTTCTACCCATTTTATACCCATGTTTATGTCGAATCATTTAACTATAAAGACAAATCGACTTGAAATTGAAATTTTTATCGACTTTTGGACAAGGAAAAAACGTGTATATCAGAGCAACGCTCCTTCTTCTTTTAAGGACAAGAAATCTTTGGATTCACGACAATATGTTTTTTCAGTGTAACATAGACTCCATATGGACTATGGACAATTTAGAGACAAAGTGAAGAAATAAAACTTGACCATCCACCATCGCCAAACAAAAGTATTTTGTCTTGGAGGTGAATGTACTTTAGCAAATGATTTCTTATCACTGCACTCCATGATTAGATGGCACTTAAATGCATTTACGTTGCTCTCTCACAGTCATGCAAACAAAGAAAAATTCATTAAAATTGAGCCAATACAGTTTGATTGACTCAAATTTAAAAACCAATTTTGTTGACTTAATGAACCTTTTTTGTTTAAACCACCTACCCAGTTCCTTCAAAATGTAATCCAGATTTTCGCATAATCTGTTCAAATTCCCAATAATGATTGGTTTTTGGATTTTTCTTCATTTCTTCAAATGACAAATGTTTCAGCATTAATTCCATAGTGGATTCATCGATGGATACTCGTAAAAATTGGGTAATATTGAGAATTTCTTCTTTTAAATTCCGTTTCATGCGTTCATAGCTTGTATAGTATAGCCATGGTTCCGAACGTATGGCATAAAATTCGGTGATATGATTGAGGTAATCATGAGCGGTATTCATTTCCATGCGTTTGCAGATGTAATCATCTAAACTTGTCGAGGGTAAACGACCCAGAGTTCTATCGTGATAAAATTCCGAAACAAGAACATCTTTGATATTACGGGCCACATAAACCACCTTGGGAGGGGAAAAAGGTGGATTTTAATATATGTAAATGGAAAGTCTGTGTGACATACAATCAGAGAGAATAAAAAGACAAGAGGACGAAACTGTGAAGGGAAACTGCGTCAATAGGTGTCAGTCATGAGGAAAATTTCTCTAATCTCATGCAGTTTTTGTCGGCACTTCTCTCAAATATCATACAATTTGCGTCGGCGTCGCCCAGTTCAGTTCTCTGCCGGCTTTACGAAACGTAAGCAAAATTTGTAATAACAAATGTTCTTTAATATAAATCTTTTCATTCTATTAATTTTTTTGGCAGACAATTTGAAATTTTAACTGCCGATGCCTTTATAAAGAATTTGTCAAAACAGCGCTTCAACCGCAACGTCGGTAATACCAAAGCCGCAGGCATTGTGCGACATCTATACGGTTGACATTTGTTGTTTTTGTAGAGGAGAAATTTTCGTTCTCTTGTTTATGTTTTTATTCTCTCTGATACCATTACCTACCTTAGGTTTTTTCTCCCATATCTGAGTTGGCAATAGAGGCATACATAAATGGGATTTTATCAGACGAGGTCTTTTTGTATTTTCAATTGGTTTAAAAGCCCTCCACATATCTCCATAGGTCATAAAATCAAATCTTGAAAAAAAAGTAAACAGAAATGATAACAATTACCATTTTATTCCCTATATTGAACTTACTCCATGAAGGGTGTACGTAATTCTAAATCGATTTCTTTTGCTGTCGTGAAATTAAAATTATTCATAACCAACCATAAAAGTTCCTGCATCCAAGTAGTTCCAGCTTTCTTCAATGTTACAAGCCATACATCGTCTGTGTATATTTCAAGATCATGAACTTTATGAAGAAATTCTTCACTATTGGGTCGATAGAAACATTTTCGTTTAGACCAATCTGTGGCTAAGATATTTGTTGGATAGCTCTTTGGTGTGACTTCTACCGGTTGCAGCATTTTGTCTACTAATATGACCAGTATTTGTGCCAAACTTCCACTTTTAAATTTAATTTTTTTCTCTTTTAATCCGGACAAACATTTTGCCATTGCGTTGGCTCTCTGGCGAATATTGCTTGCTATCAGCCAGAGATGGGTATGTGGAATGCTGACCACAAAATGAACGAATTTTAAAAACAATGACCTTGAATTTTTCAAACACACTTTCTGTCCAACGAACTTTTTCACGGGGCCATAGTTTTTTTTTTACCCTCCACCATAGGATGGGGGTATACTAACTTTGTCATTCCGTTTGTTACACATCGAAATATTGCTCTCAGACCCCATAAAGTATATTCTGGGTCGTGGTGAAATTCTGAGTCGACCTAAGCATGTCCGTCCGTCCACACAAGTAGTTGTTATTGATGTAGAACGGATGGTATTGCAAATGGTATTGCATATATGATCACTTTTACGTATAGCCCCCATATAAACGGATCCCCAGATTTGGCCTCTAAGAGAAGCATATTTCATCCGATTTGGCTGAAATTTGGTACATGATGTTGGTATATGGTCTCTAACAACCATGCAAAAATTGGTCCACATCGGTCCAGAATGATGCTGGGATGTTCTTTATACACAATATCATTTTGTTGTAATTTATATCAAAGTAAAGTACAATAAGAGTTTATTCTTCCCGGGAGTCGCAATTTTTTTTTTATTTATTTTACAAATAAAATTTGAAAATTAATAATTTGATTTTTCATTCCCTTAGTTTGGTTATCGGGCCGGAACAAATACTACTAGCATCAGTCTGGAGATAATTCATGGCGGTGAATAGATAATGCACCTTAAGAATGTTGAAAACAACTGGTAACATTTCGGAGATGGAAAATGTAGTACTATAGTACTTTTTCAATACTTGGTCAATACCGTTGTACCCCAGCGAATGATTTAGTACCTCTTTGTGTATACAGTCTTGAGCCGATATCAAATTTATGGTATAATAGTTTTGACGAAATATTTTAATATTTCGAGAAAGTCTTTAGCAAACTTATTTGCCAACGGTCATTTACAAATTTGGCAAGACAGACAAGTTCATGCGGGAAGAAAACCTCAAGAATTTCAAGATTTTTTTGGTTACGCTTCCACACGAATACTTTTTATATAAAAGTTATCGATCGCGTACTAAATAATGCAAACCATTACAGTCACGGTTGAAACTTCACCCATAGAAGGAATATGATCACCTCAAACAAAAAATAATTTTTGTCTCAAAATTGTATTTCTATAGAAAATTTTGTCAGAAATTTATTTTTATAAAAAATTTTATTTCTATAGATTTCTTATAATTTTCTTAAAATTTTATTGCCATATCAAATTTAGTCAACATTTTATTTCTATATCAAATTTTTATCAAAAAATTATTTCTGATGAAAATTTTCTCAAAATTTTATTTCTAGAGAAAATTTTCTCATAATTCTTTTCTATAGAAAATGTTGTCAAAAGTTTAGTTCTATAGAAAATGTTGTCAAAATTTTATTACTATAGAAAAATTTCTCAAAATCGTATTTCTATCGAAATCGCGGCAAAACGGCCCCATATGAAGAAGAAAAAAGTGTTGTTCCACCAAGACAACGCACCGTGCCACAAGTCATTCGAATTGCTTCCCCACCAACCGTATTCTCAAGATCTGGCCCCCAGCGACTTTTTCTTGTTCTCAGACCTCAAAAGGATGCTCGCAGGGAAAAAATTTGGCTGCAATGAAGAGGTGATCGCCGAAACTGAGGCTTATTTTGAGGCAAAACCGAAGGAGTACTACCAAAATGGTATCAAAAAATTGGAAGGTCGTTATAATCGTTGTATCGCTCTTGAATAATAAAAACGAATTTTGACAAAAAAATGTGTTTTTCTTTGTTAGAGCGGGGACTTATCAGCCAACCTGTTAGAAAATTTTGTAAAAAATTTCTTTTTATTTATTTATAGATAATTTATGAAGTACCACAAATTCTATTAATCAGACAGTAAAAAATCTACAATTTTTGGTAGAATTATACCAACTGTGGCAGCCGTGATTACAATACTACAATTTTTGTAAGCGAATATAAAACTAAAAAATATTTAAAATTGAGGAGTTGACAAACAAAATATTTTCTTTAAAATTCAATCTAAAGAAGATCTTGACAATAATCTTCCAATGGAATTTTTGTTGAAAAGTACTTTTTCGCTCAAAAAATAACTTTTTGGTATTTTCTTAAAAAATAGCATTTTCCATCTCTGTAACATATTTGTTGAGAATTGTAAAGACGATAAAAATTGCTTTATTATTTTGTAGGAATTATATACTCATTTGCTTATCTCTAGATTCTGTTATCGGTATGACTTTATGTGTGATTTTTCACAAGGGAGCTATATTTGCACTGTCTACAATTCAACTATCAAATTTATATACGACTTATGTATGCTTTAAACAATTAATCCTAAAAGATACACCTAGAGAAATATTAATCATCATTATTAGAAAACACTGCACTGCATTAAATTACTGCATTAAACAACTTTAAATAAACTTCCAAAACTGTCCTACCAAAGTTTTTGTTTAATTTAACTTCTCAGGAAGTGGTTTTAATTAAACATTGTATAACTCGCGTTTTCATATTTTTAGAGAAAATATTTTAATTTTTTAGTTTCAAATATGTTAAAACTACAAGGTCAGAAAAAATTTTTAGAAAACATCTATGTATTCACTTAATCAACTATAACTGCTTTTTGTATAGTACTACTTCCCAACTCTGATGTTTATGTGTTAGCACTAATAAAAATTCCATTGGTGAGACAAGTATACATACACTGCAAAGATGCAGAGTAACATTAAGAGACTTCCAATTGCATGTAATCATCGAAAATAGATTTATTATTTTTTCCTTATTAAGATCTATACACTCAAAAAAAATTTTACTTGGATCGAAAGATTTTGACCTTCCCTGAAGGATTTTGGTATTGAATCCGACATCTTTAAAATAAAGACATTTTTTAGGGAACTATGTAGCTTAATAAAATTTAGGATATAGATCTAATTTTTGGAATTTTCGGTATTTTAATAAAGCTACGGGTATTCACGTAAAAATAAATGTCAGTTTAAAAATCTAAATTACAACAGATTTTTCAAAGTAAAAAATGGTTTTTAATTCCAAAAAAAAAACGTTAAACGTTATTTGAAGCGTTTTTATCTTAAATCAAAAGATTCAATATTTCAGTTTATTTAAATCAAAAATGTTTTTTTTATTTCGAGGAAAAATTGCTGAATTTTGTCAAAATTTTATTTCTATAGAAAATTTTGTCAAAATTTTATTTCTATAGAAAATTTTGTCAAAATTTTATTTCTACAGAAAATTTTGTCAAAATTTTATTTCTATAGAAAACTTTCTCAAAATTCCATGTCTGAAGAAAATTTTTGCACATTTTTTTTCTATAGAACATTCTTGCAAAAATTTAATTTCTATAGAAAATTTTGTCAAAATTTTATTTCTATAGAAAATTTTGTCAACATTTTATTTCTATAGAAAATTTTGTCAAAATTTTATTTCTATAGAAAATTTTGTCAAAATTTTATTTCTATAGAAAATTTTGTCAAAATTTTATTTCTATAGAAAATTTTGTCAAAATTTTATTTCTATGAAAATTTTGTCAAAATTTTATTTCTACGAAAATTTTTTCAAATTTTTATTTTTAAGGAAATTTTGTCAAAATTTTATTTCTAAGAAAATTTTGTCAAAATTTTATTTCTATAGAAAACTTTCTCAAAATTCCATGCCTGAAGAAAATTTTTGCACATTTTTTTTTTCTATAGAACATTATTGCAAAAATGCAATTTCTATAGAAAATTTTGTCAAAATTTTATTTCTTTAGAAAATTTTGCCAAAATTTTATTTTTATAGAAATTTTTGTCAAAATTTTATTTCTATAGAAAATTTTGTCAAAATTTTATTTCTATAGAAAATTTTTTTAAATTTTATTTCTACGAAAATTTTGTCAAAATTTTATTTCTACGAAAATTTTGTCAAAATTTTAGTTTGAAGAAAATTTTGTCAAAATTTTATTTCTAAGAAAATTCTGTCAAAATTTTATTTCTATAGAAAACTTTCTCAAAATTCCATATCTGTAGAACATTTTTGCATATTTTTTTCTATAGAACATTCTTGCAAAAATTTATTTCTATAGATCATTTTTGCAATTTTTTTCTATAGTAAATTCTTGCAAATATTTTTTCTATGAAAATATTTGCAATTTGTTTTTTTTTAATAAAAATTTCTCAAAATTTTATTTCTATAGAAAATTTTGTTAAAATTTTATTTCTATAGAAGATTTTGTTAAAATTTTATTTCTGTGGAAAATTGTACCTCTTAAATGGAGTGTCAATCAATAAGAGTTTTATGATCGAATTGTGGAAAATCGTTTCACGTAATTATTAATTATTAAATTATTAATTATTAATAATAATAATACGTAATTATTAATTATTAAAGATCGTAATTATTAAAGATCTTTATTTTTAAATAATTGCTTGTAGTGTATTATTTTTATACAAAACTTAAATTATTATGCTTTTGTTGTTGAAATACATAGTTATGTATGCAAAAATTCTGTTCGATTTCTTCAGAAAAAGGTGACGATTGTTCTTGAAATTTTATTGGCAGCCCTGGTTTTGAGTGCTCGAAACTGAAGTCGTTTGAGCCGATGTGTGAGAGCTAGCATTGTCGTGGTGAAGAGTAATCCGTTTTCGTTGGTTGGATTTCCAAATATGAACAAATTTTTACTTTTTAAAAGTAAGGTAAGTACTTCGGTTAGTTACGTTAATTTTTTCAGTGTATTATTTACAGTTGATTTTTTTTTAACACACCTCAATAAATAAATACTCAAATAACCTATGAGAAGTAGAACATGAATTGCAGATAACCTATGAGTAGGAGAGCATGAATTGCATATATATAGCTACAATAGATAGAGATGGACACGTGAAACATAAGAGGCTTAAGTCAAGAATAATTTAGTGATTCACCAGTTATGAGTATTTTTTGGTGTTGAGCCTCTCCCTCTCTTGAAAATGGTAAAGATAAGGACAAATGTTTTATCATATGATGTACGGTGAAACAACTCAAACTTGGTCGATTTTTTACTGTTTGGTAGATTGGTAGAATTCTTGATGTTTTGGTAGATTTTGCAAATTTTTATACCCTGCGCCACACTGTGTATTATAAGTTAGTGCATATGTTTGTAACACCCAGAAGGAGACGAGATTGACACATGGTGTCTTTGGCAATAATGCTCAGTCCGTCCTCCGTCTGTCTCTGAACACATTTTTGTGATCAAAGTGATATTTAAATGTATGTATTTGGGACAAACCTTTATATATAGCTCCTAACACATTTGACGGATGTGATATGGTATCCAAAATTTAGTTGTACAAAGTCCTTAATTGTTCTACATAAAAAAAAAATCGACAAAACTTTCTATGTAAAAAAATGTTGACAAAATTTCTATAGAAATAAATCAATGAGAAAATGTATCTATAGAAATAAAATTTGGAGAAAATTTATCTATATAAATAAAATTTTGAGAAAATTTTCTATAGTAATAAAATTTTGAGAAAATTTTCTATAATAATAAAACTTGAGAAAAATTTCTGTACAAATAAAATTTCGACAAAATTTTCTATACAAGTAAAATTCGATATTTTTAGTTTGGAAGTTTTTTGTAGAATTTTCTCCAAATTTTGGTAGATTATTTTGGTCTCGAGTGGCAACCGTGTACCAAACCCCGATTGACTTTCAATTATGACAAATAGCTCATCAAATAGTATCTCTAAATTCAAACCAGTGAGAAAGAAAAAAATAATATGGAAACATGTATAAAAGCATAGCACCATAAGGGCAAAAAAAACTAACATTGCATATGTGCAATTACATGAAACGAAAAATTAAGGATCGATGTTCATATTGAAACAACGGTCGCCACAGTTGGTAGAATTCTAACAACAATGATAAATTTTTTACTGTTTGGTAGATTGGTAGAATTCATGATGGTTTGGTAGATTTTGCAAAATATTCCACTCCAACTAAGAGGTATTTAAATTTTCTATAGAAATAAAATTGTGATAAAATTTTCTATAGAGATAAAATTTTGACAAAATTTTCTATAGAAATAATATTTTGAAAAATTTCTATAGAAATAAAATTTTGACAAAATTTTCTATAGAAATAACATTTTGACAAAATTTCCTATAGAAATAAAATTTTGACAAAATTTTCTATAGAAATAAAATTTTGACAAAATTTCCTATAGAAATAAAATTGTGAGAACATTTTATTTAGAAATAAAATTTTCTATAGAAATAACATTTTGACAAAATTTTCTATAAATTCAATATCTCTCCAACTAAGAGGTGCTTAAATGTTGTATAGAAATAAAATTTTGAGGCCATTTTCTTCAGAAATAAAATTTTGACAAAATTTTCTATAGAAATAAAATTTTGACAAAATTTTCTATAGAAATAAAGTTTTAACAAAATTTTCTATAGAGATAAAATTTTGACAAAATATGTAATATTTAATATAGCAAATACTGAAACAACATTTCTTTCCAAGAAACAAACATTTTTTTATAATAAACACAAAACTTTGATTTTTTTATACCCTCCACCATGTAACACATCGAAATATTGCTCTAAGACCCCATAAAGTATATATATTCTGGGTCGTGGTGAAATTCTGAGTCGATCTGAGCATGTCCGTCCGTCCGTCTGTTGAAATCACGCTAACTTCCGAACGAAACAAACTATCGACTTGAAACTTGGCACAAGTAGTTGTTATTGATGTAGGTCAGATGGTATTGCAAATGGGCCATGTCGGTCCACTTTTACGTATAACCCCCATATAAACGGACCCCCAAATTTGGCTTGCGAGGCCTCTAAGAGAAACAATTTTCATCCGATCCGGCTGAAATTTGGTACATGGTGTAAGTATATGAGCTCTAACAACCGTGCAAAAATTGGTCCATATCGGTCCATAATTATATATAGCCCCCATATAAACCGATCCCCCGATTTGGCTTGCGGAGCCTCTAAGAGGAGCAAATTTCATCCGATCCGGCTGAAATTTGGTTCATGGTGTAAATATATGGTATCTAACAACCATGCAAAAATTGGTTCACATCGGTCCATATAAACCGATCCCCAGATTTGGCTTGCGGAGCCCCTAAGAGAAGCAAATTTCATCCGATCCGGCTGAAATTTGGTACATGGTGTTAGTATATGGTCTCTAACAACCATGCAAAAATTGGTCCATATCGGTCCATAATTATACATAGCCCCATATATACCGATCACCAGATTTGACCTCCGGAGCCTCTTGGAAGACCAAAATTTATCTGATTCAGTTGAAATTTGGTACGTGATGTTAATATATGGCCTCAAACACCCATGCAAAAATTGGTCGATATCGGTCCATAATTATATATAGGCCCCATATAAAGCGATCCCCAGATTTGACCTCCGGAGCACCTTGGAAGAGCAAAATTCTTCCCATTCGGTTGAAATTTGGTACGTGATGTTAGTATAGGGAATCCAACAACCATGAAGGAATTGGTTCCTATCAGTCCATAATAATATATAGCTCCCATATAAACCGATCCCCAGATTTGACCCCCGGTGCCTTTTGGAGAAACAAAATTCATCCGATCTGGTTGAAATTTCTGGTACGTGGTGGTAGTATATGATATTTAACAACCATGTGAGTTGAAATTTGTGGATGACAGTCTTTCGTAGAAGTTTCTACGCAATGTATGGTGGAGGGTACATAAGATTCGGCCTGGCCGAACTTACGGCCGTATATACTTGTTTCGAAATAAGATTTTTTTTTAAATTTTGTAGATTTTTGGTAAATTTTTACAAAATGATTTTTGTTTCATGAAAATTTGAAGAGATGTGACTTTTCTTATGTATTTTGATCTGCTGAATTCGAGAACAAAATTTTAAATTTTTTTATGGAACAGTTTTTGAGATATCCCGTTATTTGTAGTTTTTCGCTCTTTTTTAGAAAGATCCGAGTTAGAAAGATCCGATTATATCATTGTTGGAACTTAAATGAAATGTATTGGCAACCGTGATTGAAACACGAAAACATTATCCCCCTCTTAAGGCTTAAGAAAGCTTGTGGGTTATTTTGTGTTGTGGTGCGCTTGCGTACGAGTGAAAATGAACAGTGAAAAAATTACACTCACGGGCTCATCTCTACAGCGTAATCTCGGCTCACTCAAATAATTCAATTATATTCTCTCTTCGGCTGGGAAACAGATTAATATGAAAAAATGCATATATTTTACAAAAAAACAAGCAAATTAACCTCAGTCACAATATTTACGATGTCCGGGTTAGTTGGCTTAAGAATATTAAATATTTTTAATTTGATCTTAATATTTTCGTAAGTGTCTACAATTTGTATTTAATAACATGTTCTTTAAAGTTGTGGGCATTGTCAATTTGTTTGGTATTCAATAACTTATAGCCATTGGACCCAATACAAATCTTGGTAACCTATACTATTCTTTCAAAGAAGTTCAACAGAAAAGATCAGCAATCCCATAAAATAGATCTAATATTGATAAGATCGAGTTGATAATATCTCCTATTTTGCCTCTGAAAATATGTTATAGACTATAGGTTATAACACATTTTTTAATCTGATATATCTCATGAGGACGACCCAGAATTAACTCCTGAATAAGTCCCATTTTAACTCACATACATCTTGAAATAGTTTACCGATCATTGCAGTATATTGTTTTTTTTTTTTTTTTTTTTGAGAAGAGGTTATACCCCGAGGGGAATATCTTGTATTTCATCCAGTATGGGAAAATATATTACTTATATATTTTTTGTGTTCCACCATTTTAGATGTCATATACCTTCCAAGTCGCAAGCAATGAAAGATGGTTACACGGAATATGTTCCACCTAGTTATCCCACAAATTTAATACAAAAGGATTGGTCTCAAAGAAAACTCAATATTTCGGTAAAAGATTTGCAATTTCATAGAAAGGTCTATGACGTTGAAGTTTTCGACGATGATGTATGGCTGGTGACAGTCCCCAAAGCTGGAACCACATGGATGCAAGAATTGTTGTGGCTGGTTATGAATGATTTCGATTTCGCCTCAGCTAAAGAGGAACATTTGGAATTGAGATCACCATTTATGGAGTAAGTTTGGATAAAGTTATAAGAAAACAACATTATTTTAATAATTTTATTTTATTTTATAATTTTGATATAAAGATTTGATTATTATATTCATAATAATTTGACGACAGCCTTCAAACGTATAGAAGAACTTAAGCGGCCACGTTTGATAAAGACTCATTTAAGTTTACCATTTTTACCACATCAACTTTGGGATAAGAAACCCAAGGTGAGTATACACCAAGATAGACACCGATGACAGTTATATTAGTTATGTGGTAGCATTATTCACTGACAGTTAGCAAATTACAGGATGATTGGCTTTGGAGAATGTTTGAGAAACTATACCCAAAGAAAAAAATCTCCGGAACAAAATTTTAGAAAAATGAAATTCTTCTTTTTCATAAAGAATTTTCTGGATTGCGTACAAAGTTCTACTAAAGACTGTTAATTGGGTTGTGGTAAGAGCCCAGCAAAAAAAAATAGGAAGTTGTTCCACAAACATTTCTTTTAAATCCCATCCCAGAATCCTCCATCGAGTTTTTTCAACTTCCGATACAGTCCTTTTGGACAAGTCCACAAACATTTCTTCTAAAGCGCATCGTGGGATCCCCCAATAATTTTTTTCCACTTCCGATGCAGTCCTTTTGGACAAGTCCACAAACATTTCTTCTAAAGCGCATCTTGGGATCCCCCAATGATTTTTTTCTACTTCCGATGCAGTTCTTGTGGACAAGTATTAGAAAGAACGCAATCAGGCTATTTTAAGTGCAAATTTTGTACAGTTAATTTTTACAAAAAAATAGAAAACTAATAAAAAAATAAAAATTAATAAAAAAAGTAAAAAAATAATTTAAAAAAAAAAATTCATCCCCGCTGGGATTTGAACCTGTGCCGTTTGACTTTTTCGCTTCCATGGAAGTTCTTTTGAGAAGGTTTTGAAAATTACGAGAATTTTTATTTTTTTGTTGATTTTTAATGGAAACAAGTATATACGGCCGTAAGTTCGGCCAGACCGAATCTTATGTACCCTCCACCATGGATTGCGTAGAAACTTCTACGAAAGACTGTCATCCACAAATTTCAACTCACATGGTTGTTAAATATCATATACTAACACCACGTACCAAATTTCAACCACATCGGATGAATTTTGCTTCTCCAAAAGGCACCGGAGGTCAAATCTGGGGATCGGTTTATATGGGATCTATATATTATTACGGACTGATAGGAACCAATTCCTGCATGGTTGTTGGATACCCTATATTAACATCACGTACCAAATTTCAACCGAATGGGACAAATTTTGCTCTTCCAAGGTGCTCCGGAGGTCAAATCTGGGGATCGGTTTATATGGGGCCTATATATAATTATGGACCGATATCGATCAATTTTTGCATGGGTGTTTGAAGCCATATATTAACATCACGTACCAAATTTCAACTGAATCAGATGAATTTTGGTCTTCCAAAAGGCTCCGGAGGTCAAATCTGGTGATCGGTTTATATGGGGCCTATATATAATTATAGACCGATATGGACCAATTTTTGCATGATTGTTAGAGACCATATACTAACACTATATACCAAATTTCAGCCGGATCGGATTAAATTTGCTTCTCTTAGAGGCTCCGCAAGCCAAATCGGGGGATCGGTTTATATGGGGGCTATATATAATTATGGACCGATGTGAGCCAATTTTTGCATGGTTGTTAGAGACCATATACTAACACTATATACCAAATTTCAGCCGGATCGGATTAAATTTGCTTCTCTTAGAGGCTCCGCAAGCCAAATCGGGGGATCGGTTTATGTGGGGGCTATATATAATTATGGACAAATTTTTGCATGGTTGTTAGAGACCATATACTTACACCATGTACCAAATTTCAGCCGGATCGGATGAAAATTGTTGCTCTTAGAGGTTCTGCAAGCCAAATCGGGGGATCGGTTTATATTGGGGCTATATATAATTATGAACCGATGTGGACCAATTTTTGCATGGTGTTTAGAGACCCTGTACTAACACCATGTACCAAATGTCAGCCGGATCGGATGTTGTTGCTCTTAGAGGTTCTGCAAGCCAAATCGGGGGATCGGTTTATATGGGGGCTATATATAATTATGAACCGATGTGGACCAATTTTTGCATGGTGTTTAGAGACCATGTACTAACACCATGTACCAAATTTCAGCCGGATCGGATGAAATTTGCTTCTCTTAGAGGTCTCGCAAGCCAAATTTGAGGGTCCGTTTATATGGGGGTTATACGTAAAAGTGGACCATTTGCAATACCATCCGACCTACATCAATAACAACTACTTGTGCCAAGTTTCAAGTCGATAGCTTGTTTCGTTCGGAAGTTAGCGTGATTTCAACAGACGGACGGACGGACGGACATGCTTAGATCGACTCAGAATTTCACCACGACCCAGAATATATATACTTTATGGGGTCTTAGAGCAATATTTCGATGTGTTACAAACGGAATGACAAAGTTAATATTCCCCCATCCTATGGTGGAGGGTATAAAAATATGGTGCCAGCAAACCCAGGTTCAACCCCTGATCGGAGCGAAAAAGTTTTTCAAATTGTAAAAATT
This sequence comes from Haematobia irritans, assembly GCF_050003625.1. Taxonomy (NCBI): domain Eukaryota; kingdom Metazoa; phylum Arthropoda; class Insecta; order Diptera; family Muscidae; genus Haematobia; species Haematobia irritans. Next base: position 25,430,086 of record NC_134397.1, read on the forward strand.
ATATAATAGGAAAATAATTGTGTAATAAAACATATGGATGAAAAAAAGTGAAATTGGTTGAAAAAAATTTGTTTTTTTCGCTTTTTAAATTTCTTCATTCAAATTAACTTCCAGGGCACAACTTCTAAAGCAATGCAAAGGATCCAAAAAGGGAGTACTTCAGTCCTATGACAAGCTCATGTAAAATTCATTGGAGATGATCCAAGTTTGCACTACTTCCGGATCACAGATTGGGGATCCAAACTACTTTTTTGGAAGCTCTTTTTTGCTGGGAGTTCACTTTTTTCTGTGTACTAGGCATAACATCATTAATCAATCAGTTCTTATTAACTCTATCCTATATGTGTTCTAATTTATATGCAGGTAGTTTATGTTGTTCGTAATCTTAAAGATGCTATAGTATCCGGATATTACCATGTACGAGCTGTTGGTATGATTTCAAACGATACAACCTTGGATAGTTTTGTAAAATACGAAATTGAAGATGGTTTTGAAGGAGAAGATCCATTTCCCCATATGATGGAATTTTATACTCTAAGAAATGAATCGTGGATTTTCTATACCAGTTTTGAAAAGATGAAAATGAATTTGAGACAAGTGATAACAGATGTATGCAAGTTTTTGAATAAAACTATTGATGAGACTACGATGGAAAAAATGCTGAAACATTTGTCATTTGAGGAAATGAAAAAGAATCCAAAAACCAATCATTTGTGGGAATTTCAACAAACTCAGAAGACCAATATGCCTGAGTAAGTTTCAATAATGGGACGGACCATGTGCCATAATTATGTTATAAATATTTTATTTTTACATTTAAGATTCAATTTTGTGCGTAAGGGCCAGGTGAATAGTTATCGTGAAGAATTATCCGAGGAAATGGTTCGTAAACTCGATCATTGGGTTGATGATAATTTGAAGATATACAATGTTACTCTGGATGATTTGTTGCTGTTGAATATTGAAGATAAAAATTAAAAATGAGACTATAGAATAGAGAACTCAATTTGTCGACCATAGTTTTAGCTTGAAATAAAAAATTTTGTATCCGTCATTAAAAATCTATCAGATAATAAAATTGTAAAACTAATTTCGCAACCATTTGGAATACCATATTTGAATATTCACTATATGTATACAATTCAAAAATCAACTTTATCATACAGGACATGACACTGAATGCTGCCCGATTCTAACTCAATGACAAGGGACATACGACTCTATGAACGACCCTTTGCATGCAAGGCGGGCATACTAACCATTGTACCATGGTGGCTCCCTATTTGGCACACCTTGTTGAGGCCTGAAATACATCCAAATTTCCATTTACATGTAAATCGGATAAAAATTACGGTATCTAGATGCTCAAGAAAACAAAATGGGGGAACGGTTTATCTGGGGCCTATATCAAAATCTGGACTCTTATATATCCCATCTTCGAACTTGTGCTGCTTGTAGACAACAAATGAATGTGTAACAAATTTCAGGACGATAGCGCCATTAATGAATGCTGTACCATTTCAGGACGATAGCGCCATTAATGAATGCTGTACCATGATTACAATAGAGAGATTGCTAGACGGACATCGTTATATCGCGTTAAAATTTCTACCTGATCATCATTCGTTTTTCTACACTCTCCACACGCAGAGAAGGAATATGATCACCTCAAACATGATTCAAGAGCAAAATGTTATTTTTGTATGGTGACCATGTCTTGACCCAAAAATAATCTACCAAAATTTGGAGAAAATTTTACCAAACAAAACTACCAAATAAACAAATCTTCTTGCCTGAAATCCTATTACTATAGAAAATTTTGTCAGAATTTTATTTCTAAAGAAAATTTTGTCAAATTTTTATTTCTATAGAAAATTTTGTTAAAATTTTATTTCTAAAGAAAATTTTGTCAAATTTTTATTTCTATAGAAAATTTTGTTAAAATTTTATTTTTATAAAAAACATTGTCAAAATTTTATTTCCATACAAAATTTTGTCAAAATTTTATCTCCATAGAAAATTTATTTACACAAAAAATTTTGTCAAAATTGTATTTCTATAGAAAATTTTTTAACAATTTTATTTCCATAGAAAATTTTGTGAAAATGTATTTCTATGAAAATTTTGTCAAATTTTTATTTCTGTAGAAAGTTTTGTCAAAATTTTATTTCTATAGAAAATTTTGAAAAAATTTAATTTCTATAGAAAATGTTGTCAAAATTTTATTTCTATAGATAATTTTGACAAAATTTTATTACTACAAAAAATTTTATTTCTACAGAAAAATTTGTCAAAATTTTATTTCTACAGAAAATTTTGTCGAAATTTTATTTCTACAGAAAATTTTGTCAAAATTTTATTTCTACAGAAAATTTTGTCAAAATTTTATTTCTATAGATAGTTTTGTCAAAAATTTATTTCCATAGAAAATTTTGTCAAGTTATTTCTATAGAAAATTTTGTCAAAATTTTATTTCTATAGAAAATTTTGTCAAAATTTTATTTCTATAAAAAGTTTTGTCAAAATTTTATTCCTATAGATAATTTTGTCAGAATTTTATTTCTACAGAAAATGTTGTCATAATTTCATTTCTACAGAAAATTTTGTCAAAATTAAATTTCCATAGAAAATTGTGTCAAAAATTTATTTCCATAGAAAATTGTGTCAAAAATTTATTTCCATAGAAAATTTTGTCAAAATTTTATTTCTATAGAAAGTTTTGTCAAAATTTTATTTGTATAGAAAGTTTTGTCAAAATATAGAAAATTTTGTCAAAATTTAATTTCTATAGAAAATGTTGTCAAAATTTTATTTGTATAGAAAACTTTGTCAAAATTTTATTTCTATAAAAAAATTTGTCAAAATATAGAAAATTATGTCAAAATTTAATTTCTATAGAAAATTTTGTCAACGTTTTATTTCTATAGAAAATTTTGTCAAAATTTTATTTCTTTAAAAGTTTTGTCAAAATTTTATTTCTCTAGATAATTTTGTCAGAATTTTATTTCTACAGAAAATTTTGTCATAATTTTATTTCTACAGAAAATTTTGTCAAAATTTAATTTCCATAGAAAATTGTGTCAAAAATTTATTTCTATAGAAAGTTTTGTTAAAATATAGAAAAATTTGTCAAAATTTAATTTCATTTTGTCAAAATTGTATTTCTATAGAAAATTTTGTCAAAATTTTATTTCTATAGACAATTTTGTCAAAATTTTATTTCCATAAATAATTTTGTCAGAATTTTATTTCTACAGAAAATTTTGTCATAATTTTATAGAAAGTTTTGTCAAAATTTTATTTGTATAGAAAGTTTTGTCAAAATATAGAAAATTTTGTCAAAATTTAATTTCTATAGAAAATGTTGTCAAAATTTTATTTGTATAGAAAACTTTGTCAAAATTTTATTTCTATAAAAAAATTTGTCAAAATATAGAAAATTATGTCAAAATTTAATTTCTATAGAAAATTTTGTCAACGTTTTATTTCTATAGAAAATTTTGTCAAAATTTTATTTCTTTAAAAGTTTTGTCAAAATTTTATTTCTCTAGATAATTTTGTCAGAATTTTATTTCTACAGAAAATTTTGTCATAATTTTATTTCTACAGAAAATTTTGTCAAAATTTAATTTCCATAGAAAATTGTGTCAAAAATTTATTTCTATAGAAAGTTTTGTTAAAATATAGAAAAATTTGTCAAAATTTAATTTCATTTTGTCAAAATTGTATTTCTATAGAAAATTTTGTCAAAATTTTATTTCTATAGACAATTTTGTCAAAATTTTATTTCCATAAATAATTTTGTCAGAATTTTATTTCTACAGAAAATTTTGTCATAATTTTATTTCTACAGAAAATTTTGTCAAAATTTAATTTCCTTAGAAAATTTTCTCAAAAATTTATTTCTATAGAAAATTTTGTCAAAAATGTATTTCTATAGACAATTTTGTCAAGTTATATCTATACAAAATTTTGTCAAAATTTAATTTCATTCGTTTTGTTTTGTTATTGTTGGTTTTGTTCTTTAAGCATTGTTGTTGTTTTTTTCCTCTGTTTGTTAAGCTACACTTGTAGTTTAGTCAATGTATGGTTTTAAGCTGCAATAGAAAAAAAACAACAATAAAATTTAATTTCTATAGAAAGTTTTGTCAAAATTTTATTTCTATAGAAAATTTTGTAAAAATTTAATTTCTATAGAAAATTTTGTCAAAATTTTATTTCTACAGAAAATTTTGTCAAAATTTTATTTCTATAGATAATTTTGTCAAAAATTTATTTCCATACAAAATTGTGTCGAAAGTTTATTTCTATAGAAAATTTTGTCAATTTATTTCTATAGAAAATTTTGTCAATTTATTTCTATAGAAAATTTTGTCAAAATTTTATTTCTATAGAAAGTTTTGTCAAAATTTTATTTCTATAGAAAATTTTGTCAAAATGTTATTTCTATAGAAAGTTTTGTCAAAATTTTATTTCTATAGATTATTTTGTCAAAGTTTTATTTCTACAGAAAATTTTGTCATATGTTATTTCTACAGAAAATTTTGTCAAAATTTAATTTCCATAGAAAATTTGTCCAAAATGTATTTCTTTAGACAATTTTGTCAATTTATATCTATAGAAAATTTTGTCAAAATTTTATTTCTATAGAAAGTTTTGTCAAAATTTTATTTCTATAGATAATTTTGTCAAAATTTCAAAACATTGTTTGCATAAGAAACAGGGCTGTCACACTTTTTGACAAACTTCTAACTTTGATTTTTTATTTTTGGCCAATGGGATCGACCACTGTGCATCGGTAAGTATTACCACAACTCAAGTAATTCGATTGTGGATGACAGTCTTTAGTAGAATCCCTGGTGGAGGGTACATAAGATTCGGCCTGTATGTGTATTATTTTAAAATTAACCAAAATTTTATGTTGTAGCTCATAAACTAGAATTTTTTCCTAAACTACTATATTCTTGTAAGAGACTGTAAATGTAGCTATAATTGTAAACAAGTAAACAATATTTGCTTGAAACAATTCATAACATATAACACCTAGATAACGTATAGTCAACTCTTGTCATTATATGTCGCCAGTTGTAATCTGAGAGATAAAGAGAAACATAAACAAAACCTCAATAGGAATAAAGCAAACAGCAACAAAAAAACTGTGTGGGGCCACATTAACATACAAATTTTCACTCACATCAATCTCAAAATTGGCACTCACAACAGTCTCTGTGTTGCATTCATACAGTACTCTCGTGTTGTTGGGGCCTTACACGCATCATGAGTTCTTTTACAGAATATCAACCTCCGCGCTATCCAAGTAATTTATTACAAAAAGATTGGAATAAAAGAAAACTACACTATCGAACAGAACGATTGGAATACATTAAAAAAGTGCACAATGTTGAGGTATTTCCGAATGATGTATGGTTGGTGACCTTGCCCAAATGTGGTACCACCTGGATGCAGGAATTGTTATGGTTGGTAATGAATGACTATGATTTTGAAACAGCCAAGAATGAACATTTGGAAGTTCGATCACCCTATATGGAGTAAGTCTGAATGGAGGTGGAGAGAGAAAGTAATTCCGTATAGACTGATTTTTGTGTACAAATTTCTAGGTTTGATTATATGATCAATAATGATTTGGAGAATTGTTTCAAACCCATAGAAGAATTGAAACGCCCTCGTCTGATTAAAACACATTTAAGTTTGCCTCTATTGCCCCATCAGATATGGGATAAAAAACCCAAGGTATACTCAAACTATAGGAATTGGACATTGGAATTCCATTTAAATATACTTTCACTCTTATCACCCCCCCAGGTTGTCTATGTTGCCCGTAATATAAAAGATGCCACTGTTTCGGAATATTATCATGCATGTACTGTTGGCGCTGTAGTGGACAAGTCATTGGATGACTATGTTCGTGAAGAAATTGAGGGCACCAAATTGCATGATCCATTCTTACATATAACAGAATTTTATGCAATGCGTCACGAGCCCTGGCTATTCTATACTAGTTTCGAGCAAATGAAACTGAATTTACGTCAGGTCATTACAGATGTCTGTCGATTTCTAGATAAAACCGTTGATGAGGAGACCATGGAAAAAATGCTTAAACATTTATCATTTGAGGAAATGAAAAAGAATCCAAAAACCAATCATATTTGGGAATTTGATCAAGCACGTGCTAAACGTGGTATCGCAAATGACAAACCATATGAGTAAGTTGCTACTGTTGCTAATTTTCATGGATAGATTTCGGTCATGATTTGTGTGTGTGTGTGTGTGTATTTCTTAAATTTTATTTTCAGATATAATTTTATTCGTAAGGGGAAGATGAATGCCTATCGAGAAGAATTGTCTCCAGACATGGTCAGCAAAATTGATGATTGGGTTCAAACAAATTTGAAACAGTTGAATGTTACCTTGAGTGAATTATTATTGATTGATAACGATGCAGCTACAAAATCCATTTGAAAGAAACGGAAAAGTTTCAATTTCAGGCGGCAGAGAATATATGATACTATCTATTCTGTTCTATATACTTATGTATTATACTATCTATGTGTTCTATATACTTATGTATTTATCGTATTCACAGTTGTGTTTTTAATTGGAAGTTTTCTATAAATATTGTAAATATAAGCCAATTCCTAATAACGAGTTTGTATGATAAGTTCTAAAAATTGGCAAGAAAAATTACCCCGTTCCGAAGATTTTGTATTTACTAATTCTGAGATAAAGAAGTGAGGAATTACACTAAAAATACATTTTAGAAGCAATGCACTTTTACGGTTTGGATATATGATACAAATTCAAATTGGAAGTGGACGTGTAAGTGAATGAGATATTCAGGACATGAAATCTTTGTGTTTATGACTATATCATATTTTCAGTGTAGCATTCGCAATAATTGGTGGCACGCTAATTTAAAACAGAGGCACAAAACGTAGAAAAATGTGCTTAAGACAATATATTTTTCAGCGTAGCATTCGCAATAATACGAAAATACGAATTAATTGCATTTATTTTCCTTTCCTTATACACAATTGTGAAATCACTTTTTATACCCTCCACCATAGGATGGGGGTATATTAACTTTGTCATTCCGTTTGTAACACATCGAAATATTGCTCTAAGACCCCATAAAGTATATATATTCTGGGTCGTGGTGAAATTCTGAGTCGATCTGAGCATGTCCGTCCGTCCGTCCGTCCGTCTGTCCGTCCGTCTGTCCGTCTGTCCGTCCGTCCGTCTGTTGAAATCACGCTAACTTCCGAACGAAACAAGCTATCGACTTGAAACTTGGCACAAGTAGTTGTTATTGATGTAGGTCGGATGGTATTGCAAATGGGCCATATCGGTCCACTTTTACGTATAGCCCCCATATAAACGGACCCCCAAATTTGGCTTGCGATTGCTCTAAGCAAGCAAGTTTCATCCGATCCGGCTGGAATTTGGTACATGGTGTTAGTATATGGTCTCTAACAACCATGCAAAAATTGGTCCACTTTTACGTATAGCCCCCATATAAATGGACCCCCAAATTTGGCTTGCGATTGCTCTAAGAGAAGACAATTTCATCCGATCCGGCTGAAATTTGGTACATGGTATTTGTATATGGTCTCTAACAACCATGCAGAAATTGGTCTACATCGGTCCATAATTATATATAGCCCCCATATAAACCGATCCCCCGATTTGGCTTGCGGAGCCTCTAAGAGAACCAAATTTCATCCGATCCGGCCGAAATTTGGTACATGGTGTTAGTATATGGTCTCTCACAACCGTGCAAAAATTGGTCTACATCGGTCCATAATTATATAAACCGATCCCCCGATTTGGCTTGCGGAGCCTCTAAGAGAACCAAATTTCATCCGATCCGGCCGAAATTTGGTACATGGTGTTAGTATATGGTCTCTAACAACCGTGCAAAAATTGGTCTACATCGGTCCATAATTATATATAGCCCCCATATAAACCGATCCCCCGATTTGGCTTGCGGAGCCTCTAAGAGAACCAAATTTCATCCGATCCGGCCGAAATTTGGTACATGGTGTTAGTATATGGTCTCTCACAACCGTGCAAAAATTGGTCTACATCGGTCCATAATTATATAAACCGATCCCCCGATTTGGCTTGCGGAGTCTCTAAGAGAAACAAATTTCATCCGATCCGGCTGAAATTTTTTACATGGTGTTGGTATATGTTCTCTAATGATCATGCAAAAATTGGTCCACATCGGCCCATAATTATATATAGAACCCATATAAACCGATCCCCAGATTTGACCTCCGGAGCATCTTAGAGGAGCAAAAGTCATCCGATCCGATTGAAATTTGGTACGTGGTATTAGTATATTGTCTCTAACAACCATGCCAAAATTGGTCCATATCGGTCCATATTTATATATAGCCCCCAAATAAACCGATCCCCAGATTTGAGCTCCGGAGCCTCTTGGACGAGCATTATTTATCCGATCCGGTTGAAATTTGGTACGTGGTGTTACTTATGGTCTATAACAACCATGCACGAATTGGTCCATATCTGTCCATAATTATATATAGCCGTCATATAAATCGATCCCCAGATTTGTCCTCCGGAGCCTCTTGGAGGAGCAAAATTCATCCGATCCGGTTGAAATTTGCAACGTGGTGTTAGTATAAGGCCGCTAATAACCATGCCAAAATTGGTCCAGTTATATATAGCCGATCCCCAATCACACAAACATTGGTCCATATCGGTTCATAATCATGGTTGCCACTCGAGCCAAAAATAATCTACCAAAATTTTATTTTTATAGAAAACATTTCTATAGAAAATTTTGTCAAAATTTTATTTCTATAGAAAATTTCGTCAAAATTGTATTTCTATAGAAAATTTTGTCAAAATTTTATTTCTATGGAAAATTTTGTCAAAATTTTATTTCTATGGAAAATTTTGTCAAAATTTTATTTCTATATTATTTTTTTTCCAAATTTGATTTCTATAGATTTTTTTTCCAAATTTTATTTCTATAGAAAATTTTTTCCAAATTTTATTTCTATAAAAATTTTTTTCCAAAATTTACTTCTATAAAAAATGTTGTCAAAATTTTATTTCTTTAGAAACTTTAAACTTAATTATATACGAATTTAATCGGACTTTTTAGTTTAATATATACCACGTATGGACTATGTGGTATATATTACGATGTTAGGAAGTTTTAAGATTCCTTGCCATCGGCAAATGTTACCGCACCCCAAGTAATTCGATTGTGGATGACAGTCTTCAGTAGAAGTTTCTACGCAATTCATGGTGGAGGGTACATAAGCTTCGGCCTGGCCGAACTTACGGCCTTATATACTTGTTTTTAATTATATCTTAACGAATCATTCCTTAAAATTGGTAGCTCAGCGGCATAATTTCCCAGCAAAACATTTGGAAATTCTTCCTAGGTCATTACTTTGTAATGTATATCCACAACTGCTTTTCTATAGATGGACTTATTTTTCACTTAATAAAAAGAGAAGATATATATAAAAATGGTTTATTTTCGCAGTTTTCGCAATAAATTTAAATTTTCTGTTTATAAAAACAGCAACGAAAAATAATATACAGAAAATTTCCAAAAAAACAACAACAATGATTAAAGAAAAAAACCAACAATAACAAAACAAAACGAAAAAAAAAATATTTGAAAAGTATGCCGATACATTATTAGCTAGACATTGGCAATGGATCACGGTTGCCACTCGGTGCCAAAAATAATCTAACAAAATTTGAAGAAAATTTTACCAAAAATCTACGAAATTAAAAAAAAATATTTTGAAGTCAAAATTTTATTTCTATAGAAATTTTTATTTGAATAGAAAATTTTTCAAAGTTTTATTTCTATAGAAAATGTTGTCAACATTTTATTTGCATAGAAAATGTTATGGACATTTTTTCAAAATATTATTCCCATCGAAAATTTTTTCAAAATTTTATTTCTATATAAAATTTTGCCAGAATTTTATTTCTATAGAAAATTTTGTCAAAATTTTATTTCTATAGAAGATTTTGTGAAAATTTGATATCTATAGAAACTTTTGTTAAAATTTTATTTCTGTAGAAAATTTTGTCAAAAATTTATTTCTATAGAAAATTTTGTCAAAATTTCATTTCCATAGAAAATGTTATAGACATTTTGTCAAAATCGTATATCTATAGAGACTTTAATCAAAATTTTATTTCTATAGAAAATATTGTCAAAATTTTATATGTATAGAAACTTTTGTCAAAATTTTATTACTATAGAAAATTTTGTCAAAATTTTATTTCTATAGAAAATTTTGTTAAAATTTTATTTCTATCAAAAATTTTGTCAAAATTTATTTCAATAGAAAATGTTGTCAACATTTTATTTCTATAGAAAATTTTGTCAACATTTTATTTCTATAGAAAATTTTGTCAAAATTTTATTTTGTCAAAATTTGATATCTATAGAAACGTTTGTCAAAATTTTATTTCTATAGAAAATTTTGTCAAAAATTTATTTCTATAGAAAATTTTGTCAAAATTTTATTTATATAGAAAATGTTATCAACATTTTGTCAAAATTTGATATCTATAGAAATTTTGTCAAAAATTTATTTCTATAGAAGATTTTGTCAAAATTTTATTTTTATAGAAGATTTTATCAAAATTTTATTTCTATAGAAGATTTTGTCAAAATGTTATTTCTATGTATAGAAAGTTGAAGTACCTCCCTCTTAGATGGAGAGGAAGAATTTGCAAAATCTACCAAAACATCAAGAATTCTACCAATTCTTGCGGTAACTTTGAGTGTAATTATGGATATATGTCCTCCATTTCTTCGGGATAGATCTACTTCATGTCCAAGATGGGAAATATTTCACGTTCAAGTCTCAAAGATCACGAAATGTCTCCGTTTCCAATTCTACGATCTCGAAGAAAAAAATATATAGTTATATATAATATATAGTTTTTATAACTTAATATACTTTATCCCACTTCAAATTATTCCAATAAGAAAACTTATAACTTAATATACTTTATCCCACTTCAAATTATTCCAATAAGAAAATTTACCCTAATTTGCGCTAAACATATAAAAATTTGATACGAAAAACTACCCCTGAGATAATTTTATAGAGTTTCATGAACTAAAATCATCGCATTGAAAATTGATATCAATCGTCTACAATTCAATGGAAATTGAATCATCACCCCTACGATCCCTATTAATCCATGCGATATAAATATTGTCATCACATGACATGAACATGTTCCCCATCCAAAAATGACATTTTGCTCTTGAAGCACGTTTGATGTTAAACTTTTGAAGTCCATCAATATTTTTTTGCCACACTAGATATATTTAATAAAAAATAAATTTAATATAAAAACGGAAAAGATGCATTTATTTCCTACAGAACAAATACTTTCCTTCAGGATTAGAGATAACATTTTTTTGCTTTTAGAAAAACTCGTTTGGGTCAAAAGAAAAATTGGTCTGTCTAAAATTTCGTTCCTTGGGGTCGGTACTATATTCGGAGGTCGAATTGAAATTTTCGTGGTTATTCTGATAAAATAATTTATTGCAATGCAAACAAGGTTTTTGTTTTCATTTATATCTATATTAAAAAAAAATATAAGCGCGAAAATTAAGGGGTTTTCAATTGGAAAACCAAACATAGTACCAGCTGTAACAAATACTATGTGGTAATTATTTCTAGTACTCACTTACATTATTATATTGCATACAATATATACCAGATTTTCATAATAATAACAACATCAAGTATTTTTTGAAAATTGCTACTAAGCTTTCTTTAAATTCATAACATTTGGCCACCTATTCGACTTTAATACTTTCTCAGTGGTTTATGAATTCTCTTTCTTTCACTCTCTCTCACTCCCTCTTTCTTTTGGTAATGTTCCGATAGAAAATCTGTCATTTACATTACTCTGCCATTTATGATGCTTAACTTTTTATTTACATGAGAAGTTTTTCAAAATTGCTACTAAGCATTCTTTAAATTCATGACATTTGGCATATACCAGTTATTCGACGTTAAGACTTTCTCAGTTGTTTACGAATTCTCTTTCTTTCGCTCTCCCTCTCTCACTCTCTGAATAAAATTGGGATTAGCCTTTCTTTTGGTTATGTTTCGATAGAAAATCAGTCATTCAATTACTCTACCAATTATGATGCTGAACTTTTTCTTTACATGAGAAATGTTCACGTAATAAGGTTAAATGTTAATAAAAAAAACTTGTTTTCCCTAAAAAAAATAGCTGGCAGAATTCATATCAATAATATGTTTTAACCAGGAACTGGTTTTGTAAAATAATTTATTTCTTTTTAACAGGTAATTAGAATTTTGTAATTACGGAAATATGACACTATTTTTATTATTTAAAAAAAAAAGAAAAATGTAGAATATTAACAACTTAACTCTTGTTACCTGTTAAACGCGATGAATGAACTAATTTCTTAATTTTTTTTCCATGCTATGGTTAATGATCCCCCCAATATGTTTTAAGAGAAAAATGTTATTTTTGGCCGGTGAATATGCACGATATTCACGATTGCCCACAAGAACTCAAGCGTCGCAGATGGTACACTCAAAATAAAAATGTGACCCCACCACAAAGGGAAGTTTTGATTAATTTTAGAAAATCTTAACGAAACTGTAGTACAAACGTTAAGTAAATATTTTTCGACAAATTCAAGAAAATTTATTAGACATAATTGATTTTTTAACTTGTAAACGAAATTTTTGTAGTGTGACGGAAGAAATTAGAGTTCAAAGTTGCAAACTTGTGTTTAGAGCCAGTATCAGTATCAGTGCCTTATTGGTACAATCTTTATGCATCAGTAAAAAAATTAAAAATGATATTTCCATTCCTTGTGCACAATTTTAAGTAGATCGGTGGGAAATTTTGATCTACGCTAGTCATATGATTGTAAATCGGAAGACAGATATATATGGAAGCTATATCTTAGTCTGAACCGATTTCAACCAAATCCGGTATGCATATTTGTCATGTTAGTCCTAACCTTGTGCAAAATTTTACGCAACTCGGGGTAAATCTTTGGCCTCTGGGGCCATAGGATTGTAAATCGGGCGAAAACTAAATATGGAACTGAATAGTCTATATATGGGAGCTATAGCTAAATCTGAACCGATTTCAAATTCGGTATAAATATTTATAATGTCTATAATATAATGTTATAATGTCTTCTACTCCCTGTGTAAAATTTCACGTAACTCGGAGTAAAACTTTGACTCTGGGGCCGTAGGAGTGTAAATCGGCGAAAGCTATATCTAAATCCGAACTGATTTCAATCAAATTCGGTACGCATATTTATATTGTTAATTCTATTTCCTGTGCAAAATTTCACGTAACTCGGAACTAAAAATTGACCTCTGGGGCCATAGGAGTGTAAATCTATATATGGCAGCTATATCTATATCTGAACCGATTTCAACCAAATTTGGTACGCATATTTACAATGTTAATTCTACCCCCTGTGCAAAATTTCACGTAAATCGGAACAAAAGATTGGCCTCTGGGGCCTAAGGAGTGTAAATCGGCCGAAAGCAATATATATGAGAGTTATATCTGAATCTGAACCGATTTGACTGATATTCTGCAAAATTTACGAGACTCGCAAAATATTCAATTACACGAAATTGGAAGAAGATCAGTTGATAATTACATCAATTATGACCAGATCGGTTATAAATATATATGGCAGCTATATCTAAATCTGAACCGATTTTTTCATCAATAGGGATCGTCTTTGAGCCGAAAAAGGACCCTATGCCAAATATGAGGACGATCGGACTTAAACTGCGAGCCGGACTTTTCACAAAAATAAATCAACAGGCAGACATCGTTAAATCGACTCAGAATTTAATTCTAAGCCGATTGGTATACTAAAAGATGGATCTGTGACTATTCCTTCTATATTTACCAATATTTTATTTACCAATATTTTTTTCAAATTAAATCTGAATTGAATTTGAAACAAGTATATACAGTAGTAAGTTCGGCTGGGCCGAATCTTAAATAACCACCACCATGAATCAAATTAACTATTAAATTTGATTCATGGTCCTGTTTAATTTGATTCATGAATTCATGGTACTTTGAAAACGCTTAGGTGTGGCGGGTTACTTGATAATATATAGAATTTCAGGGGGTTTGATGACAGATATTCTCCCAAGCAGATACTTTCAACCAGTACGCTTCCCGAAGATAAATTTAAAGATTCTACCTATGAAGACTAGACCAGATTCTGGATTTATAAGAACCAATTTTGTTTGACTTTTAGAGAAAACATAAACATATCGTATAATTGATGAAAGAAAGCCTTAATTTAAAATCTTAAAGTTGTAGATTTTTACCGCCATTATTTAAATGATTACGAAGAGTAAAATCTTGAGCTTTTACTTTCAGTTTCACTCAATTTTTATGATTAGTGCGCCTGCTATCGATGCCTTACGAAATGGACCGGTAAAAATAAATGAGATACAGATTTTTTTGAGGGTCCAATTTTTGGTACTAAAATACCTCTAGAATTCAAATTACAGGTAAATCGGATTGATAATACGGTTTCTAGAAACCCAAGAAGTAAAATCGTTTTCGCTACACCAATTCTTGGTATTAAATACCTCTAGATTTCAAATTTCAGAAGCCCAAGAGGTAAAATCGGGAGATCGGTCTATTTGGGGGCTATACCAAAAGATGGACCAATATGTGCCATTTTCGGTACACCAATTTTTGGTACTAATATACCTCTAGATTTCAAATTTCACGTAAATCGGATTGATAATACAGTTTCTAGAAGCCCAAGAAGTAAAATCGGGAGATCGGTCTATATGGGGGCTATACCAAAACATGGACCGAAACACCCCGACACATCCTTTTGTGGTCATAAAATACCTCTAGATTTTCAATTTCGGGCAAATCGGATAGTAAATACAGTTTCTAGAAGCTTAAGAAGTAAATTCGGGAGATCGGTCTGTATGGGGACTATATCAAAACATGGACCGATAGGCACCATTTTCGGCGCACATATGAATGGTTCTAAAATACCTCTAGAATTCCAATTTCAAGCAAATTGGATAAAAACTATGGTTTTTATAAGCCCAAGACCCCAAATCGGGAGGTCGGTTTATATGGGGACTATATGAAAACTTGGACCGATATAACCCATCTTCGAACTTGACCTGCCTGCAAAGCAAAAACGAATCTGTGCCAAATTTCAGAACGATAGCGCCATTATTGAAGGCGTGATTACAACAGTCAGACAGACAGACAGACGGACATGCTTATATAGTCTTAGAATTTCTCCCTGATCAAGAATATATACTTTATATAGTCGGAAATGATATTTCGATGTGTTACAAACGGAATGACAAACTTATTATACCCCCGTTACAATTCTATGGTGGTGGGTATAAAAACGATATTCGACTAAACAATTGACTGATTTACCCCCATTTTCATGAAGCTCCGTTAGTGCTACGTTAGCTAACTAATTTTTAAACCGATCTATGGACATATGTGTCATCTTGCCTATACATTCTATATGCCAGTTAGGAGCTTAACTGCTAAAAATTTTTCAGTTAAAGTTAACTGGAGAAAAGATCTTTGCAATTTACTTTCTGTTAACTGACAGTTAAAGCCTAACGGAGCTACATGAAAATGGCCGTTAATTAGATATGTTACTTTATCAAAGCTAAAATTGATCGGTGAGAAATATTTCACGAAAATTTTTTCAAATAAAATCGGAATCGAATTTTACAAAACAAAAGTGCAACTAAACAATTGACTGATTCTAATAAATCTTTTATCAAAACTAAAATCAAAAAATCAATAAAATTTTAATTGAATTAATAAAAATTTTTAATTAAATTCGATGATCGATATTTTTATTAATTCAAATAAAAATTTATTGGATCAATTAATTTTGTGCTTATATTAAAAGAAAAATTTTGGATCTTATTTACAAATGCCACTTCAATCCTTATCTGCGGAATTATTCTATTAATTTTTCAAACTTGGGTTATAACGAGAGAATTGAATAAAATTTAAATTATGTAGTAGTAACTTTATTTAGCAGAAATTGTAAAAATTATTAAAGTGCTGTATATAACAGCACCACGTTGATTATATTCAGTTCCTACCCTAAAATCATAAATTACCTTTAATTTTATCACCGCCATTCATGGTGTTAGCATCGTCATCTTTGTTGACACTCGTCACTGCCATTATCAGAGAGTGAGATATTTTGTTTGAAATGGACTTAAGAACTAAGTGGGATCACTTTATGGGTAGAGCAAAACACGTTTTTCTTAGAAAATTTCACAAATTTCTAGATTTGAAAATAATAATATTTCCAAAAAAAAATGTTTTTTTTTAATATTATTTTATTATTTTTCTATTTCAAAGAAAAAAAACGTTTTTCTTAGAAATCTTCACAAATACAAGATTTGAAAATAATATAATGTTTTAAAAAAATTTATTGTTTTTTATATTTTATGTAATTATTTTTGTTGTTGTCACTATTATAAAAAAATTTATTGTTTTTTATTATTTTTCTATTTCAAAGAAAAACACGTTTCTTAGAAAATTTCACAAATTCAAGATTTGAAAATAATATAATACTCGTATTTTAAAAAATGTTGTTTTATTTTATTTTATTTTATTTTTTTAATATTTTATTTATTGTTCAATCACTTGGGGATTTTTTTCCATACAATTTTCTATACAATTTAATATTATGTTTTCACAAAAATTGTTTTGTTTTTCTTTTCTTGTTAATTAACAATCAATTAATTTCAATTTTTAATGTCTGACATTTATTGAAGATTCACAGTGCAAATCTATATTCTCATTTTATGGGCATTTCAATTAACTGTAAGTGTTGTTTTTTTTGCTTCCTTGCTTAAATAACCAATGAGCAAAAAAAAAAAATGAATTTCAAATCCGAAGAGGAGACCTTTCACAAGATTTTTTAGTAAAGATTTTTTTCCTTCTTCTATTTCCCTCAATACGGTTTGAATGTCACGTTTGGACTGATTCTAATGGGACAATTGCAAGCATATTTAAAAAAAAATGTGGCATATGAGATATTCCTTGTACATCGTTAAAATGACGAAGTAAAAAAAATTGTTTCTCCTCTTTCCTGATTTTGTGAAATCATCCCACCACCATCAGGGAAGCTGTCATAAATGCCAGTTGTTGTTATTGTTGTCACTGATGTTATAAAGTTTACCCCTCATATAATTGTCCACAGATAAAATGTGTTTAAATAAAACTGAAAAAAAAGAAAGCAAGAGAAATGTAAACACGCATCATTTTATTAAAAAAAGAAAAACTCCGATTAAAACTTTTACTTCTTGTTATTTGGTATTTTACAAAATCGTCTCCAATTGTGATCTGCCTTCTAGTGTTTAGGGCTTATCTAAGTCTAATCTTATATCTAATCTATCAAAAACTTTCCGCCTGTATCCCCCAAAGACAAAATAAAATTTTCATTTATCATCACATCGCTATTAGCAGCACAATCTTGGAAATGTCATTATCATCTTCGAAATGGCATTAGAAAAGTAATAATAAAGCTTTTGTCAATTTTTATGATTGGAAATTTGTAGGGTTTTAGCAATTTTCTCCAACGCGGCTTGATATAGAAAGGTGATCTAACATAAAATGTCCCTACATTTGTTAGCTATTCAAAATTTAAAATTTTGGCTTTTATCTACTTTGGAATAAATTAATACGGCGATTTTCTCCAAAACGTCTCAAAAAAGACTCAAGTGAGAACAACAAAAGAAATATTTACGTTTGAAAATGCCGATTCTGGTGATTTTGGAAAATTCGAATTTCTCGAAATCTATAAGAGATAGATTTTTTAACGACACAATAATTTACTCGCTTAGCTTCAATCCCACGGCGGCGAGTTCTGTGTACCGGATTGACCCGATGGACCCCATCCATTGGTCAGCGGCTGTCACATCAGTGTACGTGTTGTTTCGTCCGTCTTTTTGTGTTGGAGAAGGTGCATCCCGGGGAGCCTTCTCCGTTTGCTGTTGGTCCGAACCGGGATAGAGGAGAACCCCGGACCATGGTATTATTCAGTCTGCCGAAACCTGATCCACCACCGTTCGGTTTCGGTCAGGTGTAACCGGTGCTTGGAGTGGGTGCATTACCGGAACTGCTCTGGCTTAACATCGCTGCGGGAGTATAGTCATACTGACTACGTGGCAGGATGCTGTGCCAGCGATAGCAGCAGTGGGTCGTCTGACTATGCGACCCTCCGACATCTCCCGTACAACAATATTCTCCGCCGCAGCATCTTACACCCAATATTGTTGTCCCAGTTCTGGATAGTGCATTGTTTTTGCAATTAATTGCAACGGGCTCCGAGGTAAGATTAGCGAAATCGTGGACTTTATGAATCGGAAAAGGATAAGGGTCGCGGCGATTCAGGAGACTAAGCTGAATTCCACCTGCAGCCTACGCCATTGTGATGGATACAATGTGCTTCGAAAGGATCGCACAAGAAGTGGAGGTGGTGGCCTGGCTTTCATAATACACCGTTCCGTGCAGTATAGACCTATCCCGCTTGTGCCAGACACTAGTGACCCGTATATGGAATGTATGGGGGTAGCAGTCAAGTCTGGGGCTGGAGATAGAGCTATACAATGTGTATATACCGCCGGTTGGTAGCTGTGCTCCAGGTTATTGCCCAAACATTGAGTGGCTATTGTGCGGGCATAACCGATTGATTCTAGGAGACTTTAATGCCCACCATGAACTTTGGCATTCACTCCTAGGTAATGACCAGAGAGGCATAGCTTTGGCAGAGCAGATAGATGACTCCACATTTTGCACGTGAACGAAGGTGAACGAAGAGGCCCCCACAATAATTATGGGTGACTGCAGCAGTTCGCCAGATTTATCTTTATCGTCGCCTGATAAAGGACGTTTCCTGGCAACCCGTTATTTCATTGGGATCGGACCACCTCCCCATAATTCTCACCATTAACCGACCCTCCGATTTCATAACCTCTGAACGCCGGCCGTTTATCAATCAAAAGAAAGCCAACTGGGAAGGCTTCAGAGAATACACCGATCGCCGCTTCAGAGAGCTCCCGTCCCCCTCTCATGTTCATGTTGCCCAGAGGGCGTTCCGGGACATCATCAACGCAGCAGCCGCTCGCTTCATACCCGCTGGTCGAATTGCCCAAGTGAGGCCAAACTTCCCAGGCGAAGCGGCGGGACTCGCAGACGACCGTGATGAACGCCGTCGTGCTAACCCTGCTGATCCTAGAATCAGAGAACTAAATCTAGAGATTAGTAAGATAGTCGACGAGCACAAGAGGAACACTTGGTTAGAGCACCTGAAGCAATGTAACTTAGGCACAGGAACTTGTAAATTGTGGTCAACAGTGAGAGTCCTCTCGAACCCCGCTACAAGGGATGATGAGATTTCAGTCACCTTCGGCGACGTGACTGTGACTGATCCGAAGAGATGCGCCAAATACTTCAACCGACAGTTTGTCCAGCATCCCGAGAGTGATAGAGCGAAAAGGAGAGCCACTCGTCGCATACGTGGTCTCCGAGCCGACGACACACCACAATTTACCGCAGACGAAGTTACCAATGTCATCAACAGCGCGAAACCATCTAAGACGCTGGGCCCCGACGGAATTTCAATGCTAATGCTGAAGCATCTGGGAATACTGGGAGTTGAGTAGCTGACCAGACTCCTCAATTTGTCCTTGGAATCACTCATTATACCCGATGTCTGGAAGGTGGGAAGAGTGATTCCACTACTGAAGCCAGGCAAAGATTCGAGTAAAGGTGAATCGTACAGACCGATATCCGTTCTCTCGCCAGTAGCCAAGACACTTGAGGCACTACTCCTCCCCAGCCTTGTGAATAATTTTCCAGCTGCCCACCATCAACATGGATTCCGTAAGGTAAACAGTACGACGACAGCCTTACATGCCATTTCGACACATATCAATAGGGGACTTAATCAGCCCAAGCCGTGTCATAGGACGGTCCTCGTGGCGCTTGACCTATCAAAAGCGTTCGATACGGTCAACCATGCCACATTATTCGAGGACATCGAGAACACGTCCCTACCGGTAGGAACGAAGCGTTGGGTTCTGAATTATATTTGTGGACGCCAGTCGTACGTGGAATTTAGGGACAATAAGTCAAAACCCCGTAGAGTTAAACAGGGAGTTCCCCAGGGCGGGGTGATATCTCCGGCACTGTTTAACCTCTACCTGTCCTCGATTCCACTCCATCCTGACTGCGTCGATATTATGTCTTATGCGGACGATTGCACAATCATGGCATCCGGGCCCATTGTTGATGACATTTGCGATCGATTAAATGTCTACCTCGCTGATCTTACCAGTTATTTCACTGCAAGAAATTTGAGGATATCTCCCACCAAATCCTCAGCCACACTATTCACTACATGGACGGCGGAAGTACGCAGGCAGTTGAATGTCAGAGTCGATGGCGAAACAATTCCGACAACAAATTACCCCAAGATTCTCGGGGTCACATTCGACAGCCTTTATAAGTCGTCCGCCCATGCCACTGCAATTTGTGATAAGCTCCGCGGTAGAAACAATGTCCTCAAGTCGCTTGCCGGCAGCACTTGGGATGCGGACAAAGAAACCTTGTTAACTACATATAAGGCAATTGGTCGGTCAGTGGTAAACTATGCAGCGCCAGTGTGGACACCTCAAACGAGCGATACGCAGTGGAATAACATGCAGACCTGTCAGAATGCTGCCCTTAGAACCGCAACAGGATGTCTTCGCAGTACACCCCTGGATCACCTTTATGCGGAGACCAAGATCATCCCAGTGCGTCGACACAACTAAAGGGTGATTCTTTTGAGGTTAGGATTTTCATGCATTAGTATTTGACAGATCACGTGGGATTTCAGACATGGTGTCAAAGAGAAAGATGCTCAGTATGCTTTGACATTTCATCATGAATAGACTTACTAACGAGCAACGCTTGCAAATCATTGAATTTTATTACCAAAATCAGTGTTCGGTTCGAAATGTGTTTCGCGCTTTACGTCCGATTTATGGTCTACATAATCGACCAAGTGAGCAAACAATTAATGCGATTGTGACCAAGTTTCGCACTCAGTTTACTTTATTGGACATTAAACCAACCACACGAATGCGTACAGTGCGTACAGAAGAGAATATTGCGTCTGTTTCTGAGAGTGTTGCTGAAGACCGTGAAATGTCGATTCGTCGCCGTTCGCAGCAATTGGGTTTGTGTTATTCGACCACATGGAAGATTTTACGCAAAGATCTTGGTGTAAAACCGTATAAAATACAGCTCGTGCAAGAACTGAAGCCGAACGATCTGCCACAACGTCGAATTTTCAGTGAATGGGCCCTAGAAAAGTTGGCAGAAAATCCGCTTTTTTATCGACAAATTTTGTTCAGCGATGAGGCTCATTTCTGGTTGAATGGCTACGTAAATAAGCAAAATTGCCGCATTTGGAGTGAAGAGCAACCAGAAGCCGTTCAAGAACTGCCCATGCATCCCGAAAAATGCACTGTTTGGTGTGGTTTGTACGCTGGTGGAATCATTGGACCGTATTTTTTCAAAGATGCTGTTGGACGCAACGTTACGGTGAATGGCGATCGCTATCGTTCGATGCTAACAAACTTTTTGTTGCCAAAAATGGAAGAACTGAACATGTGGTTTCAACAAGATGGCGCTACATGCCACACAGCTCGCGATTCTATGGCCATTTTGAGGGAAAACTTCGGAGAACAATTCATCTCAAGAAATGGACCGGTAAGTTGGCCACCAAGATCATGCGATTTGACGCCTTTAGACTATTTTTTGTGGGGCTACGTCAAGTCTAAAGTCTACAGAAATAAGCCAGCAACTATTCCAGCTTTGGAAGACAACATTTCCGAAGAAATTCGGGCTATTCCGGCCGAAATGCTCGAAAAAGTTACCCAAAATTGGACTTTCCGAATGGACCACCTAAGACGCAGCCGCGGTCAACATTTAAATGAAATTATCTTCAAAAAGTAAATGTCATGGACCAATCTAACGTTTCAAATAAAGAACCGATGAGATTTTGCAAATTTTATGCGTTTTTTTTTTTTAAAAAAGTTATCAAGCTCTTAACAAATCACCCTTTACATGTTGTCAAAGCAGTACCTCTTGGGTTGCCATCGAAGTTGTCATCCGAATCATCATCTTGTGGATAGACAACCTCCACCCAGTAATGTAAGGGTCGATCTTCACCTTCTAGAGCACGAGATCCAGCGTTACAAAAGAGAGCCTCTAGACCAGGCAGCATACCAGACAGGTCTGAACTGGATTCATGAGGATACTGTAGCTGAAGCGGTGAGAAGGATACTGTAGCTGAAGGTGAGTCCGACCGCCGCCCATAGCACCGGAGGAGAGAGACCTCCCACGGCAGACAAGGGTAGTTTTGGCCCAACTAAGATCAGGCAATTGCAGCTGCCTCAATTCATACCTATCAGTGATTGCTGGCAGCGTAGCTGTCGGGTGTCCCATCTGTAATCAAGGGCCTCATGACACTCGTCACCTTTTTGCTTGCCCAGCTAAGCCTACCCGTCTCACTACCAGATCACTCTGGACACACCCCATCCTTGTCACAGAGTTCCTTGATCTGGCTACCGGCTGAACTACACAGGCATAGAACAAAATGGATGAAACTACATTAAAAACTGTTACAACAACAACAACTCGTTTAGCTTAATTCTGGTAAAAATTTTGTCGTAAAAGTTTTACGAAATTTGAATATATTTTGAAAAAAAAAAAAAACATTGCAGCACAAATTCCAATTTTCGCAAATGCCAATACGAACTTCGTGGACATAAACACATTAGCTTTGTTCGTGTATCTAATAATTTTTGATAGTTATTACAAATTGTTGCTGGAAGTCGATCGACATTTGAGAAGTAGAGATATTTTCAAAATTTCGCAATTTTTCTAGAATGAATTTAGATTTTTTTTCGACAAAATTTTAATAATTTATACCATTTTATTAATCCTTACCCTGTTTTTAACATATTTGAAACAAAAAATTTTAAAATTGCCCTTTAAAAGTATAAAAAAGCTAGTTATAAAAAATTGAATTAAAAGAACTTCCTGAGTAGTTAAAATAAAGAACATCTCTGGAAGGACATTTTTGGAAGTGCTTTTGAAGTTGTGCCTTTAGAAGTACTTGCAAATTTTTTGCTGGGTTGTTACTGCAATTCGATCGACATTTGAGAAATAGAGAAATTGGAAATGTTTGCTGGAGATTTTTTCCACAGCCAGAGAAGATATATGATCACCACAAGCTTGTTTCAAAATCAAAATGTTATTTTTGCACGGGGAACATGTAACATGTTTGTCGACAAAATGTACTTTTTATCGAAAATTGTGTGTCTGATTTCGACAATCATGTATAGTTGGCCGAAAAAAGAACATTTTTGTTCTAAAGGGTGATACGGTCAATTTTGTATTTAAAAAACCTGAACACCCCTCATTTTGAAGGTGTGTGTGTAGAATGTTGCTCCTATTTTGATTTGGGAATTCACTCTTCAGTTGTCAAAATGCCGTCCAAGCAAGAAGAGCAACGTATCAAAATTTTGCTCGCGCATCGCGAAAATCCGAGCTACTCGCACGCAAAGCTGGCAAATCAACCGTTACAAATGTAATTAAAGTGTTTGGGGAACGTTTGTCGACAGCCAGGAAGTCTGGATCGGGGGGAAATCGAAAACCGGAAGCCGCTGAGACGACAAAGAGAGTTGCCGGTAGTTTCAAGCGAAGCCCTAACCTCTCTCTCCAAGATGCCGCAAATAAGCTGGGTGTATCGTCTACAACCGTGCATCGAGCCAAAAAACGAGCCGGACTATCGACTTACAAGAAGGTAGTGACTCCAAATCGCGATGATAAACAAAATACGACGACCAAAGCGCGATCCCGGAGGCTGTACACGACGATGCTGAAGAAGTTTGACTGCGTGGTAATGGACGACGAAACCTACGTCAAAGCCGACTACAAGCAGCTTCCGGGACAGGAGTTTTATACGGCGAAAGGAAGGGGAAAGGTAGCAGATATTTTCAAGCACATAAAACTGTCAAAATTCGCAAAGAAATATCTTGTTTGGCAAGCCATCTGTACCTATGGCTTGAAAAGCAGCATTTTCATAGCTTCCGGGACTGTCAACCAAGAAATTTACGTGAAAGAGTATTTGAATAAACGTCTGCTGCCTTTCCTGAAGAAACACGGTTGTTCCGTACTGTTTTGGCCGGATTTGGCATCTTGCCATTACGGTAAAAAGGCCATGGAGTGGTACGCCGCCAACAACGTGCAGGTGGTTCCCAAGGACAAGAACCCTCCCAACACGCCAGAGCTCCGCCCAATTGAGAAATACTGGGCTATTGTCAAGCGGAACCTAAAGAAGACAAAAAAAAACTGCTAAGGACGAAGAAGGTGGACAAGGTGGACAAGGTGGCTGTACAAAATCTGATGGCAGGTGTCAAGCGCGAGGCCCGGCAATTCGGATTTGGAAAAGCGAAAGCCTAACTGAATATTTTTCCTGAATTTTATACTAATTGAACTTGAAAAAGAAATTTAATTTGATTTTTACAATAAACGATTTCACCGATTTACACGCGTTTTCCCTTGACCGTATCACCCTTTATATTCACCGTCAAAAAATAACATTTTGCCTTTGAAACATATTTGGTGTGATCATATTCCTTTTCTGCGATCGTTAAAAAAAGAGGTACAACAAAATTTCTGTAATATACAAATCATAAGCGACACATAACAGGTTGGCTGATAAGTCCCCGGTCTAACAAAGAAAAATACATTTTTTTGTCAAAATTCGTTTTTATTATTCAACATAGTTCCCTTCAAGAGCGATACAATGATTATAACGACCTTCCAATTTTTTGATACCATTTTGGTAGTACTCCTTCGGTTTTGCCTCAAAATAGGCCTCAGTTTCGGCGATCACCTCTTCATTCCAGCCAAATTTTTTCCCTGTGAGCATCCTTTTGAGGTCTGAGAACAAGAAAAAGTCGCAGGGGGCCAGATCTGGAGAATACGATGGGTGGGGAAGCAATTCGAAGCCCAATTCATGAATTTTTGCCATCGTTCTCAATGACTTGTGGCACGGTGCGGTGTCTTGGTGGAAGAACACTTCTTCTTCATATGGGGCCGTATTGTCGCGATTTCGACCTTCAAACGCTCCAATAACGCCATATAATAGTCACTGTTGATGGTTTTTCCCTTCTCAAGATAATCGATAAAAATTATTCCATGCGCATCCCAAGAAACAGAGACCATTACATTGCCAGCGGACTTTTGAGTCTTTCCACGCTTCGGAGACGGTTCACCGGTCGCTGTCCACTCAGCCGACGGTCGATTGGACTCAGGAGTGTAGTGATGGAACCATGTTTCATCCATGGTTAGCCCGATGTATCAGGCTCACTTAGACTATTCAGTCCATTGTGATACCACATTGGTGAACTTCTCTCTTATCACTGAGTGCTGCCCGATTCCATGTTAAGCTCAATGACAAGGGACCTCCTTTTTATAGCCGAGTCCGAACGGCGTTCCACATTGCAGTGAAACCACTTAGAGAAGCTTTGAAACCCTCAGAAATGTCACCAGCATTACTGAGGTGGGATAATCCACCGCTGAAAAATTGTCGGTGTTCGGTCGAAGCAGAAATCGAACCCACGACCTTGTGTATGCAAGGCGGGCATGCTAACCATTGCACCACGGTGTTTCATCCATTGTCACATATCGACGGAAAAACTCGGGTGTATTACGAGTTAAAAGCTGCAAACACCGCTCAGAATCATTCACACGTTGTTGTTTTTGGTTAAATGTGAGCTTGCGCGGCACCCATTTTGCACAGAGCTTCCTCATATCCAAATATTGATAAATGATATGACCAACACATTCCTTTGATATCTTTAAGGCCTCTGCTATCTCGATCAACTTCATTTTACGGTCATTCAAAATCATTTTGTGGATTTTTTTGATGTTTTCGTCGGTAACCACCTCTTTCGGGCGTCCACTGCGTTCACCGTCCTCCGTGCTCATTTCACCACGCTTGAATTTTGCATACCAATCAATTATTGTTGATTTCCCTGGGGCAGAGTCCGGAAACTCATTATCAAGCCAAGTTTTTGCTTCCACCGTATTTTTCCCTTTCAGAAAACAATATTTTATCAAAACACGAAATTCCTTTTTTTCATTTTGTTTTCACAATAACAAAAGTTGCTTCACAAAAGACGCTCTATCTCACAAACTAATTGACTTACAGACGTCAAGTTTTGACACGAATCATTTGAAGGTTGGTACTATATAAAAACAAGTATATACAGCAGTAAGTTCGGCCGGGCCGAATCTTAAATACCCACCACCATGAACCAAATATTAGGGTTTCCTTTGAAATTTCAGGAGGGCTTGAGGACTTGAGGACACAACCCGAAGATAAATTTAAAGATTTCACCTATGAGGACTATATCAGATTCTGAATTTATAAGAACCATTTTTGTTTGAGGTTTAAAGGAATCATTAACATCTCTTGTAAGTGTGCAAGAAAATTATAAAATAACGTCTTGATTTGAAATCTTAAATCTGTAGAAGTAAAATCTGGAAATTTTACATTGAGTTTCAAACAATTTTCATGATCAGTGCGCCTTCTACACCCTCAAGAAGTGAAGTCGGTCTATATGGAGGCATTACCAAATGGACCGATAAAAACTTAATCCGATACACGTTTTTGTGAGCCTAAAATACCAGAATATTTACAATTTCAGGCATATCAGATAAAAACTACGGTTTCTAGAAACCCAAGGAGTTAAATCGGGAGATCGTTCTTATGGGGGCTATACTAAAATATGGACCGATACGCACCATTTTCGGCACACCTCTTTGTGACCCGAAAATACCTCTAGATTTCCAATTTCAGGCAAATAGGATAAAAACTTCGGATTCTAGAAGCCCAAGAAGTAAAATTGGGAAATCGGTCTATATGGGGGCTATACCAAAATATGGATCGATACTCACCATTTTCGGCACACCTCTTTATGGTCCTAAAATACCTCTAGATTTCCAATTTCAGACAAATTGGATAAAAACTACGGTTTCCCAAGACCCCAAATCGGGAGATCGGTCTATATGGGGGCTATCCCAAAATATGGACCGATACTCACAATTTTTGGCACACGTATTTGTGGTCCTACAATACCTCTAGCTTTCCAATTTCAGGTAAATTGAATAAAAACTGCGGTTTCTATAAGCCCAAGAAGTAAAATCGGGAGATCGGTCTATATGGGGGCTATACCAAAATATGGACCGATACTCACAATTTTTGGCACACATATTTGTGGTCCTACAATACCTCTAGAT
Source organism: Haematobia irritans (assembly GCF_050003625.1). Lineage (NCBI taxonomy): Eukaryota > Metazoa > Arthropoda > Insecta > Diptera > Muscidae > Haematobia > Haematobia irritans. The sequence continues at coordinate 25,457,554 of NC_134397.1, forward strand.
TTCCAATTTCAGATAAATTGAATAAAAACTGCGGTTTCTATAAGCCCAAGAAGTAAAATCGGGAGATCGGTCTATATGGGGGCTATACCAAAATATGGACCGATACTCACAATTTTTGGCACACGTATTTGTGGTCCTACAATACCTCTAGATTTCCAATTAGAGGTAAATTGAATAAAAACTTCGTTTTCTATAAGCCAAGGAAGTAAAATCGGGAGATCGGTCTATATGGGGGCTATACCAAAATATGGACCGATACTCACAATTTTTGGCACACGTATTTGTGGTCCTACAATACCTCTAGATTTCAAATTTCAGGTAAATTGAATAAAAACTGCGGTTTCTATAAGCCCAAGAAGTAAAATCGGGAGATCGGTCTATATGGGGGCTATACCAAAACGTGGACCGATACTCACCATTTTTGGCACATCTCTTTATGGTCATAAAATACCTCCAGATTTCAAATTTCAGGCAAATTGGATAAAAACTACGATTTCTATAAGCCCAAGACCCCAAATCGGGAGGTCGGTTTATATGGGGACTATATCAAAACCTGGACCGATATAGCCCATCTTCGAACTTGACCTGCCTGCAGACAAAAGACGAGCTTGTGCAAAATTTCAGCACGATTGCTTCATTATTGAAGTCTGTAGCGTGATTACAACAGACAGACAGACAGACAGACAGACAGACAGACGGACAGACGGACATCGTTATATCGTCTTATAATTTCTCCCTGATCAAGAATATATATACTTTATATAGTCGGAAATCGATATTTCGATGCGTTACAAACGGAATGACAAACTTATTATACCCCCGTCACCATTCTATGGTGGTGGGTATAATAATATGTATTTAATACTAGCGACGCCATCTATGTGTCAGACCGGGGACTTATCAGCCAACCTGGTATTTCACAAAGTTAATTAGAAGTGTAATAAAAAATATAAATACAATTGTTGCTTTAATTGATTTAGAAGCTGTTCGTCGAAATGTTTGCTAATTTTCGCAAAGAGAGTACAATCCATTCTCACTCTATTGCAAGAGTTTATTGGAAAAGTATGTAAGGGCATCTATTCTATTATTTCAAAAGGAGATGGATTTGCCAAACCTTTTATCATTTGCCTAAAACATTTTGTTCATTTATCGATAACGCCTAGAGATATGCAAATGTTTTTAAATATTACCAACTAATTGGATTTGCCAAATTCATCTGCATTGCCAACACACTTAAATGACTTTCCAGTAAATGATTTCCTTTGTATTGTAGAATTTTGAAAATAAATCATGTTTTTCAATTATAAATATATATATTTATTGAAATATTTACATTTCAAATAGTTTAAAATTTATAGATTACAATCGAAATTGAATTTATTTACAAACGAAATAATAAATTAGTTAAAGTAATAGGATGAACGCAAAACAATAAATAAATACATTTTCAATTAACTAATTACTATTTATTATATAAATATTATATATAGTATTTTAAATAGACTCATATAATTATAAACAAAGTACATCAGCATTTTTTTATTTCTCTTGTAATTGTTCAATATATTGTACAATATTTTATGAATACCTTTATATGGAAATGTAAATATAATTTATTTTATTATTTATATACATATGAGTACAAACAATACATTAGTGTACATAAACACACAAACACATGCTGCAAACATTCCCTGACTGATTGGTTTTATAACCACATTACAATAAAATTAATTAACACTCAAAAGAGCTATTTAAAATTTAAATAGCTTATAATATATGTATCTCTGTATGGAATTAAAGCTTAAATTACTGTTATTTATTTAAATTGTCTTTTACAAAGAATATCGTTTGTTTTCTTATTTCATCTCTACATATACCTATAGTTACTATTTTAAAACTTTAGTTTAAAATCTCTATGTAGAAGTCCCATTTAAAATTCTTAAAATATTCAGTTCCTCAGGAAATCTGTTTTTACAACTTCATCATGTTCCATATCTTCCTGATTTAATTTCTTAAAAAATAACAACAAAAAATGTTTGTTTCCATAATTCTTTTCATGTAGAAAATATTCGATGTAATTTTATTACAATATCAATTGTTTGTCTAAGGTGAACGAAAACATAAATGGAATCAGCAAGTCGTTATACTTAAGGAATAAGTTTTAATGTTTTGTTTTTAATCTCTAATAAAACTATAACAGAAATTTATGACTCTATGGGATTATTGTCTTCATCACATGATATATATTTTATCTGTAATTTCTTTCTTTCCAGTCCATTGTGCACTGATATACAAATGGGTGACCCTCCGGGAGTCTTTACCGTAGTCTCAATACTGTTGTTGTGCTGCAATATATGACATGTATTGACCATACTATTTGCCCCATATTTTTCCTGCAGTGATGAATTTGGTATTTGAATTTGTGTCTCAATTGTACTGCGTTTCCAATACGGTTTGGTTTCAACTGAAAGTAATAGAAAAAGAAAAACAACAATACCAAGTTAGATGTATACATTGTAACTGTAATTCTAGATTCTTATAAGATAGTGTATTTGAGGATAATATCTATCTTATATTAATCAATCAATAATTCTACACAATCTAAAAAAAAAACAGTAAAACTATATCATTTTATGGTAACCTTTTCTGCAGCATTTTTTTCAAAAATTTCTTGTGTACAGAAAACTTTTTCAATATTTTTTTCAATAGAAAATTTTGTCAAAATTTTATTTCAATAGAAAATTTTGTCAACATTTTATTTCAGTGGAAAATTTCGTCAATATTTTTTTCAATAGAAAAGTTTGTCAAAATTGTATTTCAATAGAATTTTTTTTGGAAATTTTTAATTCTATAGAAAATTTTCTCTAAATTTTATTTCTATTAAAAATTTGCTCAAATTTTTATTTCTATAGAAAAATTTCTCAACATTTTATTTCTACAGAAAATTTTAATAAAATTTTATTTCTATAGAAAATTATGATACAATTTTATTTCAATAGAAAATTTTGTCAAAATTTTATTTCCATTGAAAATTTTTGCAAATTTTTATTTCTATAGAAACATTTGTCAACATTTTATTAAGGAAGCCATCATGGTGCAATGGTTAGCATGCCCGCCTTGCATACACAATGTTAGGTTAGGTTAGGTTAGGGGACAGCCCGATGTTTCAGGCTCACTTAGACTATTCATTGTGATACCACATTGGTGAACTTCTCTCTTATCACTGAGTGCTGCCCGATTCCATGTTAAGCTCAATGACAAGGGACCTCCTTTTTATAGCCGAGTCCGAACGGCATTCCACATTGCAGTGAAACCACTTAGAGAAGCTGGCCGTATATACTTGTTATACTCTTCGCCACACTGTGGAACAGGGTATTATAAGTTAGTGCATATGTTTGTAACACCCAGAAGGAGACGAGATAGACACATGGTGTCTTTGGCAATAATGCTCAGGGTGGGTCCCTGAGTCGATATAACCATGTCCGTCTGTCCGTCCGTCCGTCTTTCTGTGAACACATTTTTGTGATTAAAGTCTAGGTCGCAATTTAAGTCCAATCGCCTTCAAATTTGGCACATGTTCCTAATTTGGGTCAGAATAGAACCCTATTGATTTTGGAAGAAATCGGTTCAGATTTAGATATTGCTCCCATATATATCTTTCGACCGATATTCACTAATATGGACCCAGCAGCCAGAGTTTTATACCGATTTGCTTGAAATTTTGTACAAACATAACACTTAGTCATATAGTCAAGTGTGCAAAATTTGATTGAAATCGGTTCAGATTTAGATATAGCTCCCATATATATCTTTCGCCCGATATAGACTAATATGGTCCTAAAAGCCAAAGTTTTGGCCCAATTTGGTTGGAACTTTGCACAGGGAGTAGATTTAGCATTGTAGCTATGCGTGCTAAATTTGGTTGAAATAGATTCAGATTTAGATATAGCTCCCATATATATCTTTCGCCCGATATGCACTTATATGGACCCAGTAGCCAGTGTTTTATCCCTATTAGCTTGAAATTTTGCACAAGGAGGACAATTGGTAGTATAGTCATGTGTGCCAAATTTTATTGAAATCGGTTCAGATTTAGACATAGCTTCCATATATATTTTCGCCCGATATGGACTTATATTGCCCCAGAAGCCAGAGTTTTGGCCCAATTTGGTTGAAATTTTGCATTAGGAGTACAATTAGTAATATAGTAATGTGTGCCAAATTTGATTGAAATCGGTTCAGATTTAGATATAGCTTCCATATATAATTTTTTCTGATTTCGACAAAAATGGTCAAAATACCAACATTTTCCTTGTTAAATCGCCACTGCTTAGTCGAAAAGTTGTAAAAATGACTCTAATTCTCCTAAACTTCTAATACATATATAGCCAGCGATAAATCATAAATAAACTTTTGCGAAGTTTCCTTAAAATTGCTTCAGATTTAAATGTTTCCCATATTTTTATACCCTCCACCATAGGATGGGGGTATATTAACTTTGTCATTCCGTTTGTAACACATCGAAATATTGCTCTAAGACCCCATAAGGTATATATATTCTGGGTCGTGGTGAAATTCTGAGTCGATCTAAGCATGTCCGTCCGTCCGTCCGTCTGTCCGTCTGTCCGTCTGTCCGGCTGTCCGTCCGTCTGTGGAAATCACGCTAACTTCCGAACGAAAATAGCTATCAACTTGAAACTTGGCACAAGTAGTTGTTATTGATGTAGGTCGGATGGTATTGAAAATGGGCCACGTTTACGTATAGCCCCCATATAAACCGATCCCCAAATTTGGCTTGCGGAGCCTTCCGGAGCAGCAAACTTCATCCGATCCGGTTGAAATTTGGTACGTGGTCTAAGTATACGGTCTCTAACAACCATGCAAAAATTGGTCCATATCGGTCCATAATTATATATAGCCCCCATATAAACCGATCCCCAGATTTGACCTCCGGAGCCTCTTGGAGGGGCAAAATTCATCCGATCCGGTTGAAATTTGGTACCTGATGTTAGTATACGGTCTCTAACAACCATGCAAAAATTGGTCCATATCGGTCCATAAATATATATAGCTCCCATATAAACCGATCCCCAGATTTGACCTCCGGAGCCTCTTGGAGGAGCAAACTTCATCCTACCCGATTGAAATTTGGTACGTGGTATAAGTATATGGTCTCTAACAACCATGCAAAAACTGGTCCATATCGGTCCATAATTAGATATAGCTCCCATATAAACCGATCCCCAGATTTGACCTCCGGAGCCTCTTGGAGGGGCAAAATTCATCCGATCCGTTTGAAATTGGGTACATGATGTTAGTATACGGTCTCTAACAAGCATGCAAAAATTGGTCCATATCGGTCCATAATTATATATAGCTCCCATATAAACCGATCCCCAGATTTGAACTCTGGAGCCTCTTGGATGAGCAAAATTCATCCGATCCAATTGAAATTTAGTACGTGGTGTTAGTATATGGTCTCTAACAACCATGCAAAAATTGGTCCATATCGGTCCATAATTATATATAGCTCCCATATAAACCGATCCCCAGATTTGACCTCCGGAGCCTCTTGGAGGAGCAAAAGTCATCCGATGCGGTTGAAATTTGGTACATTTCGTTAGTATATGGCCTCTAACAGCCATGTAAAAATTGTCAAATTTTATTACTATAGAAAGTTTTGTCAAAATTTCATTTCTATAGAAAGTTTTGTAAAAAGTTTATTTCTATAGCAATGTTTGTCAACATTTTATTTCCATAGAAAATTTTGTCAAAATTTTATTTCTATAGAAAATTTTGTAAAAAATTTATTTCTGTAGAAAATTTTGTCAACATTTTAGTTCTATAGACAATTTTGTCAACATTTTATTTCTATAGAACATTTTGTCAACATTTTATTTCTATAGAAAATTTTGTCAACATTTTATTTCTATAGAAAATTTTGTCAAAATTTTATTGCTATAGAAAATTTTGTCAACATTTTACTTCCATAGAAAATTTTGTCAACATTGTATTTCTATAGAAAATTTTGTCAAGCTTTTATTTCTATAGAAAATTTTGTCAAAATTTTATTTCTATAGAAAATTTTGTCAAACTGAATTATATACGTATTTAATCGGCCTTTTTTTTGTTTAATATATACCCCTTATGGACTAACTTACAATTTAGAAGACAGTGTTAAAAAGTTTTACGATACCTTGCCATCGGCAAGTGTTATCGCAACCCAAGTAATTCGATTGTGGATGACAGCCTTTAGTAGAAGTTCCTACGCAATCCATGGTGGAGGGTACATAAGATTCGGCCTGGCCGAACTAACGGCCGTATATACTTGTTTTTACTAAAATTGTGTTCCACCCTAGTGCATTAGCCAACTTAAATTTTGAGTCTATAGATTTTGTAAAAGTCTATCAAATTCTGTCCAAATCGAGTGATATTTAAATGTATGTATTTGGGACAAACCTTTATATATAGCACCCAGCACATTTGACGGATGTGATATGGTATGGAAAATTTAGATCTACAAAGTGGTGCAGGGTATAATATAGTCGGCCCCGCCCGACTTTAGAATTTCCTTACTTGTTTTTCTATAAATTTTTTTTCTTTCTTTTTCTTATTCTTTTCTATAAATTTTTTTTCTTTCTTTTTTTTCTATAGAAAATTTTCTCAAAATTTTATTTCAATAGAAAATTTGTGAAGAACTTCTTAGTTGAAGAGGAATATTTTGCAATACATAGACGATTTTATCAAAATTTTATTTTTATAGAAAAAATTGTCAACATATACAATTTTTATATAAAATAATCTTTTTTACAGCAAAGTTTTCAAAACTCTTTTTCCTTTTTTTTCATTTTGTCAAAATTTTATTTCTATTAAAAATTTTGTCAACATTTTTTTTATAGATTTTTTTAAATTTTATTTCAGTAGAATATTTTTTCAAAAATTTATTTTTTGGAGAAAATAATTTTTTCTAAAGCAAATTTTTCAAAATTTTTGTTTCTATGGAAAATTGTGTCAGAATTTTCGTTTCTATAGAAAATTTTGTGAAAATTTTATTTCTATAGAAAATTTTGTCAATTTCTTTTATAGAAAATTATGTCAACATTTTATTTTTATAGTAATTTAGTATTTACAAAATTTTATTTCTATAGAAAATTTTGGCAAAATTTTACTTTTATAGAAAATTTTGTGAAAATTTTATTTCAGTAGAATGTTTGTTACAAAATTTTATTTCTAAAGAAAAAAAATCATTTTTATAGAAATTTTTGCAAAATTTTATTTCTATAGAAAATTTTTGCCAAATTGTATTCCTATAGAAAAATTTAACAAAATTTTATTTCTATAGAAATTTTCTGCAAATTTTTTATACCAAAAGAAATTTTCTCAAGATTTTATTTTTATAGAAAATTTGCTCAAAATTTTATTTCTATAGAAAAATTTTTTAACATTTTATTTCTATAGAAAAAATTTTTCAATATTTTATTTCTGTAGGCAATTTTGTCAAAATTTTGTTTTTATAGATAATTTTTGCAAAATTGTATTTCTATAGAAAAATTTAACACAATTTTATTTCTATAGAAACTTTTTGAATTTTTTTTTTCATAGAACATTTTGTCAAAATTTTATTTCTATAGAAAATTTTGTCAATTTTTTTTATAGAAAATTATGTCAACATTTTATATCTATAGAAAATTTTGGCAAAATTTTCTTTTCTATAGAAAATTTTGTCAAAATTTTACTTTTATAGAAAATTTTGTGAAAATTTTACTTTTATAGAAAATTTTGTGAAAATTTTTTTCTATTACAAAATTTTATTTCTAAAGAAAATGTTAGCAAAATTTAATTTTTTTAGAAATTTGTGCAAAATTTTTGTCAATCTGTATTTCTATTGAAAAATTTAACAAAATTTTATTTCTATAGAAATTTTCTGCAATTTTTTTATACCAAAAGAAATTTTCTCAAGATTTAATTTTTATAGAAAATTTGCTCAAAATTTTATTTCTATAGAAAATTTTCTCAAAATTTTATTTCTATAGAAAAATTTTTCAACATTTTATTTCTGTAGACAATTTTGTTCAAATTTTATTTCTATAGATAATTTTTGCAAAACTGTATTTCTATAGAAAAATTTAACAAAATGTTATGTCTATAGCAACTTTTTGCAATTTTTTGTTCATAGAAAATTTTCTCAAGAAAATTTATGGAGTACTTTTTAGTTTAAAAATTTTGTCAATATTTTATTTCTATAGAAAATGTTTTTGCAAAATCCATCTGATTTTGTCTTTGCTCTTGAATTTGTCTATCATCTGTCAGATGAGCGGGAAGTTAGTTGCAATACATATCAGCCACTCCATATAGTCTTATATACGTATCTGCACGCAGAGAAGGAATATGATCACCTCAAACATATTTTAAGAGCAAAATGTTATTATTGTATGGTGACCATGTAACATGTTTGTCAATAAAATGTTATTTTCTCGTCAAATATAACCTGCTTGCCAAATCAGATACATGATTTCCGAGAAAATAACATGGTTGCGAAAACCATTTTACATGGTCACCTCCCAAAAATAACATTTTGCTCTTAAAATATGTTTGAGGTGATCATATTCCTTCTCTGGGTGTGTATTGATGCAATGACTCGCCAACGAAGCGATAATCAGAACAACATACATATTTCGTTTTAGATTCAGTATAAACTGATTTTCGGATTCTAATCCTTTAACATTTAGACATAGATTTTGACCCGCCAAACGTGGCCTCTATTTTATATATATTTGTCTTCAACTTACCTTTCCTTCTGGAGCTATTTTGAAGTGAGTTGTTTTTAGTCATTGTCATGCGACTCCTCGGTGAGTTTATTTGTATGGCACCAGCATTAAAGCAGAAACAGCATATAGCCTTCTGGAAATACAATCGAAACCTGTGAAATTTGAAACGCAGGGGAGAAAAATATTTTATTAGTTCTCATCCAATTTGCATACAATTGCTACTCACCTCTTATTCATCCAATAGTATATGATTGGATTCACCATAGCATTGGACATGGCCAACCAATAAAATGCCAAATACATATGCTGTACATATTTGGCCGATGTCACTTGGTTGTTGTGGTAGGCATAGATGAAGAACAGATGATAGGGCAGCCAACAAATGGCAAATATCGAAACGATGGCTATGAACATTCGTACCACTTTCCTTTTGGATTTCATCGATTCCATTTGGCGTTCCGTTGTCTCACCTATAGAACGGCTACCCCATAATACACGACCCATCAGAGTGTAACAGATTAACATGACCACCATTGGTATGCCATAGGTAATAACCAAAATGATGATGTTGTAACTATTCCAGATGAAAGATAATAGATTAGACGGGTAACATGTGGCAGTGTCAGATTTGTAGCTATTACGGTATAGGAAGAAGATCCTTTGTAAAATTTGCCAAATATTTACAAATAATGATTATGGAACTCGTGTTCCAGCCGCCCCCCATCCTAATCAGTTTTACTTACTAAAGGATCTCCAAGGTATATATCCTTTGTGTATCATTGATATTTGCTTACTGATTATGATGTATGGGCACGTAACGTAATGCTATCTTGTGTGAATTTACAGAATGCCTTGGGTGTCTCGATACTTACGCATAATCCAAAATCGATGTGGGATATCGTCCATCCGGCCACAGCATGTAACAAACGGTCCGTTGTTTGCCATTGTAATACCTGTTGTGTGAAGAGAAGGCACCAGATTGTGAAGATATTTAATCAATGTTAGTTTGTTTATTCATTCCTTTGTCTTTGTCATCATAATTTTAAAAGGATGAGAATGTGGCTGAATGAAATCTTTATGTCATTATGTTATGCAAATGTTGTCACAACATGAGTGTGTACATTTAGGCTGATTCAATGCGAATATGTGATGAGATTTCCTGCTGGTATTTGAAAAGCCTAGTCGAGCATATGAAAATTTAATAGAGATTTTGTATGGAAACTAAGTCTACATCCAAGTCTTAGAAATATTCAATGACAAAAATACCTTTTAAGAATATTTTGTTAGAATTAAAATTGCAAAAATATTAAGGAAGGAATGCCTGAGGGAGGTAGGGCAGAGCTGATTTTACTTTATCATATACCAGCCTTGATAATGGCTGTTCTAATACATTTGTGATACTTTTTATTTATTTTTTTGTAAATTTTAATCCCGTAATCGCAATACTAAATTTGTGGTTACTAGTTTATTTTCCCTCCAAGTTAGAGGTGTGCACGTGACACGAAATTGTCGTGACTCACGAAAATTTTCGCGATTCGTGAGTCGTGAGTCACGCGCATGACAACAGCGTGAGTGTGCGTGAGCGTGATTAACAAACCAAAATGTCGTGCGTGAGTCACGAAAATAATATCTTCGTAAGTGTGCGTGAGTAACGAATTACACTTACGAAAATATTCCTGCTCACCAACATAAAACGCTTAAGAGTTAAATGCAATTACAATTTTAGTGACACCTAGGATGGTTTAATAACACTCTCGACTTTAATAATGCTCATGTTTTCAGATACTTCGGTTAAGTAAATTAATCATAAAATTATTCGTGAGTCACGATATTTTTCGTGAGACACGGTATTTTTCTTGAGTCACGACGTTTTCGTGCAAATTTTCTTTTCGTGAGTGTGCGTGAGCGTGAGTCCTACCAAAAAATATCGTGTGTGAGTGTGATTTTTCAGTCGTGAGTGTGCGTGAGCGTGAGTAAACTATTACTCACGTGCACACCTCTAGTCCAAGCAAACAAGTATGCATACGCCTAGAAGTATGCAAAGAAAAATTTCTATAGTACTTAAACTGGGTTACTCGCTTAAATTGTTAATTTTATGAAGACATTTTCATGAAATGAAGACAAAAGAGATTTTTGAAATTTTATCATTGATGTGGAGATACCCCAAGTAGTTTTCGGAAAAGGTAGATGGATGTCTTAATCTGCTATTTTTTGACATTTTAGACAGAGACATGTATTCTGATTGGTTCCAGGATCAATTAATTCTATATATTCTTGGTCGTGGTTAAATTCTGTGCAGATATAGTCATGTCAGTTCGTCTGTGTGGCGAAATAATGTTATTACCCGAACGAAAGTAGTCATCGGCTTGAAACTTGGCACAGATGGTTGGAATAGATATATGTTGGATGTTATTGGTATTGTAATTTAGGTATAGCCCCTATATAAAAATTTTGTCAAATTTTAATTTCTATAGAAATTTCAAATGCTTATTTCTATGGAAAATTTTGTCAAATGTTTATTTCTATGGAAAATTTTGTCAACATTTTTTTCTATAGAAAATTTTTGCAAAATTTTATTTCTATAGAAAATTTTGTCAATATTTTATTTGTATAGAAATCTTTTGCAAAATTTTATTTCTATAGAAAATTTTTGCAAATTTCATTTCTATAGAAAATTTTGTCTAAATTTTATTTCTATAGAAAGTTTTGTCTAAATTTTATTTCTATACAAAATTTTGTTAAAATTTTATTTCTATAGAAAATTTTGTAAAAATTTTATTTTTATAGAAAATTTTGTTAAAATTTTATTTCTATAGAAAACTTTTGCAAAATTTTATTTCTATAGAAAATTTTTGCAAAATGTTATTTCTATGGAAAATTTTGCCAATATTTAATTTCTATAGAAAATTTTGTCAAAATTTTATTTCTATAGAAAATTATATAGCCATGTCAATTCGACTGTATGGTGAAATTATGTTATTCCCCGAACGAAAGTAGCTATCGGCTTGAAACTTGGCACAGATGGTTGGAATGGATGTAAGCTGGATGTTATTGGTATTGTAATGTAGGTATAGCCCCCACATAAAAATTTTGTCAAATTTTAATTTCTGTGGAAAATTTTGTCAAATTTTTATTTCTATGGAAAATTTTGTCAATGTTTTATTTCTATAGAAAAATTTTGCAAATTTTTATTTCTATAGAAAATTTTGTCAAAATTTTATTTCTATAGAAAATTTTGTCAAAAATTTATTTCTATACAAAATTTTATTTCTATAAAAAATTTTTGCAAAATTTTATTTCCATGGAAAATAATAGCAAAATTTTATTTCTATAGAAAATTTGTGAAGTACCTTTTAGTTCAAGAGGAATATTTAGCAATACAAAGAAGATTATGTCAAAATTTTATTTTTATGGAACATTTTCTCAAAATTTTATTTCTATAAAAATTTTAGCAAATTTTTATTTCAACAGAAAATTTTGTGAAAATTGAATTTCTATAGAACATTTTTGCACAATTTTATTTCTATAAAAATTTTGTCAAAATTTTATTTCTATAAAAATTTTGTCAAAATTTTATTTTGATGGAAAATTTTTGTAAAATTTTATTTGTATAGAAAATTTTGTCAACATTTTATTTTTATAGAACGTTTTGTCAAAATTTTATTTCTATAGAAAATTTTGTCAAAATTTTATTTCTATAGAAAATTTTGTCAAAATTTTATTTCTATAGAAAATTTTGTCAAAATTTTATTTCTATAGAAAATTTTGTTAAAATTTTATTTCTATAAAAATTTTGTCAAAATTTAATTTCTATAGAATATTTTTGCAAAATTGTATTTTTATGGAATTTTTTTGTAAAATGTTATTTAAATAGAAAATTTTGTAAAAATTTTATTTCTATAAAAATTTTTGCAAAATTTTATTTCTATAGAATAGAACATTTTTGCAAAATTTTATTTCTACAGAAAATTTTTGCAAAATTTCATTTCTATAAAAAATTGTGTCGAAATTTTATTTCTATAGAAAAAAGAAATAAAATCGATGATTTGACAGTGGCAAAGGAAAAGAGACATGTTTGTACAATATTTATTTAGGCAGAGACCAACGATCACAAACTTTTTTTCGAAAGGTTCGAATGTGGTTCACTTTGGGTTTGGTGAACTACCCGAATTTATTCTGATAATTGGTTGATAGTTTTCCTGCAAGTAGAGGATGCTGATGAGGAATGTGGTAATTCCGAAACGTGCGTCCATCCAACCATCTTGCAGTCTATAGAGCAACATTCTTTTCCTCTGTTGGTTAAGCTACTCTAAAGCTACTAAAGCTGATATCAAAACAACAAATATGATTGAAGTACAACCAACAAAAACAAAATTTTTTTCTTTGTGAAAATTGAATTTCTATAGAAAATTTTTGCATAATTTTATTTCTATAAAAATTTTGTCAAAATTTTATTCCTATAGAAAATTTTGTCAAAATTTTATTTCTATAGAAAATTTTGTCAAAATTTCATTTTTATAGAAAATTTTTGAAAAATTTTATCTCTATAGAAATTTTTTGTCAAAATTTTATTTCTATAGACAATTTTATTTCTAAGAAAATTTTGGCAAAATTTTATTTCTATAGAATAGAAATTTTATTTCTATAGAAAATGTCAAAATTTGATGTCTATAAAAAATGTTGTCAACATTTACTTCAATAGAAAATTTTGTCAACATTTTATTTCTTTTTCTGGTTGATTATTGTTGACTTTTTTATTTAATTTTAAGCAATATTTTTCATAGTTTTGGCTATAGGTCGATTAAAAGGCATTAGATTGATGTTTTTTTTTTTGGTTATTTCGGTTGACTTCGTCAAAACTCTTTTCATGGAATTTACATGTATTCTGGTGTGCACAGTATGTATTCTTTTGATTTATACTTAACATTTTATTTCAATAGAAAATTTTGTCAATAGTTTATTTCTATAGCAAATTTTGTCAAAATTTTATTTCTGTAGAAAATTTTGTCAACAGTTTATTCCTATAGAAAAGTTTGTCAAAATTTTTTTTAAAGAAAATTTTTGCAAAATTTTATTTTAAATAAAATCTTTGCAAAATTTTATTTCTATAGTCAAAATTTTACTTCTAATGAAAATTTTGTCAACATTTTATTTCTATAGAAAAGTTTGTCAAAATTTTATTTTAAAGAAAATTTTTGCAAAATTTTATTTTTATAGAAATTTTTTACAAATTTGTATTGCTATAGAAAATTTGCACAACATTTTATTTCAACATAAAACTTTTGTGAAAATTTTATATCTATAGAACATTTTCATGGCATTTTATATCTATAGAAAATTTTGTCAAAATTCTATTTCTATAGAATTTTTTTTGTCAAAATTTTATTTCTATAGATATTTTTTTGTCAAAATTTTATTTCTATAGAAAACTTTCATGGCATAAATTTCCACAAAATTCAAAAAATATTTTTTTACATTTTATACTTTACTTCTCAGGACTTTCCACTAACTCAATTTTTGATAATTAAATTTCATATTATTCTAGGTTTTAAATTTAATGAACATATAGAATCTATAGAAAAAATTTTAAAAAACTTTGCCTCAACTTTACCAAGAATAGCACCACAATTGTTATTTTTGTTTTCAAAATTCCAACAAGTTTCTAGTTTCAAGTTAATTGGACATCACCATGTTAGCGATATCACTTCATGTACAATATCACAAGGATGTCATAATGAAATGGTGACACCATACCCTCTGAAGGTTTCAATGCTATGATATGTAGATATCATCGACAAAAAGAAGAAGACGGCCATAATAATTACGTATATTGAAGATGATATACCACATCAATGACGAATGACGAGGTTATTTATATGCGATAAAATCAGGGGTAAGGGATGAAGCGAAGATGGCAAATTAAAGAGAGAAATTTTATTGGTGAATTGAAGATGACAAAAAAATATTTGAATACTTTATGTTTGCTTTGAAAAACAAAGCCTAGACAATAAATCATAAAGGCACGTGTGTGTCTGGAGTATACAAAATGTATGAGGCCATATTTCAAAGGATACAAAGTCAAAAAGATCAGAAAGTCATGGTGTGGATTGAAAAATACCAAAAAATATTATACGCAATTAGAGGATCATAAAATAATTCACATTACAGCTCCAATTTCGATACCACAAATGAAAGGTTTGTGGAGTCACATATGTAAAATTCGCTTGTACATGTTTGTAAACTTGTCTCAAAAATGTCTTAAAGTCGCTAAACCAGGATTGAAATTCTATGAGCTGCTACTTACGTTAAAAATTCCTCAAGGAAGCAATCGTCAGTTTCCAATAGAAGATGAATTGTGTTAAACAGAGGCACATATATCGCCTGCCGACCACGGTTGCCACACTAGGTAGAATTCTACCAAAAATGGTATATTTTTTACTGTTTGGTAGATTGGTAGAATTCCTGATGACTTGGTAGATTTTGCAAAATATTACTCTCCAACTAAAAGGTACTTCACAAACTCTCTATATTTTTATTTTTCTATAGAAATAAAATGTTGACAAAATTTTCGATAGAAATAAAATTTTGACAACATTTTCTATAGAAATAAAATTTTGACAAAAGAATAAAAGAAATAATAAATAAATAAAGTTTTGACAAAATTTTCTTAAGAAATAAAATTTTGATAAAACATTCTATAGAAATAAAATTTTGACAAAATTTTTGTCTAGAAAATTGTGCCAAAAAAATTGGTAGAAATAAAATTTTTACAAAATTTTTCTCTAGAAATAAAATTTTGCCAAAATTTTCTATAGAAATAAAATGTTTCCAAAATTTTCCATAGAAATAAAATTTTGACAACATTTTATATAGAAATAAAATTTTGACAACATTTTCCATAGAAATAAAAATTTTACAAAATTTTCTTTAGAAATAAAATTTTGACAAAATTTTCTATAGAAATAAAATTTTGAAAAAATTTTCCATAGAAATAAAATTTTGACATTTTCTATAGAAATAACATTTTCACAAAATTTTCTATAGAAATAACATGTTGACAACAAATTCTGAAGAACTAAAATTCTGACAAAATTTTCTATAGAAATAAAATGTTGACAAAATTTTCGATAAAAATAAAATTTTGACAAAATTTTCTACAGAAATAAATACTTGACAAAATTTTCTATAGAAATAAAATTTTGACAAAATTTTCCATAGAAATCAAATTTTGAAAAAATGTTCGATAGAAATAAAATTTAGACAAAATTTTATATAGAAATAAAATTTTGACAAATTTTCTATGAAATAACATTTTGAAAAAAAATTTTGACAACATTTTCTATAGAAATAAAATTTTCTATAGAAATAAAATTTTTACAAAAATTTTTGAGAAATACAATTTTGGCAAAATTTTCTTTAGAAATAAAATTTTGGCAAAATTTTCTTTAGAAATAAAATTTTGACAACATTTTCTATAGCAATAAAATTTTGACAAAAGTCTCTACAGAAATAAAATTTTTACAAAATTGTCTATAGAAATAAAAACTTGACAAAATTTTCTGTAGAAATAAAAACTTGACAAAATTTTCTATAGAAACAACATTTTGACAATATTTTCTATAGAAATAACATGTCAACATGTCAAATTCTAAAGAACTAAAATTCTGACAAAATTTTCTATAGAAATAAAATGTTGACAAAATTTTCGATAAAAATAAAATTTTGACAAAATTTTCTATGGAAAGAAAAACTTGACAAAATTTTCTATAGAAATAAAATTTAGACAAAATTTTATATAGAAATAAAATTTTGACAAATTTTCTATAGAAATAAAATAAAAAAAATCTATAGAAATAAAATTTTGACAACATTTTCTATAGAAATAAAATTTTGACAAAAGTTTCTACAGAAATAAAATTTTTACAAAATTTTTTTGAGAAGTAAAATTTTGGCAAAATTTTTTTGAGAAGTAAAATTTTGGCAAAATTTTCTTTAGAAATAAAATTTTGACAAAATTTTCTATAGAAATAACATTTTGACAACATTTTCTATAGAAATAAAATTTTGACAAAAGTTTCTACAGAAATAAAATTTTTACAAAATTTTTACAAAATTTTTTTGGTAGAAATAAAATTTTGCCAAATTTTCTATAGAAATAAAATTTTGACACATTTTCTATAGAAATAAAAATTTGAAAAAAACTTCTATAGAAATAAAATTTTGACAACATTTTCTATAGAAATAAAATTGTCGCAAATTTTCCATAGAAATAAAATTTTGACATTTTCTATAGAAATAAAATTTTGACAAAAGTTTCTACAGAAATAAAATTTTTTTGGGAAAAAAATAGAAATAACATTTTGACAAAATTTTCTATAGAAATAACATTTTGACAACAAATTCTAAAGAACTAAAATTTAGACATATTGTTCTACAGAAATAAAATGTTGACAAAATTTTCTATAGAAATAACATTTTGACAAAATTTTCTATAGAAATAACATTTTGACAAAATTTTCTATAGAAATAACATTTTGACAACAAATTCTTAAGAACTAAAATTTAGACATAATTTTCTACAGAAATAATATTTTGACAAAATTTTCTATAGAAATAACATTTTGACAAAATTTTCTATAGAAGTAAAATTTTGACAAAATTTTCTATAGAAATAACATATTGACAACTAATTCTAAAGAACTAAAATTTTGACAAAATTTTGTATAGAAATAAAATGTTTACAAAATTTTCTATAGAAATAAAATTTTTACAAAATTTACCATAGAAATCAAATTTTGAAAAAATTTTCTATAGAAATAAAAATTAGACAAAATTTTCTATAAAAATAAAATCTTGACAAAATTTTCTATAGAAATAGCATTTTGACAAAATTTTCTATAGAAATAACATTTTGACAACAAATTCTTAAGAACTAAAATTTAGACATAATTTTCTGCGGAAATAAAATGTTGACAAAATTTTCTATAGAAATAAAATTTTGACAAAATTTTCTACAGAAATAACATTTTGACAAAATTTTCTATAGAAGTAAAATTTTGACAAAATTTTCTATAGAAATAACATTTTGACAACAAATTCTAAAGAACTAAAATTTTGACAAAATTTTCTATAGAAATAACATGTTGACAACAAATTCTAAAGAACTAAAATTTTTACAAAATTTTCTATAGAAATAAAATGTTGACAAAATTTTCGAAAGAAATAAAATTTTGACAAAATTTTCTATAGAAATAAAAACTTGACAAAATTTTCTATAGAAATAAAATGTTGACAAAATTTTCTATAGAAATAAAATTTTGACAAAATTTTCTATAGAAATCAAATTTTGACAAAATTTTCCATAGAAATCAAATTTTGAAAAAATTTTCTATAGAAATAAAACTTAGACAAAATTTTCTATAAAAATAAAATCTTGAAAAAATTTTCTATAGAAATAACATTTTGACAAATTTTTCTATAGAAATAACATTTTGACAACAAATTCTTAAGAACTAAAATTTAGACATAATTTTCTACAGAAATAAAATGTTGACAAAATTTTCGATAGAAATAAAATTTTCTATAGAAATAACATTTTGACACCATTTTCTATAGAAATAAAATTCTGAGAAAAAATTTTAGCAGAAATAAAATTCTGGACAAAAATTTCTATAGAAAAAAATTTTGACAAAATTTTTTTAAGAAATAAAATTTTGAAAAAAAATATGTGTTTTTTTTTTTGTAAAATTTTCTTTAAAATTTGGTAGATTATTTTTGACTCGAGTGGCAGACATTCTGCCGACTCTGATGTGTTCTCATACTTATGTTGGGTCTATGTATCTATATCTTTTAAATTACCAATATTTTATAGTAGCCCTCCCCAATATACTCATTTGTGTTCTCGTACATACAATACGCATAACCATACAACGAGTGTGTGCATATAAGTCGTCTTTTATGTTCGAGATGTTATTTTCAAATTTCCATGTAATTGGAAATTTGAAAAACAGACATATGAACTCAAAAATGGAAATGTATTTTGCAATAAAACTCAATCATATCATCTAACATAATAAAATCCATACTCAAATAGATATGAATGAATGAATGATGCATGGATGGATGCATAATAAAACCAACATCAAATTGCCTAGCCTGTTGATTATATATGTTGTACATATGTGAAATTCCAAGTATTTTAAATTTTCTAATATGGAATTGGCTTTGTGAAAGAATTTAACGAGTATCATAAAAATGATATATGAATTACACAATTCCTGGTAAGACTTTGATTTAATCGATTGTGTCATAGACTCAAAAAAAAGTTTGTGCATGTGCAAATTATATTGATATCTTAATACCTTCAAAAGTTGCAGAATTATTTTCAAACACAAGTGCGTAAAGTAGAAAGTTGAGCGGGGTCGACTATATCATACCATAAACCACCCCTATTGAATTAGTATACATAAGCATTTGGGGTGTATCATTGATATAGATTTGGGAGATAAACTGCATTTTCATATTTAAGAACAATAAGGGGGTACATGTTTATGGAAGCTTTATCTCAATTTTAATTTTTGTTCATATTTATTATATTTAAATATGATTGTGCACCTACAGATTTAGTATGCCATTAATATTGAGTCCATTATTGAAGACGAGGAAGTCCTCAATTAGCAAATAAGGCTTTTATGGCGAAATTTTGGAAACTCGGGCGATACATATATATGAGAGTTATATCTTAATCTGAGCCGATTTGCATGATGTTATGCAGATTTGGTTGACATTACTTTGTGCTAAATTTCTGTAAGATTGGTTAATAAATGAGGGTATTACGATCAAAAATAAGGTTATTAGGGGCAACATTTGGAAACTCGGGCGATACATATATATGAGAGTTATATCTTAATCTGAGCCGATTTGCATGATTCTTTGCACATATAGTTAGTATTATACAAGATAATATTTAGCCAACTTTAAATGAGATCGGTTAAAAAAATAAGAGTTTTATGGCCAAATATGTGAAAATTATTTGATACATATAAATGGGAGCTATGTCTAAATCTGAACTGATTTCGATGAAATTTTGCACACTTAAATGATGGTAAATGAGATTGTACGACAATCGGTTAGTAAAAAGCGCAGTGGACCCTTTTTATCGAATCGGGCGGTACATACTATATGTATGAGCTATATCTAAATTTGATCCAATTTTTTCCAAAATCAATCGTTTTTGGTCTTGTGTCAAAAAAACATCATGTACCATTAAAATCATCAAAATCGATTAATAAATGCGACCAGAAATCTGCGAATACCAAATACATGGAATGACGAACAGATGCTCAACAAGAACTAGACCAACTCAAGAGGCGCAGTTGGGAGATTCCATTAAAAATGGTAGATTTTTTACTGTTCGGTAGATTGTTTTGGTAGATTTTGCAAGACGTATTTCACAAATTTTCTATAGAAATAAAATTCGGGCAATATTTTCTATAGAAATAAATTTATAACAAAATTTTCTATAAAAAAAATTTGACAAAATTTTCTATAGAAATAACATTTTGACAAAATTTTCTATAGAAACCAAATTTTGACAATATTTTCTATAGGAATAAAATTTTGACAGAAATTACCATAGAAATAAAATTTTGACCAAATTTTCTATAGAAGTAAAATGTTGACAAAATTTTCAATAAAAATAAAATTTTGACAAAATTTTCTATAGAAATAAAATTTTGACAAAATTTTCTAAAGAAATAAAGTTTTGACGAAATTTTCTATAAAAATAAAATTTTGACAAAATTTTCTATAGAAATAAAATTTTGACAAAATTTTCTATAGAAATAAAATTTTGACAAAATTTTCTATTGAAATAAAATTTTGACTGAATTTTCCATAGAAATAACATTTTGACTGAATTTTCCATAGAAATAAAATTTTGACAAAATTTTCTATAGAAATAAAATTTTGACAAAATCTTCTATAGAAATAAAATTTTGACAAAATTTTCTATAGAAATAAAATTTTGATAAAATTTTCTATAGAAATAAAATTTTGACAATATTATCTATAGAAATACAATTTTGACAGAGTTTTCCATAAAAATAAAATTTCGACAAAATTTTCTATAGAAATAAAATTTTGACAAAATTTTCTATAGAAATAAAATTTTGACAAAATTTTCTATAGAAATAAAATTTTGACAAAATTTTCTATAGAAATAAAATTTTGACAAAATTTTCTATAGAAATACAATTTTGATAAAATTTTCTATAGAAATAAAATGTTGACAAAATTTTCTATAGAAATAAAATTTTGACAAAATTTTCTATAGAAATAAAATTGTGACAAAATTTTATATAGAAATAAAATTTTCACAAAATTTTCTATAGAAATAAAATTTTGACACAGTTTTCTATAGAAATAAAATTTTGACAAATTTTTCTAGAGAAATAAAATTATGACAAAATTTTCTATAAAAATAAAGTTTTGACAAAATTTTCTATAGAAATAAAGTTTTGACAAAATTTTGTGTAGAAATAAAGTTTTGACAAAATTGTCCATAGAAATAAAATGTTGACAAAATTTTCGAAAGAAATAAAATTTTTCTATAGAAATAATAAGTAGTTGGAGTAAGAGGCATTACTAAAAATCTGTTGGGTGGTCGGAAGTTGTTGAACAGTGGTTTATTTTGCTAATGATGAGTTAAAAATATTCTGAAACAAGTGAGTAAAGTAGAAAGTCGGCCAGGGACGACTATATCATACCTTAAACCTTAATTTATACAATAGAAGATGATAGCATTGCGCCAACTTTGAATAATATCGGTTAGAAAATAAGGATATTATGGCCAAATAGAAATAAAATTTTGACAAAATTTTCTATAGAAATAAAATTTTGACAATATTTTCTATAGAAATAAAATTTTGACAACATTTTCTATAGAAATAAAATTTTGACAACATTTTCTATAGAAATAAAATTTTGACACAGTTTTCTAGAGAAATAAAATTTTCACAAATTTTTCTAGAGAAATAAAATTTTGACAAATTTTTCGAGAGAAATAAAATTTTCACAAATTTTTCTAGAGAAATAAAATTTTGACAAATTTTTCTAGAGAAATAACATTTTGCAAAATAAGATTTTTTGTTTGGTAGTGTTTTGGTAAAATTTAATTTTTTGTGGCTCGGATGGCAACAGTGCTCAGGATTGATTTTCAGTCAATCGGTATGAGGTCTAAAATCAATATTTTTGCATATCAAAGTTATTATACCCTTACATCTGAACGAAACAAGGATCGACTTGATACTAGTTGTTGCTATTGATATAGTTCGAATAGTCAAATAGGCCATATCGGAACACATTTCGGTATAGCCCTGCTGTTAGCAGACTCTTAGAAGAGCAAATTTCATCCTATCTCATTTCAAAGTGATAACTGATGTCATTATAAACTCTCCAACAACGTATGTACATTGTTTTTAATTAATAGAACATTTTTGAGTATGAAATATCTGTATAATTTAGATTTTTAAACTGACAATTATATGACATGGAATCAATACCAAAATCCTTAAAGGAAGATTAAAATCTTTGGATACCAAAAATTTTTTTGAATGTATAGAAGATAGGAACATCATTTTATTAGACCTTTGTATGAATGGTACAAGTATATGTCGTTATTTGTCCACATGGATCCAACTCATAAAACCAAAAGACTAATCATCTCTGTTTCCTACATTTCCTTTCAACCATGGATACAATGAATATTTTTTTCAATAACCACTTACGCTTCTGTTTTCCACCCAAAATATTTTCAATTCTTAACCGATTTCTCTCTGGGAAATTGTAAATCCTATTGGAAATAATGCAAGTGTAGAGTATCAAACTTAATAAAGGCGTGACAATTTTCCACATCGAAATAAAATTCCCTCTGAGATGAATGGAATTTTGTATGCAACAGATGGTGGGTAAATTCTTCTTTATGTAATTGAAAGAGCTTTTCCGTCCAGTCCCAAATGGAATGAATGCTTGCAATTTTTGTTTTCATTTTCGTGTTTTTTGTTTACTTACCTCTTTGTCATGGTATTGGAATATAGTAGACATGGCGCCGATAGAATGCAGCTTAAAATCCATATTAAAGCCAATATGATGCGTACTTTCCTCCTTGAAGTCCTTCGCTTTAATGGATGCACAATGGCAATATACCTGCGAGGGGTGTGGGGGGAGGTAGAAAAAAAAAACAAATGGATTTTATGTCACAAACTGTTTACATGATTTATTGCAGGTTCCCTATACGGGGTCTGGGAGTTGAACAAAACATAAGTAATCAACTGTGACTCCATAAATTTCGCACCGCAAAACCGACATGAGTTGATTTGTGTGCTAAGGTGATGATGTTAATGTGTGGTTGGAGTATGAGGCATTACTAAAATTCTATTGTATGGTCGGAAGTTGTTGAACAGTGGTTTATTTTGCTAATGATGAGTTAAAAATATTCTGAAGTTAGTAGAAAGTCGGCCAGGGACGACTATATCATATCCTAAACCTTAATTTATGCAATAGAAGATAACATTGCACCAACTTTGAATATTATCGGTTAGTAAATAAGGATATTATGGTCACATTTATGCAAATCGGGTCATACATATATATGAAAGCTATATGTTAATGTGAACCGATTTGGATGATATTTGGTTAATTTTTTTTTTTTTTTTTTTTTTTTTAATATTATTTATTCATGATAATTCAATACAATGTTAACAATTTATTGCCCCAGCGCCTTATAGGCTTATAGAGGCTAATCTGACAACTAACTAAAGCTCAACTATTATTTATTAATTATCTGAATATTCAAATTCACAAAAATTCTTCTAGATTTTCTCTAATATACTTTTTCAATTTATCTTTAAAAGTAGATATTCCTGAAATATTCTTCAGACTGCGAGGTAAAGTATTGTAGTGACTTGGTCCAGCATATCGAATTCTTTGCTTCGTTACTTCCAACCGACATCTTACTGTTTTTATATCATTTGACTGCCTTGTATTTCGTCCAC
The DNA here is from genome assembly GCF_050003625.1 of Haematobia irritans. Classification (NCBI taxonomy): domain Eukaryota; kingdom Metazoa; phylum Arthropoda; class Insecta; order Diptera; family Muscidae; genus Haematobia; species Haematobia irritans. The sequence continues at coordinate 25,481,378 of NC_134397.1, forward strand.
TACTCATAATTGTTCTTTGAAAAATGTTCGTTCTTCCACCGACTCCATTCATTACTTTGAACATGTAGAGCAATAATCCTTGCTTATATAATCCATATACCGGAATTACATTTTTAGCTTTATACTTTTACAAATCATATGAAGAGTATCTCAAAGACAAGTTATATACAAGCTTCAAGGCCTTATTTTGAGAACGTTGTAGTGCTTGTAACGCATTCGTATTTTTGCAGGCATAAATTATTGGCAGATAAGAAAGATGAGAATTTATTAGCGCCATGTAAATCATACTTTTTACTTCTATATTTAGCTTGTGTTTGAATTTATATAAAACCCCAGTAGCTGATGTTACTTTGGATCGTACAGATTCTATATGCATATCCCACGACATATTATGATTTAAAGTGATTCCCAAGTACTTTACATGTTGGGACTCATGAATTGGTACACCATCGACTAGAATGCACATTTCATCATGATTACTTCTTGCATGAGGTTTGAATCGTATAAATGTTGTTTTGCTAGAGTTCAACACTAATTTATTGACTCTACCAAACTCGGATAATAAGGCCGCATCGTATTCAATTTGTGTTTTAAGTACAGTGCCGTGATTGTAGTAATAAAATAAGCAAACGTCATCTGCAAATAAATATAATTTTCCATTGAAGCCTATTCTTTTCATGTCATCTATATATAGTTTAAATAACAAAGGTCCTAAGACGCTTCCTTGAGGTACACCGTAACGTATTTCCCGAAGATCGCTTTTAGAGTTGTTAATTTGCACATATTGATATCTTCCTTGTAAGTAGTCAGAGAACAGTTCAAGAGTTTTATCTTTTACTCCAAAATTTTCAAGTTTTCGGATCAGGATATCATGTTCAACCAAATCAAAAGCTTTTGAACAATCAAAGAAGACTCCTGCAACACCTTTATATGCCAAGTCAATTCCATTGTCCATAATATTGATTACCACATCTTCAGTACCAGAACCCTTTTTGAATCCAAATTGTCTTTCATAAAACATATCATGTTCAATTAGGTATTTAGAAAACTGATTAAATATCAACTTTTCAAAAATTTTGTCTATTACAGAGAGAAGCGATATAGGACGAAACTCTGTTATGTGTTTTGCTCCGGCGTTCTTTTGTATTGGTACAATTTTATGAATTTTTAAAACATTGGGATATTTACCAACTTCAATCATATCGTTAAAAATGTTTACCAATATTTCAGCCAATAATGATTTATTTGACAATAACATCTTTGATTGTATGTTGTCATGACCAGCGCTTTTTTTAATTTCAAGAGATTCTAATACCTCCCCTCCATTTCTCGTTTAGTTATAGTCTGAAGAGTAAAACTGTAGGGTGATTGTACCAGCGTACGAAAGCAATTGATGTCATCATTATTATATTGGGGTATATTATTTTTCAAAGCTGCAACAGATTCAACGAAATATTTATTGAATGCATTCGCTTTTTCACTATCCTCGATGACACATAATCCACTTTCAGTTACAACTTCGTTAAGCTGCTTTTCTGATCGTCCCAGTTGTTTATTGAGAAAGTTCCATATCTTTTTTATGTCACCATTACACCTTCCCAAGCTATTCATATAATATTCATTCATAAGAATACTGTTGCAATTTTTTATTACTTTGCTTAATCTTTTAAGGGTTGCATAATATTGATTTTTATCTCCCGATTTTCTTCTCTTCTTTAAAATTTTATTTTTCCAACGAATCAATGATCTGAGATTATCTGTAACCCAAGGGGTTAATTTTTCTCGTATACTAAGCGAGGCTTCGTTAACAGTTGTGCTCCTTTCCGCAGCTGAAGAAATAATTTGTAAGTTAAAACCATAGACGGTAATTTTGGCCTAAATTAGAGTAAGATCGGTTAATAAATAAGGCTATAATTACAACTTTTTGGAAAATTGGGCAATGTCCATATACGAGTATGTTAAAGTTATATCTGAATTTATACCGATTCCGATAATTCTCTGCAGGTATAGTAAGCACTATAGAAGATTAAAGTTTGCAAATTTGTGTAACCTTGGTTAATAAACACAGTACAACAACTCAATTCTGAGAATAGTATGTGAAATTATACCCAAAAAGAATAATTTCTGCATCATTCGTTTTGTCTTCTTAACTGCCGAAATAGTTTTAATATCGATTTAAAGTTACCACAAGCGTCAACTTCTGCTAGCATGGATATTGCCAATAATTGAAAAAATGTTCTGAATTTTGTTTTTATGCATATTATAATATTGCATATTATTTTATTTTCATAAAGTTTTTATAAATTAATTTTTTTTGCATGAAAATTTTTTATTTTTATTCTATTTTTTGAAATTCATACCATTACTCAATTGCGAATAAAAGCTAAACGCGTGCATCGATTTTCATGATTTTTGTCTCATTTTGCTCATAGGTTATGTGACTTAGAGAAAAAGTAACTACAATTGAAACTTATTTCCGTTTTGTATTTTTTTATGACCGGAATCCTGCGAATAAAATGTTGACAATATTTTTTACAAAAATAAAATTTTGACAACACTTTCTATAGAAATAAAATTTTGACAACATTTTCTATAGAAATAAAATTTTGACAAAATTTGCTATAGAAATAAAATTTTGACAAACATTTTTTATAGAAATAAAATGGTGACAAAATTTTCTATAGAAATAAAATGTTGACAAAATTTCTATAAAAACAAAATGTTGACAACATTTTCCATAGAATTAAAATCTCGACAAAATTTTCCATAGACATAAAATTTTGACAGAATTGTCTATAGAAATAAAATGTTGACAAATTTTTCATAAAATTTGAATTTGAATATAATAGCATTATATATATACTTAAAAGGATTATTTTCGCCTTATGACATGCACGATTGCCACTCCAAAAATAATCAATCAATTTTGAGAACATTTTACCAAAAAGCTAGCAAGCAAAAAATTTATTTTGCAAAATTGTATTTCAGTAGAAAATTTTGTCAAAATTGTATATATGTGGAAATTTTTGTAAAAATTTTATTTCTATAGAAAATTTTGTTAAAATTTTATTTCTATAGAAACTTTTGTTAAAATTTTATTTCTATAGAAAAATTTGTTAAAATTTTATTTCTATAGAAAAATTTGTTAAAATTTTATTTCTATAGAAAATTTTGTCACAATTTTTAATCGTAGAAAATTTTGTCACAATTTTTAATTTGTAAAAAAATTTTTGCAAAATTTTATTTCTATAGAAAATGTTTGCAAAATTTTAATTTTATACAAAATGTTTGCAAAATTTTATTTCTAAAAAAAATTTTGTCGAAATTTTATTTCTGTAGAAAATTTGGCAAAAATTTTATTTCTCAGCCAATGCTTCTTTCTCTTTTCATCATACATTTACTGTATGATTAAAATAAACAATAAGTAAATAAATAATTTTATTTCTATAGAAAATATTGTCAAAATTTAAAATCTATAGAAAATTTTGTAAAATTTCATTTCTGCAAAATTTTTTTGCAAAATTAGAAATACAATAGAAAATTTTTGCCAAAATTTAATTCTTTAGAAAATGTTTGCAAAATTTTACTTCTATAGAAAATGTTTGTAAAATTTTACTTCTATCGAAAATTTAGTCAAAATTGTATTTCTATGGAAAAATTCTTTCAAATTTTTATGTCTACAGAAAATTTTGTCAATTTTTATACCTTGCGTCACACTGTGGAACAGGGTATTATAAGTTAGTGCATATGTTTGTAACACCCAGAAGGAGGCGAGATAGACACATGGTGTCTTTGGCAATAGTGCTCAGGGTGGGTCCCTGAGTCGATATAACCATGTCCGTCTGTCCGTCCGTCTGTCTGTGAATACATTTTGGTGATCAAAGTCTAGGTCGTAATTTAAGTCCAATCGCCTTCAAATTTGGCACCTGTTCCTAATTTGAGTCAGAATAGAACCCTATTGATTTTGGAAGAAATCGGTTCAGATTTAGATATAGCTCCCATATATATCTTTCGCCCGATATGCACTAATATGGACCCAGCAGCCAGAGTTTATACCGATTTGCTTGCAATTTTGTGCAAACATAACACTTAATCGTATAGTCAAGTGTGCAAAATTTGATTGAAATCGGTTCAGATTTAGATATAGCTTCCATATATATCTTTCGCCCGATATGGACTTATATGGCCCCAGAAGCCAGATTTTTAGCCGATTTTGGTTGAAATTTTGCACTAGGAGTACAATTAGTAGTATAGTCAAGTGTGCAAAATTTTATTGAAATCGGTTCAGATTTAGATATAGCTCCCAAATATATCTTTCGCCCGATATGGACTAATATGGTCCTAAAAGCCAGAGTTTTGGCCCAATTTGGTTGAAATTTTGCACAGGGAGTAGATTTAGCATTGTAGCTATGCGTGCCAAATTTGGTTGAAATCGATTCGCATATATATCTTTCGCCCGATATGCACTTATATGGACCCAGAAGCCAGAGTTTTATCCCGATTAGCTTGAAGTTTTGCACAAGGAGTACAATTGGTAGTATAGTCATGTGTGCCAAATTTGATTGAAATCGGTTCAGATTTAGATATAGCTCCCATATACATGTGATTCTTATTTCGGCAAAAATGGTCTAAATACCCAAATTTTGTAAATTTTTTTTTTAAAAATCGCCGCTGCTAAGTCGAAAACGTGTAAAAATAACTGTAATTTTCCTATACTTGTAATACATAGCTATTGACCGATAAATCATAAATACACTTTTGAAAAGTTGCCTAAAAATTGCTTCCGATTTAAATGTTTTCCTTATTTTTTACTAACAATGTGGGTGGAACCTCAGGGGATTAGACTGAAATTTTAAGTCTACAGTTTTTAGGAAGTCTAACAAATTTTGTCCAGGTCGAGTCAGATGTACGTAAACGCATGTATAGGGGAACAGAAATCTTTATATAGCATCCAACACATTTGACGGATTTGATATGGCGAAAATGTGGATCTACAAAGTGGTGCAGGGTATAATAGAGTCGGCACCGCTCGACTTTAGACATTCCTTACTTGTTTTTTTCTAAAGAAAATTCCGTCAAAACTTTATGTCTATACAAAATTTTGTCGATTTTTTTTCTAAGCAAAATTTTGTCAAAATTTTATGTTTATAGAAATTTTTGTCAAAATTTTATTTCTTTAGAAAATTTTGTCAACATTTGATTTCTTAAGAAAATTTTGTCCAAATTTTATGTTTTGTCAAAATTTTATTTCTATAGAAAATTTTGTAAACATTTTATTTTTGTGGAAAATATTGTCAAAATTTTATTTCTATAGAACATTTTTGCAAAATTTTATTTCTATAGAAAATATTGTAAACATTTAATTTCTATAGAACATTTTTGCAAAATTTTATTTCTATAGAAAATTTTGTGAGAATTTTATTTCTATGGAAACATTTGTCCATGTAAAATTCATTACTTCTGGCCCCATTGTGTAGCACTTTTCGTCTTCTTATAAAAACATTATCATTCCTTTTTAACTACGCGTTGGCTGGGCTCCTATGCCGAAAAATATCAGAAATATCGTTTCTTAAATGGTAATCGTTTTTTCTTTTTATCCTCAAACCACTGTTCATCCAATTAGCTTTCACAAAACTTCACCAACTTGTTACAGAATCCCCCAAAACAAAAAAACAAGAAAAACACTTTCACGCTTACCTATCGAAGGATATGGCCACCAAAGTGAATACGGATGTTGAGACCGTTACATTTGCCATAAAATTATTGATGGTGCAATAAATTGTGCCAAATGGCCAGTCGGAATTGAGCATGAATATGAAATTGAAAATACAATTCAGTGATGACATGAGCAAATCGGCAATGCTCAGATTCAGTAAAAAGAAATTTGTTGCTGTTCTCATGCTCCGATGACCTGAAAAGGTTCAGACATAAAAGTGATTGATTAATATTGGCCAAAAATACATAAATACACACAAAAACTTGAAGTAGAAAAACAAAACTTTTACAAAACATTTCGCTTAGTAATAAAATTTATTATATACTGATTTCACAATGGAGTATAAAAATTAATCGATATGAACTGTCATTGACATAGTTATTTTTAGGTCTAAACTCTTATGTAGGTGGGCAAAAAAGTTTTTTTCGTATTTGTAATTAAACTTCAACTCATTCTTCATATTTATTATTAACTTTATTGAAATAAATATTTGTAACATTGTGGTCGACTAACTTTTGTTTTTTTTTTGGTAGAGACTTTAGCCATCTGCACTGAAAAAATATTGTCATGAGGCCAAAGATTTCATGTCCTTGAGGCCTTCAAAAAATGGGAGATGTTTTGCAATACTTTATTTTAAGGACGATTTATAGTTGAAACATAGCATGCTTTCTACTTGAAATCCGAATCTGAATTTGAAAATTTATGTTGTCGGTAACATAATTTTAAAAGATTTTGATAACATATAAGGAAAAAACATGAAAAAAAAAATAATTCAAAAATTTTTCTTAAATATATAGAAATAAAATTTTGACAAAATTTTATATAGTAATGAAATTTTGACAAAATTTTCTACTGAAATAAAATTTTGACAAAATTTTCTATTCAAATAAAATGTTGGTAATATTTCCTACAGAAATAAAATTTTGATATAATTTCCTATAGAAATAAAATTTTGCCAATATTTCTACAGAAATAAAATTTTGACAAAATTTTCTACAGAAATAACATTTTTACGAAATTTTCTATAGAAATTAAATTTTGACAAAATTTTCTACAGAAATAAAATTTTGACAAAATTTTCTATAGAAATAAAATTTTGATAAAAATTTCTACAGAAATAAAATTTTGACAAAATTTTCTATAGAAATAAAATTTTTACAATATTTTCTATAGAAATTAAATTTTGAGAAAATTTTCTATAGAAATAAAATTTTGATACAAATTTTTATAGAAAAAAATGTTGACAACATTTTCTATAGAAACAAAATTTTGACAAAATTTTCTATAGAAATAAAATTTTGATATAATTTTCTATAGAAATTAAATTTTGACAAAATTTTCTACAGAAATAAAATTTTGAGAAAATTTTCTATAGAAATAACATTTTGATAAAAATTTCTATAGAAATAAAATATTGACAAAATTTTCTACAGAAATAAAATTTTTACAATATTTTCTATAGAAATTAAATTTTGACAAAATTTTCTACAGAAATAAAATTTTGAGAAAATTTTCTATAGAAATAACATTTTGATAAAAATTTCTATAGAAATCAAATATTGACAAAATTTTCTACAGAAATAAAATTTTTACAATATTTTCAATAGAAATTAAATTTTGAGAAAATTTTCTATAGCAATGAAATTTTGATACAAATTTTTATAGAAAAAAAAAATGTTGACAACATTTTCTACAGAAATATAATTTTGACTAAATTTTCTACAGAAATAAAATTTTGACAAAATTTTCTACAGAAATAACATGTTTAAGAAATTTTCTATAGAAATAAAATATTGACAAAATTTTCTATAGAAATAAAATTTTGACAAAATTTTCTATAGTGCTAAAATTTTGAGAACAATTTCTAGACTTTGGGTATTGTGGGCATTTTTGAGATTTCATAAATCTTATTTATATGGGCTTAGTTGGGATTTGCGACAAAAAGTGCTGGCTTTATTTGAACTCTCTATCATATGGCCTTAACACCTTGAAATGAAACTTTCAAGAAAATAATCCTTTTTTCTAAATCGCTGCTTTATTCACTTTTAAAGCCTTGTTGACAATTTCCAGTTTGTTTATGACCATGTTGACATCCAAGAGAAATGCATCCCAACAAATAATAACTCTTGGTATGTCTCGTGCCATGATTGCACAGTTTCTTCTATGAGATTTGTTAAGTGAATGCAAGGATTGTGTGTTTACTTCAGTTGCTTTCTATCCGGCTATCTGTTGAATTTTTCAGGAGAAAAATGGTAATACTTTGAATCAAGGACAAATACGTGTCCCGTGGTATGTGCAACAATGTCCAGTACTTGTGTTGTGACCAAATTTAATAGAAACGGGGAATTATGGAATCTACTATTCACGGTAGACTTGTTCTTGCTACATGATGACAAATTTATTCATTTTCTGTTCTATTGTAGACGATGTCAATTTTTTATTTTCAAAAAAAAAATCCTTTTTCTGATTTTTTTTTATTTTCATAGAAAATTTTGTCAAAATTTTATTTCTATAGAAAATTTTGTAAAAATTTTATTCCTATAGAAAATTTTGTCAAAATTTAATTTCTATACAAAATTTTGTCAAAATTTTATTTCTATAGAAATTTTTGTCAAAATTTTATTTCTATAGCAAATTTTCTCAAAATTTTATTTCTATAGAAAATTTTCTTAAAATTTTATTTCTATAGAAAATTTTGTCAAAATTTTATTTCTATAGAAAATTTTATCAATTTTTTTCTATAGAAAATTTTATAAAAAATTTATTTCTATAGAATATTTTGTCAAAATTTTATTTCTATAGAAAATTTTGTCAAGATTTTATTTCTATAGAAAATTTTATCAAAATTTCATTTCTGTAGAAAATTTTATGAAAATTTTATTTCTATAGAAAATTTTATGAAAATTTTATTTCTATAGAAAATTTTATGAAAATTTTATTTCTATAGAAATTTTTCTCAAAATTTTATTTCTTGAGAACATTTTGTCAAAATTTTATTTCTTTAGACAATATTGTCAAACATTTTTTTTCTATAGAAAATTTTATTTCTATAGAAAATTTAGTAAAAATTTTATTTCCGTAGAAAATTTTGTCAAAATTTTATTTCTATAGAAAATTTTGTCAAAATTTTATTTCTGTAGAAAATTTTGTCAAAATTTTATTTCTGCAGAAAATTTTGTAAAAATTTTATTTCTATAGAAAATTTTGTCAAAATTTTATTTCTGTAGAAAATTTTGTCAAAATTATCAATTTTTTTCTATAGAAAATTTTGTCAAGATTTTATTTCTATAGAAAATTTTATCAAAATTTCCTTTCTATAGAAAATTTTATCAAAATTTTTTTTCTATGGAAAATTTTATCAAAATTTCATTTCTATAGAAATTTTTCTCAAAATTTTATTTCTATAGAAATTTTTCTCAAGATTTGATTTTTATAGACAATTTTGTCAAAATTTTTTTTCTATAGAATATTTTGTCAAATTTTTTATTCTATCGAAAATTTTTTTTCTATAGAAAATTTTGTCAAAATTTTATTTCTATAGAAAATTTTGTCAAAATTTTATTTTTATAGAAAATTTTATCAACATTATTTTTCTATAGGATATTTTGTCAAAATTTTATTTCTATAGAAACTTTTGTCAAGATTTTATTTCTATAGAACATTTTTATCAAAATTTCATTTCTATAGAAAATTTTATCAAAAATGTATTTATGTAGAAAATTGTATCAAAATTTTATTTCTATAGAACATTTTTTGAAAATTTTATTTATATAGACAATTTTGTCAATTTTTTTTTCTATAGAATATTTTGTCAAATTTTTTTTCTATAGAAAATTTTGTCAAAATTTTATTTTTAAGGACATTTGTTCAATATTTTATTTCCATAGAAAGTTTTGTCAAAATTTCATTTCATAGAACATTTCATAGAACATTTTTTAAAAAATTTATTTCTATAGAAAATTGTGTCAAAATTTTATTTCTGTAGAAAATTTTGTCAAAATTTTATTTCTATAGAAAATTTTATCAATTTTTTTCTATAGCAAATTTTATCAAAATTTTATTTCTGTAGGATATTTTGTGAAAACTTTATTTATATAGAAACTTTTGTCAAGATTTTATTTCTACAGAAAATTTTTATCCGAATTTCATTTCTATAGACAATTTTATCAAAATTTTATTTCTATAGAAATTTTTTTCAAATTTTTTTCTATAGACAATTTTGTCAATTTTTTTTTCTATAGAATATTTTGTCAAATTTTTTTCTATAGAATATTTTGTCAAAATTTTATTTCTATAGAAAAGTTTGTCAGAATTTTATTTCTATAGAAATTTTTGTTAAAATTTTACTTCTATACAAAATTTTATATATATAGAAAATTTTAACAAAATTTTATTTCTATAGAAAATTTTTCAAATTTTTTTTCTATAGACAATTTTGTCAAATTTTTTTTCTATAGAATATTTTGTCAAATTTTTTTCTATAGAATATTTTGTCAAAATTTTATTTCTATAGAAAATTTTTTCAGAATTTTATTTCTATAGAAATTTTTGTTAAAATTTTACTTCTATACAAAATTTTATTTCTATAGAAAATTTTTTAAAAATTTTATTTCTGTAGAAAATTTTTTCAAAATTTTATTTATATAGAAAAATTGCTCTTTCACAATACTGAATTTCAAAAAAAAAAAAAAAAAAATCTTGTTTTTCTCTACCTCTGAAGCAGATGACCTTAAACTCGTGAAATATGTATTTCATAAAGTGTATACTCTTTTTAAAGTATCTGCTTGAGGTCTCATTTACTTTTAAAGCCTTCTTGACAATTTCCTGGTTGTTTACTGACCATGTTGACATCAAATAGAAATGCATCTTAACAAACGTGGATAACCCTCGATTTCTTTCCTGTCAAGATTTCCAAGGATCTTCTATGACATTTGTTGAACGAATGCATGGATTATATCGATGTCTACATTCCAAAGTGCGTTAAGTCTAAAAAGTGAATTTTACAGGAAACAAATTTTGTTTTTTGAAATTTCTCAAACCCCGTATAAAATAGAAATTCCCTTATTTTCGGTCTTAAAATCATATTTTTTTATAAATTTTTGTTAGTATGTACGAACTCAAAATAGTGATAATAGAACATGGCTAAAAATGACTTAGACCACTTTAGACCGAACAAAGCCTTTTGCCATTTTTGGATTGGACATTTTTTAAAATTTTAGACACAGGCTAAGTACAATATTAAACATAGGTTAGGTTAGGTGGCAGCCCGACGTATCAGGCTCACTTAGACTATTCAGCCCATTGTGATACCATATTGGTGAACTTCTCTCTTATCACTGAGTGCTGCCCGATTCCATGTTAAGCTCTATGACAAGGGACCACCTTTTTATAGCCGAGTCCAAACGGCGTTCCACATTGCAGTGAAACTATTAAGAGAAGCTTTGAAACCCTCAGAAATGTCACCAGCATTACTGAGGTGGGATAATCCACCGCTGAAAAACTTTTTGGTGTTCGGTCAAAGCAGGAATCGAACCCACGACCTTGTGTATGCAAAGCGGGCATGCTAACTATTGCACCACGGTGGCTCCCAATAATCGTAATACTTTTGATAGATATAAATTCGAAATGTTGACAGGACGCAATTCACATCAATCCGAATAAAAAACAGCGAACTCCATCAAAACATGCTAAGTCGACTTAGCGTACTCTGGAATGAGGGCATCTATATATTGACTTCAGTTTTATTCCTAGTAGTGCGACGCTAAAGCATCTGTGCATGTTTTCTAGAAAAAAAAAACTTGGTAATTCTTTGAATTGAGGACAAACTCTGGTCAAGTAGCATTTGCAACAATGTCCTGTATTAGAGTTGTTAACAAAAATTGTTGATTTGTTGCAAAGGAAGCATGTTGGTGTTTTTCTTTTTACTTTGATGCGAAATTGTATTACGAAATCTACCCTGTGCTGTTTACTTCCTCTTGCTTCATGCTGAAAAAATTTAGTTATTTACTGTTTTATGCAGTCTATTGCAGACGATGGTCATTTGTTAAAATTTCAACAAAGTTTTATTTTTGATAATGGTCGTTTTTTGGACATTGGAAGATTGTTTTAATTAAACGACTTTTTGAAACGTAATTGTGTAAAATACTCGTAAATATCGGATATTCAATATTCAAAAGATTCGATAACGAAATCAGAAATTATAGGTTGCTTACGTTACGTTACGACAAGTGTTACTTATGTTGCGGTAACACTTGTCAATGGCAACACTTGTCAGAAAGACAGAATAAATACCTATATAAGCCTCTCTAGTTCTTGAGGACTCTCTAGAGTCCTCTATCTATAAATAATTATGTTCCGATATGATTATTAGACAGCCAAATTTCAACCGGATCTGGTGAAATTTGTTCCTCTATATAAGACTCCAGAAATCGGTTTATATGGGGGCTATTTATAATTATGGACGGATATGGGCCAATGTTCGTATGGTTAGAAAAAAACAGAAACTGACATCACGTATCAAATTTGCTTTTCCAGGAGGGCCAAGAAGTAAAATCTGGCGACTGATTAATATGGGATCTATATATATGCCCAGGAAAAGAAAATTGGAACTTGTTCCACAAACATTTCTGTTAAAGCGCATCCCGGAATCCCCATCAATTTTTTCAACTGCCGATGCAGTCTTTTTGGACAAGTCGACAAACATTTCTTTTAAAGCGCATCCCGAGACCTCCTATCGATTTTTTTTTTCACTTCCGATGCAGTCCTTTTGGACAAGTCTTAGAAAGTACGGACCGTTTAGAGTGAAAATTTAAGTTTTGGACAATTAAAATTCGCAAAACGACTATAAAATCGATAAACATAATAAAAAATTCTTCCCCGCTGGGATTTGAACCTGTGTCGTTTGACTTTTTCACATCCATGAAAGTTTTTTTTGAAAAGGTTAAGCAAATTACGATAATTTTTAATTTTTTTTGTTGATTTTTAATGGAAAAATTATATTTATACAAAAACATATGCGAAAAAAAACAAAACAAAATTAAAACGATGTATAACATAAAAAAACAATATTTTTTAGAAAAATATTTAATAAAACAAGTATATACGGCCGTAAGTTCGACCAGGCCGAATCTTATGTACCCTCCACCATGGATTGCGTAGAAACTTCTGCGAAAGACTGTCATCCACAATCGAATTACTTGGGTTGTGGTATCTTAAAACTTCTTAACATCGTTTTCTAAATTGTGAGTTAGTCCATATGATTATGGACTGATATGGACCACTTTTGGCATGGTTCTTGTAGTAATACCTACCGATGGCAAGGTATCTTAACACTTCTTAACATCATTTTCTAAAAGTTATGTATAGGTAAGTCTACAAATAATTACGAATCGATATGGACTTTTGCGCGGTATGTGGAGAGCCAGAATTGAAATATGGGGGTCGCTTATATGGGGGTCGCTTATATGGGGGCTACAATTATGAACTTGATATGGACCAAATTTTGTGTGATTGGGGATCGATTTATATGAGGGCTATATATAACTATAGACCGATATGGACTAATACCTGCATGGTTATTAGAGACCATATACTAACACCACGTACTAAATTTCGCTTATCCACCGGAGGTCAAATCTGGGGATGGGTTTATATTGGGGCTATATATAATTATGGACTGATATGAACCAATTCCTGCATGGTTGTTGGATACCATATACTCATTTAGTACCAAATTTCAACCAAATCGGATGAATTTTGCTCTTCCAAGGGGCTCCGGAGGTCAAATCTAGGGATCGGTTTATATGTAATTATGGACCAATTTAGAACAATTTTTGCATGGGTGTTTGAGGCCATATATTAATACCACGTACCAAATTTCAACTGCATCAGATGAATTTTGGTCTTCCAAGAGGCTCCGGAGGTCAAATCTGGGGATCGGTTTATATGGGGACTATATGTAATTATTTACCGATGTGGACCAATTTTTGCATGGATGTTAGAGACCATATACTAACACCATGTACCAAATTTCAGCCCGTTCGGATGAAATTTTCTTCTCTTAGAGGCTCCGCAAGCCAAATCTGGGGATCGGTTTATATGGGGGCTATATATAATTAATACCGATGTGGACCAATTTTTGCATGGTTAAAGACCATATACTAACACCATTTACCAAATTTCAGCCGGATCGGATGATATTTGCTTCTCTTAGAGGCTCACAAAGCCAAATTGGGGGATCGGATTATTTGGGGACCAATGTGGACCAATTTTTGCATGGTTGTTCGAGACCATATACAAACACCATGTACCAAATTTCAGCCGGATCGGATTATATTTGCTTCTCTTAGATGCTCAGAAAACCAAATTGGGGGATACGTTTATATGGGGTCTATATGTAAAAGTGGACCGATATGGCCCATTTGCAATACCATCCGACCTACATCAATAACAATTACTTGTGCCAAGTTTCAAGTCGATAGCTTGTTTCGTTCGAAAGTTAGCGTGATTTCAACAGACGGACGGACATGCTCAGATCGACTCAGAATTTCACCATGACCCAGAATATATATACTTTATAGGGTCTTAGAGCAATATTTCGATGTGGTACAAACGGAATGACAAAGTTAATATACACCCATCCTATGGTGGAGGGTATAAAAAACAATATTTTTTTAGAAAAATATTTAATAAAAAAAATCCCGCTAGAGATTCTTTATTTTTTCATTCATAATAATAAAGAACATCTCAGGAAGTAGTTATAACGTCATGCCATGGTGTCATTTTAGGCTCATGCCACAAACATTTCAATAAACGTTTTGATGCATCGTGTTCAATGGCATTTGTTGTTGTGGTGTGGTGGCAACAGACCCAGGTTCAACCCCCGGTGGAAGAGAAGTTTTTACAATTTGTTAAAATTAAATAAAAAGAAAATAAAAGTGTAACAAAAAATACTGATAAATATAAAAAGTGAAATTGGAAAACAATTTTTTTAGTTTTTTAAATTTCTTCATCCAAATGAACTTCCAAGGCACAACTTCTAAAGCAATGCAAAATGATCCAAAAATGGAATACTTTCGTCCTATGACAAGCCCATGTAAAATTCATAGGAGATGATCCAAGTTTGCACTACTTCCGGATCCCAAATTGGGGATCCAAACAACTTTTTTGGAAGCTCTTTTGTTGCTGGGTGATTATGGATCAATTTTTGCAGATAAACAACACAACCCCTATTTCAGCTAAAGGGAAATTCATCTTGGGGATGGGTTTCTATGAGGGCTATATATAATTATAGACCAATTTGAGCGTGGTTGGTAGAGATCATATATTGACATCGTGTACCAAATTTTAACAAAACCGCATGAAATTTTCTCATCGAAGAGGCCTCGCAATCCAAATCTGGAGGTCGGTTTGTATGGGGGCTATACCTAAAAGTGGTCTGACGAGGCTCATTTGCAATACTGATCTACATCAATAAGAATTACTTGTGTCAAGTTTCAGGTTGACAGCTTGTTGTTTTTCCGAAGTTAGCGTTATTTTAACCGACGGACGGACGGAGGAGCATCAGAATTTTACAACGACCCAAAATATATACTTTATAGGGTCTAAGACCAATATTTTGATTTATTGCAAACGGAATGATAAGGGTAATATATCGCCCATCCTGGTGGAGGATAAAGGTTAGGTTAGGTGCCAGCCCGACATTTCAGGCTCACTATTCTGTCCATTGTGATACCACAGTGGTGAACTTCTCTCTTATGATTGAGTGCTGTCCGATTCCATGTTTAGCTCAATGACAAGGGACCTCCATTTTTATAGCAGAGTCCGAGTCCTTTTTTATAGCAGAGAAGCTTTGAAATACTCAGAAATTTCACCAGCATTACTGAGAAACCTGAAAACCCTTTTGTATTCGTTCGAGGCATGAATCGAAGCCACGACTCTTTGTATGTCGTTTAGTGACGATCAACCGTTTTCCAATATAAACAAAATGCGATGCTGCCCCATTCTCTTATATAGACCGAAGCTTTCGTCAATTGTGGAATATCGTGTTTCCTCACATATTTCTGATTGACTCTTCCATTATGAGAGGGGATTTCTTTCACCATTTTCCCCAGGTCTCAACATGAGGAAGTCACTTTCGAAGTGACAGTTTGTTGTCAGGACTGTTGGTCCGTTTTCATTATCCATTACATTGTCTAGATTTTTGTTGCTACCCAGATTTTCGATGTCCTCTTGCTGATCTTTGGCTATTTGGCCAGATGCACTATTTTGGTTGATAAATGATTAACATACCGTTCCTTCCGTCTAGCGTATTTTGGCTATGTTGGCATAGAACGGTGGTAACGTGCACATTTCTTCTTCTGCAAAGATATGACCATCTTTGGCTTTCCCGGGTTTGACGGGGTAAATGTATTCGTCTTCATCGTTTTTGGCCCAAACTTTCCTTTCCGCTTTCCATTAGATTTTGCTTGCGTGAGATTTATTTGGGGGCAGTAATTAGTCTTTCCAATAGATTTGAAGGAGGAGTGCTTTTTTGTTTCTCTCCTGGCGTTTTCAGTGTTATGCTCTTCCGGAGATCTTAGCCTCTTTCCCATATGATTGGTTGGAGTTTCAAGTTTTCCTTTCGGAGCATCTTGATTGACGTTCATCATGGTTCATTCTTTTCAACTATCGTCGCTTTGTCCTGCATAATCTCTTCCTTCTCGTCGCCAGTCTTGTGTGTGTCATCGCTGAATCCATCGACATTTTTACTGACCTCGTCGCAAGTTGAGTTTTCCAAGATGGCCAAGATATTGATGCCTTCATTTATATCCAAGTCGAAATCAAATTATTTCGGAGGGCGGATAGGGCCTAATCTCCCCTGAGCCTCGTCATCTCATGGCTTTTTATAACGGCTACGAAACTAGTCTTTCAAGCAGAGATGGTCTGTATCAAACTTTTTTAGGTTTGCGACTGTCGCAAAGTTGTAAACGTCACATACGCGTCGTAAATGTAGAAAAAGTAACAAAAGTCGCAAACTGAAAATACTTTAGTCGCGTCAGCTAGGCAGCGAATTCGATGATATCCAAGACGATGGTATGTGCGAAGAAGTTTCAATTCCTAGGAATGTTCAAAATTGTCCGTTTTAGTCCCCACATTTTCCTTATTGCCTTTTGCACGAGTACAGGGTAACCGAGGATTTTCTCGTCCTTTCTTAGCTTTAAGTTCAGTCTCCTGTCCAATATAACCCCAAGGTATTTTGCACACTCACCAACGGGAATTTCGATACCACCTAAGAAAATAGGCTTGACTTTCACAAATTTCTGCAGAAACTCACAGCGAATGCTGTCAAACTAAATTGAAAAATTTTCAGGATTTCTTCTATTCAAAATTTGGTTTTCTATAGTAGTTTTACGACTTTTGCGACATACGTATTATACCGTCGCAAAAGTCACAGTTTATGACAGGCCAACCCTGCTTTCAAGTAACATTATCTTCTACTATAGGTGCCAAGTTGCCTACACCTATAAAAGCTGTGCTTGTAACTTTTTTCCTCATTAAATTGTATGAGGTCTACGATTGCCTGAACTCGACGCTTCGAGACACGGTCGCCGGCTGTGGGGCACCTGCGCTCTGTACAATAAGATTGTCATCCTTTCATGTGTTGTGTCAGTTTTGGTCCGCAGGGGGCTCTAATGAGCCTTCTGAGATAGATGCACTTAAACATCCATCCTTTCCCCCTATCCGCTACCTGGCTGGGGACACGACCGTCAGGAGACTGAGCACTGAGTAGTTCCACAGTGATGGAACTATGTCCAATTATTTGTCGATGAATTAAAAAAAGCGACCCACTCGACGAAGAAGATGATAAGATACCGGCTATAGCTTCCCACTTTTCCATAGCTTGAGTAGACTAACTGGTCTACGAGTTACGACCCTATCCTTGAGCTCTCCTTAGATTACTCCATGTTTGCAGTAGCCATCAGCGATCGCAGCTACCACATCCATTCCTTCATACGCGTTTACGAGTTGTTCAATAAGGATTTTTTTCTCGTTATAGAACTCGATGCTTGGAAACTAACCACTTTAGGACGATCAATGGAACTTCTTTGAGATCCGCAGATTTTGGTTTCCATTGTGTGGTAAAAAATTAACCTCTTATGGTTTCCCATAGGAGAAAACCAAATTAGGTAACACGTCACCAGCGAAGCAGTCTAATTTTTTTTTGTGCATCGAAAAGCTCTTGCACTTTTTGGAACTTTAATGGCTTTAGTCCAATTTCTTTTTTCAAGATGTGCAGCATACAATCTAAATGGCTTCTTTATAAAATTTTGATCTTATTCTTTTTAATATCATATCCTAAAACAATAGTGGAATCTTTAATTTTTAAATAAATTTCCAATAGATAAATATTCAATTGGCATCATACCTTTCGAAGTTTATTTTCGTACTACAAATGCAAATAAAGTTTTCCCATCCCTGTTTCAGGGAAAATCTCGGACAATGTGTCCCACTGCCATCCTTTGCTTTAAATCCCCAAATTCTTCCTTCCATATAACCTCATGCATATACGTATTTGCATTTTCTTATATTCCTTGTGTTTGTTGAAATGAAAATCCCATGAAATTCTAGATAATGCCACCGTTTTATGGTATTCGTAAATGTTTCTAGCACTAAACAATCGTTTGTTCTTTACACAAATCTATGTTTATGAGATACTTTTCGCGAATTTAATGTGTTTTTGGAATAAGATGGCAATGGCAAATATTTTGATTGTTTTTATTGATATTTCATTTGAATTTCTTTTGGTTTTACAAAACAAATCGCAAGACATTAGCGTAAACCTTTCACCACTACTGTTGAATGGGCTATAACAGTTGTGGCTAACATTATTGTATTTTGTGGAGTCCATCCAACTTTGAATATCGTATTTGTAAAAATGAAATTAGAATATAAATTGTCGTTTTTGGATTTAACCATTTTTTATATACAAGGTTGCTCATATGTATTGTAACCAATTTCAGGTTTTTATCATTTTTAAATCGCTAGTCTTACAGCTGAATGATTTACTTCAGTGAAAGTCCTTCGTATTGTTGACCATCAGTTTGATCTATTGTATTCAGAAATAAAGCTATCGGCGAGGGAATTCAAGCGTGATAGTGTGATTGCTTTATATTTGGTTGAAGAGCCACAAGCGATTATAATTAGAGCCTTCCAACATTTAAATGAGCAAAAAATATTTTGCTTTTATTTTTACTGACAGTGTTGCATCGCGTCCGGAAAATGGTTAAAGAAAAAGGCAACACCATCAGAAATGATACGAAAAGAGAAGGTTAGATTTGATCGAAATCCGCGTCTTAGTGATAGAAATCAAGCTGAGCCTAAGGCGTGAAAGGATGCAACATATAATGAAAAATGAACTAAAGCCATTAAAGTTCCTAAAAGTGCATCGGTGAGCACAAAAAAAAATTAGATTGGAAAAAGCCAAGGAGGTGTTTCGTTTACACGATAGTGGTCAGTTACCGAATTTAGTGTTCTGCGATGTGAAGCCATTTCAAATTGAGCAGTTTCTGAACACGCAAAATGATCGGGGTTACTTGCCAAAGAGATCCTCTGACAATTTACAACTTCGATAGGCAACAGAGGTCAAGCGCCGCCGATGATAATGGTGTGGGCTGCCATAACTGCCAATGATCCCTACCCGCTTATTTCGTCGATCGTGGAGACAAAATAAATGCAGAAGATTATGTCCAAAAGACAGTAAGTAAGACAGCCCTGGGCAGACAAATATTTCCGCTAAAGACAGTGGATATTCTACCTGGACTCAGCTCCATCTCACTCAGCACGCATCAATCAAGAATAGCTTAAACAGAAGGTTCCTCATTTCATTTCTACTTCATAATGGGCAAATTGTATTTCTATACAAAATTTTGTCAAAATTTTATTTCTAGAAATTTATGTCAAACTATCATTTCTATAGAAATTTATGTTAAAATATCATTTCTATAGAATTTTATTTTTCAAAATTTTATTTCAATAGCAATTTTTTTTCAAAACTTTATTTCTATAGATTTTTTTTTTAAATTTTATTTCTATAGAGAATTTTTTCAAAAGTTTTATTTCTATAGAAAATTTTCTGGAAATTTTATTTCGATAGAAAATTTTCTCGAAATTTTATTTCGATAGAAAATGTTGGCAAAATTTTATTTCTTTTAAAAATTTCATTTTTGCTGAATTTTTTTTTCAAAGGTTTTATTTCTATAGAAAATTTTCTCGAAATTTTATTTCGATAGAAAATTTTGTCAAACTTTTATTTCTATAGAAAATTTTTTCAAAATTTCATTTTTGCAGAAAATTTTCTTAAAATTTTATTTCTTTAGCAAACCTTTGCAGATTTTTTTTCTACAGAAAATTTTCTCGAAATTTTATTTTGGTAGAAATTTTTCTTGAAATTTTATTTCCATAGAAAATTCTATCAAAATGTTTTCAACATTTTATTTCTCTAGAAAATTTTTTCAAAATTTTATTTCTATAGAAAATTTTGTAAAAATTTTATTTTTATGAATAATTTTTTTAAATTTTTTTAAAAGTTTATTTCTGTAGAAAAATTTGTCAAACTTTATTTCTATAGAAAATGTTTTCAAAATTTTATGTTTGTAGAAAATTTTCTCGAAATTTTATTTTGGTAGAAATTTTTCTTGAAATTTTATTTCCATAGAAAATTCTATCAAAATGTTTTCAACATTTTATTTCTCTAGAAAATTTTTTCAAAATTTTATTTCTATAGAAAATTTTGTAAAAATTTTATTTTTATGAATAATTTTTTCAATTTTTTAAAAGTTTATTTCTGTAGAAAAATTTGTCAAACTTTATTTCTATAGAAAATGTTTTCAAAATTTTATGTTTGTAGAAAATTTTTTTCAAAATTGTATTTTGTAAACAACTTTGTCAAAATTTTAATTTTGTAGAATATTTTGTACAAATTTTATTTCAAAATATTACTTTATAGAAAATTTTGTCAACATTTTTTTTTTCTATAGAAAATTTTCTCAAAATTGTATTTCTTAATTTTTTTTTTTCAAAATTTTATTTCAATAGAAAATTTTATCAAAATTTTATTTCAATAGAAAATTTTTTCAAAATTTTATTTCTATAGAAAATGTTGTCAAAATTTTATTTCTATAGAAAATTTTGTCAAAATTTTATTTCTATAGAAAATTTTGTCAAAATTTTATTTGTATGAAAAATTTTGTCAATATTTTATTTCTATAAAAAATTTTGTCAAAATTTTATTTCAATATTTTATTTCAAATTTTCTCAAAATTGTATTTCTTAAAAAATTTTTTTCAAAATTTTATTTCAATAGAAAATTTTATCAAAATTTTATTTCTATAGCACATTTTTGCAGATTCTATTTCAATAGAAGATTGAAATACCTCTTAGTTGGAGAGAAATGTTTTGCTAAATCTACCTCAAGAATTCTTCCAAATAATTAAATAGTAAAAAATTCTACCAACTATGGTACTTGTGCGTTGGACCCGTTCTAAAATTTCTATGTTGCATTTCCTCTCCATAGATGTCCACCAGAATATCTACGCGTCAATGTCAGATTTGGGCTTATTAAGCTCTCGTATATCAAGTGCGTTACCTTTGGATTCAGAAACCAATTGAAGCCCTGCAAAATACTCAATTTATTTATCTTATTGGGCAATTTTAGTTCTTCTAATGAATAGGTATAATTCTGTCTTTTCCTGGGTCCTGCCCAGTCATATACCATCCTTAGGACCCCTTCTGTTCTCCTGCAGAATGTGTTAGGATACATTCCTTGCAGAAGTATTATAACACACGGCTTCAAAATCCTCTCGTGTACATGTCCTAATTATAATTCCACCTTTTTTGGACAAAGATGATTTTCGAAATTTCTCCTTAATATTGGTAAATTCTATGACCTAAAATTTAGGTTACATAATCTTTGATATTAGGGTCATGTGTTTTTCATTGTATATAGTTTAAATTGCTTATTGTAAAAGAAAGCTATGTTATTTAAATATCACTTTTCAAGAGATCACAAATGCTTTACGACTTAATGTACATTTACGACTTTAATCATTATAAAATTTCTGATAGTTTTCCTCTGGCAATGAAAGGAAACATTTACTAGTATTCCATGGATGTTTAAGAACCTTGAAGAGCAACTGGTAATAAACCAACTGTTTGTTTGTGACAAAATACACTTAGGGTATGGCCACACTAGACAAATATTTGAACAAAAAGGAGTGTCAAACTTTCTTCTTGGAGCACATTCGAAATATCTGAATACTGCTTTTAGAAAATACTGTTATGTAATTTATCCAATATGAGATGAAAAATTGTTTGCTGGTTTTACTGTGGCGACGAATTTTGAGTTTTGTCAAATATTTGCCTAGTGTGACCATTAGCTGCTATATGGTGCATGCTCAAGGATTTATTACCATATGCGAAAAGTTTACCATACAGCATATAATGCAGGTTTGCATTAATGTTCCACGAGCATGGTTGCCGCAGTCGGTGGAATTCTACTATAAATGGTAGATTTTTTACAGATTGATAGAATTCTTGATGTTTTGGTAGATTTTTCAGAATCTTACTCTCCAACTAAGATGTACTTCAATTTTCTATTTATGGAAACACAATTTTGATAATTTTTTCTATAGAAATAAAATTTGGCAAAATTTTCCATAGAAACAAAATTTTGCAAAAATGTTCTGTAGTAATAAAATTTTACAAAAATTTTCTATAGAAATAAAATTTTGACAAAATTTTCTATAGAAATAAAATTTGGACAAAATCTATATATATAAAATTCAATTTATGTTTGTTTATTTATTTGTTTGTTTGTTTGTTTGTATGTACCGAGTTGGCTCCGAAACGGCTGAACCGATTTACTTGAAACTTTCAGAGATCGTAGGGGGCGTTCATGTGGTGAAAATAGGGTACCTCATTTTTTGACACCTGGTCGCGGAGGGGACCTCCCCTTTGTCGGACTTTTTGAAAATTGGACCAAAGTTGACCGATTTGGTTGAAGATTGGGGTTGGCATCTAGACAAAGATCCGCTACTTTTTATTTCGATATTTGGTGGCGGAGGGGGGCCTCTCCTTTGTTCGACTTTTTTTAAAATACAATGAAAAAACTAAAATTCTCTAAATTATCTGAGATTTACAGAGAACATGTGGTGAGGTTATGGAATTAATATGGGGTACCTGATGATTTCATATGCGGACGGGGAGGGGGACCTCCCCCTTGCCCAACTTTTTGAAGCTTGGAACAAAATTATGCGATTTGCTTGAAATTTTCATTGAATGTTGGGGTTGGCATGTAGACAAAAATCCGCTACATTATTTTCCGATATTTGGTCGGGGAGGGGGACCACCCCTTTGCCCAAATTTTGTTTTTTTTTTAAAGTTCAAACAAAACTAAACTCCCCCGACTGAAATTTTACAAAAAAAAAATGGGTTACGAAATTTATATCAGGTTCCTGATTTTTTAATAAAAATAAAGGGCATAGGGAGACATCCGCTTCTCTTAAGTACATACAGAGAAACAATTAAACTTTACCGAGTTACTTGAAATTTACAGAGGACTGGGGAGAGGTCGTAACCTCCGTCAACCGTAATAGTTGATACCTGATTTTGTGATATTTGGACGGAAGAGAGGCCGCCCCTTTAGGCTTATAATTTGCTTGACATTTTCTGGGACGTTTACAAAAGATACGCTTTTCGACATTTGGTCGGGGAGGAGGTCCTCCTCTAAAACTACAAAAAAATTTAAGTTTTCTTGAAATTTACAAAAGCAGTGGGGGAAGGTTATGAACGAAGAGACAACCTTCCTTGCCCCACACTTGAAGGAAAGTTTCAAGAATTTTCAGGGAAGGTTAGGGGTGTCGATATTGTATCGGGGAAAGTGACGTCCCTTTAAAACAATAGAGCAAAATTTAAACATCTCCGATCTACTTGAAATTTACAGGGACGTGGCAGGAGGTGATTAAATTTATACATAATTTTTAAATTAGTATATGATTTTTCGATATCTGGTTGGGGAAGGGGAAAATTGAAATAAACTTTATCGATTTACTTCGATAGAATTTATAGGGACCATTAAGTAGTTGCGAAATTAATATAGGGTACGTGATAGTCCGATATCAGGTCGGAGTGGAGCGAAGGTGGGGAGAGGGTTCCCTTTTGTCCGTTTTTTTTTTCATAAATTGAAAGTAGAGGGTTGTCCGTAAATGGGAACTCGGTACATAATTTTATGATTTTTGTACAGGCTTCTGCCAGACTTCTTTTTAGTCTTCATTTTAGTAAAGAGAGGGTTCCCTTTTGTCCGTTTTTTTTCTTAAGTTGAAAGTAGAGGGTTGTCCGTAAATGGGAACTCGGTACATAATTTTATGATTTTTGTACAGGCTTCTGCCAGACTTCTTTTTAGTAAAGAACTTAAATTTACATGAAATTGGCAGCCAACGTAGAGGGTGCATCATTTTCCAACATTTTAGCAAATGTTAATGTGGTAAATTTTTTTACTACTTTTGCTTTTTCCGATTTATTGTATGGGAAACAGTAATTCTTTGTATGTTATTATAATATAGTGCTTAATTTTCAGATATGTTGAGGAGAAGGATACCTTTCCTTGACAAACCCCACTTAAAATTCACAAGAAATATAGAAGATTGTCCAACTACTTGAATACAGAACATTATTAAAAAAATTTGGAGGAAAGGGTACACCCTCTCCCGCCGTATTTGTACCTATAAACGAAAAATCAAGTAGTCCGATTTGTTTAAAAGAATTGAAATCTTTTCGAATTTGTTTTCAGCACGAAGGATATAGTTGACTAAGTTAATGCAACATGTTCCTCCAAATACGCTTCGGAAGGCGCAGCGAAGCGGGCCGGGTTACGCTAGTCTTCTATAGAAATAAAATATTGACAAAATTTTCTATAGAAATAAAATTGTGACAAAATTTTCTATAGAAATAAAATTTTGACAACATTTTCTGTAGAAATAAAATTTTGACAAAATTTTTTTGTAGAAATAAAATTTTTACAAAATTTTCTATAGAAAAAAATTTTGACAAAATTTTCTATAGAAATAAAATTTTGATAAAATTTTCTATAAAAATAAAATTTTGATAAAATTTTCTATAGAAATAAAATTTTGCAAAAATTCTCGATAAAAATAAAATTTTGACAAAATTTTCTATAGAAATGAAATTTGACAAAATTTTTTATAGAAATAAAATTTTGACAAAATTATCCATAGAAACCAAATTTTGCAAAAATGTTCTGTAAAATTAAAATTTTGACAAAATTTTCTATGGAAATAAAATTTTTACAAAATTTTCTATAGAAATAAAATTTTGACAAAATTTTCTAGAGAACTAAAATTTTGACAAAATTTTCTATAGAAATAAAATTTTGACAAAACTTTCTATAGAAATAAAATATTGACAAAATTTTCTATAGAAATAAAATGTTGATAAAATTTTCTATAGAAATAAAATGTTGCAAAAATTTTCTATAAAAATAAAATTTTGACAAATTGTCTATAGAAATAAAATGTGACAAAAATTTTTATAGAAAAAAAGTTGACAAATTTTTTTATAGAAATTAAATTTTGCAAACATTTGCTATAACATAGAAATAAAATTTTGATAAAATTTTCTATAGAAATAAAATTTTGGCAACATTTTCTATAGAAATAAAATTTTGAAAAAAACTTTCTATAGAAATAAAATATTGACAAAATTTTCTATAGAAATAAAATTTTTACAAAATTTTCTAAGAAATAAAATTTTGACAAAATTTTCTATAGGAATAAAATTTTCTATAGAAATAAAATGTTGACAAGATTTTCTATAGAAATAAAATTTTGACAACATTTTCTATAGAAATAAAATTTTGACAAAATTTTGACAAAATTTTCTATAGAAATAAAATTTTGACAAAACTTTCTATAGAAATAAAATATTGACAAAATTTTCTATAGAAATAAAATTTTTACAAAATTTTCTATAGAAATAAAGTGTTGATAAAATTTTCTATAGAAATAAAATGTTGCAAAAATTTTCTATAAAAATAAAATTTTGACAAATTGTCTATAGAAATAAAATGTGACAAAAATTTTTATAGAAAAAAAAGTTGACAAATTTTTTATAGAAATAAAATTTTGCAAACATTTGCTATAACATAGAAATAAAATTTTGATAAAATTTTCTATAGAAATAAAGTTTTGACAAAATTTTCCATAGAAACAAAATTTTGCAAAAATTTTCTGTAAAATAAAAAATTTTGACCAAATTTTCTATGGAAATAAAATTTTGAATAAATTTTCTGTAGAAATAAAATTTTTACAAAATTTTCTATGAAATAAAATTTTGACAAAATTTTCTATAGAAATATAATTTTGACAAACTTCAAAATACAGTTTTTTATGTGAAGTTAAGTAGATTTCTTTAAATTTTTTTAGACAATTTTTGGCACGAGTGGCAACCATGTCCACGAGTAATCTTTATAGTTTGCCATTTTTATGTATGTTGTTTTTCCACCTTTCTGAATAGGAAAGTTAAAAAAAAACAGTATTTCTATATTTACATTGAATGGTGTATAAATAAATTAAACTTTACAGATAACGAGATGAACTCTAACATAAATGTAATCAATTTATATGAAGCAAGTTTCTGACATTCATTCTTTGGGGATATGTGGTAGCTTTTATTAATGCTTTAAAGCAACATAAAATGTGCAAAGGAAATAAAACGAAGAATTTTAACTTTGTTTTATTAAAAATTCTTCATTTTAAAGTAATTTGTTCTTAATTTTGCATAAATGACTTGTCCAGTACTTTTCTTCTTAGTGAAAGTTGCATTAGCTATTTTAAAATGTATCTATCTTGGTATTATTGGTAATGGGATAATCATGTTTTGCAAACTCATCGCAACTCATCTTCACGATCATCTATCTCGTTATCACTTTGACTAGTGCAAATGCCATCATTTACTCTATCTTACCTGTCACTATCCAGAGGACGATGCAATTGCCAGCAATGGCCACAAACAACATGAAACCAAATACTAAAGCCCATATTGTTTTCTGTTCCCATGGCAGCTCATAAGGTCGGGTGGGTGATGGAAATAGACATTCGATAAGAAAATCTCTGGAATGAAAGAAATGAAATATTGTGTGGTTATCTGTAGAATGCAATGTCCTGAAACGGAAAACCCATATCTACTAAGTTTCGATTTTAGTCCAGTATAATTGGAAAAGTTTTACAATTCAAAAATGACTTCCAGGAATACAAAATTTACTGGATGATTGCAAGAAGATTTTTCGTTCCGGTTAATGAAAAAATATAAGAAGTAAGAGGTACTTCACAAATTTAATACAGAAACACAATTTTAAAAAAAATTTTCTATAGAAATAAAATTTGGACAAAATTTTTATAGAAATAAAATTTGTATAAAATTTTCTTAGAAATAAAATTTTGGCAAAATGTTCCATAGAAATAAAATTTTGAGAACATTTTCTATAGAAATAAAATTTTAAGAAAATTGTATATAGAAATAAAATTTTAGCAAAATTTTCTTTAGAAATAAAATGTTGAGAAAATTTTTTATAGAAATAACATTTTTCAGGAAATTTACTGTAGAAATAAAATTTTGAGAAAAGTTCTATGGAATAAAAATTTGAGAAAGGTTTCTAAAGAAATAAAATTTTGGCGAAATTTTCTATAGAAATAACATTTTGACAATATTTTCTATAGAACAGTTTGACAAAATTTTCTATAGAACAGTTTGACAAAATTTTCTATAGAAAAAATGTTGAAAAAATTTTCTATAGAAAACAATTTTGACAAAATTTCTATAGAAAAAATGTTGACAAAATTTTTTATAGAAATCAATTTTCACAAAATTTTCTATTGAAATAAAATTTGGACCAAAATTCTACAGAAATAAAATTTTGACAAAGTTTTCTGTAGAACTAAAATTTTGACAACAGAATCTATAGAACTAAAATGTTGACAAATTTTTCTATAGAAATAAAATTTTGACAAAATTTTCTATGGAAATAAAATGTTAACAATATTTTCTATAGAAATAAAATTTTGACAAAATTTTCTATAGAAAAAAATGTTAACAAAATTTTCTATTGAATTAAAATTTCGACCAAATTTTCCATTGAATAAAATTTGGACAACATTTTCTATGGAAAAAAATTTTTACAAATTTTTCTGTAGAACTAAAATTTTGACAACAAAATCTGTAGAAATAATATTTTGCCAAAATTTTCTATAGAAATAAAATGTTGACAACATTTGCTATAGAAATAACATTTTGGCAAAATTTTCTATTGAAAAAAATTTTAACAAAATTTTCCATTGAAATAAAATTTGGACAAAATTTTCTATAGAAATAAAATTTGGACAAATTTTTCTATAGAAATAAAATTTGGACAAATTTTTCTATAGAAATAAAATTTGGACAAGTTTTTCTATACAAATAAAATTTGGACAAAATTTTTCGATAGAAATAAAATTTTGACAAAATTTTCGATAGAAATAAAATTTTGACAAAATTTTCTATAGAATATAGAAATAAAATTTTGACAAAATTTTCTATAGATTTTGACAAAATTTTCTATAGGAATAAAATTTGGACAAAATTTTCTATCGAAATAAAATTTTGACAAAATTTTCTATCGAAATAAAATTTTGACACAATTTTCTATGGAAATAACATTTGGACAAAATTTTCTATAGAAATAAAATTTGGACAAAATTTTCGATAGAAATAAAATTTTGACAAAATTTTCTATGGAAATAAAATTTTGACAAAATTTTCTATAGATATAAAATTTTGACAAAATTTTCTATAGAAATAAAATTTGGACAAAATTTTCGATAGAAATAAAATTTTGACAAAATTTTCTATAGAAATAAAATTTTGACAAAATTTTCTATAGAAATAAAATTTTGACAAAATTTTCTATAGAAATAAAATTTTGACAAAATTTTCTATAGAAATAAAATTTTGACAAAATTTTCTATAAAAATAAAATTTTGACAAAATTTTCTATAGATATAAAATTTTGACAAAATTTTCTATAAAAATAAAATTTGGACAAAATTTTCTATAGGAATAAAATTTTGACAAAATTTTCTATCGAAATAAAATTTTGACAAAATTTTCTATGGAAATAAAATTTTGACAAAATTTTCTATAGATATAAAATATTGACAAAATTTTCGACAGAAATAAAATTTTGACAAAATTTTCTATAGAAATAAAATTTTGACAAAGTTTTCTATAGATATAAAATTTTGACAAAAATTTCTATAGAAATAAAATTTGGACAAAATTTTCTATAGAAATAAAATTTGGACAAAATGTTCTATTGAAATAAAATTTGGACAAAATTTTCTATAAAAATAAAATTTGGACAAAATTTTCGATAGAAATAAAATTTTGACAAAATTTTCTATAGAAATAAAATTTGGACAAAATTTTCTATAGAAATAAAATTTTGAAAAAATTTTCTATAGAAATAAACTTTGGACAAAATTTTCAATAGAAATAAAATTTTGACAAAATTTTCTATAGAAATAAAATTTTGACAAAATTTTCTATTGAAATAAAATTTGGACAAAATTTTCGATAGAAATAAAATGTTGACAAAATTTTCTATAGAAATAAAATTGTGACACAATTTTTATAGAAATACATTTTTTACAATATTTTCTTTAGGAATAACATTATCATAAAATGTTCTATTGGAGTAAAATTTTGATAAATTTTTGGTATTTGTTTGGTTTTTTCTCGACTGGAAACCGTGTTTGCAACTGTATCCTATCAGACCACTTTATGGTAAGGCCTCATACAAACCGACCACCGCTACAGGTGATGTACTAACATTGTTTTCCCTCTAACCATCATGCAAAAACCGGGCCATAATCAGCCCCCAAATAACCGATTCACAAAGTTTTGACTTCTGAAGGCTCATGGAGGATATAATTTAATCCGATCCGTTTGAAATTTAACCCTCTAATTGTGGTAAGAAAATTGGTTCATATCGGTTCATAATTTTTTATAGAATCCTGATATAGAATCGGGCAGCACTCATTGATAACAATGAAGGTCATAACTTGTGGTACCACAATGAACTGAATACTTAAAGTGAGCCAAAAATTAACGGGCTACTACAGCTAACCTAAAAAAAAAAACGAAAAGTATTCTTCCTTTAGCCAATCATTTAATTTGTTTTTTGAAGAATGCAAACAGAACTCTTTCGCGCAGCTACCATTGCACATTTGCATGTTTTTTGTTTAATGTCATGGCTTTTATGTGATATTCAAGGGACAACACCATTAACAATGTTGTTGTTACCATTTCATTCTGGGATGAGTGTGAGTGCATATGTCGAGTTCCAAGCAAACTTTCAGTATTCATTTTATATAGCATCTCTTAAAACAAACAAGTTTCAGTCCCAAAGGTGGAAAAACGTCAGGTGATGTGTAGTACAAAAAATAAAGAACGATGATAAATGTTTTTGCAAACAGAAAAGAAAGGGTGAAAAAAACAAGAGAATTTTCAACGAAATGGTTTGGGTTTCGTCGTTAAAACAAATATCATTTCCATACTGACAGCATTTGGCAATAACTTAAAATGCACAGTGGGATAGATAGTTTGCTCCAAAATAATGCCAATAACCATAGTGGATTGTATTCTGGAAAAATCCATTTGCGATAAGAAATATGAAGCAATATTTTGAGCGTGTTATTTATGGTGTTTACGATGCGACGAAAAGGTGCAACATTTTCGAGATTCATTGATTTTCCATAGAAATAAAATTTTGACAACATTTTTTACAGGAATACATTTTTGACAAAATTTCTATAGAAATAAAATTTTGACAAAAATTTCTATAGAAATAAAATTTTGACAAAAATTTCTATAGAAATAAAATTTTGACAAAATGTTCTATAGAAATAAAATTTTGACAAAATTTTCTATAGAACTAAAATTTTACAAAATTTTCAATAGAAATAAAATTTTACAAAATTTTCGATAGAAATAAACTTTTGACAAAATTTTCGATAGAAATAAAATTGCGACAAAATAGAAATTAAATTTTAACAAAAATTTCCATAGAAATAAACAAATTGATAAAATTTATTATAAAAATAAAACTGTGACAAAATTTGGTATAGAAATAAAATTTTGACAAAATTTTCTATACAAATAAAATTGTGACTTAATTCTCTTTAGGTATAAAATTTTGACAAAATTTTTTATAGAAATACAGTTTTGACAAAATTTTTTATAGAAATAAAATGTTGATAACATTTTCTATAGAAATAAAAATTTGAAACCATTTTCTATAGAAATCAAATTTTGACAAAATTTTCTATTGAAATTAAATTTTGGCAAAATTTTCTATAGAAACACAATTTTGACAAAATTTTCTATAAAAATAAAATTTTGACCAAGTAAAATTTTGACAAAATTTTCTATTGAAATAACTTTTTGACAAAATTTTTTATAGAAATGAAAATTTTCCATAATTTTCTATAGAAATAAAATATTGAGAAAATTTTCTATAGTAATAAAATTTTGACAAAATTTTCCATATAACTAAAATTTTGACAAAATTTTCGATAGAAATAAAATTTTGACAAAATCTTCTATAAAAACAAGTATATACGGCCGTAAGTTCGGCCAGGCCGAATCTTATGTACCCTCCACCATGGATTGCGTAGAAACTTCTACGAAAGACTGTCATCCACAAATTTCAACTCACATGGTTGTTAAATATCATATACTACCACCACTTACCAAATTTCAATCAGATCGGATTAATTTTGCTTCTCCAAAAGGCACCGGAGGTCAAATCTGGGGATGGGGTTTATATGGGAGCTATATATAATTATGAACTGTTAGGAACCCATTCCTGCATGGTTGTTGGATACCTTATACTAACATCTCGTATCAAATATCAACCGAATGGGAACAATTTTGCTCTTCCAAGGTGCTCCGGAGGTCAAATCTGGGGATCGGTTTATATGGTGCCTATATAATTATGGACCGATATCGACCAATTTTTTCATGGGTGTTTGAGGCCATATATTAACATCACGTACCAAATTTCAACTGAATCAGATGAATTTTGGTATTCCAAGAGGCTCCGGAGTTCAAATCTGGTGATCGGTTTATATGGGGGCTATATATAATTATGAACCGATGTAGACCAATTTTTGCATGGTTGTTAGAGACCATATACTAACATCATGTACCAAATTTCAGCCGGATCGGATGAAATTTACTTCTCTTAGAGGCTCTGCAAGCCAAATCGGGGGATCGGTTTATATGGGGGCTATATATAATTATGGACCGATGTGGACCAATTTTTGCACGGTTGTTAGAGACCCTATGCTAACACCACGTACCAAATTTCAGCCGGATCGGATGAAATTTGCTTTTCTTAGAGGCATCGCAAGCCAAATTTGGGGGTCTGTTTATATGGGGGCTATACGTAAAAGTGGACCGATATGGCCCATTTGCAATACCATCCGACCTACATCAATAACAACTACTTGTGCCAAGTTTCAAGTCGATAGCTTGCTTCGTTCGGAAGTTAGCGTGATTTCAACAGACGGACGGACGGACGGACATACTCATATCGACTCAGAATTTCACCACGACCCAGAATATATATACTTTATGGGGTCTTAGAGCAATATTTCGATGTGTTACAAACGGAATGACAAAGTTAATATACCCCTCATCCTATGGTGGAGGGTATAATAAAACTGTGACAAAATTTGGTATAGAAATAAAATTTTAACAAAATTTTCTATGGAAATAAAAAAAATTGACAAAATTTTCTATAAAAATAAAACTGTGATAAAATTTGGTATAGAAATAAAATTTTGACAAAATTTTCTATAGTAATAAAATTTTGACAAAATCTTCTATAGAAATAAAATTTTGACTAAATTCTCTATAGGTATAAAATTTTAACAAAATTTTTTATAGAAATACAATTTTGACAAAATTTTCTATAGAAATAAAATTGTGATAAAATTTTCTATACAAATAAAATTTTGACAAAATTGTCTATAGAAGCACAATTTTGACAAAATTTTCTATAGGAGCACAATTTTGACAAAATTTTCTATAGGAGCACAATTTGACAACATTTTCTATAGAAATAAAATTTTCTATAGAAATAAGAATTTGAGAAAATTTTCTATGGAAATAAAATGTTGACCAAGTAAAATTTTGACAAAATTTTCTATAGAAATAATTTTTGACAAAATTTTTCCATAATTTTCTACAGAAATAAAATATTGGGAATATTTTCTATAGAAATAAAATTTTGACAAAATTTTCTATAGAAATCAAATTTTGACAAAAAAGTTATTTAGACGAATAGGAGAGTGTTCTACTTTTATATTCATTTTGCTTGTTCTTGTTTTGTTTTAATAGTGTAGTTTTCCGCTGAGTATCATGATGTAGAAAT
Organism: Haematobia irritans; assembly: GCF_050003625.1. NCBI lineage: Eukaryota > Metazoa > Arthropoda > Insecta > Diptera > Muscidae > Haematobia > Haematobia irritans. The sequence continues at coordinate 25,514,620 of NC_134397.1, forward strand.
ATCTTCGCACATTTAATTTATCCCAGTGTGCAATGAAAGTTTCCACTATGAAGATATTGTGCATTTATCCTACAGCACCCCTTTCGTATATGTGAATAATTTATGGTGACTTATTTTATGCTTGCTTACGCAAAAATTGATTTTCTTTATATTTTCTAATATTGCAGAGCCCATTGTTGGTAATGGCCAAGAATATACAGTTTTTGCGAAATTCAAAAATAAATTTTGAAGAGTTCTCAAAGGCAATATTTAATGGTGGAGAAACATGAGTTTTTAGAAATATGACCGGTATTAGGTTGTGATAAAGCAACATATCCGGATAACTATATGAATATATTATATATTATATTACCGCTGAATCATCTTGGTGTGGATATCAAAATCAAAATGTTATATCGTGCACTTTGTTAGTTTTGCAGAGCGTTGGTGAGAAATGACAATATTGGAGGAACCATTTTCGAAAAAAACCTCATCTTCAGTTATGAGGAAAATTTTCACCACAGAGGGTTTGATAGTATGCAGAATTTTCACATTTAGATGTATCATTATCCAAGGGTCAACTTAAAAAAAACGTGAAGGTATAATGAACTTTTTATGGACTGTATTGGTAACTGGGTTATGGACGATATTTGGTTTCTAAAGTAACATATGATGCCACTTCTCACACAGGTAACGAAACAATGTTTCCTTTTAAGAGACAAAATCAACGGTCGTCTTCTTCCACGTGGATTGATGGATTGAAAACCAGAACAGTCTCTGTGAATAGTGGCTGTCAACGTGAAACTACACTAACAAAAACATGCCCAGTTCCAAAGAGTTTGTCTTTACTTTAATGGTCTTGGTATTATTTCCGAGCCAAAGAAGCGGAGAATTCAAGTAAGGATACTTTTAAATTCTCTTTTAAATTTGGGTTTGCGTACTTGAATCTATGAAGCGAAATTTTAATTTTTCGTTTTTTCTTCATATGCTATCAATGCCCTTTAAAACCATGTTAACTACAAATTCAATTTCCAAATTCAGACTCGATTTCCAGTAGAAACTATCATAGGTTTGTAGTAAAAAAACGTCTTTAAAATAAAGTATTGATAAACATGTCCTATTTTTGAACACTTATTTGCTTTGTAGTCAAAATGCAAAAGGACAACAAATTAGAAAAAAATCATTAGTTTTAAAGATCAAACGACTTCATTGAAAAGTTTATCGGCTTTTGGACAAGGAAACAAACTTTTTATTCGAGACATGCGTCTTCTATCTAAGCAAAATTTGCATTCGTATTGGAAGAACATGAAATCTTTGGCCTCACGACAATATTTTGTCAAAATTTTATTTCTATAGAAAATTTTGTCACAATTTTATTTCTATAGAAAATTTTGTAAAAATTTTATTTTTTACAGAAAATTTTGTCAACAATTTATTTCTATAGAAAAATTTGTCGACATTTTATTTCTATAGAAAATTTCCAAATTCAGGCTCGATTTCCAGTAGAATTTATCATTGGTTTTGAACACTTGTTTGCTTTGTAGTCAAAATTCAAAAGGACAACAAATTAGAAAAAAAATTTCGTTAGTTTTAAAGATAAAACGATTTCATTGAAAAGTTTATCGGCTTTTGAACAAGGAAAAAAACTTGTTATTCGAGACATGCGTCTTCTATCTAAGCAAAATTTGCATTCGTATTTTAAAAACATGAAATCTTTGGCCTCACGACAATCTTTTTAAAAAAATTTATTTCTACAGAAAATTTTGTCAAAACTTTATTTCAATAAAAATTTTTGTCAAAATTTTATTTCTATAGAAAATTTTGTCAAAATTTTATTTCTATAGAACATGTTGTCAAAATTTTAATTCTATAGAAAATCTTGTCAAAATTTTATTTCTATAGAACATTTTGTCAAAATTTTATTTCAAAAGAAAATTTTGTCAAAATTTTATTTCTATACAAAAATTTGGCCAATTTTTTTTCTACATAAAATTTTGTCAAGGTTTTATTTCTATAGAAAATTTTGTAAAAATTTTATTTCTATAGAAAATTTTGTCAAAATTTTATTTCTATAGAAAATTTTGTCAAAATTTAATTTCTATAGAAAATTTTGTCAAAATTTTATTTCTGTAGAAAATTTTGTCAAAATTTTATTTCTATAGAAAATTTTGTCAAAATTTTATTTCTATAGAAAATTTTGTCAAAATTTTTTTTCTATAGAAAATTTTGTAAACATTTTATTTCTATATAATATTTTGTCAAAATTTTATTTCTATAGAAATTTTTTTCAAAATTTTTTTCTATAGAAAATTTTTTCAAATTTTTTTCTATAGAAAATTTTGTCAAAATTTTATTTCTATAGAAAATTTTGTCAATTTTTTTTCTATAGAAAATTTTGTCGAAATTTTATTTCTGTAGAAAATCTTGTCAACATTTCATTTCTGTAGAAAATTTTGTCAACATTTCATTTCTATAGAAAATTTTGTCAAAATTTTATTTCTATAGAAAATTTTGTCAAAATTTAATTTGTGTAGAAAAATTAGTCAAAATTTTATTTCTATAGAAAATTTTGTCAAAATTTTATTTCTATAGAAAATTTTGTCAAAATTTTATTTCTATAGAAAATTTTGTAAAAATTTTATTTCTATAGAAAATTTTGTCAAAATTGTATTTCAATAGAAAATTTTGTCAAAATTTTATTTCTATAGAAAATTTTGTCAAAATTTTATTTCTATAGAAAATTTTGTCAATATTTTATTTCTCTAGAAAATTTTATTAAAATTTTATTTCTATAGAAAATTTTGTCAAAATTTTATTTCTATAGAAAATTTTGTCAAAATGTTATTTCTATAGAAAATTTTGTCAAAATTTTATTTCTATAGAAAATTTTGTCAATTTTTTTTATAGAAAATTTTGTCGAAATTTTATTTCTATAGAATATTTTGTCAACATTTAATTTCTATAGAAAACTTTGTCAACGTTTTATTTCTATAGAAAATTTTGTCAAAAGTTTATTTCTATAGAAAATTTTGTCAAAAATTTATTTCTATAGAACATTTTGTAAAAGTTTTATTTCCATATGTATGGTCTTCTCCCACGTGGTGTCGATGTCATTTTGTACCCGAAATCATTAGATATGTCACCATTGGACTTCATCCTTTGGGGTGGTTGTAAAGGAAAAGGCGTTCGCTGATAAGGCTGAAACAAATGAAGAGCTAAAAACTGTGTTAGTTCGGCACATTAACGGCATAGATTTTCAATAATAACCTAGCATTATCAGAAATGTTGACCAAAGGATAAAGTACACCTTTATCTATGTTCAAATGTTGCAATACCAATTTGGCGTATATATGGTCCCATAGGCATGATTTACAAGAATTCCCATCGAATATAATGCACCATGTAATTTTATTACACACACTGGACTTTAGTGATTTCATGTCATGGAATACAATCACATTCACCATCAAAAATTACTTGCAATGAAAATGACACTCAGTTTAACACATAAATCATACGAACATCCTTGAAGGTTGTAGCAAATCCTTTCCACTTTTAATCAATGTTATCACCCCTAATATTCTAATAACGACATGAAGACAATGAATGCTCGTTTTGATTTTCTATTCTATAGCTACAGCAATCAATGACCGTCTATCTCCTTTTAGGGGGTTGGGGGCGGAGAAAAACGAATTTACTTGAAATTGTTAAACAAAGACTAAGCCAAGAAAATCCTAAACTAACATCTAGACATAAACTAGGACCTAAAACACACATAAACGAGAAAGGATTATTTCTATTCATCTAGTGTTGATGATGATTTCTGTGGATATCCAACGATGCGTATCAAATTGATATCGTAAGCAAGCGTAACGAATTTATGGACAAAAGGGAAAATCAATTTACCAGACATCCGTTTTCTTATATTGCACAATGGGCGATTATTGTTTGGAAAAATGTTCCACGATTTAATCAATACCCAGCAAAAAATTGCAATTTCTTCTAAAGGCACGAATTTAAAAGCACTTCCAAAAATGTCCTCCCAAAAATGTTCTACATTTTAAGCACACAAAAAGTTCGTTTAATTCAAATTATTATAAATTATTATTATATATTAAATTTTAGGTTAAAAACAAAGGATTTAAGAATAATGCTATAGAAGAAAATTTGGACAAAATTTCCTATAGAAATACGATTTTAACAAAATTTTCTATAGAAATAAAATTTTAACAAAATTTTCCATAGAAATAAAATTTTGACAACATTCTCTATAGAATTAAAATTTTGACAACATTTTCTATAGAAATAAAATTTTGCCAAAATTTTCTATAGAAATAAAATTTGACAAAATTTTCTATAGAAATAAAATCTTGACAAAATTTTCTATAGAAATAAAATTTTGACAAAATTGTCTACAGAAATAAAATTTTGACAAAATTTTCTATAGAAATAACATTTTGACAAAATTTTCTATAGAAATAAAATTTTGATAAAATTTTCTATAGAAATAAAATTTTGACAAAATTTTCTATAGGAATAACATTTTGACAAAATTTTTAATAGAAATAAAATTTTGACAAAATTTTCTATAGAAAAAAAATTTTGCTAGATTATGTTTGGCTCGAGTGGCAACCATGATTATGAACCGATATAGACAAATTTTTGTGTGATTGGGGATCGGCTATATATAACTATAGACCGATATGGATCAATTTTGGCATGGTTATTAGCGGCCATATACTAACACCACGTTGCAAATTTCAACCGGATCGGATGAATTTCGCTCGTCCAAGAGGCTCCGGAGTTCAAATCTGGGGATCGGTTTATATGGGGGCTATATATAATTATGGACTGATATGGACAAATTTTTGAATGATTGTTAGAGACTATATACTTATACCATTTACCAAATTTCAACCGGATCGGACGAAATTTGCTCCTCTTAGAGGATCCGCAAACCAAATCTGGGAATCGGTTTATATGGGGGCTATATATAATTATGGACCGATATGGACCAATTTTTGCATGGTTGTTAGAGACCATATACTTACACCACGTACCAAATTTCAACCGGATCGGATGAAATATGCTTCTCTTATAGGCTCTGAAAACCAAATTTGGGGGTCCGTGGTTGTTAAGGACCACATACCAACACCAGGTGCCAAATTTCAGCCGGATTGGATAAAATTTGCTTCTCTTTGAGGCTCCGCAAGCCAAATCGGGGGATCGGTTTATATGGGGCTATATATGATTATTGACCGATATGGACCAAGTTTTGCATGGGTGTTAAAGACCATATACCAACACCATGTACAAAATTTTAGCCAGATCGGATGAAATATGCTTCTCTTATAGGCTCTGCAAGCCAAATTTGGGGCTCCGTTTATATGGGGGCTATACGTAAAAGTGGACCGATATGGCCCATTTGCAATACCATCCGACCTACATCAATAACAACTACTTGTGCCAAGTTTCAAGTCGATAGCTTGTTTCATTCGGAAGTTAGCGTGATTTCAACAGACGGACGGACGGACATGCTCAGATCGACTCAGAATTTCACCACGACCCAGAATATATATATATATATACTTTATGGGGTCTTAGAGCAGTATTTCGATGTGTTACAAACGGAATGACAAAGTTAATATACCACCCATCCTATGGTGCAGGGTATAACAAAGGACTTAATGAAATGCTGAATCCATTCTAGAAAAATTGCGAATTTTTGACAATATTTGTGGTCAAACATTTCAAGAAGCGTTAGAATACATAAAAGACTATAAAAATTATAAAAATTATTTATTTGGCAAAATATCACAAAATTTTTTAATTCACATCCAAAATACTGAATTTGGATCACACCTTAAAAAGGGCCGCAAATTCAGTGCACCGGCTGTTGAAATGGTAGACATTCGTCCCATGACAAGTCCATAATAAATTAATCGCTTCCACGCCAATTTTGCACTACTTCCGGATCCAAAAAGCACATTTTCAGTACTTTTTTGGCGACGCTTTTTTTGCTGGGAAGTTTAATTTATCCCCCATCCTATGGTGGAGAGTATAAGAAGTGCTCAAAATTATAGTATAGGACGATTTAGTACGATTTTATTTTAAGGCATCGATCACAGAACCAAGATTTTCTAAAAAAAACTAAAAAACAAGTATATACAGCAGTAAGTTCGGCCGGGCCGAACCTTAAATACCCACCACCTTGAACCAAATATTAGGGTTTCCTTTGAAATTTCAGGAAGGCTTGAGGACTTGAGGACACTTCCCGAAGATAAATTTAAAGATTTCACCTATGAGGACTATATCAGATTCTGGATTTATAAGAACCATTTTTGTTTGAGTTTTACGGGAATAATTAACATCTCTTGTAAGTCTGCAAGAAAATTATAACATAACGTCTTGATATGAAATCTTAAATCTGCAGAAGTAAAATCTGGAAATTTTGCATTGAGTTTCAAGCAATTTTCATGAGCAGTGCGCCTTCTACACCCTCAAGAAGTGAAGTCGGTCTATATGGAGGCATTACCAAATGGACCGATAAAAACTTAATCCGATACACGTTTTTGTGAGCCTAAAATACCAGAATATTTACAATTTCAGGCAAATCGGATAAAAACTACCTCTAGATTTCCAATTTCAGGCAAATAGGATAAAAACTTCGAATTCTAGAAGCCCAAGAAGTAACATCGGGAAATCGGCCTATATGGGGGCTATATCAAAATATGGACCGATACTCACCATTTTCGGCACACCTCTTTATGGTCCTAAAATACCTCTAGATTTCCAATTTCAGACAAATTGGATAAAAACTACGGTTTCTATAAGCCCAAGACCCCAAATCGGGAGGTCGTTTTATATGGGGACCATACCAAAACATGAACCGATACTCACAATTTTTGGCACACGTATTTGTGGTCCTACAATACCTCTAGATTTCCAATTTCAGGTAAATTGAATAAAAACTGCGGTTTCTATAAGCCCAAGAAGTAAAATCGGGAGATCGGTCTATATGGGGGCTATACCAAAACATGGACCGATACTCACCATTTTTGGCACACCTCTTTATGGTCATAAAATACCTCTAGATTTCAAATTTCAGGCAAATTGGATAAAAACTACGATTTCTATAAGCCCAAGACCCCAAATCGGTAGGTCGGTTTATATGGGACTATATCAAAACCTGGACCGATATAGCCCATCTTCGAACTTGACCTGCCTGCAGACAAAAGACGAGTTTGTGCAAAATTTCAGCACGATTGCTTCATTATTGAAGACTGTAGCGTGATTACAACAGACAGACAGACAGACAGACGGACAGACGGACATCCTTATATCGTCTTAGAATTTCTCCCTGATCAAGAATATATATACTTTATATAGTCAGAAATCGATATTTCGATGTGTTACAAACGGAATGACAAACTTATTATTAATTCAAAAGTGGCACAACATCTCAAAAAGGTGGCACAAAACTGTAAAAAGTGTGGATTTTAGTGGCACAACAAAAAAGTAGCACAAAAGTATCAACGCTTAAACTATAGACACTATAGAGGCACATCGGTAACACTGTTCGGGTAAATAAGCAAGCGATATCTGAATATGAAAAATTTGTACATAAATCAATAGGGATTTTTTAAGTGATAGTCTAGTTTGTGTGGTTTTATCGCATGTGGAAACCGGAGTATCCGCGGATTCTAGGTGAACAAATGACTTACTCTATTAGGAGCAGTGTTACCAGTATTGGGGATTTTTCCCCAAATCGGGGATATTTTTATGTAGATGGGGACAAAATTTTTGAGTTGGGACTGGGGGATTTGGTGGGGAATTTCCACAAAATTTTGGGGATTTTTGTGTGGAAAATTTCGAAACCTGTTCAGTATAATTAATCAGAGTAAGAACTATGATTTATATGAAATTATTTACTTCTTAAAAAAAGTTTTAAAAAAGACTTAACCCATTTCCTGCCATTGTACTCGCTTGAGTACAGAGAATTGGCAACATTTAATATCGCAGAACTTTGTTTATAAATGAAATTAGGCAACATTTCTTTTTGTTTTTATGTTTTTTTTTTTGTGATTTTTTTAATATGTTTTAACTTAAGTTCAGTGTAAATATATAAATGAATTTAACATTTTTTTTATTTTAAATTGTTTTGGCGTGTAATGGGTTAAAGAAGTACATAGATTCTCCAAAATAAACTTTTCTCCACTTTATTCCACGGCATTTATTTGTGTGGTCCAAGAGCTTCTTTACAATTTACTCTTTTTCCTAATAAATTTTTTTTACTATTGTGAAATTATTTCGTAAGGAGTCATCTGCGTACATCACTGATTTTGAAATATCATATCGGGACAATAACGCTTTTTGATCGATAAGCCAATTTTATTTCTTGACTATATGTTGACCGAACTCCCATTTTTATTTCTCGAGCATTTAGACGAGGATTTGCAAAAGATGACTTGATGACTCTTCATACCAATAATTAACTCTTATGGGGGCTCGTATCGGATGATATTTTGAGCACCCGCCTCCTGGTTTTGTGTTTTGAAATCTTCATCTTTTTGTAACTCGCAAACTGGTATAAGAAAAATTGCACATTTTTCTAATTTTTAAATTTTTACGGATTTTCTATAGCAGAGTCTCTTCGCTTACTTTAAAAAAAAGCTTGCCAAAAATTTATTGGGGAATTTTAAATTAAATTGACGATTTTTTGGGATAAAAGCGTTCCATTTTGGGGACAAGAGCCCGGAAAATACTGGCAACACTGATTAGGAGTTCAAATCACTGAGGAGAAGGGAAATCTAAGAATGATTTCTTGTTCCAGGGATCCGTTTGAAAATGGTGACACATCAGGTATGGCCAGGAGTGCGACAATCCCCCTACCATGGAGTATAAATTAACAAAAATGTAAGATCTAATATTGGCAATCAAACAATATGAGCGGTCTTCTTCTTATTCAAAAAAAAGGCCAAAAGTCAACTTTTACCAAAATATTGCCTTTAATGCTCTTTTAACGAAAACATCCACATTGTGTTTCAAATAATCCATAATCTCAGTAATAGGTTTGTTTACTCGATACAAAGCTGCGTAGTAAAACTGGCATTTGAAAGAAAATACTCATCGACACTGCTTCGACATTTGAGTTGTATTAGTTGACTTTATCCTCATGGTCACCAAACTTCAATGCGTTGAACCATCAATTCATAATGAAACTTGAGTACACATCGGTTTGTCCATGGTCGGTATTATATAATAGTCACAAGAAACTCAATAAGTCATCATTATGAAATGAATGAAACGGATTCCGGAAGTTAGAAGATCATAACAAAAGATATTGACAAAAGGAAATTTTAAGAAGAGATATTAAAGGAAAGTCAATCAAAAGGTTGGCTTAATATGGGCAAAATGTGAATAGGCTTCATATACCACATTGTGAAAATATTCAATTAAATTCGAATCAATTATCAGAAATGTAAGAAAATCAATTATATAAGGCCAGACCGAATCATGTGTGCTCTCTACCATAGATTGCGTACGAAATTCTACTAAAGAGTGTCATTGACAATCGAATTACTTGGGTTGTGGTAACAGTTGCCATTGTCAATGTATTTTAAACCTTATTGACATTATCTTTTAAATCTGAAGTTGGTTACAATATATATGAGCTACACTGCATATTGACATTACATTAGGTTTTCTTAGGTGTAGTTGCAGGCTCACTTAAACTGTTCCCTTCATTGTAATACCACAGTGGTTAATTTCTTTCTTATCTCCAAGTGCTGGCCGATTTCATCTTTAGACATCTTTATAAGCGAATTCGAATGTTATTTCATATAACGATGCAACCATTTGGAGAAGCTTTGAAATACAAAGAAAGTTGCGCTGAACAACTTTTGGTCTTTGCCTTTGATCTTTGAGACTAAAGTCCGCTACTAACTCCTCCGTAACTACAATTCCTCTATTGAGAACTTCGGTCCTATACGTTTCATACTGAGACTTCGAGTCTATAATTCTCTGAGAACTTCGGTTTTACAGTTGCTCTACTAAGATTTTCGGGTGTACCGTTCATTTACTAAGACATACGGCTTACCCTACTTAAATCTCGCGTGTACACTTCCACTATTGAGATTTTCAGTTCCAACGCTCCCCTACTAAGACCTCCTAGCTTACAGTTGGCCTACGGAAATCTTCAAGCCCGCCCTATTAAGAAATATGGCATACAGTTTCCTTTATAAGTCATTCGGCCCTATATTTCTCTGAGACTTTCAAGTCTATAGTTCCCCTATTGAAACAGTGGTGTTAAGCGTTCCCCTGGCCTACAGCTCCCTTACTGAGATTTTTGAGCTTAAAGTTCCGCTACTGACACTAACAGACCTACAATTCCCCCATTGACAGCCTCGGGCCTGTATTTCAAGTACTGAAACTTTCGAGTCCAAATTTCTACGAGGCTTTCCAGTCTACTGAGATCTTCGGGTTTAAATTTTACCTACTGAAACATATGACTTACAGTTACCGGGCGGAAATCTTCAGACCTACACTTGCCCTATTGAAAAATATGGCATACAGTGTCCTTTAGGGTCTGTAATTCTCTAAAACCTTCGAATCTACAGTGCCCCTTCTGACAACTTCGTGTTTAATGTTCCCCTGCTGAATACTTCGGCCTTATAGCTCCTCTAGTGACACCTTTGAGCCTAAAGTTCCGCCATTGAAATCTACGGACCTCCATTAGAACTTCGGGCCTGTATTTGACGTACTGTATTTCACTTATTTCTCCGAGACCTTCCAATCTACAGTTGCTCTACTGAGATCTTCGAGTCTACCATTAATCTACTGGACAAAGGGCTTACAGTTCCCCTATTGGGACTTCGAGTCTACAGTTCCACTATTGAGATCTTCAGGTCCAACGCTCCCCTAGCAAGACTTTCGAGCTTAAAGTTCCCATCGAAGATCTTCGGACCAACACTTCTTCTACGGAGTTATATGGCATACAGTTACACTACTGACTCTTTCAGGCCTATATTTTTATGAGACCTTAGAGTCGACAGTTCCGCTACTAAAAATTTCAGGTTCAACTTTACAATGTCTCACATTCCCCACACAGACACCTTCGGATTTATAGTTTTTTCATTAAGGTCTTCAGCCCTTCACTTCCCCTGCAGAGACTTTCGAATACACACATTCCCTACTGACTCTTTCAGGCCCATATTTCTCTCAGACCTTCGAAACAGTTGCTCTACTGAGATTTTCAATGCTAACGCTCCCATACTGAGACCTACAACGTTAGAGTTCCTCTACTAACACCTTGGGGCGTACGGCTTCTTTACTTAGACCTTCAGGCCTTCCCCTAAAGAGACTTTCTAGTCCACAGCTCCTTTACACAGGTATTCGGGCCTATATTTCTGCTGCGGACAAATATAGCTCCTTCGGGCCTATAGCTCCCCTACTGAGGCCTTCGGCCACACATTCTTCTTATTGAGAACCTTACTTCCCATACTGAGACTTAAGGTCCCATATTTCTCTGAGACCTTCGAGTCTACAGTTACTCTACTGAGACCTTCGGGTCTAACGTTCACTTATTGAGACATACGGATTACACATCCCCTACTGAAACTTCAGCTCTAACGCTCTCCTACTAAGACCTTTGAGCTTAAAGTTCCATCGAAGATCATAAGGCCTATTCTTTCCTTACTGAGAAATAGGTCATACAGTTCCCCTACTATATTTCTCTGAGACCTTCGAGTTTACAGTTATCCTTCTGAGATCTTCGTGCTTAACGTTTTCCTGCTGATACCTCCGGGCTTCTTTACTGAAATCTTCAGGTCTACATTTCCCCTATTGAGACTCGCAACCCTACAGCTTAATTTCGGAGACATTTGGACCTATACTTCCCCTATAAGGGATACGCTTACCCTACTGCCCATGTTTCTCCGAGACCTTCCCTATTACTGTGAGACCTTCGAGTCTACTGTTGTTCGACAGAGATTTGCGGGTTCTTCTACTGAGACTATTGAGTTTGCAGTTCCACTATTGATATCTTCAGGTCTAACGCTTCCCTACTAAGACAGTAGAGCTTACAGTTCCGCTACTGATACCTTGGGATCTACAATTCCCATAGTGGGAACTCCAGCCCTTCCCTGCCCATATTTCTCCGAGACCTTCCCTATTACTCTAAAACCTTCGAGTCTACTGTTTTTCAACTGAGATTTTCGGGTCTACTGTTCATCTACTGAGATATATGGCGTACAGTTCTCTTACTGAAGCCTTTGAATTTATAGTTCCACTATTAATATCTTCAGGTCTAACGGTTCCCTGCTAAGACATTATAGCTTATAGTTCCGCTAGTAATACCTTGGGGTCTACAATTCCCATATTGAGAACTTCAGCCTTTCCCGTATTGAAACTTTCGATGCCATATTTCTCTGAGATCTTCGAGTATACAGTTGCTCCAATGAGATCTTCGGGTCTAGTGTTCACGTACCGAGACATATGGCTTACAGTTCCCTTACTGAAACCTTTGGGTTTTCAGTTGCACTATTGAGGTCTTCAGGTCAATGCTCTCCTACTAAGACTTTCGAGCCTACAGTTCCCCTCATGGAGATCTTCAGGTCTACACTTCTCTACTAAGAAATATTCTTCCGGTCTAAGGGATCCCTACTAAGACATTATAGCTTATAGTTCCGATAGTGATACTTTGGGGTCTACAATTTCCATAATGGGAACTCCAGCCCTTCCCATACTGAAACTTTCGGTGTCATATTTCTCGGAGACCTTCGAGTATACGGTTGCTCTAATGAGATATTCGGGTCTAGTGTTCACGCACCGAGGCATATGGCTTACAGTTCCCTTACTGAAACCTTTGGGTTTTCAGTTGCACTATTGAGATCTTCAGGTCAATGCTCTCCTACTAAGACTTTCGAGCCTACAGTTCCCCTCATGGAGATCTTCAGGTATACACTTCGCTACTAAGAAATATTCTTTAGGTCTATCGGTTCCCTACTAAGACATTATAGCTTATAGTTCCCCTAGCGATGCCTTGGGGTCTACATTTCCCATATTGGGAACTCCAGTCCTACCCATACTGAAACTTTCGGTGTCATATTTCTCGGAGACCTTCGAGTATACGGTTGCTCTAATGAGATCTTCGGGTCTAGTGTTCACGTACCGAGGCATATGGCTTACAGTTCCCTTACCGAAACCTTTGGGTTTTCACTTGCACTATTGAGATCTTCAGATCGATGCTCTCCTACTAAGATCCTTCGAGCCTACAGTTCCCCTCATGGAGATCTTCAAGTCTACACTTCTCTACTGAGAAATTTGGTACACAGTTTCCCTACTCAGACTTTCGGCCCTATATTTTTCTGAGATAGTTGGCCTACTGCGTTCTTTGGGTCTAAAATTCCCCAGGCTTACAGTTCCCCTACTGACACCTTCAGGTCTACACTTCCCCTACTGAGACATTCGAACCTACAGCTCGCCTAGGAGATATTCGGACCTACACTTGCCTATATGGCATACAGTTTCCCTACTGAGTATTTCGGGCCTATAAGTCTCTGGGACCTTCGAGTCTACATTTGCCCCACTGAGATCTTCGGATTTAACATTCCCCAGGTTTACATTTCCCTTACTGACACCATCAGGTGCACACTTTCTCTACTGAGACTTTGGAGCTTACAGCTCCCATACGAAGATATTCGGATCTATACTTCCCCTATACATTTACCCAACAAAGTCTTTCAGGTCTATATCCCTCTGAGATTGTGGAAAACTTCATTGGCTAAATTTTAATGAAATGCGGCAAGAATATTATATAGGCATTTGTATATGCGTGAGCGGAATTAAAAGAAAAAACAAACATTATTTTCAATCCAAAATTGCCAATTAAAAACTGGGTTCTCCATGGTCGATTTTTATTTTTTTCTGCTTCTACTCATATGTGATTTATCAACAACCGAAACACACCAATAGTAAGAAACATAATTGAATTTTAACAGCATTAGAAGCATAAACCTCCATTTGAAATTTTACAAACGTGCTTGGTGCTTAATACAGCCCATTTAATGTCGTCTCTCTTGTCCTTCGTACACTCCTCTTTGTTCGTTCGAATGATAAAAATGTCATAACTCTGGAAACATTCGACCTCCTGTCACGGACAAGTGGCGATTTAAATGACATTAACAACTGGTTCTACCCCCATGGAATAATAACAATTCCAGCATTGTTGCACGAAACCATTGATGGAGGGAAGAACAATTAGACATTGTTATTCCAAGTTGATGAGGAAAAAGGAATTCCTGGGAAATGGTAGTAGCATTGTAATAGGATGTGATCTTTTCACTTTAACCCAACGCGCTTACATATTTACCGCCCTCCAAATGAATAGCCACCATTTCAAAGGCTATTACTGGGAAATCCATTGTCCGTTTATATTGAGATTTTCAATAGAATTCTCTGTGGTCTTGGGAAAATTGAAAATTACGGGAAATTCGCTGGTTCTATTTTCATTCATTGGTGGATTTTATAAGCATCTCAATAATGAAAAGGGGATTCCATTATGAAAGAGTAATTTTCCCCACAGCTTTTCACAAAAACGTCAATGAAATTTAAAGATGAAACTGATTTCTAACAAAATGACTTGCAAACACGGTTGCCACTCGTGTCAAAAATAATCTACAAAAATTTGGAGAAAATTTTACCGAAAACAGCCAAATAAAAAATCTTTTTTGCAAAAAATTTTTCCTATAGAAAATTTTGTCAACATTTTATTTCTATAGAAAATTTTGTCAAAAAAATTCTACAGAAAATTTTGTCAAAAAAATTCTATAGAAAATTTTGTCAAAAAAAAATTCTATAGAAAATTTTGTCAAAATTTCTATTCTACAGAAAATTTTGTCAAAATGTTATTTCTATAGAAAATCTTGTCAAAATTTTATTTCTATGGAAAATTTTGTCAAAATTTTATTTCTATAGAAAATTTTGTAAAAACTTTTTTTCTAAAGAAAATGTTCTCAAAATTTTATTTCTATCGAAAATTTTGTCAAAATTTTATTTCTATAGAAATATTTGTCAACATTTTATTTCTATAGGAAATGTTGTTAAAATTTTATTTCTATACAAATTTTTGTCAATATTTTATTTTTATAGAAAATCTTGTCAAAATTTTATTCCTATAGAAAATTTTGTCAAAATTTTATTTCTATAGAAAATTTTGTCATCATTTTATTACTATAGAAAAATTTGTCAAAATTTTATTTCTATAGAAAAATTTGTCAAAATTTTTTTTCTAGAGAAAATTTTGTCAAAATTTTATTTCTATAGAAAATTTTGTCAAAATGTTATTTCTTTAGAAAATTTTGTCAAAATTTTATTTCTTTTGAAAATTTTGTCAATATTTTATTTCTATAGAAAATTTTGGAAAACGTTTATTCTATAGAAAATTTTGCAAAAATGTTATTCTATAGAAAATTTGGAGAAAATTTTACCGAAAACAGCCAAATAAAAAATCTTTTTTGCAAAAAATTTTTCCTATAGAAAATTTTGTCAACATTTTATTTCTATAGAAAATTTTGTCAAAAAAAATTCTACAGAAAATTTTGTCAAAAAAATTCTATAGAAAATTTTGTCAAAAAAAATTCTATAGAAAATTTTGTCAAAATTTCTATTCTACAGAAAATTTTGTCAAAATGTTATTTCTATAGAAAATCTTGTCAAAATTTTATTTCTATGGAAAATTTTGTCAAAATTTTATTTCTATAGAAAATTTTGTAAAAACTTTTTTTCTAAAGAAAATGTTCTCAAAATTTTATTTCTATCGAAAATTTTGTCAAAATTTTATTTCTATAGAAATATTTGTCAACATTTTATTTCTATAGGAAATTTTGTTAAAATTTTATTTCTATACAAATTTTTGTCAATATTTTATTTTTATAGAAAATCTTGTCAAAATTTTATTCCTATAGAAAATTTTGTCAAAATTTTATTTCTATAGAAAAATTTGTCAACATTTTATTACTATAGAAAAATTTTTCAAAATTTTATTTCTATAGAAAAATTTGTCAAAATTTTATTTCTACAGAAATTTTGTCAAAATTTTATTTCTATAGAAAATTTTGTCAAAATGTTATTTCTTTAGAAAATTTTGTCAAAATTTTATTTCTTTTGAAAATTTTGTCAATATTTTATTTCTATAGAAAATTTTGGAAAAAGTTTATTCTATCGAAAATTTTGCAAAAATGTTATTCTATAGAAGATTTGTGATGTACCTCTACGTTGGAGAGGTACGTACCCGTGCTTGCAAAGGTTAGGAGATAGGGAAGACTTTTTGTTATATTTGTGTTGCGAATACCTATATATTTTTTGCTTTATAATTTTCATATAGCTCTCTATTATGCCGCCTTATAATTTCTGCAATCACATTACTACATTTCATGTAAAATTAAAGCTTAATTCCTGGAATTTCTAAGCCAACCAATAATAGCCTTTGTACTCAACACCGGATATTTGTCTTGCCATTTAATGACGACCATGGACAAAGAGAGACCAGTGTACTCTTGCAATGTTAATCTCGTAATGGTTTGATTTACTTAGCCATTCTGTCTAAACGGAAGCATGTCAACTCCTTAGCGTGCAAATAAAAGTCAATGGGCGTAAATTCATTTCCTGCTGCTATTGCCCATAATTGTAGTTGGTTTAATTCTCCAAAAGAAACTTGAATTTATTTAAGTGTCAACACATTCGTTTACTTATTTCCTTGTGGTAAAAAAAGATGTAGATGACAATGTTGTTATGAAACCCATAAATGTCGTCTTAAGTAAATTTAGTAAAACGAATTAAAGTTTTTGTAAGGTATTAAGTGTCAGCGAAGCAATGATTACCATAGTGAATTTATCAAGCATAAGGCATAATGTTCATAGGAAAATATAGATAAGAAATTGTGAACTTTTAGGCCTTACAAAGTAGCTGATATGTATTGGAACCAACTTTAGGTCCCTAATAGTCTAAACCGCTCATCTGAAAGTTAACAGATCTATTCCATTAAAGATACTTTTATTTTTTATTTGCTCTATTGAGATCTTCAGATCTAACGCTCCTCTATAAACATCTGCAAGGTTACGTTCCCCCTTCAAAGATAACATGAAATTTACAGCTCTTTTACTGAGTCCTTCAGGCATACGCTTCCCCTACAGAGACTTTAGCAGATCTTCGGACCTAAATTTCTCCTACGCAGAAATATAGCTACTGCGGGCCTCCTACTAAGACCTTTGAGGTACAGTTCCGCAACTGATACTTGTGAGCAAAGAATTCCGCTATTGAGACTTTCGGGCCCATATTTCTCTGAGACTTTCAAGTTTATTGTTGCTCTACTGAGATTTTCTGGTCTAACGTTCATCTGAGACCTTCGGTTTTATTGAGATCTTAAGGTCTAACGCTCACCTACTAAGATACTTGAGCTTATAGTTCCCATCGCCAAAAAAAAATTGTCAAAATTTTATTTCTATAGAAAATTTTGTCAAAATTTTATTTCTGTAGAAAATTTTGTCAAAATATTATTTTTACAGAAAATTTTGTCAAAATTTTATTTCTATAGAAAATTTTGTCAAAATTTAAAGAAAATTTTATCAACATTTTATTTTTAAAGATAATTTTATTTTTATAGTGAATTTTGTCAAATTTTATTTCAATAGAAAATTTTGTCAAAGTTTTATTTCTATAGAAAATATTGTCAAAATTTTATTCCAATAGAAAATTTTGTCAAAATTTTATTTCTACAGAAAGTTTTGTCAAACTTTTATTTCTAAAGAAAATTTTGTCAAAATTTTATTTCTATAGAAAATTTTGTCAACATTTTTTTTCTATAGAAAATTTTGTCAAAATTTTATTTCGATAGAATATTTTATCAAAATTTTATTTCTATAGAAAATTTTGTCAAAATTTTATTTCTATAGAAAATTTTGTCAACATATTTTCTCTATAGATAATTTTATCAAAATTTTATTTCTTTAGAAAATTTTATCATAATATTGTTTATATAGATAATTTTGTCAAAATTTTATTTTTATAGCAAATTTTGTCACAATTTTTGTTTCTATAGAAAATTTTGCAAAATTTTATTTCTATAGAAAATTTTGTCAAAATTTTATGGTTATAGAAAATTTTGTAAAAACTTTATTTCAATAGAAAATTTTGCCAAAATTTTGTTTCTATAGAAAATTTTGTCAAAATTTTATTTCTATAGAAAATTTTATCGAGATATTGTTTCTAAAGATAATTTTGTCAACATTTTATTTCTATAGAAAATTTTGTCAAAATTTAATTTCTATAGAAAATTTTGTCAAAATTTTATTTCAATAGAAAATTCTTTAAAAATTTTATTTCTATAGAAAATGTTATCAAAATTGATATATAGATAATTAAAGATAATTTTCTTTTTATAGAAAATTTTGTCAAAATTTTATTTGTATAGAAAATTTTGTTAAAATTTTGTTTCTATAAACAATTTTGTTAAAATTTTGTTTCAATAGAAAATTTTGTCAAAATTTTATTTCTATAGAAAATTTGTCACATTTGTATTTCTATAGAAAATTTTGTCAACATTTTATTTCTATAGAAAATTTTGTCAAAATTTTATTTCTATAGAAAATTTTGTCAAAATTTTATTTCTATAGAAAATTTTGTCGAAATTTTATTTGTATAGAAAATGTTGTCAAAATTTTATTTCTATAGAAAATTTTGTCAAAATTTTATTTGTATAGAAAAAGTTGTCAAAATTTTATTTGTATTTAAAATTTTGTCAAAATTTTATTTCTATAGAAAATTTTGTCAACATTTAATTTCTATAGAAAATTTTGTCAAAATTTTATTTATATAGAAAATTTTGTCAAAATTTTATTTCGATTGAAAATTTTAAAGAAATTTTATTTCTATAGAAAATTTTGTCAAAATTTTATTTCTAAAACAAATTTTATCAAAAGTTTATTTTTATAGAAAATTTTGTGCAAATTTAATTTCTATAGAAAAGTTTGTCTATATTTTTTTTCATTAGAAAATTTTGTCAAATTTTTATTTCTATAGAAAATGTTATCAAAATTGATGTATGGATAGTTATAGATAATTTTCTTTTTATAGAAAATTTTGTCAAAATTTTGTTAAAATTTTGTTTCTATAGGAAATTTTGTGAAAATTTTATTTCTATAGAAAATTTTGTCACATTTTTATTTCTATAGAAAATTTTGTCGAAATTTTATTTCTGTAGACAACTTTGTTAAAATTTTATTTCTTAGACAATTTTGTCAAATTTTTATTTTTATAGAATATTTTGTCAAAAATTTTATTTCTATAGAAAATTATGTCAAAATGTTATTTCTATAGAAAATTTTGTCAAATTTTTATTTTTATAGAAATTTTTGTCAAAATTTCATTTCTATACTGAATTTTGTCAAAATTTTATTTCTATAGATTATTTGGTCAATATTTTCTTTCTATAGAAAATTTATCAAATTTTTTTTCTATAAATGATTTTGTCAAAATTTTATTTCTATAAAAAAATTTGTCAAAATTTTATTTCTATAGAAGATTTTGTCAAAATTTTATTTCTATAGCAAATTTTGTAAAAATTTAGTTTTTATAGAAAATTTTGTCGAAATTTTATTTCTATAGACAATTTTGTCAAAATTTGATTTTTATAGAACATTTTGTCAAAATTTTATTTCTATAAAAAAATTTTATCAAAAGTTTATTTTTATAGAAAATTTTGTCAAAATTTAATTTATGTAGAAAATTTTGTCAACATTTTATTTCAATAGAAAATTTAGTGAAAATTTTAGTTCTATAAAAATTTAGTCAAAATTTTATTTCTATAAAAAATTTTGTCAAAATTTTATTTCGATAGAGAATTTTGTCAAAATTTTATTTTTATAGAAAATTTTGTCAAAATTTTATTTCTATAGAAAATTATGTCAAAATTTTATTTCTATAGAATATTTTGTCGAAATTTTATTTCTATAGAAAAATGTTATCAAAAGTTTATTTTTATAGAAAATTTTGTCAAAATTTAATTTATGTACAAAATTTTGTCAACATTTTATTTCAATAGAAAATTTAGTCAAAATTTTAGTTCTATAAAAATTTAGTCAAAATTTTATTTCTATAAAAAATTTTGTCAAAATTTTAGTTTTATAGAAAATTTTATCAAAATTTTATTTATATACAAAAATTTATCAAAAATTTATTTCTATAAATAATTTTGTCAAAAATTTATTTCTATAAAAAATTTTGTCAAAATTTTATTTCTATAGAAAATTTTGTCAAAATTTTATTTTTATAAAAAATTTTGTCAAAATTTTATTTCTATAGAGAATTTTGTCAAAATTTTATTTTTATAGAAAATTTTGTCAAAATTTTATTTTTATAGAAAATTTTGTCAAAATTTTATTTCTATAGGAAATTATGTCAAAATTTTATTTCTATAGAATATTTTGTCGAAATTTTATTTCTATAGAAAAATAAAATTTTGTCAAAATTTTATTTTTATAGAAAATTTTATCAACATTTTATTTCTATACAAAAATTTATCAAAAATTTATTTCTATAAATAATTTTGTCAAAATTTTATTTCTATAAAAAATTTTTTCAATATTTTATTTCCATAGAAAATTTTGTCAAAATTTTATTTTTATAGAAAATTTTGTCAAAATTTTATTTCTATAGAAAATTTTGTCAAAATTTTATTTCTATAAAAATTTTTTTCAAAATTTTTATTTCTATAAAAAATTTTGTAAAAATTTTATTTCTATAGAAAATTTTGTCAAAAATTTATTTCTATAGAAAATTTTGTCTAAATTTTATATCTATAAAAAATGTTGTCAAAAATTTATTTCTATAGAAAGTTTTGTCAAAATATTATTTCCATAGAAAGTTTTGTCAAAATTGTATTTCAATAAAAAATTGTGAAGTACCTCATAGCTGGAGAGGAATATTTTGCAAACTCTACAAAAAATCTACTATTGTTGGTTAGGTTAAAGTGGCAACCCAATTAAGTTTCAGGCTCACTTAGACTATTCAATCCGTTGTTGGTAGAATTATACCAATTGTGACAACCGTGAACAAAACCCAACCAATTGAAAAGTAATTTTTCCTTTCCCTATCAATGTCTTTCGCAAAAGTTTCCATCTTGCCATCCATGGCCGAGGGTACCACAAACTCGACCCTATTGATATGATTTAATTCCATTGTTTTATTTTATTTATACAAAATTCTTAGATACATTTATCATACAAATTAAATTCTTAAACAAATTGCAAACTAATCTCTACAATAAAACAAAGTTTACTCTTTTCAATTTTTCTTGTTTTACTTGTTATGATTTTATTTTTTGTGCTACAGACATTCATCTTCTCTGCACCCCTTCCATCTAAGCAATTCCATAACAACAAAAGAGAGGCACATTTATAAAGATGTCAGAAGATAAAATGTTAAAAGCATTATCATAAAAATTCATATGAATATCGTAGTTATCTTTGGAAATAATTTTCTTGGAATTGAGAAAGTTTTTAAAAACAGGAATGTCGCCACAATATGTGAATACAAAAACAAGCGAACACCATGGAAACATAAAATTATGTTTTTCATTTCGGTATTCATTCAGGCGTAAATGATTGCATCATAAAAAATAAAATGAAGAAAATAATCCTAATTGTTCCTCAGTTTAATTTAAGATAGGATAAATCACTCAGAATGTTCACAAAAGCTTGTGGTAAATTGAATTTGAAAAAAGCATAAAAGAAACATAAGATAAACTTGATTTTATCCATGTGTGCATCTTTATTTGCAAACATATATTTTATGGCTCGAATTAAAGGCAAATCAAAAAGAGTCGAAAGTTGGCCGATGCCGAATCTTATGTATCCTCCACTGATATAGTGTGCATGGTTGTTGCTATTCCAGGAGGCTCCAGAAATCTCAGTTAAATTAAAGATTATTTCTTCAAATGAAAAATATTTTGTCATTACTAGGACAATCTTTTTTTTCAGTGTAAACAAGACGAAATCAATGCAAAACTCCGAACTTAGGTCAATATATTTTTCAGAGTACATAATATGAAATTCTTGCCAAACTCCCACGTTGACTTTTTATTAAAAAAAATCTTATCTCTGAAGATGGAAGAAAAATATAAAACATATGTTTTGCTCTAAGTTAATTAATGAATTAATTATATTCTCATTAACATTAATGTCAGATTTCGTTTCCTTTTGGACAAAATTATATTTGTTCATATTAAGTTTGACACCATAGAGAAAACCTTCTTGTTGATGAAAGATGCGAATACAGAGTCGGAAACAAGGGGAGGGGATATTCGCATGACTTAATGATTTCATACACATTACAAGAGATAATCCAAAGCAAAAAAATCCCTCAACTAAATATGCAAAATTCTCCAAATAAGTATTAGACCATTTTTATACCCTCCACCATAGGATGGGGGTATATTAACTTTGTCATTCCGTTTGTAACACATCGAAATATTGCTCTAAGACCCCATAAAGTATATATATATTCTGGGTCGTGGTGAAATTCTGAGTCGATCTGAGCATGTCCGTCCGTCCGTCCGTCTGTTGAAATCACGCTAACTTCCGAACGAAACAAGCTATCGACTTGAAACTTGGCACAAGTAGTTGTTATTGATGTAGGTCAAATGGTATTGCAAATGGGCCATATCGGTCCACTTTTACGTATAGCCCCCATATAAACGGACCCCCAAATTTGGCTTGCGATTGCTCTAAGAGAAGCAAATTTCATCCGATCCGGCTGAAATTTGGTACATGGTGTTAGTATATAGTCTCTAACAATCACGCAAAAATTGGTCCATATCGGTCCACTTTTACGTATAGCCCCCATATAAACGGACCCCCAAATTTGGCTTGCGATCGCTCTAAGAGAAGCAAATTTCATCCGATCCGGCTGAAATTTGGTACATGGTGTTAGTATATGGTCTCTAACAATCATGCAAAAATTGGTCCTCATCGGTCCATAATTATATATAGCCCCCATATAAACCGATCCCCAGATTTGTCCTCCGGAGCCTCTTGGAGGAGCAAAATTCATCCGATCCAGTTGAAATTTCGAACATGGTGTTATAATGTGGTCTCTAACAAACACGCAAGAATTGGTCCATATCGGTCCATAATTATATATAGCCCCCATATAAACCGTTCCCCAGATTTGATCTCCGGAGCCTCTTGGAGGAGCAAAATTCATCCGATCCGGTTGAAATTGGCAACATGGTGTTAGTAAAGGGTGATTCTTTTGAGGTTAGGATTTTCATGCATTAGTATTTGACAGATCACGTGGGATTTCAGACATGGTGTCAAAGAGAAAGATGCTCAGTATGCTTTGACATTTCATCATGAATAGACTTACGATCTGCCACAACGTCGAATTTTCAGTGAATGGGCCCTAGAAAAGTTGGCAGAAAATCCGCTTTTTTATCGACAAATTTTGTTCAGCGATGAGGCTCATTTCTGGTTGAATGGCTACGTAAATAAGCAAAATTGCCGCATTTGGAGTGAAGAGCAACCAGAAGCCGTTCAAGAACTGCCCATGCATCCCGAAAAATGCACTGTTTGGTGTGGTTTGTACGCTGGTGGAATCATTGGACCGTATTTTTTCAAAGATGCTGTTGGACGCAACGTTACGGTGAATGGCGATCGCTATCGTTCGATGCTAACAAACTTTTTGTTGCCAAAAATGGAAGAACTGAACTTGGTTGACATGTGGTTTCAACAAGATGGCGCTACATGCCACACAGCTCGCGATTCTATGGCCATTTTGAGGGAAAACTTCGGAGAACAATTCATCTCAAGAAATGGACCGGTAAGTTGGCCACCAAGATCATGCGATTTGACGCCTTTAGACTATTTTTTGTGGGGCTACGTCAAGTCTAAAGTCTACAGAAATAAGCCAGCAACTATTCCAGCTTTGGAAGACAACATTTCCGAAGAAATTCGGGCTATTCCGGCCGAAATGCTCGAAAAAGTTGCCCATAATTGGACTTTCCGAATGGACCACCTAAGACGCAGCCGCGGTCAACATTTAAATGAAATTATCTTCAAAAAGTAAATGTCATGGACCAATCTAACGTTTCAAATAAAGAACCGATGAGATTTTGCAAATTTTATGCGTTTTTTTTTTAAAAAAAGTTATCAAGCTCTTAACAAATCACCCTTTATAAGGCCGCTAATAACCATGCCAAAATTGGTCCATATCGGTCTATAGTTATATATAGCCGATCCCCAATCACACAAAACTTGGTCCATATCGGTTCATAATCATGGTTGCCACTCGAGCCAAAAGTAATCTACCAAAATTTTATGTTTATAGAAAACATTGTCTAAATGTTATTTCTATAGAACATTTTGTCAAAATTTTATTTCTATAGAAAATTTTGTCAAAATTTTATTTCTGTAGAAAATTTTGACAAAATTTTATTTCTATAGAAAATTTTGTCAAAATTTTATTTCTATAGAAAATTTTTTCCAAATTTTATTTCTATAGAAATTTTTTTCCAAATTTTATTTCTACAAAAAATTTTGTCAAAATTTTATTTCTGTAGAAAATGTTGTAAAAAGTTTATTTCTATAGAAAATTTTGTTAAAATTTTATTTCTATAAAATTTTTTTTTTTTGTCAAAATTTTATTTCTATAGAAAATTTTGTCAAAATTTTATTTCTATAGAAAATTTTGTCACAATGTTATTTCTTAGACAATTTTGGCAAAATTTTATTTCTATAGCAAATTTTGTCAAAATTTTATTTGTATAGAAAATTTTGAAAAAATTTTATTTCTGTTGAAAATGTTGTAAAAATTTTAGTTCTATAGAAAATTTTGTCAAAATTTTATTTCTATAGAAAATTTTGTAAAAACTTTATTTCTATAGAAGATTTTGTAAAAATTTTATTTCCATAGAAAATTTTGTCAAAATTTTATTTCTATAGAAAATTTTTTCCAAATTTTATTTCTATAGAAATTTTTTTCCAAATTTTATTTCTACAAAAAATTTTGTCAAATTTTGGAAAAAGAAAAAAAAAAAGAAGAGGAGGCACGCTCAAAATAAACCCAGCCATGTGAATTCAAATCGATGATTTGACAGTGGCATAGGAAAAGAGATATGTTTGTTTCGAATTTATTTCGGCATAAGCCGGCTATCAATGTAAAACCTTTTTTCGGAGGGTTCAAGTGTGGTTTTTGTTGGGTTTAATAAACTGCCTGAATTTATTCTGATAATTGGTTGATAGTTTTGCTGCAAGTAGAGGATGCTGATGAGGAATGTGGTAATTCCGAAACGTGCGTCCATCCAACCATCTTGCAGTCTATAGGGCTTTGCCCAAATAAATTTGACAAACATTCTTTTCCTCTGTTGGTTAAGCTACAATTGTAGTTTAGTCAATGTATGGTTTTAAGCTGAAATAAAAAACAACAACAATGCTTAAAGAACAAAACCAACAATAACAAAACAAAACAAAATTTTATTTCTGTAGAAAATGTTGTAAAAAGTTTATTTCTATAGAAAATTTTGTTAAAATTTTATTTCTATAAAAAATTTTATTTTTTGTCAAAATTTTATTTCTATAGAAAATTTTGTCAAAATGTTATTTCTTAGACAATTTTGGCAAAATTTTATT
Source organism: Haematobia irritans (assembly GCF_050003625.1). NCBI lineage: Eukaryota > Metazoa > Arthropoda > Insecta > Diptera > Muscidae > Haematobia > Haematobia irritans. The sequence continues at coordinate 25,540,281 of NC_134397.1, forward strand.
TCTACAGAAAATTTTGTCAAAATTTTATTTGTATAGAAAATTTTGAAAAAATTTTATTTCTGTTGAAAATGTTGTAAAAATTTTAGTTCTATAGAAAATTTTGTCAAAATTTTATTTCTATAGAAAATTTTGTAAAAACTTTATTTCTATAGAAGATTTTGTAAAAATTTTATTTCCATAGAAAATTTTGTCAAAATTTTATTTCTATAGAAAATTTTGTCAAAATTTTATTTCTGTTGAAAATTTTGACAAAATTTTATTTCTATAGAAAATTTTGTCAAAATTTTATTTCTATAGAAAATTTTGTCAAAATTTTATTTCTATAGAAAATTTTTTCCAAATTTTATTTCTATAGAAAATTTTGTCAAAATTGTACTTCTATAGAAAATGTTGTCAAAATTTTATTTTGTCAAAACTTTATTTCTATAGGAACTTTATAGAAAATTTTGTCAAAATTTTATTTCTATAGAAAATTTTTTCCAAATTTTATTTCTATAGAAAATTTTGTCAAAATTGTACTTCTATAGAAAATGTTGTCAAAATTTTATTTTGTCAAAACTTTATTTCTATAGGAACTTTAAACTTAATTATATACGTTTTTTATCGGCCCTTTTGTAGTTTAATATATATCACGTATGGACTATGTGGTATATATTACGTTGTTAGGAAGATTTAAGATACCTTGCCATCGGCTTCAGTAGAAGTTTCTACGCAATCCATGGTGGAGGGTACATAAGCTTCGGCCTGGCCGAACTTACGGCCGTATATACTTTTTTTTAGTTCCTTTTTTATTTTTAATGCAAAAATTCAATTTCAGTGAATTTGAAAATAATTTTTTTTTAATCGAAAATAGTATTAACATATTTACATTTTAAGGGTAATGTGCACTGTCTCTTTTAAGATATAGAAAAAATTCTTACGTCTTAAAATTTTAACCGAATTCAAGTTGGTTGAATTTAAAATATCATAACGCAGTTTTGAACAATATGTTTTTCTGGAAAATCTTTAGTACTTCTGTGTAAACTGAAACCAAAATGGAAAGAAAATTGAAATGAAATTTTGCCCGAAAATTCAAAAACTAGTCTGGTAATTCATTTTTACCTGAAATAAAAAGAATGTTGCTAAAAAATTTGTGTATTGTAAAAATATCTCTATGCTCTAGTATAATCAAATCTATGTTTAATGAGCACTGTATCTTTTAAGATAAATCACTATTTTGGCAAAAAAAAGCGTAAAAAAGCAAAATTTTGAAACAAAATTGTTTTTACCATTTTGCATATAATTATATTTTTTTTGGAGGAATCGGTATTCTTGAGCATTTAAAGATTAAGGAAAATTTGCCTTAACGGAAGGACGTAAATTTTAAATATTCGTTTTTTAAATTAAAAAAAATATATTTTTTTTTAATTAATATTTTTTTTATTTAAATGAAATTTGTCATTAAATTGTGTAAATTGCTTATACTAAAATTTAGGTTGTATACTCTTTCATATTATGTAAATAGTCTAAGGTCCTCTTCAATTTATGATGTCTAAGCTCCTGTTCTGTTTTGGGGTGTGATATTACAATTTCCCTTTGAAGGAAAAACAAACATGAACAACAAATCACTACTCATGATTTTAATATTTATGCTCGAAGCATTATCGAAAATTGCTTTCAAATAACTATGACGTTGTGATAGTAACCCAGAGTAGCGTATTAAAGACAAGTGGGTGTTGCCCCTAATAACTACAGATTTTTTCTATATATATTTTTTTTTGTTGTGTGGTTTCCCTTTGATGTGACCACAAGATACTCTCTCATGCATATTTGTGCTTATCATAAAATGGCATTAATAAGCATCTGTTTGAAATTGGAGATGTTCATAATATTTTATTACACAATAATAAAAGTTATATTCCAACTTGATGATGTTTTGTGTTTATTACATGAAAATCTGTCATTTATTATTGGGCTCGTGTTTGGTTTATATTGTGTGAGGAGGCACAAGACATTTAAATAACCACAATTTTGCCAGGGTATAAATAAAAATAAAAAAACAACAAAAGTTGTAAAAAATAAAACAACTTTTAAGACCCCATTTATAGATTATGTTCGATTTTTATGTGACACTTTAACTTGTGACTATTGTAAATTGAAAAGTTCGAATCGTTTGATTTATGTGTCAAAATTTTTCAGTTAAAAAGAGGTCACATATGAATATAAATATTTAACTAAGGGGAGAAAATGGAGTACTAATATTGATTGGATTTTGGTACATATAAAAAAATTGGGCAAAATGGATATTTTTTGTCTATTCCAAAAATCATGACGTCAAAAAAAGGACGGAATGAAATAATCATTTCGAGGAAAATTTTAAAATTCTAGATTAAGAATTGTCCAAGAAAAGAGCCAAGGTTTTACTTCGTAAAGGTGCACGAAAGTGTCCAATTATCTAATTTGGTTTGCTCCAATAAGAAACCATTCCAAATTGAGCAAAAAAATCTTCTTGAAGCAAAGACAATAAAGATTTTTTTAATTAAAATTTCATTATTTTAAAGAAATCTGTCTTTAATAGTGCGTACATTGCGCATCCTTAATTTGAGTTTACGTAATCTTTAAAACCACGGAAATATTTTTTCGGTGTATTTGTTAACGCTTTTTAGCTTTGTAGCCAAGTTGAAAAACGTCAATAAATTTAAAGACTATTTCATTAATTTTGAAGATTTTTTCAGAAGTGTTAAAGCCAAATAGGTAAAGTAAAGCGACATTTTTTTCATGCTAGGATACACAATTTTGAGTCGAATCTCTTCACTAAAGATAAATAAGGATAAAACAATTACATTGAAAAATTTATCGAGGGAAAAAACTTTATATCAGAGAAATGCGTCTTTTATGCTAAGTAATATTCGTTTTAGCATTTTAGGCACATGAAATCTTTGGCCTTACCACAATAATTTTTTCAGTGTACCTGTAAAGCTGGTTTGCTTTTTCACAAACGTCCTTATTTTAAAGAAGTCGGATTTTTGATTTCGAATCAATACCAAAACTTTTAAGTTAAGAACAAAATCTGTATTTGGTTGGTAATTACGGTTGCCACTTTTGGTAGAATTCTACCAAAAATAGTAGATTTTTTAATGTTTGGTAGATTGGTAGAATTCTTGATGTTTCTGTAGATTTTGCAAAACATTCCTCTCCAACTCAGAGGTGCTCCAATTTTGTATAGAAATTAAATTTTCATAAAATTTTCTTTAGAAATCAAATATTGTAGAAATTATAGAAATAGAATTTTAACAAAATTTTCTATAGAAGTAAAATTTTGACAACATTTTTTTATAGAAATACAATTTGTAGAAACCCAAATTTTTTATATAAATAAAAACAAAATTTTCTATAGAAATAAAATTTTGACAACATTTTTAATAGAAATAAAATGTTGACAAAATTTTCTATACAAATAAAATGTTGACAAAATTTTCTATAGAAATAAAATGTTGACAAAATTTTCTATAGAAATAAAATTTTCACAAAATTTTCTCTATAAATAAAATTTGGTAATTTTTTTTACAGAAATTAAATTTTGACAGAATTTTTATAGAAGTAAAATTTTCGTTTTGTTGTTCTTGGTTTTGTTCTTTAATCATTGTTTTTTTGATTGCAGCTTAAAACCATACATTGACTAAACTACAAGTCTAGCTTATTTTATTTCGGCATAAGCGGGCTATCATGTAAAACCTTTTTTCGGAGGGTTCAAGTGTGGTTCATTGTTGGGTTTAATGAACTGCCTGAATTTATTCTGATAATTGGTTGATATTTTTGCTGCAAGTAGAGGATGCTGATGAGGAATGTGGTAATTCCGAACCGTGCGTCCATCCAACCAACTTGCAGTTTTCTAGAGAAATAAAATTTTGACAAAATTTTATATACTTTCGTTTTGTTTTTTATTGTTGGTTTGTACTTCAATCATATTTGTTGTTTTGAACTCAGCTTAAAAACCATTGCGTTGACTAAACTACAAGAGTAGCTTAACCAGAGGAAAAGAATGTCAAATTTATTTGGGCAAAGCCCTATAGACTGCAAGATGGTTGGATGGTGGCACGTTTCGGAATTACCACATTCCTCATCAGCATTCTCTACTTGCAGCAAAACTATCAACCAATAGAAATAACATTTTTACAAAATTGTTAATAAAAAAAATTTTTGACAAAAAAGTTATTTTTTTTTAAATAACCACAAATATATTGAAAATTTGAAAGAAATATTTTTTTTGTTTAATTTGGTAGATTTTTTCTTCAAATATGGAAGGTTTTTTTTGGCACGAGAGGCCACAGTAGATAAAAATAGTTTTTTTTAGTGTTTCCTCTCCAACTGAGAGGAGCTTCAAATTTATATAAAATAAAATTTTCACAAAATTTTCTATAGAAATAAAATTTGGTAGAATTTTTTATAGAAATTAAATTTTGACAAAATTGCCTATAGACAAATTTTCCATAGAAAAAGAATTTTGACAAATATTTTTATGGAAATAAAATGTTGACAAAATTTTCTATAGAAATAAAATGTTGACAAAATTTTCTCTAGAAATAAAATTTTGACCAAATTTTTTATAGAAATAAAATGTTAACAAAATATTCTATAGAAATTAAATTTTGACAAAATTTTGTATAGAATTAAAATTTTGACAAACTTTCCTATAGAAATAGAACAACATTTTCTATAGAAATAATAATTTGCAAAATATTTTACAGAAATTAAATTTTGACAAAAATTTAAATATAAAAAAAAAATACAAAATTTTCTATTACAATAAAATTTGAACAAGATTTTCTTTAGAAATAAAAACTTGACAAAATTTTCTACAGAAATAAAATTTTGACAAAATTTTCTTTAGAAATAAAATTGTGACAAAATTTTCTATAGAAATATAATTTTGACAACATTTTCTACAGAAGTGGAATTTCGACACAATTTTCTATAGAAATAAAATTTGGTAATATTTTTGGCAGAAATAAAATATTGACAAAATTGTGTATAGAAATAAAATTTTTACAAAATTTTCTATAGAAATAAACTTTTCACAAAATTTTCTATAGAAATAAAATTTTGACAAAATTTTCAATAGAAATAAAATGTTGACAAAATTTTCTATCGAAATTAAATTTTAATAAAATTTTTATAGAAATAACATTTTGACAAAAATTTCTCTGGAAATAAAATTTTGACAAAATTGTTTATAGAAATAAAGTGTTAAAAAAAATTTCTATATAATTACATTTTGGCAAAATTTTCTATAGAATTAAAATGGTGACAAACTTTTCTATAGAAATAGAATTGTGGCAACATTTTCTATAGTAATGAAATTTTGTAAAATATTTTACAGAAATAAAATTTTGACAAAATTTTCTTTAGAAATAAAATTTGGACAAAAGTTTCTTTAGAAATAAAATTTGGACAAAATTTTCATTAGAAATAAAAATTTGACAAAATTTTCTACAGAAATAAAATTTTGACAAAATTTTCTTTAGAAATAAAATTGTGACAAATTTTTCTATAGAAATATAATTTTGACAAAATTTTCTACAGAAGTAGAATTTCGACACCATTTTCTATAGAAATAAAATTTGGTTATATTTTTGGCAGAAATAAAATATTGACAAAATTGTGTATAGAAATAAAATTTTGACAAAATTTTCAATAGAAGTAAAATTTTGACAAAATTTTCTATAGAAACAAAATTTTATCAAAATTTTCCATCGAAATTCAATTTTAACAAAATTTTTATAGAAATAACATTTTGACAAAATTTTCTCTGGAAATAAAATTTTGACAAAATTGTTTATAGAAATAATGTGTTAAAAAATTTTCTATAGAAATTACATTTTGGCAAAATTTTCTATAGAAATTGAATTGTGACAACATTTTCTATAGCAATGAAATTTTGTAAAATATTTTACAGAAATAAAATTTTGACAAAATTTTCTATTAAAATAAAATTTGGACAAAATTTTCTTTAGAAATAAAATTTGGACAAAATTTTTTTTAGAAATAAAATTTGGACAAAATTTTCTTTAGAAATAAACATTTTACAAAATTTTCTATAGAAATAAAATTGTGACAGAATTTTCTATAGAAATAAAATTTTGACAAAATTTTCTATAGAAATAAAATTTTGACAAAATTTTCTATAGAAATAAAATATTGAAAAAATATTGTATAGAAATAGAATTTTGACAAAGTTTTCTATAGAAATAAAATTTTGAAAATATTTTTAATAGTAATAAATATTTTCACAAAATGGTTTATAGGAAAAAATTAACATTAACATAACATTTTCGTTAGAAATAAAATCTTGAGAAAATTTTCCTTAGAAATAAAATTTTACAACATTTTTTATAGAAATAAAATTTTAACAAAATTTTTAATAGAAATAAAATGTTGACAATATTTTTAATAGAAATAAAATGTTGACAAAATTTTCTATAAAAATAACATTTTGACTAAAAAAATTATATTTTTTTAAATATCCACAAATATATTGAAAACTTCAAAGAATGTTTTTTTTTAATTCGGTAGATTTGTTGTAAAATTTTTTTGGGATTTTTTTTTGCACGAGTGGCAACGTTGTTTGTCAGTCAGTAAATAAGTTGAATGGTATAAAATCACCCGGCTACAACGTTTCTGGTCTCCCCCCTTTTCCCATAAATTTTCATTGTATATTTTCCTTTTTTATTTGCAGTTTGTAATGAAACAAATAGGGCCCCATCAATAAATCGAGTAGAGTTACTTATATCCATTTGGATAATTGTATAAGTATTCAATACCAATATTTCAAGTTGGAAATGACCTATAAAAGACTATCACCTTAGCTGCTGAATGTTTCAAAGCAACAGAATAGAACAAAAAAATCATCTTATCATAATGACATTACTAGAGAGTAAAAGTAAATTTTACAAAAAAAAAAAAAAAAACTGGTCAATATATATAGAGACGCTTGTAAATGGTTATTGGTTAAATTTTGTACCGAGCAAAGTTTGCCTTTACCCTGTTTTGTTGTTTTTATTGTTATTGCTATGCTTGCTATTTGTTCCCTTAGCAAAGCAAGCAAACATTTGGTGTGGGGAAAACCTTAAGACCTTAAGGTGGTAGCAAATGCTTGTAGTTCTTTTCTCACAATCTTGTTAGAGTTAGACACGAATCTAAATTTAGCCAACAACCCCGAGTGAATTTTGGAAAATGGTTGTTGTAAAAATGTTTTCATTTATGTCACTTGAATGCTTATTTTTGTTTGTGTTTTTGTGTCATTCACAAAGTGTATCCTAAATATTGACGATTCCCCTACGGAAACATGCCAATATTTTGTGTATTTTTATATTTGTACGGAATGGTAATGGAAACCATTAAATTTACATATCTTGGTGACAGAATTTTTGCGCCTCATCAGCTGAGATATTTTCTTTTTTTTTACTGATAGCAATCTCAATACTGATTGGGGTTATTCAAGATCCCTAGAGTATTTGTGTTTTTGGGTTTGTTTGTGAGTCAATTTAAAAATTTGATTCAAATCACAAATTTATGAAATAGATTGGCAAATTACCATAGCATGGCAAATTGTTAATACCATTCTAAGAATGATATCAAAGACAAGATTATTGAATTAGTATTTTTATAGTTAGTGCAGTTTTGTTTTATCCTTCAGCATAAAATACAATGGTAGAAATGGTTTATATTAGCCAAAAATTTAGTGAAAATATTAAATATTGGATCCAGAATTGGTGCAAAATTGGCACAGAAGCGACGAATTTAACATAGGACGGATGCCAACCATTTCAACAGCCGTTACACTGCATCACTTCTTAAGGTGTAATCCGAATTCAGTGTTTCGTATGTGAACTAAAAAATTTTGTGATATTTTGCCAAATAAAAAATTTCCATATTTTTTATGATTTTTAATGCATTATAACGCTTGTCTGAAATGTTTGAAATTTTCAAAATTGGGAATGGATTTTTTCGAACAAAATTTGAATAATTTCAAATTCTTACTCCTTTTTGAAACAAAAACAAAGGTGAAATTAATCATAAAAAATGTGAAAAACTAAAATAAAGAACATCTTGGGGAGGATATTTTTGGAAGTGCTTTTAAAGATGTGCCTTTAAAAGAACTTCCACTTTTTTTTTGCTGGGAAATAGTGCCACCATGGCATATGATTACCTTCTCTGTGGTTTTCAGTAGGTTAAGCTTTTAAAAAATTTAATTTAAAAATTTCTTTTTATACCCTGCACCACACTGTGGAACAGGGTATTATAAGTTAGTGCATATGTTTGTAACACCCAGAAGGAGACGAGATAGACACTAGAGGTGTGCACGTGAATAATATTTTACTCACGCTCACGCACACTCACGACAGAAAAATCTTACTCACGCACACTCACGCACGATATTGTTTGGTAGGACTCACGCTCACGCACAATCACGAAAAGAAAATTTGTACTCACGCACACTCACGCACGAAAATACCGTGACTCAGGAAAAATACCGTGACTCACGAAAAATATCGTGATTCACGAAAAATGTCGTGACTCACGAACAGAGAATGAAGCCGCCGAGTCGCGCCGCCGATTTCAGTCGCCGCCGACCATTTTTTGCCAGTCGACGCCGCCGCCGAATATGTCGACTCATCTCGACTGAAATTTAGCCGCCAAGTAATCAAAAATATCGATTTAAATCAGAAAAATTTTTATTAAATTGTCGTATTTTTTCCAAAATTTTGAACACAACCAATCATATATAATCTGCTATAATAATTTAGCAAAAATTTAGCTCAGAAAATTTTAACGAAAAGTAAATTTGTTTGTAAGATGATAGGTTGTACAACTAATCTCATTACCATTCGATTAACTTCAAATTTATTTGAAATTTTATAATGGATAATTGTCCGCCGCCGAGTGAACAAATTTATATCGGCTCAGCCGTTAAGCCGCCGCCGCCGGAGGCAAAAATTTAGTGTCCGCCGCCGCCGACAAAAATGGGTCGGCTTCATTCTCTGCTCACGAACAATTTTTTGAGTAATTTACCTTAGCGACGTGTCTGAAAACATGAGCATTATTAAAATCGAGAGCGTTATTACACTCTTAACATCCCAGTTGTCACTAAAATTGTAAATGAATTTAACTCTTAAGCGTTTTATGTTGGTGAGCGGGATTATTTTCGTGAGCGTAACTCTTTACTCACGCACACTCACGAAGATAATATTCTCGTGACTCACGCTCACGCACGACATATTGGTTTGTTAATCACGCTCACGCACACTCACGCATTTGCCATGAGCGTGACTCACGACTAACGCGTGAGTCACGAAAATTTTCGTGAGTCACGACAATTTCGTGTCACGTGCACACCTCTATTAGACAAATGGTGTCTTTGGCAAAAATGCTCAGGGTGGGCTCCTGAGGCAATATAGCCATGTTCGTCTGTCCGTGAACACATTTTTGTAATCAAAGTCTATATATATATATATATATATATATATATATATATATATATATATATATATATATATATATATATATATATATATATATATATATATATATATATATATATATATATATATATATATATATATATATATATATATATATATATATATATATTTTTGAAATCGGTTCAGATTTAGATATAGCTCCCATATATATCGTTCGTCCGATTTACACTCATATGACCACAGTGGCCAATCTTTTACTCCGATTTAATTGAAATTTTGAACAGGGAGTAGAATTAACATTGTAACTATGCGTGCCAAATTTGGTTGAAATCGGTTCAGATTTAGGTATAGCTCCCATATAAAGCTTTCGCCCAATTTACACTCATAGGACCACAGAGGCTAATTTTTTGCTGCGATTTAGTTGAAATTTTGCACAGGGAGTAGAATTAGCATTGTCGCTATGCGCGCCAAATTTGATTGAAATCGGTTCAGATTTAGATATATCTCCCATATATAGCTTTTGCCCCATTTAAAGGGTGATACGGTCAAAATTTGGTCAAGGGAAAACGCGTGTAAATCGGTGAAATCGTTTATTTAAAAAATCAAATTAAAATCAAATTCAATTCAAGTTCAATTAGTATAAAATTCAGGAAAAATATTCAGTTAGGCTTTCGCTTTTCCAAATCCGAATTGCCGGGCCTCACGCTTGACACCTGCCATCAGATTTTGTACAGCCACCTTCTTCGCCGCAGAAAGCCAGTTTGCCTTGAACTGCTGCTCGTCCTTAGCAGTTTTTTTGGTCTTCTTTAGGTTCCGCTTGACAATAGCCCAGTATTTCTCAATTGGGCGGAGCTCTGGCGTGTTGGGAGGGTTCTTGTCCTTGGGAACCACCTGCACGTTGTTGGCGGCGTACCACTCCATGGCCTTTTTACCGTAATGGCAAAATGCCAAATCCGGCCAAAACAGTACGGAACAACCGTGTTTCTTCAGGAAAGGCAGCAGACGTTTATTCAAACACTCTTTCACGTAAATTTCTTGGTTGACAGTCCGGGAAGCTATGAAAATGCTGCTTTTCAAGCCACAGGTACAGATGGCTTGCCAAATCAGATATTTCTTTGCGAACTTTGACAGTTTTTTGTGCTTGAAAATATATGCTACCTTTCCCCTTCCTTTTGCCGTATAAAACTCCTGTCCCGGAAGCTGCTTGTAGTCGGCTTTGACGTAGGTTTCGTCGTCCATTACCACGCAGTCAAACTTCGTCAGCATCGTCGTGTACAGCCTCCGGGATCGCGCTTTGGCCGTCGTATTTTGTTTATCATCGCGATTTGGAGTCACTACCTTCTTGTAAGTCGATAGTCCGGCTCGTTTTTTGGCTCGATGCACGGTTGTAGACGATACACCCAGCTTATTTGCGGCATCTCGGAGAGAGAGGTTAGGGTTTCGCTTGAAACTACCGGCAACTCTCTTTGTCGTCTCAGCGGCTTCCGGTTTTCGATTTCCCCCCGATCCAGACTTCCTGGCTGTCGACAAACGTTCCCCAAACACTTTAATTACATTTGTAACGGTTGATTTGGCAACTTTTAGCGATTTTGCCAGCTTTGCGTGCGAGTAGCTCGGATTTTCGCGATGCACACACACCTTCAAAATGAGGGGTGTTCAGGTTTTTTAAATGCAAAATTGAAAGAAATACGTCAAGTTTATATTGACCAAATTTTGGCCGTATCACCCTTTACACTCATATGACCACAGAGGTCAATTTTTAACTCCGATTTAGTTGAAATTTTGCACAGGGAGTAGAATTAGCATTGTAGCTATGCATGCCAAATTTGGTTGAAATCGGTTTAGATTTAGATATAGCTCCCATATATATGTTTTTCTGATATCGACAAAAATTGTCAAAATACCAACATTTTCCTTGTAAAATCGCCATTGCTTAGTAGAAAAGTTGTACAAATGACTCTATTTTTCCTAAAAGTATAATTGAAAATTTTTTTGTTTTAATTTCTCTATACAATACATATCTATTTATGGGTTCATTAAACTTTGACTCAAATCCAAGGAAAAATTCCACTAAAAGTTAGTTGGAAACTACATATGAAAGTACATGGGCGCTCTTATAAAATTACAGGAAATACATTTCATCTTAAGATAATTTTTTGATGAATCAAATTAATTGAAAATGGAAATCCTTAAAAAATTTAATGCCTCAGTTGATAATTTAAAATAATAATTTTTTTTTTAAATTTTTAATTGAATCGATACAAAATTTACTAAATGCGTTAAAGAAATCAGTTATTTTTTAAATCAAGTGTATTTTTAGTTAATTCCGTGACTAATACTATTATTTTTGTGATTTTGTGAGGCAATTTCAAACAAAAAATTATTGAATCAATTAAGTTCGTGATTGAATCAGAATTTTTTTTCTGTACATACTGGGGGTCTATATTTTTGTTATGGTTTTATTTTTCAAATAATATAGTATCCCAATTAGTTAACAAATTTTCGAATTGAGATTTTATATTCTTCTCATTTTGTATATTTATGCGAGGTCAAAAGATAATAAAGGATCTTCTTAGCAACTCATAAAACTAATCTAATCATCAAAAAGTTTGTATATCTGTATTCACATACATCCTCCACATAAATAAAACTCTGTGTCATAATTAAGAGAAACTTAATTTTCTTAATGAGATGAATGGAAGCTATGTCTTAGGAAAAACAAAGTTATGCTATTAAATTTGTAATGGAACCTAGGCAAAATGTTTTTTTTATGTATTCGAAGTTTAATGAACTCATTAAAAAGCAGCACCCAGGCCATTACATGCTTAATCAAAGCTATAAACACTTAATTTAATAATGAAACAAAGATACACAAAATTTGATATTTTCGGAGAGAAAAGTAATTCGATAATTGGAAGGGAATTCGAATAAATTGTATTTAATGTATCCTTAAGATAAACATTAAAAGTGTTTTTTGTGTGTGATGTGAGAAAACATTTTTGTGAGTATTTAATTTTGATATAAAAGGGAATTTATATTGAAATATAACAAGTATATACTGCCGTAAGGTCGGCCAGGCCGAATCTTAAATACCCACCACCATGAATCAAATATTAGGGTTTCCTATGAAATTTCAGGGTGATTTGAAGACAAATCAAACAGAGCAGTTCAACCAATACACTTCCCGGAGATAAATTTAAAGATTTTACCTATGAAGACTATATCAGATTCTGGATTTGTAAGAACCATTTTTGTTTTAGAGGAATCATTAATATCTCTTGTAAGTGTGCAAGAAAATTATAAAATAACGTCTTGATTTGACATATTAAATCTGTAGATTTTCACCCGAGAAGTAAAATTTGGAAATTTTACAATGAGTTTCAAGCAATTTTCATGATCGGTGCGCCTTCTATACCCTCAAGAAGTGAAATTTCAGGCAAATCGGATAAAACTACGGTTTCTAGAAACCCAAGGAGTTAAATCGGGAAATCGTTTTTATGGGGGCTATACTAAAACACTGACCGATACTCACCATTTTTGGCGTATCTCTTTATGATCCAAAAATAATTCTAGATTTCGAATTTCATACAAATTGGATAAATTCGGCAGGGCCGAATAGTAAATACCCTAAACCATGAAACCCCTACACAATTTTTTTTGGAAAAATATCCTTGCAATAGATTGTCATATATTTCCATATATATAGACAATATGACGACTTAATCTGGGGACCAGAAACCGTTAATATCAGAGTGATTGATATGTATTACAACAACGGTTGCAACTCGAGTCACAAATAATCTACAGAAGTTTGGAGAAAATTTTACCACACAAAAACAAATATTTTTATTTCTATAGAAAATTTTTACAAAATCCTATTTCCATAGAAAATTTTCTCAAAATGTTATTTCTAAAGAAAAATTTCTGCAAATTTTATTTCTATAGAAAATTTTGTCAAAATATTATTTCTATGGAAAATGTTGTCTAAATTTTATTTCTATAGAAAATTTTGTCAAAATTGTTATCTCTATAGAAATTTTCGTCAAAATTTTACTTCTAAGAAAATTTTCTCAAAATTTTATTTCGTTAGATAATTTTCTCAATATTTCATTCCAATAGAAAATTTTCTCAAAATTTTATTTCTATAGAAAAATTTCTCAAATTTTTATTTTTATAGAAAATTTTCTCAAAATTTTATTTCTATAGAAAATTTAATCAAAACTTTATGTCTCAAAATATTATTTCTATAGTATTTTTTTCAAAATTTTATTTCTAAAGAAAATTTTCTCAACATTTTATTTCTAAAGAAAATTTTCTCTAAATTTTATTTCTATAGAAAATTTTCTCAAAATTTTATTTCTATAGAAAATTGTTCAAAAATTTTATTTGTATAAAACATTTTCGTCAAAATTTTACTTCTTAGAAAATTTAATCAAAATTTTATTTCGTTAGACAATTTTCTCAACATTCTATTTCTATAGAAAATTTTATAAAAATTTTATTTTTTTAGAAAATTTTCTTAAAATTTTATTTCTGTAGAAAATTCTGTCAAGATTTTATTTCTAATTTTGTAAAAAATTTTACTTCTATAGAAATTTTTCTCAAAATTTGTTTTCTATAGAAAAAATTTTTCAAAAAATTTTATTTCTATAGAATATTTTCTCAAAATTTTACTTCTGTAGAAAATTTTCTCAAAATTTAGTTTCTATAGAAAATTTTTTTATATAGAAAATTTTGTCAAAATTTTTATTTCCATAGAAAATTTTGCCTAATTTTTTTATTTCCATAGAAAATTTTGTGCAATTTATTTTTTTATAGAAAATTTTCTCTAAATTGTATTTCTATAGAAAACTTTCTAAAAATTTTATTTCTATAGAAAATTTTTGATTTCAGCTTAAGAACAAACCCAACAATAACAAAACAAACCTAATGAAAAAAGAGGAAGCACTCTCACAATAAACCCAGCCAACTGCACTCAAATCGATGATTTGACGGTGGCAAAGGAAAAGAGATATGTTTGTACGAATTTATTTCGGCATAAGCCGGCTATCATGTAAAACCTTTTTCGGAAGGTTCAAGTGTGGTTCATTGTTGGGTTTAATGAACTGCCTGAATTTATTCTGGTAATTGGTTGATAGTTTTGCTGCAAGTAGAGTATGCTGATGAGGAATGTGGTAATTCCGAAACGTGCGTCCATCCAACCATCTTGCAGTCTATAGGGCTTTGCTCAAATAAATTTGACAAACATTCTTTTCCACTGTTGGTTAAGCTACACTTGTAGTTTAGTCAATGCATGGTTTTAAGCTGAAATCAAAAACAACAACATTGATTAAAGAACAAAACCAACAATAACAAAACAAAACAAATTTTATTTCTATAGAAAATGTTGTCCAAATTTTATTTCTATAGAAAACATTGGCCAATTTATTTTGTTTTAGAAAATTTTCTCAAAATTGTATTTCTTAAAATTTTATCCATATTTTATTTCCATAGAAAATTTGGCCAAAATTGTGTTTCTATAGAAAATTCTGTTAAAATTTCGTTTTTATAGAAAATTTTCTCAAAATTTTATTTCCATAGAAAATTTGGCCAAAATTGTATTTCTATAGAAAATTCTGTCAAAAATTTCGTTTTTATAGAAAATTTTCTCAAAATTGTATTTCTTTAAAAAATTTTGTCAAAATTGTTATCTCTATAGGAAATTTTGTCAAAATTGTTATCTCTATAGGAAATTTCGTCAAAAATTTATTTTTATAGAAAATTTTGTCAAAATTGTTATCTCTATAGGAAATTTCGTAAAAATTTTATTTCTATTGAAAATTTTGTCAAAATTTTATTTCTATAGAAAATTTGTGAAGTACCTCTTAGTTGGAGAGGAATGTGTGGCAAAATCTACCAAAACATCAAGAATTTTACCAAACAGTAAAAAATCTACTATTTTTGGTAGAATTCTACCAACTGTGGCAACCGTGTGGGTTATCCCCTCTCAGTAATACTGGTGACGTTTTTGTGCTTGTGAAAAATTTCTCCATAATGATGTCATTACTGAAGACGGTGTCGTGATCGCAACAGCAAAACAAACCACCAGATGGACAGACGGTCATGTCAGTTCGTAGATTTTCACCCTGATCGAAAATCGGTAGCCACCGTGAAACAATGGTTAACACACCCGTCTTGCATACAAAGGGTCATGGGTTCTGACCTAATTTTGACCTGACACCAAAAGTTTTTCAACGGTGGATAGGTTAGTTTAGCTGGTGACATTTCTGTAAGATGGTGCATCGTAATGGGAAACATCGTTCGGACTCCTGATTATAAGGGATATATTCACCAATTTCTTGTTATTACAATGGATTGAATTGTCTAAGTGAGCCTAAAAAAGCCTATTTCGGTGAGTTACGAAAAGAATTGGCAAATTTATTATATCTTCATCATAAAAAAAACTTGGTAAATAGGTATTCTAATCTTACCATAAATAATTCCATGGGAAAATGTTTTTGTTTATTTATACTTTGGAAAGTTCTAAAACTTACATTCAATTTGGCAACATATGTTTATTCTGTTATTTATTTTGGACATCTTCCAATATACGTACAACTTTTACTGACTTTAGAAAACTCCATTGCAAATACTATCAAATATGGGTGATGATTATGACTCCAACACTGCTTGTTTGTCTGGAAATTTTCCATACACATTTTTGGGACACCTCATTAACATAATGCAAACCATGGCTTATGAATTTTTTTCTTTCTTTCCAATGGTGTAGTGGAATTTCAATGAGGCACTGAATAAATAAGTTTGACCATAATTTCATATTCGATATTTGAAAAATGTGAATTTGACGTAGGTATTTTTGTATTCAACAATTCTTATAATGAATTGTGCAGCCATTATTGAAATGGCATTGCATTTTAATTTTCTTAATAACAACAATGAAATTGAACTCTTATTAAAATACAAAAGAAAAAGGTTAGATAGGTATCCTAATATTATCGTAAAAATTCCAAGTAATAATATCAATTTGTTTTTTTTAATGAATAAATAATGAGCTTGACCATATAATTGCATATTCCATATTAAAAAAAAAAAAAAAAATATGTGAACTTTAATCCGTTGAATTATTTTTGTAATTAAACGATTCTTATAACGGATTATGAAGCCATTATTGAAATGGCATTGCATTTTAATATTATTAATAAGCACAATGAAATTGAACTCATATTAAAATATAACAGAAAATCTATCCTAATATTATCGTAAAAATTTCTAGGAAAAATATTAATTTTTTTGTTTTTTAACTTTCACATATTGGCGCTAGTTAAAATTGCCAAAAAAAAAACAATCCAAGGGATATTAATAAAGATTAAATTTTTGTTAAAATTTTCTTCAAATTTTGGTATATTATTTTTGGCACGATCTTTTCTTAATGTAGACTTTGTAAAACTTTAAAAAATGTTTATGTATACGTATTTTTCCCAAAATTTGACAACAGGTCGAAAGCATTTTTGATTACTGACTACAAATTGCATTACATTTAGTACAAAGCGTGGTACTCTAGGTTGCGTACGTTCCCTTCGATCTATTCATGTAAAGTATTGACAAGATCTTTTAAAGAAATAAAATTTTGACGAAATTTTATATAGAAATAAAATGTTGTCAAAATTTTTTATACAAATTGAAAATTTTGACAAAATTTTCTATTGACATAAAATTTTTACAAAATTTTCAATAGAAATAAAAGTTTGACAATATTTTCTATCGCAATAACATTTTGAAAAAATTTCTAAAGAAATACAATATCGACACAATTTTCTATAATAATAAAATTTTGACAACATTTTTTATAGAAATCAAATTTGGACAACATTTTCTGTAGAAATAAAATTTTGACATAATTTTTTATACAAATATCATTTTGAAAAAATTTTAAATGGAAATAAAATTGTGACAAAGTTTTGTATGGAAATAAAAAATTTTTATAAAATGTTATTTCTATACAAATATAAATAACATTTTGTCAAACATTTTTTATAGAAATAATTTTTTTACAATTTTTTTTTTGAAGAAATAAAATGTTGACAAAATTTTTTAAAGAAATAAAATTTTGACAAAATTTTTTGGGAAATAGAGTTTTGATAAAATTCTCTAAAGAAATGAAAATTTGACAAATGTTTGTAAAAACCTAATTTTTGACAATATTTTCCATAGAAATAAAATTTTGACAAAATGTTCTATATAAATAAAATTGTGACAAACTTTTATATAGAAATAAAATTTTGACAAAATTTTCTATAGAAATAACATTTTGACAAATCTTTTTAAAGAAACAAAATTTTGACAATATTTTCCATAGAAATAAAATTTTGACAAAATTTTTTTTAACAGAATAAAATTTTAACAAAATTTTCTATTAGAAGAACATTTTAACAAAATTGTCTACAAAACAAATTTCGGAACGTATTTCTTATAGAAATAAAATTTGACAACATTTTCTATAAAAATACAATTTTGACAAAATTGTCTATAGAAATACAATTTTGAGAAAATTTTCTATTAGAAGAACATTTTTACTAAATTTTTTATAGAAATAACATTTTGACAAAATTGTCTATAGAAATGAAATTTTTACAAAAATTTTTTATAGAAAGAAAATTTTTACGAAATTTTCTATAAGAATAAACTTTTTATAAAATTTTCTATAGAAATAACATTCAGACAAAATTTTCTATATGAATAAAAATTTGATAAAATTTTTTATCAGAATAAAATTTTAACAAAATTGTCTACAAAACAAATTTTGGAACGAATTTCTTATAGAAATAAAATTTGACAACATTTTCTATAAAAATACAATTTTGACAAAATTTTCTATTAGAAGAAAAATTTTACGAAATTTTCTATAAGAATAAACTTTTTACAAAATTTTCTATATAAATAACATTTTGACAAAATTTTCTATAAAAATATCCTGGAAACCAGTTTCTGTTAATTGTCATATGTTGTAGTTGACTATAGAAACAATAAGCATTGTTCGACTGTTCACCACTTAGGTGAATTCTAACAAATTAGCTTTCTAAAAATAAATTTCGTGTTGTTGCATTACTATGTAACAAAAAACGAAATAAAAATAAGATTAAGGGACTTGTAAGTTATATGAAAAGATGATGTACAGTGGGAGAAAAGATGATTCAATTTGTAAGAGGAAATTTCCCAAATGTTTTCTCCATAAGGAGTTAGCATAAAGGGCCCAAAATTGAGTTATCTCTCCCAGCCAGATCTATACTAAAGGCTGTGGAAAGGTTCATTCGCCCGAACCGAAACATGTACAGTCCAGGCGTGTATAGATTTGTATCTGGCGTTTTCTTTTCAATGGCTCTATTAACCATGTTCCTTAATCTATATCTGTCCATAAAGCTCGAATAAATTGTATAATTAGATATAATGCATTTGGACGTCAATTGCCTGTTTCGATATCAGGCTAACATGTAATATAATAAAAATAAAAATTTGACAAAATTTTCTATCAGAATAAAATTTTAACAAAATTGTCTACAAAACATATTTTGGAACGAATTTCTTATAGAAATAAAATTTGACAATATTTTCTATAAAAATACAATTTTGACAAAATTTTCCATATATAAATATTTTGAGAACATTTTCTATACAAATAAAATTTTGAAAAATGTTCTTGTTACCTAAATTTGTATACGTCGTATTCGTGTCCATCGATCTTGTTGTAATGTAGACTTTTTAAAAATGTAAAATGACTATAATCCTTACAAATTGCATTTCATTTAGTACAAAACCTAGTACTCTAGGTCGTATACGTGTCCTTTGATATATTCATGTAAAGTATACGCATGGGTGAACGATAGACGATGATTGGAAAATGATTGAAGATTGTTGAGAATACGACTAGTATATATGCATGTTTTTTTGTTTGTACTTACTTGGCATCGTTAATACTATCCAAATTATCCTTATTGTCAATAATGCCAGACAGCAGGCCAATGATCTCTGAACGATTGAGGTTATTCAATAGTGTGATATTGACAATTGAGACGAGGTCAAAACGTTTCACAGCCAAAATGGTGCAATTCACCAAAAGTTCCATATCCACATTTTCTGACATATTGGCAATATGCTCTGTTGCTATATACGAGTTTATGACAATTTTTGGTTGCACTATTGTGGTTTTTGTGGTTTCTCGGGCCAATGAGCAATTTAATAGGTTTGGGGTGTAAATAATAATTTATGGTCATTTAGAGCACTCAAGTGTTTCCCCATATAATTAAAATTCGAAACATAAAAAAGAAAATGTTTCAGTATTTACTGGTTCAGTTGAGATGTCATAAGTAAACTTTTTTGGTTTGGCCATTTGTTTTAACTTTCAATTTTCCACCCTTCTCTTTTGCTGTTGATGTTGCTGTTGTTGTTGTTGTTTCGGTTGTATTTTTATAATGAGAAACGGTTTCCGCAATATGCGGTGGATGTTGGTTTTCATTTTTGCTTTATTAATTTTCCAATTACATGGAGTTAGAATAATTTTTGCTATATTTTATTTTACTTCCTGTTACACTCTAATTTAGTTTTATGTTTTTGTGGTGTTGTTGTTTGTTTCAAAACCACATTTTGTTTTAAATTACTTTTGTGTTGCCATTTATTTGGAAATCCATACACGTCCTTTTAGGTCCTTGGTGGCATGTCACATTGTTGTATTCGATGGACTATATGGGACATGAGCAAATATGTCTATTAAAAAATCTTGAATTGAATTTGTTTAAAATTGATTTGGGTTGGTTGAAAAATGTAATTACAAATTCTCTTACAGACTTGAAACCACTATATCAATGGATCATTCTTATCGCTACAGTTTGATATGTCAAAATTATGATATGGATCAAAAAAATGCGAAGAAAATCCGTACACAGAAAAAATATGGCAAAATATTTCAAAAAAATTGATGGAAGTTGAAAAAGTACACAGAAACAAAATATATGCAATTACGAAAGTAAATGATCCTATTAATTCAATAACGAAAATTATAGTTTAAATTACACAATTAATTGGAAATTAAAATTATTCTTGATTAAAACATTAATTGATTTCTTCGGCAAATTTTTCATTAGATTTTTGCCAGCAAAAGTCAACTACTTTTTTAAATCGTAATCTTAGTATTGGTATTTCTTTATCTTTATATTAGATAATTTTCTTTCGGAAATAATTTTATGATCGAAAAATTCATAAAAAAATTAAACTGTTAAATTACAAGAAAGAAAACTATTTAATTTAAAATTAAAATAATTAAAAATAAATAATAATAATAATAAAATTGATTGCTTAAGTTCAAGAACTTAATTGAGTTTTATGACAGTAATTGAACCAAATAAAAAAAAAATAGTTTGATTTTTTTAATTAAGAAGTTAACTAACTTAACACTAAGTTATTGGACCGAATTACAAATTGAATTGAGTTTTGCGACAGAGATTAATTAATTTTTTAATCCAGAATATATTTTTTTTATTTGTAATTTATTCTGCGATTGATACTATCATTGTTATGATCAATGCAATTTCACTTAAAAATTTAGTGGATGAATTAACTTATTGACTGAAATTTAAAAAATATGTTTTTTGTGTATATAAAAAAAGTGCATAGAAAAACAGTCCATTATGGTGATACCATTTAGAGAAGCATTCAAACCCTCATCAGCAATACGGATAGGGAATAAAGCAGCACTGAAAACTTTTTTGGTGTTCGGCGATTGAATCCATGAGCGGGTATGCTAACCATTGCACTACGGTTGCTTCAAAGAATAGGGTAACTACTGTGCCATTTGGTTATGAAAAATTGCATGAAAAATATATGGTCCTGTAAGTATAGACGTGTACGCAGAGAAGGAATAGAGTCACCTGCTGGAGCAAAAAAAAAAAAAAAAAACAAGGATATACGGCCGTAAGTTCGGCCAGGCTGAAGCTTATGTACCCTCCACCATGGATTGCGTAGAAACTTCTACCGAAGACTGTCATCCACAATCAAATTACTTGAGTTGCGGTAACACTTGCCGATGGCAAGGTATCTTAAAACTTCCTAACACCGTAATATATACCACATAGTCCATACGTGGTATATATTAAACTAAAAACGGACGATTAAATACGTACATAATTAAAGTTTCTATAGAAATAAAATTTTGACAACATTTTCTATAGAAGTAAAATTTGGATTATTTTTGGCTCGAGTGGCAACCATGATTATGAACCGATATGGACCAATTTTTGTGTGATTGGGGATCGGCTATATATATAGACCGATTTGGGCCAATATTGGCATGGTTATTAGCGGCCTTACACTAACACCACGTTGCAATTTAAATCGGATCGGATGAATTTTGCTCCTCCAAGAGGCTCCGGAGATCAAATCTGGGGAACGGATTATATGGGGGCTATATATAATTATGGTCCGATATGGACCAATTCTTGCATTGTTGTTAGAGACAATATTCTAACACCACGTACCAAATTTTAATCGGATCGGATGACTTTTGCTCCTCTAAGAGGCTCCGTAGGTCAAATCTGGGGATCGGCTTATATGGGGGCTATATATAATTATGGACCGATATGGACCAATTTTGGAATAGTTGTTAGAGACAATATTCTAACACCAAGTACCAAATTTCAATCGGATCGGACGACTTTTGCTCCTCTAAGAGGCTCCGGAGGTCAAATCTGGGGATCGGTTTATATGGGGGCTATATATAATTATGGGCCGATGTGGACCAATTTTTGCATGGTTATTAGAGACCATATACTTACACCATGTACCAAATTTCAGTTGGATCGGATGAAATTTGGTTCTCTTAGAGGCTCCGCAAGCCAAATCGGGGGATCGGTTTATATGGGGGCTATATGTAATTATGGAGCGATATGAACCAATTATACATGGTTGTTAGAGACCATATACTAACACCATATACCAAATTTCAGCCGGATCGGATGAAATTTGCTTCTCTTAGAGCAATCGCAAGCCAAATTTGGGGGTCCGTTTATATGGGGGCTATACGTAAAAGTGGACCGATATAGCCCATTTGCAATACCATCCGACTTACATCAATAACAACTACTTGTGCCAAGTTTCAAGTCGATAGCTCGTTTCGTTCGGAAGTTAGCGTGATTTCAACAGGGGGATGGACGGACGGACGGACATGTTCAGATCGACTCAGAATATATATACTTCATGGGGTCTTAGAGCAATATTTCGATGTGTTACAAACGGAATGACAAAGTAAATATACCCCCATCCTATGGTGGAGGGTATAAAAACAGACCTGAAGATCCTATTGGGCTCTGTTAAATCAGGTGGTGAAATCATTTCGATTGTATCGTTGATCATAGGTTAGATTAAATACAATGGTAGTCAGTTGTTACAGAATTCACCATATGTGGTGCCACTAAGTCTGTGTATAGTCTAAGAGTATATGTAACATCAGATAGTAACAAACCACAATTAAGGAGAGGTTACTAAAATGCTCTTGAAAATATGTTGACTCTCATTTCGAATAAATACTATCTCTGTCAATGAGATTTTTCTTATCTCCTTTCTGGAGAGTAAAATATGTTGAGAGCGTGAGTTGGGGAGAGAATATAATAATTTTGGCAAAGGCCTATTCATTCATAACGTAGGTCTTAACCAAAAATTCACCCCTCTGAATGGGGAGAAAACAAACCCTTGGCCACAAAAATGTTATTTTCTCGCAAAATATAAAATTGTTGTAGAAGTCAAATACATAATAATGTTCGCGAAAATAACATTGTTGCGGCAAACATGTTACATGTTCACCGTCCAAAAATAACATTCTGTTCAAGGAGGTGATCATATTCCTTGTATGGGTGTGGTGGCGATGTGAATGATATTCCTTTTAAAAGTGCAATTGCAACGTCCTATTATCTCTATCACTAACAAATTTAGGACTTTTGAAGAATCCCCGGGGCTTCAATACTAACCTTAGAACATTTTTCCAATAATATTTGGCACTTGTTTTGACCCCGAGGTCAATGAATATGAGAGGCTAGCGACCATTATCATAGGCGCTACTTAATTTCTGGTGGCCAATCAAAGGAGTAAATTTTTTATTTTAAAGGGTGATTCTTTTGAGGTTAGGATTTTCATGCATTAGTATTTGACAGATCACGTGGGATTTCAGACATGGTGTCAAAGAGAAAGATGCTCAGTATGCTTTGACATTTCATCATGAATAGACTTACGATCTGCCACAACGTCGAATTTTCAGTGAATGGGCCCTAGAAAAGTTGGCAGAAAATCCGCTTTTTTATCGACAAATTTTGTTCAGCGATGAGGCTCATTTCTGGTTGAATGGCTACGTAAATAAGCAAAATTGCCGCATTTGGAGTGAAGAGCAACCAGAAGCCGTTCAAGAACTGCCCATGCATCCCGAAAAATGCACTGTTTGGTGTGGTTTGTACGCTGGTGGAATCATTGGACCGCATTTTTTCAAAGATGCTGTTGGACGCAACGTTACGGTGAATGGCGATCGCTATCGTTCGATGCTAACAAACTTTTTGTTGCCAAAAATGGAAGAACTGAACTTGGTTGACATGTGGTTTCAACAAGATGGCGCTACATGCCACACAGCTCGCGATTCTATGGCCATTTTGAGGGAAAACTTCGGAGAACAATTCATCTCAAGAAATGGACTGGTAAGTTGGCCACCAAGATCATGCGATTTGACGCCTTTAGACTATTTTTTGTGGGGCTACGTCAAGTCTAAAGTCTACAGAAATAAGCCAGCAACTATTCCAGCTTTGGAAGACAACATTTCCGAAGAAATTCGGGCTATTCCGGCCGAAATGCTCGAAAAAGTTGCCCAAAATTGGACTTTCCGAATGGACCACCTAAGACGCAGCCGCGGTCAACATTTAAATGAAATTATCTTCAAAAAGTAAATGTCATGGACCAATCTAACGTTTCAAATAAAGAACCGATGAGATTTTGCAAATTTTATGCGTTTTTTTTTAAAAAAAAGTTATCAAGCTCTTAACAAATCACCCTTTATTTCGATTATGTCCCTTGAGATGCCTCTGATTTATCATTCATATGAATCAAATAAGTGCGTACACACACAAAAAATTTTTTAATAACGAAATGAATTGATGCAATAAATTTTTAATTGAAATGTCTTCCATCAGCCGGATCGGATGAAATTTGCTTCTCTTAGAGGATCCCCAAGCTAAATTTGGGGGTTCGTTTATATGGGGACCATACGTAAAAGTGGATAGCTTGTTTCGTTCGAAGTTAGCGTGATTTCAACAGACGGACGGACGGACGGACATACTTAGATCGACTCAGAATTTCACCACGACCCATAATATACATATATACTTTATGGGTCTTAGAGCAATATTTCGATGTGTTACAAACGGAATGACAAAGTTAATATACCCCGATCCTATGGTGGAGGGTATAAAAATAATTGTTCCAAATAAAAAAATTAATTGATACAATAACAAGTATAAACGGCCGAAAGTTCGGCCAGGCCGAAGCTTATGTACCCTCCACCATGGATTGCGTAGAAACTTCTACTGAAGACTGTCATCCAGAATCGAATTTTTTGGGTTGCGGTAACAATTGCCGACGGCAAGGTATCTTAAAACTTCCTAACACCGTAATATATACCACATAGTCCATACGTGGTATATATTAAACTAAAAAAGACCGATTAAATACGTATAAAATTAAGTTTAAAGTTTCTATAGAAATAAAATTTTGACAAAAAAAATTTTGGCAACTTTTTCTATAGAAGTAAAATTTGGAAAAAATTTTCTATAGCAATAAAATTTGGATAAAATTTTCTATAGAAATAAAATTCTGACAAAATTTTCTATAGAAATAAAATTTTGAAAAAATTTTCTATAGAAATAAAATTTTGACAAAATGTTCTATAGAAATAAAATTTTGACAAAATGTTCTTTAGAAATAAAATTTTGACAAAATTTTCTATAGAAATAACATTTTGACAATGTTTTCTATAAAAATAAAATTTTGGTAGATTATTTTTGGCTCACGCGGCAACCATGATTATGAACCGATAAGGACCAATTTTTGTGTGATTGGGGATCGCCTATATATAACTTTATGGTATTGGTCCGATATGGACCAATTTTGGCATGATTATTAGCGGCCTTATACTAATACCACGTTGCAAATTTCAACCGGATCGGATGAATTTTACTCCTCTAAGAGGCTCCGGAGGTCAAATCTGGGGATCGGCTTATATGGGGGCTATATATAATTATGGACCGATATGGACCAGTTTTTGCATGGTTGTTAGAGACAATATACTAACACCATGTACCAAATTTCGGCCGAATCGGATGAAATTTGCTTCTCTTAGAGGATCCGCAAGCCAAATCTGGGGATCGGTTTATATGGGGGCTATATATGATTATGGACCGATGTGGACCAATTTTTGCATGGTTATTAGAGACCATATACTAACACCATATACCAAATTTCAGCCGGATCGGATGAAATTTGCTTCTCTTAGAGGCTCCGCAAGCCAAATCGGGAGATCGGTTTATATTGGGGCTATATGTAATTATGAACCGATATAGACCAATTTTTGCATGGTTGTTAGAGACCATATACTAACACCATGTACCAAATTTGAGCCGGATCGGATGAAATTTGTTTCTCTTAGAGGCTCCGCAAGCCAAATAGGGGGATCGGTTTATATGGGGGCTGTATATAATTATGGACCGATGTGGATCAATTTTTGCATGATTGTTAGAGACCATATACTAACACCATGTACCAAATTTCAGCCGGATTGGATGAAATTTGCTTCTCTTAGAGGCCTCGCAAGCCAAATTTGGGGGTCCGTTTATATGGGGGCTATACGTAAAAGTGGACCGATATGGCCCATTTGCAATACCATCCGACCTACATCAATAACAACTACTTGTGCCAAGTTTCAAGTCGATAGCTTGTTTCGTTCGGAAGTTAGCGTGATTTCAACAGACGGACGGACGGACGGACGGACATGCTCAGATCGACTCAGAATTTCACCACGACCCAGAATATACATATATACTTTATGGGGTCTCACAGGAATATTTCGATGTGTTACAAACGGAATGACAAAGTTAATATACCCCCATCCCATGGTGGAGGGCATAAAAATAATTGTTCCAATTAAAAAAATTAATTGATACAATAACAATTTTTGATTAATTTTTGTTTCAAATAAAAAAAATTGTTGAACCAATAAAATTTTTAATTTAATATCTTTTTTTAAATTCAATTAAAATTTCATTTGGAAAAATTTTGGCAATATTTTTTTTTTCTGTGTACTATGTGATTTTCACGTAGAGTTGCTGTAGGGTATCATATAATTGTTTCCAATTTGGTTAAACTACTAATAACATATTATGTTTTATTGTATGCATTAAAGATATTATTATATTCTTTTATTATATATAGTTTTAATGTTTTTAGTCATTTCTCAAAAAAAAAAAAAAAAAAAACAAAAAAAAAAAAGAGAAAACATTTTCCCATTCTAATGTCATTTTTATTGTGAAATTAAATGTATTGTATCTCTTCAGATATGCTACAAGACATTATGCCTTTGTTGTGATTAATTCACCTTTTATTTCATTTAATTGGATCAATTGACATTAAATACATTTGTAGACGCTCAAATCCATTTCAAAGCTATTTGGTTGCAGAGATTTCATTATATATTCCAATGTTATTATCTACATTTTATTGGCGCGAACATAATAATACGCATCATTTAATTGGAATAAATTAATTTTGTATTACGGGGATGTTTAGAAAGACATTCAATCACTTCATTGTTGTTAGTATGGGTATTTTTAATTTTGTTTTTAATTGTTATTTTATTTTATTATTAAAATAATGAAATTTTAGAATTTTTGGCATGGGTATTTTTTAATTTGTTTTATTTTTTTCTCATATTAGTTTTATTTTTTTAGAATTTTTTCTATCGGAGATTTATTATTATTTTTTTTTCATTTTTTATCACTACCATATTTAATTTCGACTTCTTACAATCACTCACTGTTAGACACCTTCTAATTGGATGTTTACATTTTTATACCGGTAGTTTAAAAATAAAACAATGGATTTAATGATAATTACTGAAATTATGAAACAATTATTTTTACTAAACACTTTCACTTTCTACAATGGTTTTTGTTTTGTTAATTGTAAGCGGCTGCTGCCGTTTGCTTTGATAAATAAAATTGGAACTTTCTTCTTTAATTAAAATTTACACAAAATTCTCAATTTAATTTTCTATGCGATTAAATTTTAATTTTAAAATTTTCGGTCAATTTTATGCGCTAGCATCAGCCGTAAATGATGACAACCGTTATTTAACTGATAAAAGTGCTGTTTGGGAGCATCCTAAATCATAGGAATGAATATATCACAGATACTGTTAAACTACCTGTTGTGGGCGATATGAATGTAGAGAGCTTACAAAACATGCCACTGTTAGTGTTTTATTAACAGAGAAATGTATTTGCAGTATCATGGCATTAAAGAGTAGTGAGTGACTGAGAGTATGTATAGAATACAGTGAGTTCCTATAAAATGTTACAAACATAACTCTCCAAAGAGTAAAGGGAACTCTCATTCATTGGCTACTGTTATTATTGTATGCAGCAGAAGAGTTCATTGCAAAAGACCCATATAAAACGCCTATAAGAACCATATGTTGATAGAATTTTTCTCTGGAAATGTCTCTTGGATATTTTTATAACATTTTGTTGTTACTTAACCTTACCTTAAAGCACAATCTCCTTGTGAGAATGTTATGTTAGCTTCCAGATACAAAGTTGACGGTATGACACCATTAACCAAACAAAGCGTATTCAAGTAAATATTTTTAACAGCAGGATGTTTTTTTTTTTTGTTTAGCACAGCATGTTAATGGGATAATTATACAAATATCGAAGTTTTAATTTTTTTTTCAAAACTTTTAAAATAAAAACCACACACTTTAATACATTTACTTTTTTTGTGGGGGTTTGTTGAGTAAGTGTTTTCGTAGAATGGGTTTCCAGGCATTGCATATTAAATTAGTTTATAATTAAATTTATACAAAAGTTGAAATATGTTTACAAAGAACCGTTCGCATCACAAAAGATCTGTGTTACAATAGCTAAGGCAAGGCGGTTAACTATAACTAGAAAATTTATCCGGTTCATATATTAGCCCCCCTGTGATTGTGATCCTTGCAGGAGTTAGTGAACTTACTTCATAATAAAATGTATTTGCAACTAAATTATGAGGGACTCTTTTTTCATTTTGAGTCTGTTTTTGAAATTATGTGTCAATATACGAAAATCTCTTTGCCAGTCGAAATCTAGGAAGATTTCGAATCGACTACGTACCTTTGTTGGTTAAATAAAAAATATAGTCGAATCGAATAAAATGATCACATTAGAGATTAGTTTAGAAATTGGTGACAAAATTGGAATTAAAGCAGGAAGTCGTTTCGTTCCTATATAAATATTTTTGTTCAAAATGTTTAAGAGCTACAAGGTAGTTGATGTGAAATGCATCCAATTCGAGGTCGAGGTATTTTTTTTTACTTACTCCCTTGTTCGTATATCCACTTCAATTACATTTTTACAACAAATCCACGAACGTGAAGACTTGGTGTCCTGAATCCTACACCCATGACAAAATGGTTATTGAATTTTCCGCAGGCTTGCCTATACTCATACGTGGGCTGAGTCAATCTAGCCATGTCCGTCTGTCTGTGAACATATTTTTCTGATCAAATTCTAGGTCGCAGTTCTAGTCTAATCGACTTCAAATTTGTCACCAGTATATGTTTTGGGTCAGAATAGAGTCCTATTGAAGAAATCGGTTCACATTTAGATATAGCCCTCATATAAATCTTTCACCCCATATGCTCTTATATGGAAGCCAGAGTTTTACTCCAATCTACTAAAAATTTTATACAAAGAGTAGAATTAGTGTTCTAGCAATACAAAAAATATCGAAATTTTATTCCTTTATCGCAAATTTTTGTAAAATTTTATTTATATGGAAAATTTTGCCAAATTTTATTTCTACGAAAAGTTTTGCCAAAATTTTATTTTTATGGAAAATTTTTGCAAAATTTTTTATCAAAAATTTTGAATTTTGCCCACAGAGTGTTATTAATATTTTTAACAATGTGTGCTAAATTTGGCTAAATTGGTTCAGATTTAGATATAGCTCCCATATAAATCTTTTGCCCGATGTACACTCATAACATATGAACACATTTTCCAAAGTTTTACTTCGATTTACGTGAAATTTTGAACAGGGACTAAAACTATCACTTTAGCTATGCATACCAAAGTTGGTCACCTAGTTTTAGTCGATTCAGATTTAAATATGGCTCCCGCCCGATTTAGATTCACGAGAAAATAGAAATTTTGAAATTTTGCATTAAAATTTTTAGCAATGTGTGCTGAATTTGGTTAAAAGAGGTACAAATTTAAATATAGCCCCAACAATATAAAGTTTATTCGATGGGAGACATATTGTCTAAATTAATCCAATTGACTTGATATTTCACATTTTTTAAAAAATTTTATTTTTATAAAAAAATTGTCAAAATTGCGTATCTATAGAACATGTTTGCAAAGTTTTATTTGTATAGAATATTTGTGCAAAATTTTATTTCCATAGAAAATGTTGTCAAACTTTTACTGCTATAGAACATTTTTGTAAAGTTTTATTTCTATAGAAAATTTTGTCAAAGTTTTATTTCTATAGAAAATTTTGTCAAAATTTTATTTATATGGAAAATTTTGTCAAAATTTTATTTCGTTACAAATTTTTGTCAACATTTTATTTCTATAGCAAATCTTGTCAAAACTTTATTTCTATAAAAATTGTCAACATTTTATATGTGTAGAACATTTTTGCAAAATTTTATTTGTATAGAATATTTGTGCAAAATTTTCTTTCTATAGAAAATTTTGTCAAACTTTTATTTTTATAGAAAATTATTGCAAAATTTTATTTCAATAAAAATTTTTTCAAAATTTAATTTCTGTCGAAAATTTTGTAAAAAATTTATTTCTATGGAAAATTTTGTCAACATTTTATTTCGTTAAAATTTTTTGTCAAAATTTTATTTTTATAGAAAATTTTGTCGAAACTTTATTTCTATAAAAAATTTGTCAAAATTTTATATTTATAGAACATTTTTGCAAAGTTTTATTTGTATAGAATATTTGTGCAAGATTTTATTTCTATAGAAAATTTTTTCAAACTTTTATTTTTATAGAAAATTTTTGCAACATTTTATTTCAATAAAATTTTTTTCAAAATTTTATTTCTGTAGAAAATTTTGTAAGAAATTTATTTCTATGGGAAATTTTTGCGAAACTTTATTTCTATAGAAATTTTATTTCTATAGAAATTTTATTTCTATAGAAAATTTGGTCAAAGTTTTTATTTCTGCAGACACTTTTGTCAAAATTTTATTTCTATAGAAAATTTTGTCAAAACTTTATTTTTATAAAAAATTTGTCAAAATTTTATATCTATAGAACATTTTTGCAAAGTTTTATTTGTATAGAATATTTGTGCAAAATTTTCATTCTATAGATAATTTTGTCGAACTTTTATTTGTATAGAAAATTATTGCAAAATTTTATTTCAATAAATATTTTTTTAAAATTTTATTTCTGTAGAAAATTTTGTAAAAAATTTATTTCTATGGAAAATTATTGCGAAACTTTATTTCTATAGAAATTTTTTGCGAAATTTTATTTCTATAGAAAATTTTGTCAATTTTTTTTTATTTCTGCAGACATTTTTGTCAAAATTTTATTTCTATAGAAAATTTTGTCAAAACTTTATTTTTATAAAAAATTTGTCAAAATTTTATATCTATAGAACATTTTTGTAAAGTTTTATTTGTATAGAATATTTGTGCAAAATTTTCATTCTATAGATAATTTTGTCAAACTTTTATTTTTATAGAAAATTATTGCAAAATTTTATTTCAATAAATATTTTTTTAAAATTTTATTTCTGTAGAAAATTTTGTAAAAAATTTATTTCTATGGAAAATTATTGCGAAACTTTATTTCTATAGAAATTTTTTGCGAAATTTTATTTCTATAGAAAATTTTGTCAATTTTTTTTATTTCTGCAGAAATTTTTATCAATTTTTTTTTTTCTATAGAAAATTTTTTCAAAACTTTATTTTTATAAAAAATTTGTCAAAATTTTATTTCTATAGAACATTTTTGCAAAGTTTTATTTGTATAGAATATTTGTGCAATATTTTCATTCTATAGAAAATTTTGTCAAACTTTTATTTTTATAGAAAATTATTGCAAAATTTTATTTCAATAAATATTTTTTCAAAATTTTATTTCTGTAGAAAATTTTGTAAAAAATTTATTTCTATGGAAAATTATTGCGAAACTTTATTTCTATAGAAATTTTTTGCAAAATTTTATTTCTATAGAAAATTTGGTCAAAATTTTTTTATTTCTGCAGAAATTTTTATCAAAATTTTTTTTTCTATAGAAAATTTTATCAAATTTTTTTTTCTATAGAAAGTTTCTTTATTTCTATAGAAAATTTTATCAAAATTTCTTTAGAAAATTTTGTAAAAATTTTATATCTAGAGACCATTGTATCAAAATTCTATTTCTACAGAAAATTTCGCCAAAATTTTATTTCTACCGAAAAATTTGTCAAATTTGTACTTCGATGGAAAAATTTCGTAAAGTTTTATACCCATAGAAAATTTTGTTAAAATTTAATTTTAAAATCGTCGCCAACAAAGTAATGAAAATGTTCTTTTTGGATCTGGAAGTAGTGCAAAATTGACGCAGAAGCGATGAATTTAACATGGGTTTGTCATAGGACGGAAGTCCTCCATTTCAACAGTCGTTGCACTGAATTTGCATCACTTCTTTAGGTGTGATCCTAATTCAATGTTTTGGATGTAAATTAAAAAATTCTGAGATATTTTGTCAAATAAATATTTTTTTTGTTATAATTTTTAATGGATTTTAACGCTGGTCGGTAACGGTTGACCTCAAATATTTTCAAAAATGCACAATTTTTTAGCATTTTTTTTTCGACAAAACTTAAATGATTTGTACCATTTTAAGAATTCTTACCTGTTTTTAACCTATTTTCCTGGGTTGTTAAAATAAAGAACATCATTGGGAGTGCATCTTCTGGAAGTGCTTTAAAAGTTGTGTCTTTGGATTTATCAGAATAAATTCGGGTAGTTCACTAAACACAAAATAAACCACACTCGAACCTTCCGAAAATTTCTATAGAAAATTTTGTCAAAATTTTCTTCCTGTGGAAAATTTTTGCACAATGTGATTTTATCGAAAATTTTTGTAAAATTTTATTTCTACAGAAAATTTTGTCAAAATTTTAATTCTATAGAAAATTTTGTCAAAATTTTATTTCCATAGTACATTTATCGAAATTTTATTTCTATAGAAAATGTTGTCATAAGTTTGTCAAAATTTCATGTGTAGAGATAATTTTGTCAAATACTTAAACAGACAGACGGACATCGCTAAATCGAATCAAACTATTGGTCTAATCAAACTATTGGTCTAAAACCGGGTCTCAGACTGCCCTCAGATATTCTCAGATGTTTCTTAAAGTAGTTTAAAGTACATCAATTATTTTCAGTTTTTTGCTGAGACACGTGGATCATTGAAAAAACCCGGATTGCTTTATTGATATCCTTAAAAGAATGACATACCAAAGAGCTGAACAATCTGGCCAAGTAATAAATATCCAAATTATCTCTACATATCAAAAAACTGTAACTGAACCATTTTTTATTTCTATAGAAAATTTTGTACAAAACTTTATTTATATAGAAAATTTTATCAAAGTTTCTTTAGAAAATTTTGTCAAAATCTTATTTCTACAGAACATTTCATCAAAATTCTATTTCTATAGAAAATTTCGCCAAAATTTTAATTCTAAAGAAAATTTTGTCAAATTTGTACTTCAATGAAAAAAATTTGTAAAATTTTATATCCATAGAAAATTTTATTACTATAGAACATTTTGTAAAATTTTAATTTCTATAGAAAATTATGTCAACATTTTATTTCTATAGAAAATTTGTGCAAAATTTTATTGCTACAGAAATTTTTGTCAAAATTTCTATAAATGTTTCTACAAATTATAAATGTTATTTTGATCTCAGCTTAAAAACCAAGGCGTTGACTAAACTACAAGAGTAGCTTAACCAACAGAGGAAAAGAACGTTTGTAAAATTTATTTGGGCAAATCCCTATAGACTGCAAAATGGTTGGATGAACGCACGTTTCGGAATTACCACATTCCTCATCAGCATCCTCTACTTGCAGCAAAACTATCAACCAATTATAAGAATAAATTCGGGTAGTTCACTAAACCCAAAGTGAAAAAATGGTTGGCATGGCCGCCTTGCATACACAAGGTCGTGGGTACGATTCCTGCTTCGACAGAACACCAAAAAGTTTTTCAGCGGTTGATTATGCCACCTCAGTAATGCTGGTGACATTTCTGAGGGTTTCAAAGCTTCTCTAAGTGGTTTCACTGCAATGTGGAACGCCGTTCGGACTCGGCTATAAAAAGGAGGTCCCTTGTCATTGAGCTTTACATGGAATCGGGCAGCACTCAGTGATAAGAGAGAAGTTCACCAATGAGGTAACACAATGGACTGAATAGTCTAAGTGAGCCTGATACATCGGGTTGCCACCTAACCTAACCTAACCTAAACCCAAAGTGAGCCACACTTGAACCTACCGAAAATTTCTATAGAAAATTTTCTCAAAATTATATTTATGTGGAAAATTTTTGCACAATGTGATTTTATCGAAAATTTTTGTAAAATTTTATTTCTACAGAAAATTTTGTCAAAATTTTAATTCTATAGAAAATTTTGTCAAAATTTTATTTCTATAGAAAATTTTGTAAAAATCTTATTTCTATAGAAAATTTTGTATATTGTATTTTGTGTATTGTATATCTATGGAAAATTTTGTTAAACGTTTATTACTATAAGAAATTTTGTCAAGTTTTTATTTCTATAGAAAATTATGTCAAAATTTTATTTCGTTAGAAAATTTGTGGATTTCTGCAGAAAATTTTGTTTCTTTAGAAAATTTTCTACAAATTTTATTTCTATAGAAAATTTTGTTAAAATTGTATTTGTATAGAAAATTCTGTCGAAATTTTATTTCTATAGAAAATTTTGTAAAAACTTTATTTCTATAGAAAATTTTGTCAAAACTTTATTTCTATAGAAAATTTTGTCAAAACTTTATTTCTATAGAAAATTTTGTATATTGGATTTTGTGTATTGTATATCTATAGAAAATTTTGTTAAAAGTTTATTACTATAAGAAATTTTGTCAAGTTTTTATTTCTATAGAAAATTATGTCAAAATTTAATTCGTTAGAAAATTTGTGGATTTCTGCAGAAATTTTTGTCAAAATTTTGTTTCTATAGAAAATTTTCTACAAATTTTATTTCTATAGAAAATTTTTTCACAATTTTATTTTATCGAACAGTTTTGTAAAATTTTATTTCTAAGGAAAATTTTGTAAAAATTTTATTTCTATAGAAAATTTTGTAAAAACTTTATTTCTATAGAAAATTTTGTCAAAACTTTATTTCTATAGAAAATTTTGTATATTGGATTTTGTGTATTGTATATCTATAGAAAATTTTGTTAAAAGTTTATTACTATAAGAAATTTTGTCAAGTTTTTATTTCTATAGAAAATTATGTCAAAATTTAATTCGTTAGAAAATTTTCTACAAATTTTATTTCTATAGAAAATTTTTTCAAAATTTTATTTTATCCAACAGTTTTGTAAAATTTTATTTCTAAGGAAAATTTTGTAAAAATTTTATTTGTATAGAAAATTTTGTCAAAACTTTATTTCTATAGAAAATTTTGTATATTGTATTTTGTGTATTGTATATCTATAGAAAATTTTGTTAAAAGTTTATTACTATAAGAAATTTTGTCAAGTTTTTATTTCTATAGAAAATTTTGTCAAAATTTTATTTCTTTAGAAAATTTGGGGATTTCTGCAGAAAATTTTGTTTCTACAGAAAATTTTCTACAAATTTTATTTCTATAGAAAATTTTTTCAAAATTTTATTTTATCGAACATTTTTGTAAAATTTTATTTCTATGGAAAATTTTGGCAAAAGCTTATTTTGTTAGAAAATTTTGTCAAAATTTTATTTCCATAGAACATTTTGTGGAAATTTTAGTGCTATCGAAAAAGTTGTCAAAATTTTTTATCTATAGAAAATTTTGTCAAATACTTTAACGGGCAGACGGACATCGCTAAATCGATACAGAATTTAATTCTAAGACGATCGGTATAACATACGATGGGTCTCCGACTGTCCTAAAATAACCTCAGGGGTCCCCTAAAGTAATTTAAGGTATACCAATTATTTTCGCTGTTTAACTGAGACACGTTGATCACTGAAAAAAAAACGGATTGTGTTATTGATATCCTTAAAAGAATCACATACCAAAAATCTAAACAATCTGGCAATGTAATAAATATCCAAATTATCTTTACATATCAAAAAACTGTAACTGAACCTTTTTCCTGGCTAATGGCAAAAGGGAATCTGTTGCTCATTTAAGTTGGTCTGTGCCATTTGGTAAGAGGAAGCAATTTCAAATATCTATGAGTTTTGACCTTGTGAATGTCTGATGTCGTCCCCCTCTCCCCAGTAACGTAGTATGAAGAAGAAATGGAAAAACTGTTTAATAATTTTGACATAATTTTTTATCACCTGTCAACAACTTTTGTAGAAGTCTATGATTACTCATCCTTCCGGACTTCCATCTTAAATTTCATTTATATCATTTACTAGGTTTAGCCAAGTTATAAGGACTTTATGACCTTTTGTATCACTTTTGATGTCCCAGAATAATCATTTGTGTGCTATGTTTAAGGCTAAGGGACTACGAAATGCTAGCTGGCTCTTAAATTTTGTACAAATTTTTTAGTTTAAACTCAAAATGGCTTTTAAAGACCATTTATTTTTGTGGGTGTTTTATTTTTGTATTCCCTCCTAAAGTGGCTAGTGTTAATAGCCTGATAGTGGCATTGAAATTCATGACAATAGAACTTAATCGTTAACACCATAAATTGTTGCAGGCGATAAATATTCTCTGACATTGGGAATTTGGCCAATGATATTTCCCAAGCTTATCCTTTTTATGCATCGAAACATTCCTTAGAATATCCTTTTGCTATGATAGAAATACATATATGAAATTTGTACAAGATTTCTATATGCAATCAAAAAGCCTTGGAATTGGATGTGGAGCATGGTTGAATTCTATTGATTTCTCTTTAAAATTTGAATTGTATTTGTTAGCTTTTTTTCAAACTAATTTTAGCAATATTCCATGAAATCGTTAGAGTGCTATTTCCTAGGAAATTCAATGACATAGGAAATCGTATTAATATGAAAAGCCCACTCTAAGGCATCACGTACCGAATAATAGCAATTGTATTTAAATATACCACTGAATGCTGTTTATTTTGAGCCTACTTGAGTGTGTTTTTTTTTTCTCAATTGCCATTTAGGTAACGACATCAAATATTGCTGCGAAAAAGCAGGAAATTACAAATAAATTGAATTACCTACTGCCTACAAATTATGTTAATTGTATCCTTTGTACGATATGATTAAATTTAACTTTGTACGTGTGCAGTAACAAAAAACGTCGCATTTAGAAATCAATTGGGCTTAGGTCGCATAATTAGCATATAAAGAAGCATTATTTTATTATGTATTGCAAAGTTTTTTTTAATTTAAATGATATTAGGAGTGAGATTGAAAAATTTTTTTTTTATCTCATTACACTGAAAACAAAAATTATTGACTTAATAGGAAAGAATATGCTAACTGAATTTAAGGATGCTCAATTTTCACAATACTAAGAACAAATTTCTTTAAAATAATAAAATAATAAATAAACAAATAAATAATCAAACTAGAAATATTAAATCAATGATTGAAATTTAAAAAATTTCAATTAAACAAGTATATACAGTAGTAAGTTCGGCCGGGCCGAATCTTAAATACCCACCACCATGAATCAAATATAATAGTTTCCTCTGAAAACTCTTCGTCGATGCGGGTATCTTGATAATATATGTAGGATTTCTGGGGGTTTGATGGCAGATATTCTTCCGAGCAGATCAATTCAATTAGTACACTTTCCGAAGATAAATTTAAAGATTCTACCTAACATATGAAGACTAGATCAGATTCTGGATTAAATTGTAAGGGCCGATGTTGAATGTGAACTACACCTAAACTCCAAGTTTTTTTCCGAATTTTATTTGACATTTCTCTATTTCAGACTTACTCAATTTGAACCATGGAGAGATACACAATCCAACAATGTGTTAAATGGTTCCAAGAAATGGCAACAGTGGATGATCAATTTTCGAAGAAAACCATCTTCAGTGATGAGGCACATTTTCACCTCAGTGGATTCGTCAATAAACAGAATTGCCGCATTTGGGCGAATGAGAATCCAAGAGTGATTGCCTAAAAACCAATGCAGCCACAAAGAGTGACTGTTTGGTGCAGTTGATGGGCTGGCGGCATCATCGGACCGTATTTTTTCCAAAATGAGGCCGGTCAGGCAGTTACTGTGAATGGTGTTCGCTATCGTGAGATGATAAGGAACTTTTTATGGCCCGAATTGGAAGATATGGATGTGGACGATATGTGGTTTCAGCAGGACGGTGACACTTGCCACACAGCTAACGAAACAATGGCTCTTTTGCGCAACAAATTCAATGGCCGTGTTATCTCACGTAATAGCGATGTCAATTGGCCGCCAAGATCATGTGATTTGACACAGTTGGACTTTTTTCTTTGGGGTTATTTGAAACAAAAGGTGTACATCGATAAGCCAGCAACAATTCAAGAGCTAAAAGATGGGATAATTCGGCACATTAACGGCATAGAACCTCCATTATGCCTCAGAGTCATCGAAAATTTGGACCATCGGATGAAGGTGTGCCACCGAGGTCGCGGCCCCCATTTGGCCGATATTTTGTTCCATACATAATTGAGTTATACTAATATATCATAATAAAATAAAATTACAATAATTTCCTAAATAGTTTGTGTTTTATTCAAAATCAACATCGGCCTTTGAAATTTTAACCACCCTTTATAAGAACCGATTTTTTGGAATTTTAGAGAAATCATAAACATTCCAGCAAAAAGATTTGGAAGTTCTTCCAAAAGCACAACTTTAAAAGCACTTCCAGAAAATGCACTCCCAATGATGTTCTTTATTTTAACTACCCAGGAAGTTCTTTTAATTCAATTTTTTATATCTTTATTTTTTCATAGTTTTAATGAGTAATTTTAACTTTTTTTGTTTCAAATAAATTAAAAACAGAGTAAGAATACATAAAATGGTACAAATCATTTAAATTTTGTCGAAAAAAATGCTAAATCCAATCTGAAAAAATTGTGCATTTTTTAAAATATTTGACGTCAAACGTTTTCCATTAAAAATTATAAAAAATTATTTATTTGACAAAATCTCACAGAATATTTTAATTTACATACAAAACATTGAGTCTGGATCACACCTAAAAAAGTGATGCAAATTCAGTACAACGGCTGTTGAAATGGAGGACTTCCGTTCTATGACAAGCCCATGTTAAATTCATCGCTTCTGCATGAATTTTGCACCACTTCCGGATCCTAAAAGAACATTTTCATTACTTTTTGGCGACGTTTTTTGCTGGGATATCGTGTAAATGATGAAAGAAACCTTGATTTGAAATCTTAAATCTGTAGATTTTTACTGCTATTATTTAAGTGATATTGAGGAGTAAAATCTGGAAATTTTACTTTTAGTTTCAAGCAATTTTTATTATTAGTGCTCCTGTTATACCCTCCAGAAGTGAAATCGGTCGATCGATCAATGTCTTACATACGAGTAATGAACGGGTAGAAATAAATGCGATACAAATTTTTGATGGTCTAAAATATAAGTATATTTACATTTTAAAGCAAAGTGGATAAAAACTATAGATTCTAGCAGCCCAAGAAATAAATCAGGGAGGTAGGTCTATATTGGGGCTATAACAAAACATGGACCAACCCTCAAAATTTTCGATACACCTCTTAATGTTCCTCAAATACCAATTCCAGACAAATTGGGTAATAACTACAAATTGTAGAAGCCCAAGGAGTAAAATCGGGCGATCAGTCTATAAGGGGGCTATACCAAAACTTGGACCGATACGTACCATTTTCGACACACATCTTTATGGTTCTAAAATACACACCTCTTTATGGTCCTAAAATATGGTCCTAATTTCTTGCAAATCGGATAAAAACTACGGATTCTAGAAGCCCAAGAAGTAAATTTGGGAGATCGGTCCATATGGGGGCTACACCGAAACATGGACCGATTCACACATATTTGTGGTCCTAAAACACCTCTAGATTTCCAATTTCAGGCAAATCGAATGAAAACTACGGTTTCTAGAAGCTCAAGACCCCAAATCGGGGGATCGGCTTTTATATGAGCTATATCAAAACCTGGACCGATACATCCCATTTTCTGCACACCTATTTCTGGTCATAAAATACCTTTAGATTTCAAATTTCAGGCAAATCGGATAGTAAATACAGTTTCTAGAAGCCCAAGAAATAAAATGTGGAGATCGGTCTATATGGGGCCTGTACGAAACCATGGACAGATACGGACCATTTTCGACACATCTATTTGTCGATTTCCAATTTTAGGCAAATCGAGTTGTAAATACAGTTTCTAAACGCCCAAGAAGTAAAATCGGGAGATCGGTCTATATGGGGTCTATACCAAAACATGGACCAATATGCACCATTTTCGACACACCAATTTTTGGTCCTAAAATACCTCTAGAGTTTCAATTTCAGGCAAATCGGATCGAAAAAATACAGTTTCTCGACGCCCAAGAAGCAAAATCCGGAAATCGGTCTATATGGTGGGTATACCAAAACATGGACCGATAGGCACCATTTTTGGCACACTCATTGATGGTCCTAAAACACCTCTAGATTTCCAATTTCAGGCAAATTGGATAAAAACTACGGTTTTTAAAAGCCCAAGACCCCAATTTGGGAGGTCGGTTTATATGGGGACTATATCAAAACGTGGACAATAATCCGATAAATATAGAAATTATAAAGATTCATTTTAATATTGATCTACCACAACGGTTGTCACTCGAGCCGAAAATAATCAACCAAAATTCGGAGAAATTTTTTTATTTATATTTAAAATTTTTCGAAATTTTATTTCAGTAGAATATTTTGTCAAAATTTTATTTCTATAGAAAATTTTGTCAAAAATGTAGTTCTATAGAAACTATTGTCAAAATTTTATTTCTATAGAAAATTTTGTCAAAATTTTATTTTTTATAGAAAACTTTGTCAACATTTTATTTCTATTGAAAATTTCATCAAAATTTTATTTCTATAAAAAAAATTTGTCAACATTTTACTTCTATCAAAAAATGTTGTCAAAATTTTATTTATGTTGAAAATTTTGTCAAAATTTTATTTCTATCGAAAAGTTTGTCACAATTTTATTTCTATAAAAAAATTCTATAGAAAATTTCGCTAAAATTTTATTTCTATAGAACATATTGTCAAAATTTTATTTCTATACAAAATTTTGTCAAAATTTTATTTCTATAGAAAATTTTGTCAAAATTTTATTTTTGTAGAAAATTTTGTTAAAATTGTATTTCTATCGAAAATTTTGTCAAAATTTTATATCTATAGAAACTTTTGTCAAAATTTTATTTTATAGAAAATTTTGTTAAAATTTTATTTCTATTGAAAATTTCATCAAAATTTTATTTCTATAAAACATTTTTTTTTTTATTGAAAATTTCATCAACATTTTATTTCTATAGAAAATTTTGTCAATATTTTATTTCTAGAGAACATTTTGTCAAAATTTTATTTCTATAGAAAATATTGTCAAAAATTTTTTCTATAGAAAATGTTGTCAAAATTTTATTTCTATTGAAAATTTCATCAAAATTTTATTTCTATAAAAAAATTTTGTCAAAATTTTATTTCTATAAAAAAATTTTGTCAAAATTTTATTTCTATAAAAAATATTGTCAAAATTTTATTTCTATAGAAAATTTTGTCAAAATTTTACTTCTATAGAAAATTTCATCAAAATTTATTTCTATTGAAAATTTCATCAAAATTTTATTTCTATTGAAAATTTCATCAACATTTTATTTCTATTGAAAATTTCTTAAAAATTTTATTTCTAAAGACAATTTTGTCAAAATTTTATTTCTATAGAAAAGTTTATCACAATTTTATTTCTATAAAAAAGATCTATATAAAATTTTGCTAAAATTTTATAAAAATTTTATTTTTATAGAAAATTTTGTTAAAATTTTATTTATATTTAAAATTTGTCAAAATTTTATTTCTATAGAAAAATTTGTCAAAATATTGTCAAATTTTTTTCCCATAGAAAACTTTATTTCTATAGAAAATTTTGTCAAAATATTGTCAAAATTTTTTTCCATAGAAAACTTTATTTCTATAGAAAATTGTTACTTCTATAGAAAATTTTGTCAACATATTATTTCTATAGAAAATTTTTTCAACATTTTATTTCTATAGAAAATTTTGTCAACATTTTATTTCTATAGAATATTTTTCTACAGAAAAATTTGTCAACATTTTATTTTTATAGAAAATTTTTTCAAAATTTTATTTCTATAGAAAATTTTTGTCTAAATTTTATTTCTATAAAAAATTTTGTAAAAATTTTATTTCTATAGAAAATTTTGTCAAAATTTTATTTCTATAGAATATATTGTCAAAATTTTGTTTTTCTAGAAAATTTCATCAAAATTGTATTTCTATAGAAAACTTATGAAGTACCTCTTTATAAGATGGCCGAACTCACATTTTCATATCTTCGGCGTTTTGGAAACGATCACCGCTTGCTTGGTGTTGTGGTTTAAAATCTTGATTTTATTGTAGCGTGCCAGCTGCTTTGACAAGATTTGAATTTTTTATTTTAGTTTTTAAATTATTACTGATTTTCTACAGCAGAGCCTTTTCCCTTATTTTTGTTTTTTTTTTTTAACTTTTCGAAAACGTATTTGGCATTTAAGGCATTGAAATTTAAATTTGGGATTTTAGGAGACGAAAGCATCATATTTTGGCCACAACAGCCAGAAAACCACTCATGTAGTCGACTTTCTATTTTACCCTCTTATTTTTTAATGAATACATATTCAACTTTAAATTAAATTTCTTAACGGCAAATATTTTAGTGATATTTTTTCTGTATGTACAATAATTCAGCTAAGCCATGAATAGATATTCACTATTTAACAGAGGTTTAGAAAATAAGTAAGTAGGTTATTAAAAGACCACAAGATAAATACCAAGGGATATTGAAATAAATTGAAAATAATCGCCATCAAATAGAGTTTCTATTAAGCAAAATCTTATATTGTCATCGCCTCAACCTCCCATTGGTCTTGCCAGTGCTTCAGTGTGGAAAACATGTGTCCACAAGTTTTCCATAGACTCGTTAAAACGTAAACACTTGCCACGAATAATTGAAGTTGCTTGGCTTGGCGTAAACAACATTGAATTATTTGCTTCAGAGCAAGAATTGTTATCTGACCACGTTGGAATTTATTTCTATTATTCTGGGAATACAGAAATAAAATATAATCCACCAGTTTTATGGCCAGTGCTTCCGAACGAATCCCTTACTGAGATCTCTTTGAGTATTCCCTTGTTGGATCGACTGGAGGAGTTTTGAGGAAAAAATCTCTCATGGCCAGTAAACGTAATGGAGGAGGGGTCATAGCGCACTGTGTGGCATTAAGAACCAAGGATTCAGTTTCTTATGTCTGCTGACATTTGTAAGTAGGAGGTATAATGATGTGTTTAATGGCAAGGATTGGATGGTAGTTACTGTTGGAAACTATTGATTGAGTATCTGTTATGGTATTGAGTGAATGTGATTTGCAAATGCGAGTGCATCATTATTTTCCCAGAATAGCCTTAGGGAGAGAGAAAGTTCATCCGAATACTTAAATTTCAATTAGTATGAAATTTATTTCCCTGAACTGTTTGTTATTCCCAAATTAGCTGGTTAAACTCAAATAAATTCTGGGTATTAAATAAATAAGGTAGCAAACTGTTTAAGTAAGGTATATACAGTGGGGAGCAAAACTGAGTGCATGTTTTCACTTTTTGTAATATTTATTAAATAGAAAGTGTCTAGTAAGACCCACAGAGTTTGGGTCGTTGATGACTAGAAATAAGTTAAATGGTCAGATGAAACAAAAATAAACCGTTTTTATTCTGATGCAATAGAACATTACTGGTAATGACATCCGAACATTACTGGTAATGACAAAGTCTCCAAAAACATCATATCACACAAACCGTACAAAATAGAGGGGGAAGCTTCATAGTATGGGGATGACAGCACACTTGGCCGTTGGTTAGTGATAAGGAATCATGAAAAAAGGAGACTACTTTGATATTGTGCAATCAAATTTGTCCGAGTTTGTAACTACCTTGAGGATCAAGTTGTATTGTATTGTATAGTTGTAAAAAGACGGCAGGCCCAGGCATACTTACAAAATAGCAAGGAAATGGTTGTCGGAGCACAGTTTTGAAATGCTCAAAAGGCTACCACAAAACCCCAATTTCAAACTAATTGAGAATTTATGGTCTCTGGTTAAAAGGTGCTTAAGATTATACCAGAGAGCACCAACAAATTAGCGATGAGATCTAGTGCCAAGTTCAGCGCAATTAGTCGGATATTCCAAAAGAAATAGTAAAAAAAACTTTGTAGAACTTAGTAAAAACATAATTAGTAAATAAAGGACTATGGGCTAAATACTAAGACATTTGATTTTAATGTATTATGCATAAAGTGCAAAATTGGATTCAGACTTACCTTTATTGTAATAAATGCAATAGTAAAGGTATGTAATTTATCTATATGTACAGTTTTGTTTATCAGGAAATAAAGTATAAATGAAATAAATTTTGTAGCAATTGGACTCAATAGATGATTTTTATTAAGCAAAGAAAAGCATACTCCTAAGTGGTCAATATGCACTGATTTTTGCATCCTTTATTTTCCCCTACTATGCTTTCTATCCCTTCATGGAATAAAATCGGCAGACTGGTGCATATGAGGGCTGCATGGAATATATGTATGGATATATGTACAATTTGGCGCAGGTATATTTGTACTCATAACTGGTAATGGGAGTTTTTGCTGGGATACGCTGAAATCGGATCACACCTTAAGAAGTAATGCTTATACAG
This sequence comes from Haematobia irritans, assembly GCF_050003625.1. Classification (NCBI taxonomy): domain Eukaryota; kingdom Metazoa; phylum Arthropoda; class Insecta; order Diptera; family Muscidae; genus Haematobia; species Haematobia irritans. The sequence continues at coordinate 25,585,205 of NC_134397.1, forward strand.
TGCAAACGCTGTTGTGTAGTTTTGGAATCCGTATATGGCTTTGCGGCTTGGATTCGCCAAGAGAAAATAAATAAATAAAATAAATAAAAATGGTGGACATTCGTCTTATGACAAGCCCATGTTAAATTCAGCGCTTCACCACTTCCGGATCCCAAAAAAACATACTTACTACTTTTTTGGCGACGCTTTTTTGCTGGGATATTATGATCCTTCCAATAAGCGAAATTTTTTTGGGTGTATAAATATCACCTTGAATTGTAAATGTGTCGAATTTAAAATGTATTAACGATTTAGCAACAAGGGAATGGACCAACACGAAAATTAAAATGTTTAAAGATATAGAATATATGGAACGTTTTGTAAAAAAAAATTCGTTAAAATTTTATTTCTATAGAAAATTTCGTTAAAATTTTATTTCTATAGAAAATTTCGTTAAAATTCTATTTCTATAGAAAATTTTGTCAAAATTTTATTTCTATAGAAAATTTTGTCAAAATTTTATTTCTGTAGAAAATTTTGTCGAAATTTTATTCCTATAGAAAATTTTCTCAAAATTTTAATTCAGCATAGAAATAAAATGTTATTAAAATTTTATTTCTACAGAAAATTTTCTCAAAATTTTATTTCTATCGAAAATTTTCTCAAAATTTTATTTCTATGAAACAATTTCTCAAAATTTTACGTCTATCAAAAATTTTGTCAAAATTTTATTTCTATCGAAAATTTTCTCAAAATTTTATTTCTATCAAAAATTTTCTCAAAATTTTATTTCTATAGAAAATTTTGTAAAAATGTTATTTCTATAGAAAATTTTGTAAAAATTTTATTTCTTAGAAAATTTTGTAAAAATTTTATTTCTTAGAAAATTTTGTAAAAATTTTATTTCTATATACATTTTTGTCAAAATTCTATTTCTATAGAAAATTTTCTCAAAATTTTACTTCTAGTGAAAATTTTGTCAAAATTTTATTTCTATCGAAAATTTTCTCAAAATTTTATTTCTATCAAAAATTTTCTCAAAATTTTGTTTCTATCAAAAATTTTCTCAAAATTTTATTTCTATAGAAAAGTTTGTAAAAATAATATTTCTTAGAAAATTTTGTAAAAATTTTAATTCTTTAGAAAATTTTGTCAACATTTTATTTCTATAGAAAATTTTGTGAAACTTTTATTTCTATAGAAAATTTTCTCACAATTTTATTTCTACCATTTTTAGTAGAATTCTACCAACTGTGACAAGCGTGCTTAGTCGATCGGTATAAAATTAAATTCAATATTTCTGGTAGGAAATTTTTTGGCAGATCAAAGTTATTATACCCTGACCACTTAGGGTTTTTCTCAAAATTTTATTTCTATTGAAAATTTTGTCAAAATTTTATTTCTATAGAAAATTTTGTCAAAATTTTATTTCTACAGAAAATTTTGTCAAAATTTTATTTCTATAGAAAATTTTCTCAAAATTTTATTTCTATAGAAAATTTTCTCAAAATTTTATTTCTATAGAAAATTTTCTCAAAATTTTATTTCTATAGAAAATTTACTCAACATTTAATTTCTATCGAAAATTTTCTCAAAATTTTATTTCTATCGAAAATTTTCTCAAAATTTTATTTCTATCAAAAATTTTCTCAAAATTTTATTTCTATAGAAAATTTTCTCAACATTTTTTTTCTATAGAAAATTTTGTCAAAATTTTATTCTATAGAAAATTTTGTCAAAATTTTATTCTATAGAAAGTTATGTCAAAATTTTATTTCTATAGAAAATTTTGTCAAAATTTTATTTCTATAGAAAATTTTGTCAAAATTTTATTTCTATAGAAAATTTTGTCAAAATTTTATTTCTATAGAAAATGTTGTCAAAATTTTATTCCTATAGAAAATTTTGTCAAAATTTTATTTCTATAGAAAATTTTGTCAAAATTTTATTTCTATAGAAAATTTTGTCAAAATTTTATTTCTATCGAAAATTTTGCCAAATTTTATTTCCAAAGAAAATTTTCTCAAAATTTTATTTCTATCGAAAATTTTCTCAAAGTTTTATTTCTATCAAAAATTTTCTCAAAATTTTACTTCTATCAAAAATTTTGTCAAAATTTTATTTATATAGAAAATTATGTCAAAATTTTATTTCTATAAAAAATTTTCTCAAAACTTTACTTCTAGTGAAATTTTTTTCAAAATTTTATTTCTATAGAAAATTTTGTCAAAATTTTATTTCTATGGATATTTGGTCAAAATGTTATTTCTACAGAAAATTTTCTCAAAATTTTATTTCTATCAAAAATTTTCTCAAAATTTTATTTCTATCAAAAATTTTCTCAAAATTTTATTTCTATAGAAAATTTTGTAAAAATGTTATTTCTATAGAAAATTTTGTGTAAATTTTATTTTTATAGATACTTTTGTCAAACTTTTAATTCTATAGAAAATTTTCTCAAAATTGTACTTCTAGCGAAAATTTTGTAAAATTTTTATTTCTATCAAAAATTTTCTCAAAATTTTATTTCTATAGAAAATTTTGTAAAAATTTTATTTCTATAGAAAATTTTGTAAAAATTTTATTTCTATAGAAAATTTTGTCAAAATTTTATTTCTATAGAAAATGTTCTCAAAATTGTACTTCTAGTGAAAATTTTTTCAAAATTTTATTTCTTTAGAAAATTTCCTCAAAATTTTATTTCTACCAACTGTGACAAGCGTGCTCAGGAGGTAATTCTTAGTCGATCGGTATAAAATTAAATTCAATATTTCTGGTAGGAAATTTTTTTGGCATATCAAAGTTATTATACCCTGGCCACTACGTGGTTTGTCAAAATTTTATTTCTATAGAAAATTTTCTCAAAATTCAATTTCTATAGAAAATTTTCTCTAAATTTTATTTCTATCAAAAATTTTCTCAAAATTTTATTATACAATTATTTTTCGAGCTTTATGGACAGATATAGATTAAGGAACATGGTTAATAGAGCCATTGAAAAGAAAACGCCAGATACCAATCTATACACGCCTGGACTGTACATGTTTCGGTTCGGGCGAATGAACCTTTCCACAGCCTTTAGTATAGATCTGGGAGAGATAACTCAATTTTGGGCCCTTTATGCTAACTCCTTATGGAGTATAAAAATTTTATTTCTTTAGAAAATTTTCTCAAAATTTTATTTCTACCATTTTTGGCAGAATTCGGTATATATTTTATGTAGACTCCATAAAATATATACCGAATTCTGCCAAAAATGGTAGAAATAAAATTTTGAGAAAATTTTCAATATTTCTGGTAGGAAAATTTTTTTGGCAGATCAAAGTTATTATAACCAGACCACTACGTGGTTTAGGATATAAAAATGATCTCAAAATGTTTGCGGGTTTTAACTGTGTTGACAAACTCTGTTACGATTTCTGTCAAATACTTGCCTAGTGTGATCGTATCATAATTCTCTTAAATTTGTGGTGCGATAAAAACTTTTCTTATATGTTTTCGCAAATAAACTATTATCGTCGTTGTTTAAAATATATCCTATTACAAAAAAAAAAAACGCTATCTCTTCGAATATCTTTATCGCATGTTCTACTCCTTCGCTCGGCACGCTATACTATAACAAATTAATACAATAAATTATGGACATTCTCATTACAGCTTTAATGTACGAACATTTATTTGATATTACACTACACGCCACACATGCAATAGGTTAAATCCTCATTTCATTTCATTCCTTTAACATGTTTTAATTTTATAAATGAGTTGTATTTTGCTTTGCCTCTTGCCTGGTAATTATTCGCTTCCCAAAGGTATAATGATAGAGGTGTAATGACCGTTACGAAGAGGTGGATCAGTTTTTTCCCTTAAAACCACATACTTGTGTTTTTAAAACAAATTTAAAGTACATAGAATACAAATTAAAAAAAGACTATCCCATAAAAATAATGCCAGTATTCTGGGCGATGGAAATTAATCATAAACCATAAAGAGGATGGATAATAGTGTACAATCAGCCAGGTCATTACGTGGCTTTTCGTGAGATATAGTCAGACAGTGCATGAGTGTGCAGTTAGTGATTACCACTGTGTGTTATGTATTCGATATTAAACGTGATACAATATCAACCATTTTCATGTTACTCTGTGGATGTTTGCATAGAGGAGACCTAGAGTTGATTGTGTTACATAAAAATACATAAAGTGCAATGTATGAGTAGTTTATATTAAAATTGAAGGGATTCTTCATGAGAGGCCTTTAGTTTAGACTCGAAAAGTGAACTTTTCGACAAAATTTCAAAATTTGGAAAAATCTACATTTTAATTTTTGGAAAATTTGAAAAAAGGAATTTTTCCCCTTGGCGACATTTGCAAAAGTCTACTTTTCGATTTGGAGATTTTTTCCAAGTTTGAAAAAGTCGAATTCTATATTTTAAAACAGTGTTCGAAATGGCTCCGAAGCTCCGGCTCAGCACTTTTTATACCCTTCACCACTACTGTGGTACAGGGTATAATAAGTTTGTGCATTTGTATGTAACGCCAAGAAGGAGTAATCATAGACCAACCTTTTAGTATACGGATCGGCTTAGAATTAAATTCTGAGTCGATTTAGCGATGTCCGTCTGTCTGTCTGTCCGTCTGTCTGTCCGTCTGTCTGTCTGTCTGTTGATGTATTTTTGTGTGCAAAGTACAGCTCGCAGTTTTAGTCCGATTGTCCTAAAATTTGGTATATGGCCCTGTTTCGGCTCAAAGACGATCCCTATTGATTTTGGAAAAAATCGGTTCAGATTTAGATATAGCTGCCATATATATTTTTCGCCGATCTGGTCATAATTGGCGTGTATATCAACCGATCTTCCTCAAATTCCGTACATCCGAATATTTTATGGGTCTCGAAAAACTTGCAAAATACCAGCCAAATCGGTTCAGATTTAGATATAGCTCTCATATATAGCTTTCGCCCGATTTACACTCATTTGCCCAAAGAGGCCAATTTTTAACTCCGATTTGGTTGAAATTTTGCACAGGGAGTAGAATTAGCATTGTAACTATGCGTGCCAAATTTGGTTGAAATCGGTTCAGATTTGGATATATCTCCCATATATAGCTTTCGCCCGATTTACACTCATATGACCACAGAGGCCAATTTTTAACTCCTATTTAAATGAAATTTTGCACAGGGATTAGAATTAGCATTGAAACTATGCGTGCCAAATTTGGTTGAAATCGGTTCAGATTTGGATATATCTCCCATATATAGCTTTCGCCCGATTTACACTCATATGACCACAGAGGCCAATTTTTTGCTCCGATTTAGTTGAAATTTTGCACAGGGAGTAGAATTAGCATTGTAGCTATGCGTGCCAAATTTATATATAGCTTTCGCCCGATTTACACTCATATGACCACAGAGGCCAATTTTTAACTCCGATTTAGGTGAAATTTTGCTCAGAGAGTAGAATTAGCATTGTTGCTATGCGTGCCAAATTTGGTTGAAATCGGTTCAGATATATATATAGCTCCCATATATATGTTTTTCTGATTTCGACAAAAATGGTCAAAATACCAACAATTTCCTTGTAAAATCGCCACTGCTTAGTCGCAAAGTTGTAAAATGACTCTAATTTTCCTAAACTTCTAATACATATATATCGAGCGATAAATCATAAATAAACTTTTGCAAAGTTTCCTTAAAATTGCTTCAGATTTAAATGTTTCCCATATTTTTTTACTAACATTGTGTTCCACCCTAGTGCATTAGCCGACTTAAATTTTGAGTCTATAGATTTTGTAGAAGTCTATCAAATTCTTCCAGATCGAGTAATATTTAAATGTATGTATTTGGACAAACCTTTATATATAGCCCCAAACACATTTGACGGATGTGATATGGTATCGAAAATTTAGATCTACAAAGTGGTGCAGGGTATAATATAGTCGGCCCCGCCCGACTTTAGACTTTCCTTACTGGTTTTTTACTAACATTGTGTTCCACCCTAGTGCATTAGCCGACTTAAATTTTGAGTCTATAGATTTTGTAGAAGTCTATCAAATTCTTCCAGATCGAGTAATATTTAAATGTATGTATTTGGGACAAACCTTTATATATAGCCCCAAACACATTTGACGGATGTGATATGGTATCGAAAATTTAGATCTACAAAGTGGTGCAGGGTATAATATAGTCGGCCCCGCCCGACTTTAGACTTTCCTTACTGGTTTAAAAAGGGCTGTTCAGTTTTTTAGCTCTTGCTCTCGGAGCCCTATGAAAAAAGTGCCAAAACGAATGAGCGGCACTGAAAAATAGGCTCTTTTCGAGCTAATTTAAACGAAAAACTCTTGCTCATACAGTTCTTTCATATGTGACACAAAAAATGTGTAGTATGTTAGTATGTGTGACACAAATTGCAATTGGTGATACCATATGTATATTTTTTTAAGTTGAAATACAAACGAATGAATGTGAAAGTGGTCCGATATAGCCTATTTGCAATTCAATCCTAGAAACTTTAATAACAACCAATTGTACAAAGTTTCAAGTCGATAGCTTGTTTCGTTTGGAAGTTAGCGTGTATTCAACAGACGGGCGAGCGGACGGACATCGCTAGATCGACTCAGAATTTCACCATAAGCCAGAATATATCTTCTTTATGGGGTTCTTAGACCAATATTTCCATGTGTTACAAACGTAATGAAAAAGTTAATCCTATGGTGGAGGGTATAAAAAATAACGTTTTTTAACATATGTCCCCACCTTGGGGATTTTTGATACCAATTTTGGGAATGGTATATTGAGTAATATCTCTAATTTTCTGTGCAAAATCCATTACAAACCATATTGATATCATAATTAGTTCAAAAGTTATGAAGGTTTTCATTTATATTTTTAATTCTTAGAAATTTTATTTAAAAACAAGTAAATATATACGGCCGTAGGTTCGGCCAGGCCGAATCTTATGTACCCTCCACCATGGATTGCATAGAAACTTGTACTAAAGACTGTCATCCACAATCGAATTACTTGTGTTGCGGTAACAATTGCCGATGGCAAGGTGTCTTAAAACTTCTTAACACCGTCTTCTCAGTAGTCCATATGGAGTATATATTAAACAAAAAAGGCCGATTAAACGTATATAATTCAGTTTGGCAAAATTTTATATAGAAATAAAATTTTGACAAAATTTTCTGAAGCAATCAAATTTTGACAAAACTTTCTATAGAAATTAAATTTTGACAAAATTTTCCATAGAAATAAAATCTTGACAAAATTTTGCATACCACTACAATTTTGACAAAAATTTTTATAGAAATAAAATTTTGACAAAATTTTCTCTAGTAATAAAATTTTGACAAAATTTTCTATAGAAATAAAATTTTGGTAGATTATTTTTAGGGATCGGCTTTATATAACTGTAGACCGATATGGGCCAATTTTGGCATGGTTGCTAGTGGCCATATACTAGTGCAATGTACCAAATTTCACCACGTACTAAATTTCAACCGGATCGGATGAGTTTTGCTACTCCAAGGGTCTCCGGAGGTCAAATCTGGGGATCGGTTTATATGGGGGCTACATATAATTATGGACCGATATGGACGAATTCCTGCATGGTTGTTAGCGACCATATCGAACACCATGTACCAAATTTACAAATAAAAAATTGAGGTGTCTAGAAGCCCAAGAAGTCAAATCGAGAGATCGGGGTATATGGGGGCTATGCCAAACCGTTGACAGATACACACCATATTCGGCACACATTTTTATGGACCCAAAATACCTCTAGATTTGTAATTTCAGGTAAATCGGATAAAAATTGCGGTGTTTAGAAGCCCAAGAAGTAAAATCAGGAGATCGGGCTATATGAAAGCTACACCAAAATGCCTCTAGATTTCTAATTTCAGGCAAATCGAATAGTAACAAGTATATACGGCCGTAAGTTCGGCCAGGCCGAATCTATGTACCCTCCACCATGGATTGCGTAGAAACTTCTACGAAAGACTGTTATCCACAAATTTCAACTCACTCGGATGAAATTTGCTCCTCCAAAACCAAATCTCGGGATCGGTTTATATGGGGGCTATAAATGATTATAGACTGATATGGACCACTTTTGGCATGGTTGTTAAATATCATATACTACCACCACGAACCAAATTTCAACCAGATCGGATGAATTTTGCTTCTCCAAAGGGCACCGGAGGTTAAATCTGGCGATCGGTTTATATGGGAGTTATATATAATTATGGACTGATAGGAACCAATTCCTGCATGGTTGTTGGATACCATATACTAACATCACGTACCAAATTTCAACCGAATCGGATGACTTTTGCTCTTCCAAGGGGCTCCGGTGGTTAAATCTGGGGATCGGTTTATATGGGGGCTATATATAATTCTGGACCGATATCGACCAATTTTTGCATGCGTGTTTAAGGCCATATATTAACATCACGTACCAAATTTCAACTGAATCAGATGAATTTTGGTCTTCCAAGAGCCTCCGGAGGTCAAATCTGGTGATCGGTTTATATGGAGCCTATGTATAATTATGGACCGACATGGACCAATTTTTGCATGGTCATTAGAGACCATATACTTACTTCATGTACCAAATTTCAGCCAGATCGGATGAAATTTGTTTCTCTTAGAGGCTCTGCAAGCCAAATCGGGGGATCGGTTTATATGGGGGCTATATATACTTATGGACCGATGTGGACTAACCACTAACACCATGTACCAAATTTCAGCCTGATCGGATGAAATTTGCTTCTTTTAGAGGGTCTGCAAGCCAAATTTGGGGGTCCGTTTATATGGGGGCTATACGTAAAAGTGGACCCATTTGCAATACCATGTGACCTACATCAATAACAACTACTTGTGCCAAGTTTCAAGTCGATAGCTTGTTTCGTTCGGAAGTTAGCGTGATTTCAACAGACGGACGTACATGCTCAGATCAACTCAGAATTTCCCCACGAATCTTAAAGGATTTTCTACCAAATTTGGCAAACTTGACGCTACTATTAAAAATATACTCCTTGAAGCAAATCGGAGTAAAATCCTGTCTTCTGGGGCCAACATCGAAACGAACGCTTCGTGGAGAACTAATTGCATTTAAGGCCGACCTTTATCTTTCATCCAGTATTTATTTATTTAAGGACTTTTTATATCATTTAAGCAACAGGCCTAAATTCAGTGCTAACTAAAAGGCCCATACATCGAATTCTTCCCCTGATATTTTCGATATTCTCGTATTTCATCTATAGTAACTTTTTACGAAATTAATTTGAAACCATGACTCAATAGAAAAAGTCTATCATGTCTAAAGGGAATTTAACGAATTCAATATAATAAATGTCAAGCAAAGTGTTGGAAATTTGGTATCACATATTGTATTCACTTGATTATAATCGAAAAGTGAAAAAAATAAGAGGAAGTTTTTCAAACCTCTGTTAAAATAAATACTGTTATAAATGTATATATATATTTTTAAAATTTAAAAAAATAAATATTTTTTTTTCACTTGATTGGGTCATACAGGCACCATTATAACAGAATTGTAAACTTATGTATGAGTAGAAACCCATAATAAATAATTTACATTTTTATATTATGTTAAGTTTTAAGTTTTTGCAAACTGAATATTTTTTGATGTACTACCTATGGAAACATGATTTTGGGCCACTATGGTTTGTTTGGTTTATAGTGCAGAATTAAAAATAATGTGCTATAAATTTGTTTTGTTCGATACCTCACCTACCGCATAATCTCTAGCTATCATTTGTCAAGAAAATATGAATATTTTACAAATAAATTGGATGGGGTTTCATTCATGGTTGCCACTTGTGCGACAAATAATCTATCAAAATTTGGAGAAAATTTTACCAAAATCTAACAAATTAAAAAAAAAAAATAGCTGATGGCCTTTGTAGCTAATGCCATTTCTTTTTTCTTTACACATGCCTTATATTTACTATATGTAAAGTAAAATAAATAAATAAAAAAATTTTTGAGTGGTTGACGATCTAACACGAAGGATAAAATGTTTAAAGATAATTAATTTTTAGAAAGTTTTGTCAAAATTTTATTCCTATAGAAAATTTCATTTCTATAAAAAATTTTATGATCTATAGAAAGTTTTACGATAATTTTGTAGCTCTATACAATTTTGTAAAAATTTTATTTCTTTAGGAAATTTTATCAAAAATTTTTTTATATAGAAAATCTTGTCAAAATTTTATTTCTATAGAAAATTTTGTTAAAATTTTATTTCTTTGGAAAATTTTGTCAAAATTTTATTTCTATAGAAAATTTCGTCAAAATATTATTTCTATAGAAAATTTCGTCAAAATTTTATTTCTATAGAAAACGTTATCATATTTCTATAGAAAATTTTGTTAAAAAATAAATTTTGTCAAAATTTTATTTGTGTAGAAAATTTTGACAACATTGTATTTCTATAGAAAATTTTGTCAAAATTGTATTACTATAGAAAACTTTGTCAAAATTTTTTTCTACAGAAAATTTTGTTAAAATTTTATTTCTATAGAAAATTTTGTAAAAAAAATTTATTTCTATAGAAAATTTTGTCAAAAATTTTATTTCTATAGAAAATTTTGTCAAAATGTATAGAAAATTTTGTTACAATTTTATTTCTATAGACAATTTTGTAAAAAATGTATTTCTATAAATTTTTATCAACATTTTATTTCTATAGAAAGTTTTGTAGAAATTTTATTTCTATAGGAAATTTTGTCTACCAACAGTAAAAAATCTACCTTTTTTGGTAGAATTCTATCAACGGTGGTAACCTTGGTTGCTTTTCCACATTTTTCTAACAAAGAAACTCACAAATTGAGCTTAGCATTTTTCTTTGCCAATGGTTATTTGGAAATGATTTTTCATCACATATTTCACCAATCAGTGTCATCTGTGTCAAAAATATCTCCATTAAAATATGTAAGCAACCATTATGTGTCTGCATATGAAAGAATTGGCCAATTGAAAGCATCTTGTTATCATCAAATTGTCAGCTACTTAAATAGCATGTCAAGGTGACGATCAGACCTTGAATGTTATTCACATTAAACAGTTTATAATACCATGACAAATTGAATGTAGCATAATTTATTCGTATAAAAATTATACACTTTGACAAGAAATAAAATGTGGGTTCATTACTCGGGACATCGTGATGAGGGTGTGACAAAGATATGTCCCAACAAAGAAGAAAAAAGCGAGATTGTCATATAAAGCCTTTGGAAAAATCATCTCGGTATTAGTTCGTGATTATTTCTAACAATGTCCGTCAGTCATTGGTTCATGAATCATGATTTTCTAGATTAAAATTGTGGTCGCAAGTAAACTTCGATTACATTTTCCCAACCCTCCTAGGGAGATAACATAGTGCAAGGGCTAACAAGCTGGCCTTGAATAGAAGGGGTCATTATTATACCAAGTATTGAGCAGTCGGAGGAAAGGAGAATACCTTTCAGAACTCTGAATATGTATACCCATGAACTAGGAATACGAGAGTCGTCTCTTTAAGACTGAAATGTGTGCAATCACAACAGTTGCTGAGTTGCTGTTGATGAGGCCGTTATTTAGAAGCGATATTAGCTTCGACATCGAAATAAAATTTTGAACAAATTTTCTATAGAAATAAAATGTTGATAAAATTTTCTATAGATAAAAAATTTAACAAAATTTTGTATAGAAATAAATTTTGACAAAATTTTCTATGGAAAAAAAATTTTGACAAAATTTTCTATAGAAATAAAATTTTGACAAAATTCCCTATAAAAAAAATTGACAAAATTTTTTATAGAAATAAAATTTTGAAAAAAGTTTCTATAGAAATAAATTGTTGGTAGAATTTTCAATAAAAAAAAATTTACAAAATTTTCTATGGAAAAAACAAAATTTGACAACATTTTCTATAGAAATAAAATATCGACAAAATTTTCTATAGAAATACATTTTTGACAAAATTTTTTTATAGAAATACATTTTTGACAAAACTTTCTGCAGAAATAAAATTTTGACAAAATTTTCTATAGAAATAAAATTTTGACAAAATTTTCTATAGAAATAAAATTTTAACAAAATTTTCTATAGAAATAAAATATTGACAAACTTTTCTTTAGAAATAAAATTTTGACAAAATTTTCTTTAGAAATGAAATTTTGACAAAATTTTCTATAGAAATAAAATTTTGACAACATTTTTTATAGAAATAAAATTTTGGCAAAATTTTCTGTAGAAATAAAATTTTGACAAAATTTTGTTTAGAAATAACATTTTGACAAAATTTTCTTTAGAAATAAAATTTTGACAAAATTTTCTATAGAAATAAAATTTTGACAAAATTTTCTATAAAAAAAAATTGACAAAATTTTTTATAGAAATAAAATTTGTTGTTGTTTTTTATTGCAGCTTAAAACCATACATTGACTAAACTACAAGTGTAGCTTAACAAACAGAGGAAAAGAATGTTTGTCAAATTTATTTGGGCAAAGCCCTATAGACTGCAAGATGGTTGGATGGACGCACGTTTCGGAATTACCACATTCCTCATCAGCATCATCCACTTGCAGCAAAACTATCAACCAATTATCAGAATAAATTCAGGCAGTTTATTAAACCCAACAAAAACCACACTTGAACCCTCCGAAAAATATAATAAAGTTTTGACAAAATTTTCTGTAGAAATAAAATTTTGACAACATTTTCTATAGAAATAGATTTTTTACAAAATTTTCTATAGAAATAAAATTTTGACAAAATTTTGTACAGAAATAAGATTTTAACAAGATTTTGTATAGAAATAAAATTTTGACAAAATTTTGTATAGAAATACAATTTTAGCAAAATTTTCTATAGAAATAAAATTTTGACAACATTTTCTATAGAAATAAAATTTTGACAAAATTTTCTATAAAAATAAATTTTGACAAAATTTTCTATAGAAATAAAATTTTGAAAAAATTTTCTATAGAAATAAAGTTTTGACAAAATTTTCTATAGAAATAAAATTTTAACAAAATTTTCTATGGAAATAAAATTTTGACAAAATTTTCTATAGAAATAAAATTTTCTATAGAAATAAAATTTTCTATAGAAATAAAATTTGGACAAAATTTTCTATAAAAATAAAATTTTGAGAACATTTTCTATAAAAATAAAATTTTCCATAAAAATAAAATTTTGACAAAATTTTTTATAGAAATAAAATGTTGACAAAATTTTTTATAGAAATAAAATTTTGACAAAATTTTCTATAGAAATAAAATTTTGACAAAATTTTCTATAGAAATAAAATTTTGACAAAATTTTCTATAGAAACAAAGTTTTGACAAAATTTTCTATAGAAATAAAATTTTGACAAAATTTTCTATAGAAATAAAATTTTGACAAAATTTTCTTTTGAAAGAAAATTTTGACAAACTTTTCTATGGAAATAAAATTTTGACAAAATTTTCAATAGAAATAAAATTTTGACAAAATTTTCTATAGAAATAAAATTTTGACAAAATTTTCTATAGAAATAAAATTTTGACAAAATTTTCTATAGAAATAAAATTTTGACAAAATTTTCTATAGAAATAAAATTTTAACAAAATTTTCTATAGAAATAAAATGTTGACAACATTTTCTTTAGAAATAACATTTCGACAAAATTTTCTTTAGAAAAGAATTTTTAAAAAAATTTTCTATAGAAATAAAATTTTGACAAATTTTTCTATAGAAAAACAATTTTGACAAAATTTTCTGTAGAAATAAAATTTTGACAAAATTTTCTGTAGAAATAAAATTTTGACAAAATTTTCTATAGAAATAAAATTTTGACAAAATTTCCTATAGAAATAAAATTTTGACAAAATTTACAATAGAAATAAAACTTTGACCAAATTTTCTATAGAAATAAAATTTTGACAAAATTTACTATAGAAATAAAACTTTGACAAAATTTTCTATAGAAATAAAATTTTGACAAAATTTTCTACAAAAATAAAATTTTGACAAAATTTTCTATAGAAATACATTTTTGACAAATTGTTCTATAGAAATACATTTTTGACAAAACTTTCTGCAGAAATAAAATTTTGACAAAATTTTCTATAGAAATAAAATTTTGACAAAATTTTCTATAGAAATAAAATTTTAACAAAATTTTCTATAGAAATAAAATTTTGACAAAATTTTCTTTAGAAATAACATTTCGACAAAAATTCCAAAGAAATAAAATTTTGGCAAAATTTTCTATAGAAATAAAAGTTCGACAAAAATTTCCAGAGAAATAAAATTTTGACAAGAATTTCAATAAAAATAAAATTTTGAAAAAATTTTCTTTAGAAATAAAATTTTAACAAAATTTTCTATAGAAGTAAAATTTTGACCAAATTTCCTATAGAAATCAAATTTTGACAAAATTTTCCACAGAAATAAAATACTGACAAAATTTTCTATAGAAATAAAATTTTGACAAAATTTTCTATAGAAACAAAGTTTTGACAAAATTTTCTATAGAAATAAAATTTTGACAAAATTTTCTATAGAAATAAAATTTTGACAAAATTTTCTTTTGAAAGAAAATTTTGACAAACTTTTCTATGGAAATAAAATTTTGACAAAATTTTCAATAGAAATAAAATTTTGACAAAATTTTCTATAGAAATAAAATTTTGACAAAATTTTATATAAAAATAAAATTTTGACAAAATTTTCTATAGAAATAAAATTTTGACAAAATTTTCTATAGAAATAAAATTTTGACAACATTTTTTATAGAAATAAAATTTTGGCAAAATTTTCTGTAGAAATAAAATTTTGACAAAATTTGTTTAGAAATAACATTTTGACAAAATTTTCTTTAGAAATAAAATTTTGACAAAATTTTCTTTAGAAATAAAATTTTGACAAAATTTTCTATAGAAATAAAATTTTGACAAAATTTTCTATAGAAAAAAAAATTGACAAAATTTTTTATAGAAATAAAATTTGTTGTTGTTTTTTATTGCAGCTTAAAACCATACATTGACTAAACTAAAGGGTGATTCTTTTGAGGTTAGGATTTTCATGCATTAGTATTTGACAGATCACGTGGGATTTCAGACATGGTGTCAAAGAGAAAGATGCTCAGTATGCTTTGACATTTCATCATGAATAGACTTACTAACGAGCAACGCTTGCAAATCATTGAATTTTATTACCAAAATCAGTGTTCGGTTCGAAATGTGTTTCGCGCTTTACGTCCGATTTATGGTCTACATAATCGACCAAGTGAGCAATACGTAAATAAGCAAAATTGCCGCATTTGGAGTGAAGAGCAACCAGAAGCCGTTCAAGAACTGCCCATGCATCCCGAAAAATGCACTGTTTGGTGTGGTTTGTACGCTGGTGGAATCATTGGACCGTATTTTTTCAAAGATGCTGTTGGACGCAACGTTACGGTGAATGGCGATCGCTATCGTTCGATGCTAACAAACTTTTTGTTGCCAAAAATGGAAGAACTGAACTTGGTTGACATGTGGTTTCAACAAGATGGCGCTACATGCCACACAGCTCGCGATTCTATGGCCATTTTGAGGGAAAACTTCGGAGAACAATTCATCTCAAGAAATGGACCGGTAAGTTGGCCACCAAGATCATGCGATTTGACGCCTTTAGACTATTTTTTGTGGGGCTACGTCAAGTCTAAAGTCTACAGAAATAAGCCAGCAACTATTCCAGCTTTGGAAGACAACATTTCCGAAGAAATTCGGGCTATTCCGGCCGAAATGCTCGAAAAAGTTGCCCAAAATTGGACTTTCCGAATGGACCACCTAAGACGCAGCCGCGGTCAACATTTAAATGAAATTATCTTCAAAAAGTAAATGTCATGGACCAATCTAACGTTTCAAATAAAGAACCGATGAGATTTTGCAAATTTTATGCGTTTTTTTTTTAAAAAAAGTTATCAAGCTCTTAACAAATCACCCTTTACAAGTGTAGCTTAACAAACAGAGGAAAAGAATGTTTGTCAAATTTATTTGGGCAAAGCCCTATAGACTGCAAGATGGTTGGATGGACGCACGTTTCGGAATTACCACATTCCTCATCAGCATCATCCACTTGCAGCAAAACTATCAACCAATTATCAGAATAAATTCAGGCAGTTTATTAAACCCAACAAAAACCACACTTGAACCCTCCGAAAAATATAATAAAGTTTTGACAAAATTTTCTGTAGAAATAAAATTTTGACAACATTTTCTATAGAAATAGATTTTTTACAAAATTTTCTATAGAAATAAAATTTTGACAAAATTTTGTACAGAAATAAGATTTTAACAAGATTTTGTATAGAAATAAAATTTTGACAAAATTTTGTATAGAAATACAATTTTAGCAAAATTTTCTATAGAAATAAAATTTTGACAACATTTTCTATAGAAATAAAATTTTGACAAAATTTTCTATAAAAATAAATTTTGACAAAATTTTCTATAGAAATAAAATTTTGACAAAATTTTCTATGGAAATAAAATTTTGACAAAATTTTCTATGGAAATAAAATTTTGACAAAATTTCCTATAAAAAAAAATGACAAAATTTTTTATAGAAATAAAATTTTGACAAAAGTTTCTATAGAAATAAAATGTTGGTCAAATTAACCATAGAAAAAATTGACAAAATTTTCTATAGAACAAAAAATTGATAAAATTTTTTATAGAAATAAAATTTTGACAAAATTTTCTGTAGAAATAAAATTTTGACAACATTTTCTATAGAAATAAAATGTTGAAAAAATTTTCTATTTTTTATAGAAATAAAATGTTGAAAAAAATTTTTCTATACTTTTACAAAAAAATGTTTATTTTGTTGCGAGCCTCACTGACGTTTTGGCAGAAACATAATCAATATTAGTATTTCAGCCCTATTTAAATTCTTTATAGCCCTTGGACATACAAACAAAATTTTGCTGCAGTTCAATTCAATTAGATTGACTTTTTTGTCTCCTTTATAATCTGATGACTTTGCCGCAATTTCCCTCTTACTGGCATTCGAGTTATAATGAAAAAAGAAATTATTTACAGCATTTCACAATAATATTTCATGCAGAAGGTTTACCCAATTGTGTAGGTTGTACCAAGTTTTCTGAGAAAACGAGAAGAACAATAAAAATGGACAATATTTGAACAAAACTAGTTTCCGTAACTAAATTCACACAAAGATGTCCTTTATGACGAAGTGCATACCAAGATTTTACCACTACACTGCCCATTATTAAGGAATCCTTTGATTTCAACAAAGAGGAAAACAAAAATACATAAATTTGAGACTCTTGTTTTTGTGTGAAAGACAATAAAGTTCTACTAATTAGAAAAAATTGTAAAACAAAGGAAACTAAATCTAAAGAAGAAATATTTTCTTTGATAAAATTGGTTGGCCTTAGTGACTTGTAATTCCGCAATTTTTAAGAAGTTATTTCAATATGATATGGTTTACTGTTGAAGGGGAAATTATGAATTTTCCAAATGTATTGGGAGTACCCAAAATGAAATGAGAAAAACATATACGCAGGAAAAAATATTCCAAAAAAACAGGCCAATTAAAATGTTTTACTGCAAAACACGTGGTCCTATTAAAAATTGTTTAACATTTTAATTACATCGAAAAAGAAATTTATAAAAATAAATTCTTACTTTAATTTTTAAAAATGATTTTAATGAAGTAAACACATGCACCGAGGCATTCAAGCGTGATAGTGTGCTTGATGGAAAATCACAATTGGCTATCGTTAGAACTATCCTTCCAGCATTTAAATGTGAATGAATCTTTTGATGTTCGTATCATTGTTCGTTACCGTGATGCAGACAGTGTTGCATTGTGAAGCCATTCCAAATGGAGCAGTATATGAACAAACAAAATGATCGGGGTTATTTGCCAAAGAAGCCAGTTGAAAATATACACCATCGATTGGCTACCAGAACTCAAGCGCTGCCGGGGGTAATGACGTGGACCAAAATATTTCTCAGCCCAAGGCTTCAATACTGCCTTAAAACATTTTCCCGATAATAATCGGCATTTATTTATTTAACCCTACACTGAAAAAAAGCATACCCGGTTCCAAAAATTTTGTCTTTACTTTAAAAAATTTGGTATTGATTCCGAGCCAAAGAAGCGGAGAAGACAAGTAAGGATACTTTTAAGACACAATTCTCTTTTAAAATCGGGTTTTGTGTACTTGCTTCTAGGAAGCAAATTTTAATTTTTCGCATTTTCAGCTTTTTTTCTTCATATGCTATCAAAGTCCTTTAAAAACAAGTTAACGACGACTTTATTTTCCAAATTAAGACTCGACTTCTAGAAGAAATTATGCTGTGTTTCAAGTAAAAAACGTCTTTAAAATAAAGTGTTGAAAAACATGTCCTATATTTGAACGATTTTTTGCTTTGTAGTCAAGATGCAAAAAGACAACAAATTTAAAGACAATTTCATTAAATTTAAAGATTTTTTCTAAATTACTAAAGTCAAGTTGACCTTAGCCCAAACATTTTTTCTTTCATGTTATGATATCCATTTTTAAATCAAATCACTTAATTATAAGGACAATACGACTTCAGTGAAAAGTTTATCGACCTTTGGTCAAGGAAAAAACTTTATACTAGCGAAATGCGTCTTCTATGCTAAGCAAAATTTGCATTCGTATCTTAAAGACATGAAATCTTTGACCTCACGACAATATTTTTTTCAGTGCACGCTCGAGTCAATACGAGTGAGCGAGAGTTCTGGTGGCCAATCGAAGGTGTACAGTTTGATCTGGCCTCTTTGGCAAGTAGACCCAACATTAATGTCAACATTTTTTGGAACATTACTTCTCAGTCAATTCGCCACCTCTCTTAACATATTGCTAATTTTTCAGTCGGAAAAACACTACAGAGTTTAGGTAATCTTTTCGCTATTCGAAGTTCCAGATCTTTAGAATATACTCCGAAACCCAGTTGGCCATCCAATTTGGAGCCATCAGTGTAGAAATCTATATATCTTTTATTCCCCGGGGTCCGTGTACACCACGCCTCACTGTTGGGAATTAGAGTCTCAAACTTTTTGTCGAAAAGTGGACTCGCCAAAGTGTAGTCCACTACGTTAGGCACATCTGGCATTATTTTGAGGACCGAACTGTGACCGTAAATTTTTTCCGACTACAGCGATAGCTCGCGCGACCACACAGCCGTTGTTGAAGCTGACTGTTTGGCCAAAATGTCTAAAGGCAATAGATGCAGCATGACATTAAGGGAATATGTTCCTGTCCAAAATAACGCCAAGGTATTTTGCACACTCACCAAAGGGAATTTCAATACCCCCTAAGGAAATGGGCCTAACCGTGGGAGTTTTGCGATCTTTGCAGTATATGACTAGTTCTGTCTTTGCAGAATTTACCCCAAGACCATTATCGTTCGCCCATTTCTCAGTCATCCGAAGGGCTCTCTGTATAATATATCTGATTGTGGATGGGAATTTTCCCTTGACTGCTAGCGCCACATCATCTGCGTTTGCCACCACTTTTATCCTTTCTTTTTCTAGGGAAACCAGAAGGTTGTTTATAGCAACATTCCAAAGAAGAGGTGATAGAACTCCTCCTTGGGGAGTGCCTCTGTTCACATACCTTTGTATGTTTGCTTGTCCTAGTGTGGCTGAAATACGTCTCTTTGTTAGAAGTTCGTCTAATCGAGCAGGGATGGATGTTGTTGAACGCCTCTTCGATGTCTAGAAACGCCACGATTGTGTATTCTTTGGCAGATAGTGAGCTTTCAATAAAGCTGACTAGTTCATGTAAAGCGGTTTCAGTAGACCTGCCCTTCGAGTATAAATGCTGTCGTTTCGATAGCAAACTTGAATCGACGCTAGTTCTAAGATAAATGTCTATCATCCTCTCCAGAGTCTTAAGTAGGAATGAAGCGGAAATCCGACCAATCAGCTAAGTATACATCATTTATATATCACCGTCAACCAGGGGATAATTCTTTCAGTCACTGCTTGTAACTCCTCGGGAGTAATTCCGTTAGGTCCGGGGGATTTGAATGACAGAAAGCTA
Source organism: Haematobia irritans (assembly GCF_050003625.1). Classification (NCBI taxonomy): domain Eukaryota; kingdom Metazoa; phylum Arthropoda; class Insecta; order Diptera; family Muscidae; genus Haematobia; species Haematobia irritans. The sequence goes on from NC_134397.1 coordinate 25,605,261, forward strand.
TTTAACGCCCATTTTACCGCTGAGCCACTGTGGCATGGCCAGAACATGGTTCAACCGTCTGCTTCACAAGAAAATGTGTGTCCAATAGTGCCTCCAGCGTCTCCTCACTGGACGTTGTCCAATTGTCCTCCGATGCTTTAATGAAACCTGGAGCGGAGTTAGTGGATGCTAGTACCGTCCGTAGTCTGGAAGCCTCGGACGTATTATCAATACTGCTACAGTAAACATTCTAAGAGTTATGCTCAGCCTTTCTCAGTTCTCGCTTGTATCCTCCCAGATTCTACTTGTAAGCGTCCCATTCCTCAGGAGCTCTGGTGGACTTTGCTTTGTTAAAGAGAAGAGCTTCCTGCAGGATTTCTTCATATTACTTAACTCCGTAGACCACCATGGTGGTCGATTTATGGGGTCTTCCGAACAAAACATGCTATCGACTTGAAACTTGGCACAAGTAGTTGTTATTGATGTAGGTAGGATGGTATTGCAAATGGGCCATATCGGACCACGTTTACGTATAAACCGATCCCCAGATTTTGCTTGCGTATCCTCTTGGAGGGGCAAATTTCATCCGATCCGGTTAAAATTTGGTACGTGATGTTAGTACGTGACCTCTAATACCCATGCAAAAATTGGTCCATATAGGTCCATAATTATATATAGCCCCCATATAAACCGATCCCCAGATTTGACCTCCGGAACCTCTTGGAGGAGCAAATTTCGTCCGAACCGGTCAAATTTTATCCGAAGATGTATCCATATCGGTTCATAATTATATATAGCCTCCATATAAGCCGATTCCCAGATTTGACCTAGGGAGGCTCTTGTATGAACAATTTTAGTGCGATCCCCAGATTTGACCTCCGGAGCCGTTTGGAGGAGCAAATTTGGTCCGATGTGGTCAAATTTTATCCGATTCGCTTGAAATTTTCCATGTTATGGAATTGTATAGCCACTAACAACCATGCAAAGACGTATCCATATCGGTCCATAATTGCATATAGTCCCCATATAAGCCGATCCCCAGATTTGACCTCTTGTATGAGCAATTTTAGTGCGATCCCAAGATTTGACCTCCGGAGCCTTTTGGAGGAGCAAATTTGGTCCGACCCATTCAAATTTCATCCGTTTCGCTTGAGTTTTTCCATGTTATGGAATTGTATAGCCACTAACAACCATGCAAAGATGTATCCATATCGGTACATAATTATATATAGCCCCCATATAAACCCATGCCCAGATTTGACCTACACGCAAAGAAAAAAAAACGTTTGGAAAACGTGTACCGAAAACGTTTTTCTTTTGTTAGAGTTTTTTGAATTGCTTCGAAAATTTTAAACTTTTATCACCAAAAAAATTAGTTTGTTACAAAATTTTTATTTTTTCAATAGAAAAAATTATTTTTGAAACAACAACACAGTCCATTTCGTTTATATCAAACACTGTTCTTTTCTGACTTTAGGTCTTTAATAAGACACATTTTACAGTTCAAAGTTTAATATACTACAATGTAATGTTGAACATTTTTTCGGAATCTTCCGAACATATCTGGAATATATGTAAAAAAAAAATTGGTCGAAGCAGGGATCGAACCCACGACCCTTGGCATGGAAGTCGGACGTAGCAACCATTGCACCACGGTGCTAAACTAAATGTTTGTTTCTGTTAAATAAACTTTGTTTATTCGGTTCGTGGGCGCCGCAAGCTATGCTATATAAATATAACTTATATGGATATTTATCTAATGATGACCATAACAGGTACATAGCTCAGTGGTTAGTGTGTTGGCTTACAAAGTGCATGGTCCGCGGTTCGATTCTCCGTCCAGGCGAAAGGTAAAAAAATTTAAAAATTTATAAAATCGTATAATTTCTTCTACATTGTTGGTATCACAGGAAAAGGTGTTAAGAACTAAAAACCATCGTGGATGTGAGAAAGATGTGAGGGAAAATGCAATTAGAGGGAAATGCAATTTTTTTTTTAATTTGTCCTTATGAATTTGTTTTTACATCCTGGAAAAGAATAAACGTTTATCACAAAAAGTATATACTTTTCTCCCAAATACACTTCCTTACAGCGAAAAGCAAATGAGAAACGAACTTTGTTTGTCTAAAATTTCGTTTGGGAGGAAAGAATTATTTTTTTTGCGTGTAGGAAGCCTCTTGTATGAGCAATTTTAGTGCGATTCGGTTAAAATTTTGTACGTTATATTACTCGTAGTATATGGTCTGGAACAACTATGCCAAACATGGTTCATACACTAAGCGAAAAATGTTCGTACTATTTACGATTTTGATCGTTGTATTCACGAATCCTGACGTTAATATTGAACCAACGTACAAATTCGTTGATACAACGAAATGCGTTACGTTGTATTTACGAACAGGAATTAGTCGTAAATACAACGATTTATGTCGTTGTATTAATGAAGTCTGTTCATTGTATTGATGACGCTCGTTCGTTGTATTGATGATGCTGAATCGTTATATTAATGAAATCTGATCGTTATATTAATGATGCCTGATCGTTATATTAATGACACCTGGTCGTTATATTAATGACGCGTGTTCGTTGTATAGATGATGCCTATTCGTTATATCAATGAAACCTGATCGTTATATTGATGACACTTTATCGTTGTATTAATGATGCATGATCGTTGTATTAATGATTCATGATCGTTATATTAATGATGCACGATCGTTGTATTGATGATGCCTAATCGTTATATTCATGAATCCTGATCGTTATATTGATGACGCCTTATCGTTGTATTAATGAAGTCTGATCATTGTAATTACGACGACTGATCGTTGTATTTATGATCAGTGATTGTATTTATTGATACATTTTCGTTGTCATATACTTACTAAAAATCCATAACAAAAGGAGTGTATTTAATTTTAATAATTGTAATTTTTTATTTACATTTTCAAGTATTTCTTGTGCTACAATAAAAACTTTACACATATAATCGCTTAAATCAATGAGTATAAAATTGTAGGTCATAAAGGAATATTGAGTTTTAATAATTCAGAGTTTTTCATACAAATACTTTTCATCGTTTAATAAACTAATTACACGTATAATCTTTTAAATTAGTGAGTAGAAAAAAAGTTTTAATAAAGAATTTTTATTTCTACAATTTTATTTTAATAATTCAGAATTTTTCATTGCTATTATCACAAAACTTGTGTAGTATAAAAAAATAACATTTATATTCGTTTACATGAATTACTATAAATAGCATAAAATGTTTTCGACCATAGGAACTTTTACGTTTGAAATTGAATTTTATTCACTTTTTCAAAAATAAGTTTAATTGTATTACAAAAATAATGTCTCATATAATGTTTGAGTTAGTTACTTCATTTTTTTAGAATTTTTTAGAATAATAGGAACTTTTGTATTATAAAGAAACTATTTTTAACCTTTTTGGTCACATTAAACTGAAGAGATTTCTGATAACAATGAAGTGACCTTGGAATTGTTGTTTCCATTTTCGATATTATAGAGATATTTTTCTATAAAAGTCCAAAATGGTAAACAAGCTTGCGGATATTGAACATTAAACAAGTGAAAAGATTTAAAGCACAAATCCATAGCTCGACAAAAAATTGTACAAGGGAGAAAATATCCATCCAAGTATACGTAAAATTTGTTAATTTTAAAATTGTCTTTGTTTCCTTCTGCGACAATAAATGGTTGGATTGGCTCACCTCTTTTTATTAAGAAATCCACATGTTCTTCTATGGCCTGCAAGTTTTCGTTCACATAAATAAACGACTCTTGTGAATCCTTTATAGAATAACGGCCATGTGAAATTTTCCCATCACTTCCTTTTCGTTGAAATTTTTTGGTGGGATATAAATATCCATGAAGGCTCCATAACAACTTTAAGACGCATTCATCTTTTTCTATATTAAAATTAAGAAAAGAAATTATGTAAATAAAATTCAAAACTATATTATATTTTAGAGCATTATTTTACTTTACCTTCATTGAAATGGTGTTTTTCAATCGATCCTAACACCTGCTTCGACCGTTTGTTATAAATAGCCAAATGGTTCTTCATGTATTCGAGGAGTTTCTCCATCTTTTCATCAAAATCCACCATGTGTGAAGCATTTTTCTGTACAACAGCAAAGTCTAGATCAATCTAAATAAATTCCAAATTGTTTGGTAAATAATTTCAGTTATTAACTTTTTCTTTTAATAAATTTCACTTACCAATTGACAGCCCAATGGTTTTTTGTATTGAGGCCATAATTGTAAAGCCTTCGATATATTTTCACATTCGTTGTGAATTTGATTAATCCGGAAGTTTGAACAACCGATCCAAGTAATTTTAAAATTTTCCGGTGGAAGGTCGTCGTACTGAAGGCTTTGGATACAGCTTAGAGCATCATTTTCAGGAACTACGGAGAAAAAATTAGTAAGTAATAAAACATAATTAAACATCTATGAAGCAAATTCCATTAACTTACCGAATTCAAATTTAGATCCAGAGGTACTAGGTTTGTCGTTTTTGTTAATATCCAAAGATTTTACACTTTTCTTATTATTGTGATATTTTATGTAGAGTTTACCTCTTCCATCAGTCCTTTATGACTCTAATTTTTCCGTTGGAAAAATTTCCAATATTTCAGACTATAGACGGTGGCAAGTTTGAAGGCTCATGTGGATATTGTTGAAATCAAAGTATTGTATTATAATATTTATTAACATTATTCGATTTTCTTCAGTAATTGTGTTTGTCTTCTCATACTGTGTTAGAATTTTTGCAGCAAAAAATGTGGCATGGTGTGTTCGTATGTGTCTTTTGAAACACGAAGAGTTTTGGTATGCACTACCACAACAACGATAGATATCATCGCACTTCAAGAAATGAAAATATTTTAAATGCATAAAATATTTATTTTCGTTCACAAATTTTTGGTCACACAAAAAACAATTCATAATTTAAATTACTCACAGACACTATGTAACTTTTTTTTTTCACTTAAAAACAATTAATAATTTCAATTGCCGAACTTGAGCTCACGACCGTACGCTTGTATTGACATTTACCAACTAAACGGCTTATTCGATTTGTGTCTGCCAATATCAGTGATGGCAAAAGTGTTTGAGTGATGGCAAGAGTGTACCAATTTTAATACGAAACTTTAGTCCTTCTTCCTTGGTACGGCAATATCAGTTACTTTGTAATAAAAATTTTAAGCAAAGATTTTTTTCATATTGGAATATTTTAACTTCAAAATTTAATATAAAGTAAAAAATAGAAAAAGCGATTTTTTAATTTGTGGAAACTAATATGTTTTAGTTACAATTTCGCCAATATGAGAGTTTCCCTCGCGTAATAATGTTTCATTTGGTTAAGTTTTTTGAATTAAAAGTAATAAACAAATCCAATTGCACAAAGAATTCCCCAAACAAAATTAAATGATAAAACTAAGAAATAAATTTGTAAATTTTTAGAAATGTTAACACTAAGTTATTTTTTAAAAATAAGAAGTTTTCCTAAGGTAAATAAATTTATTATTATTAGTGTATTTAAAATCATAATAAATTATGAAAATAAATACAAAAATAAAGGTATTAACAACTAAGGTTTTCGACTCAATAAATTAATCATATAAATTATATATTATATATAAATTAATTATATCTTATTAAATTTTCTTGAATTCGTCGAAATATTTACTTACTTAATTATATTGGTGTTTTGTTAAAATTTCTAAAATTACGCTTCAAGTTTTTTTCTGTTGGGTTGACTTTTTTTAAATGAATAATGGATCAATATGTGACTTAAAGTTAGCCCTTTTAATAAAATATATTACAAGTGCCGATATAAGAAACCGAAGTTAACATATTTATACATATTTAAGAAATTTATTAAATCTAATTAACATTTCCTTGTATGAGAAAAGTTCGTATTTAGAAAAAATGTACTTAGAATTTGTAAAAATATCTTATACTAGTAGCGACATAAAAGGTTAAAAGTTTTAGTTGAAGGCTTATTGGCTAAAAACTGGATTATTAAAGAGACATAACCGTAAAAAATTATTATTTTTTGCACTATAATGCGAATTTATTAGGGTTCATTCGCCATAATAATCGTTGGATGAAGGTAGAACATGATTTAGTAACACAAACCCCATCTTTAGCACAATATTTCTAAATCCCATCACTGATGTTTTCTATTCTACGCTTTTTGGATTTGCAACTAGACAAAAAGGCAATGTGCATGAACAAAACCAAACACTCATAGTCGTTATATTCACAATGTGTACAGTTTGTTTGCTTGTGTGCGTCAAAATAAGATGACATTGTCTCATAGAAGCCAATGCTTAGCTACTCAAACATGCAACAGTAAAGAAAAATGTACAGTCTTAACATCAAATTTAGGGGTTGATAACAATAGAATAAAAGCAACGATTGATATTCGTTATATTAACGTACATTTTTCATCAAGGTTTGTATATAAGGTTTAAGTATAAAGCAAGGTAATGTTCAACTCTTAAATATTAAAGAAATGAAACACATACCTATTGTTTTACAAAATAAGCAATATTTTCCAATATTTTCTTAACAAAATCGATATCAAATGTTCGTATTATTAATGAACATGGTCTCGTAAATATAACGATTTACGAAATTCGACAAAACATCGTCAACGATCATAATCGTTATATTAACGTATATTTTTCATCAAAGTTTGTAACATAGTAATGTAAGGTAATATCCAACACCCAAATTTTAAGAAGTAATACACATACATTTTATTTTTGTTAATAAGCGAAATTTTCTGCAAAAAATTTTATCAAAAGTAGCTATTGTTCGTAGTATTAACGAACATAGATTCGTAAATATAACGATTTACGAAATTCGACAAAACATCGTCAACGACTCATAATCGTTATATTAACGTACAGTTTTCATCTATGTTTGTAACATAAGGTTTTGGTGTAATGTAAGGTAATTTTTAACCCCAAAATGTTAAAGAAGTAAATCATATAGCTATAGGTTTTCAAACTAAAATAGATTTTCCAACAATTTTCTTGACAACAGCGAAAATAAATGTTCGTAGTATTAACGAACCTGGATTCGTTAATACAACGTCCTACGAAATTCGAGAAATCATCGTCAACGATTGGTTTCGTTGTATTAACGTAAATTTTCGTTGTATTAACGTAAAATTTCGTTGTATTAACGAACTTAAGTCAACGAACACCGTTCGTTAATATTACGATCGTTTTTTCTACCAGTGTATCGGTCTATATTATATATAGCTCTCGGGAGCCTCTTGGAGGAGCAAATTTCATCCGATTCGTACGTTATATTAGTATATGATCGCTAACAACCATGCCAAAAGTGATCCATATCGATCCATAGTTATATGTACCGCCCAGATAAACCGACCCCCTGATTTTACTTCTTCCTGGATACGTAAATTTCATTTGGTCTTGCTAAAATTTCGTACTAATCACACAAAATTGGATCATAAAGGTCATAATTGTATATGTTATATCCCCCATATAAACCGACCGCCATATTTCACAGGGTATAATTTAGTCGGCCCCGTCCGACTTTAGACTTTCCTTACTTGTTCTCAAATGGATTTTGGCATTTTTTTTCGATAAAATTTAAACAATTTGTACCATTTTATTAAATCTTATTCTGTTTTTAACTTACTAGAAAAAAGTTAAAATTACTTATTAAAAATATTAAAAAAGTACGTTATAAAAATTGAATTAAAAACACTTCCTCTATAATTAAAATAAAGAACATCTTTGGGAGGACATTTTTGGAAGTGCTTTCAAAAGTTGTGCCTTTGTAAGCATTGAAACAATAAAATTATTTGTCACCCGAATATAATTCTCAGCTGTCAGGTTAGCAATTCAGAAATAATAACAACCTGAAGTTGTTTGCAATACCAAGATCTGCCAAACTGTATTTTAAGGACAAGAAATCATTGGGCTCACTTAATGTCTGTGCTGAATGCCTTATATTTGGGCTTTTGTATGCTGTACAATATGAGCTTTAATGCTTATGCGGTTTACTACTATCCTAAGTTGATTTCTGTATAGAGATTTCAAAACTACTTTCGGCATTTTTTAATTATATATTCGTTTGTGTGCAATTTTACGAAATAAGGCATTTATCTGTTACCAGTTATTGTCCAATGCACTGACTGAAAATGACATTATCACCCTCTCTCTCTACAACTTTAGCATTTTCTCATTGTGCGTATTTTTGGCAAATCTATGTGGTTAAGACATTCTTATGCATCTTGGTAAATATTGTGGCAAACTTAAGCAAATATTTTGTTGTGGTTTTTCGTCCTTTGCTCTTTGGTCATATTAGTGAAAACTTTTGCTGCGCCAGAAACTCGCATCCCAAAATAGAATTACAGAGCATCAACCAACTTTAATCTTACCACAAATGTTTGTGGATGTTTTGACAAACAGACAACTTTTTCTACATAGGTAGATAGAGAGTTTTGTGTAACCAAACATACGACTTTTTTAAATTTGTTTTGGGTTAATTAAAGAACATGGCAGATGTAAGTTGTAATGTAGGTAAATTAATATCACACAAAAATCTCGGTTTTAGAAAAAAATTCAAATTTGTTTTTAGAATTTTATGTAAAAATATAAAGTAGTGCTTTAGCCGTAATTTCGGGTGTTCTCAAGTTATTTATTATGTTCGAATAGTAATAAACTTATGGTACGGTGACACTTGGCAAATGTTTGACAGTTTGATCGTCGCCACAGTCAAACCACACAAAAAAAACAAAAGTTTCATATTTTGTTAAGATCTTTATAAATGGGCATCATATGTTAGGGGCATACGAAGCGAAATAAAAAAAATTAAAAATGAAATTTGACGTCGGAGTCAAAAATTACCAATGCACGAAATATATCCCCTGATCAACCACGATCAATCGGACTTCAAATGACGACACAGTACAATAAATTGTATTTCGGGGGATCGTAGGGTGCACGGAAACAAATTTGGTGTTCTGAAATTGTCTTCGAATATGCTACAAAAACTGGGGAGTGACCGCATCAACTTTTTTTCGTGACCCTATCTAGTGACCATCCCTTAGTTTTCTTTATAAGGCACACGTTAATGAAACAGATGGGCTATTTTGCAGGCATTTATTTTTCGGGCTTTTTATACCCACCACCATAGAATGGTGACGGGGGTATAATAAGTTTGTCATTCCGTTTGTAACACATCGAAATATCGATTTCCGACCATATAAAGTATATATATTCTTGATCAGGGAGAAATTCTAAGACGATATAACGATGTCCGTCCGTTTGTCTGTCTGTTGTAATCACGCTACAGTCTTCAATAATGAAGCAATCGTGCTGAAATTTTGCACAAACTAGTCTTTTGTCTGCAGGCACGTCAAGTTCGAAGATGGGCTATATCGGTCCAGGTTTTGATATAGTCCCCATATAAACCGACCTCCCGTTGTTATCCAATATGCCTGAAATTTGAAATCAAGAGGTATTTTATGACCATAAAGAGGTGTGCCAAAAATGGTGAGTATCGGCCCATGTTTTGGTATAGCCCCCATATAGACCGATGTCCCGATTTTACTTCTTGGGCTTATAGAAACCGCAGTTTTTATTCAATTTACCTGAAATTGGAAATCTAGAGGTATTGTAGGACCACAAATACGTGTGCCAAAAATTGTGAGTATCGGTCCATGTTTTGGTATGGTCCCCATATAGACCGATCTCCCGATTTTATTTCTTGGTTATAGAAGCCGCAGTTTTTATCCAATTTACCTGAAATTGGAAATCTAGAGCTATTGTAGGACAACAAATACGTGTGCCAAAAATTGTGAGTATCGGTCCATGTTTTGGTATGGTCCCCACAGAAAACGACCTCCCGATTTGGGGTCTTGGGCGTATAGAAACCGTAGTTTGTATCCAATTTGTCTGAAATTGGAAATCTAGAGGTATTTTCGGGTCATAAAGAGGTGTGCCGAAAACGGTGAGTATCGGTCCATATTTTAGTATAGCCCCCATAAGAATGATCTCCCGATTTAACTCCTTGGATTTCTAGAAACCGTAGTTTTTATCTGATTTGCCTGAAATTGTAAATATTCTGGTATTTTAGGCTCACAAAAATGTGTATCGGATTAAGTTTTTATCGGTCCTTTTGCCTCCATATAGACCGACTTCACCTCTTGAGGGAAGGCGCACTGATCATGAAAATTGCTTGAAACTCAATGTAAAATTTCCAGATTTTACTTCTACAGATTTAAGATTTCAAATCAAGACGAACAAACCTTTATATATAGCACCCAACACATTTGACGGATGTGATATGGTATCGAAAATTTGGATCTACAAAGTGGTGCAGGGTATAATATAGTCAGCCCCGCCCGACTTTAGACTTTCCTTACTTGTTAGTTCAGTTTTTCTTCTATGAGAGGGTATAATTTCGTGTGTTGTAGTTTAAAGGATACCATGTTTTTAAGATTTCCTGATTTTAACAACGCTTTATGGAAATCTCAAAATGTGGAGTATAATTTAGTTCAATTATCCCTCGAGGCAGTTCATTCTTGCTCTAAAACATCTTTAATTTTACTCAATTGTTGAATATATCTTCATTTCACGTGATTTGAAAGTAAAGTTTTCCAGTTTTTTTTATTTTATGCCATCATTAAAAATCATGGAATATGCCACGAATTTTAACCACATAACCAAAACAAAAAAACATTTGTTGCAATTATTTAATTTTTGCCTACAGTTCGCCGTCAGTAATAATTGCGGAACTTTTTTTTAAAGTAAAGTTTTCCAGTTTTTTGGTTTATTTTATGCCATCATTAAAAATCATGGAATATGCCATGAATTTTAACCACATAACCAAAAAAACCTTTTTTGCAAATATTTCATTTTTTCCTACAGTTCGCCGTCAGTGATAATTGCGGAAATTTTTTTGAAAGTAAAGTTTTCCAGTTTTTTTTTTGGTTTATTTTATGCCATCATTAAAAATCATGGAATATGCCACGAATTTTAACCATATAACAAAAAAAAATACATTTTTTGTAAATATTTAATTTTTGCCTACAGTTCGCCATCAGTAATAATTGCAGAAATTTTTTTGTGGCAGTATTTTGTTTTTTTTTTCTTCTTTTTTCTAATGGTTAATTTTCTGGATATTTATGAGTTTGGTGGTTTTACAAGCTTCACGCTGCATGTTATTCCCCAAGGCATTTTTAGAAAAAGCAAATATTAAACTTTTAAGAAGAAGGTGTTCGGCCAACATGACAGATGATATTATAGGGATATGGGTCTTTGAATGAATGGTGGAAAAATCTACCGCAGGCATTTTATCGACCCCTGGAAAGAGATTTAGTATAATGGAAAATTGAATGGGATGTGATTCATGTGGCAAAAAGGCAAGGCACGTTTTTGAAAAGCTTTTGAGAAGCACTTAATTAAATTATTGTGTTGAAATATGAAAATTGGAATAATAAGGTCGATAAAGTCAAAAATCTTCAAGATAAAATCTTGCAAAATGTCTCCCATTTTTTAATGTTTTTCTTTATAGCCAAATTTCAAAAAAAATTTCTATAGAAATAAAATTTTGACAAAATTTTCTATAGAAATAAAATTTTACAAATTTATATAGAAATAAAATCTTGACAAAATGTTCTATACAAATAAAATTTTGACAAAATTTTCTATAGAAATAAAATTTTATTAAGATTTTCTATAGAAATAATTTTTTAATAGAAATACAATTTTGATAAAATTTTCTATATAAATAACGTTTTAAACAAATTTTCTATAGAAATAAAGTTTTTACAAAATTTTCTATAGAAATAAAATTTTGACGAAATTTTCCATAGAAATAAAATTTTGACAAAGTTTTCCATAGAAATAAAATGTTGACAAAATTTGCTATAGAAAAAAAAATTGGCCAAATTTTGTAAAGAATTTAAATTTTGACAAAATTTTCTATGGAAATAAAATTTGGACAAAATTTTCTATAGAAATATAATTTAGACAAAATTTTCCATAAAAATAAAATTTTGACAAATTTATATAAAAATAAAATTTTGACACAATTTTCTATAGAAATAAAATTTTAAACAAATTTTCCATAGAAATAAAATTTTGACAAAATTTTCTATAGAAAAAAATTCGACCAAATTTTCTACAGAAAAAAATTTGACCAAATTTTCTATAGAATTCAAATTTTGACAAAATTTCCTATGGAAATAAAATTTGGACAAAAATTTTCTATAGAAATATAATTTAGAAATACAATTTTAGCTAAATTTTCAAATGAAATGAAAGACCATAGATTAGAAATAAAATTTTGGCAAATTTTTCTATAGAAATAAAACTTTGACAAAATTTTCTATAGAAATAAAATGTTGACAAATTTCTATACAAATAAAATTTTAACAAAATTTTCTATAGAAATAAAATTTTAATAAAATTTTCCATAGAAATAAAATTTCGACAGAATTTTTTAATAGAAATACAATTTTAATAGAATTTTCTATTGAAATAAAATTTTGACAAAATTTTCCATAGAAATAAAATTTTGACACATTATTCTATAGAAAAAATTTGACCACATTTTCTATAGAATTCAAATTTTGACAAAATTTTCTATGGAAATAAAATTTGGACAAAATTTTCTATAGAAATATAATTTAGAAATACAATTTTAACTAAATTTTCAAATGAAATAAAAGACCATAGATTAGAAATAAAATTTTGGCAAATTTTTCAATAGAAATAAAACTTTGACAAAATTTTCTATAGAAATAAAATGTTGACAAAATTTTTCATGGAATTAAAATTTTGACAAAATATTCTATAGAAAAAAAAATTGACCAAATTTTGACAAAATTTTCTATGGAAATAAAATTTGGACAAAATTTTCTATAGAAATATAATTTGTTGTTGTTTTTTATTTCAGCTTAAAACCATACATTGACTAAACTACAAGAGTAGCTTAACCAACAGAGGAAAAGAATGTTTGTCAAATTTATTTGGGCAAAGCCCTATAGACTGCAAGATGGTTGGATGGACGCACGTTTCGGAATTACCACATTCCTCATCAGCATCCTCTACTTGCAGCAAAACTATCAACCAATTATCAGAATAAATTCAGGCAGTTTATTAAACCCAACAAAAACCACACTTGAACCCTCCGAAAAAAGGTTTTACATTGATAGCCGGCTTATGCCGAAATAAATTCGAAACAAACATATCTCTTTTCCTATGCCACTGTCAAATCATCGATTTGAATTCACATGGCTGGGTTTATTTTGAGCGTGCCTCCTCTTCTTTTTAAAATATCCTATGGAAATAAAATTTGGACAAAAATTTTCTATAGAAATATAATTTAGAAATACAATTTTAGCTAAATTTTCAAATGAAATGAAAGACCATAGATTAGAAATAAAATTTTGGCAAATTTTTCTATAGAAATAAAACTTTGACAAAATTTTCTATAGAAATAAAATGTTGACAAATTTCTATACAAATAAAATTTTAACAAAATTTTCTATAGAAATAAAATTTTAATAAAATTTTCCATAGAAATAAAATTTCGACAGAATTTTTTAATAGAAATACAATTTTAATAGAATTTTCTATTGAAATAAAATTTTGACAAAATTTTCCATAGAAATAAAATTTTGACACATTATTCTATAGAAAAAATTTGACCACATTTTCTATAGAATTCAAATTTTGACAAAATTTTCTATGGAAATATAATTTAGACAAAATTTTCTATAGAAATAAAATTTTAGCACAAATTTCAAACGAAATAAAAGACCATAGAATAGAAATAAAATTTTGACAAAATTTTCTACAAAAATAAAATTTTGACAAAGTTTTCAAATGAAATAAAATTTTGACAAAATTTTCGGTGGAAATAAAATTTTCACAAAATTTTCTATGGAAATAAAATTTTGACAACATTTTCTATAGAAATAAAATTTTGACAAATTTCTATATAAATAAAGCTTTGACAAAAGTTTCTATAGAAATAAAATTTTAATAAAATTTTCCATAGAACTAAAATGTTGACAAAATTTTCTACAGAAAAAAATTTGACCAAATTTTCTATAAAATTTTAGCAAAAATTTCAAATGAAATAAAAGACCATAAATAGAAATAAAATTTTGACAAAATTTTCTGTAGAAATACAATTTTAGCAAAATTTTCAAATGAAATAAAATTTTGGCAAAATTTTCGGTGGAAATAAAATTTTCACAAAATTTTCTATGGAAATAAAATTTTGACAACATTTTTCTACTGAAATAAAATTTTGACAAAATTTTCTATAGAAATAAAATTTCAATAAAATTTTCCATAGAACTAAAATGTTGACAAAATTTTCTATAGAAATAAAATTTTAATAAATTTTTCCATAGAAACATGTTGAAAACATTTTCTATAGAAAAAAATTTGACCAAATTTTCTAAAGAATTCAAATTTTGACAAAATTTTATTTCTAAAATTGCGACAGAATTTTTTAATAGAAATACAATATTGATAAAATTTCCTATATAAATATAATTTTAAACAAATTTTCTATAGAAATAAAATTTTGATAAAATTTTCAATAGAAATGAAATTTTGACAAAAATTTTCTATAGAAATAAAATTTTCTATAGAAATAAAATTTTGATAAAATTTTCTATAGAAATGAAATTTTGACAAAATTTTCTATAGAAATGAAATTTTGACAAAATTTTCTATAGAAACACAATTTTAGCAAAATTTTCAAATGAAATTAAAGACCATAGATTAGAAATAAAATTTTGACAAAATTTTCAAATGAAATAAGATATTGACAAAATTTTCTATGGAACTAAAATTTTGACAAAATTTTCTATAGAAATAAAATTTTGACAAATTTCTATAGAAATAAAATTTTGACAATATTTTCTATAGAAATAATATTTTGACAAAATTTTCGATACAAATAAAATTTTGACAAAAGTTTCTATAGAAATAAAATTTTGACAGAACTTTTTAATAGAAATACAATTTTGATAAAATTTTCTACAGAAATAAAATTTTAAACAAATTTTCTATAGAAATAAAATTTTTACAAAATTTTCTATTGAAATAAATTTAAATTTTGACAAAATTTTCCATAGAAATAAAATTTTGACAAAATTTTCCATAGAAATAAAATTTTGACAAAATTTTCTATAGAAAAAAAAATTGAGTAAATTTTCTATAGAATTCAAATTTTGATAACAATTGCTATGGAAATAAAATTTGGACAAAAATTTTCTATAGAAATATAATTTAGACAAAATTTTCTATAGAAATACAATTTTAGCAAAATTTTCGAATGAAATAAACTACCCTGGATTAGAAATAAAATTTTGACAAAATTTTCGATAGAAATAAAATTTTGACAAAATTTTCTATAGAAATAAAATGTTGACAAAATGTTTAATAGAAAAAAATTTGACCAAATTTTCTATAGAATTCAAATTTTGACAAAATTTTCTGTGGAAATAAAATTTGGACAAAAATTTTCTATGGAAATAAAATTTTGACAAATTTCTATAGAAATACAATTTTGACAAGATTTTCTATAGAAATAAAATTTTGACAAAATTTTCTATAGAAATAGAATTTTGATAAAATTTTCTATAAAATAAAATTTTGACCAAATTATTGCCGAAAATACTAGCCTCTATATCGTCGCAGTCTGGCCACAGCGTGGCGAAGGGTATAATCATTTTTAAGTCGAATCACGTAAAACTAAGGTCAATACGCCTTCAATGAAACATTTACGTTTTTTTATAAAAAATACGACCACATTTTACGACGATATTTTTGTCCAATGGATAAACATAAAATCTCCCTTTTTTGCATTTATCAAGTGTAAACATTACATAAAACTGTTGACAAAATAGTGACAATCAATGGCAATTTTCTTCACGTTCAGCAAAGTCAATCAAACTGAACTAACGAGCATTTATGCATTGCTGCCAGGAAACGTGAACAATTCAAGTCACCATGGAAAATCTTAGAGTATGCACATTATCGAAAGTATCGTTAGTGGTCGCCCGTGTTGAATGTAGTAACACTTGAATAGGTCCTTTCATGTGGTCTTTTTACTTCCTATTCATGTTTTTGACATCTCTTTGTTGAGGTCTAGGTCTAATTGGTATGCAATGCCATATACATCTGGTTGCTCGTTTTGGTTTATGGTGATTTAACGATATTGTGACGAGACTTAAAATTTCAAGAATACTGAATATTTTTCTTATATTTTATTGCAGAGATTGTGATTTAAGAGTAAACGAATTTCTTGACATTCGTTATGTGGTTGGTTTGGGTTTTTTTCCATTAAGGGAGTAGAATAGCTGTTGTATTTCCCTACACCTGTTACAAATGATTTTGATGTGAACATTTTCCTTTTACAAGAAAATGCATACGTTTTGCTTTTAAGAAGAAACTTTCCATTTAATATACATGTGCTTTTGTGTTATATATGTTCACTTTTCCTTTAAATGTTAACTTATTTCTTGACAAGCCATTAACGAAGTTATAGTCATGAAGAGTGGCAGCTCTGAAATCTCAAACTATGTTGGTATGGTTGGTAGTTGTTATTTATGGCCCATCATTAGTTGGGGAGGTATAATAAGTTTGCCTTTTCCTTTGAAACAAAATAGATTTCACATTAGTCATTCCGTTTGTAACTCATAGAAATATCGATTTCCTACTACATAAAGTATACATATACAAATTCTTCATCATTGAGAAATTCTAAGACGATATATCCATGTCCGTCTGTCTGTCTTTCTGTTGTAATTTCAGTAAGATAGTTTCGTTATTGAGGACTAATGCAGCTATCTTGCTGAAATTTTGCATAGACTCATCTTTTGTCTATAGGCTGCTCAAGTTCGAAGATAGCCTATATCGGTACAGAATTTGATATATGTTAGTCCCCATACTGAATTTCAAAATCTAGAGGTATTTTGGGTACACACATAAGTAAACCGAATATGGGGCGTATCGATCCACATTTTGATATACCTCCATTGAATTGCAAATGCTATACGATTTTACCTTGCACTAAAAAGGAAAAGTTACTACTTCTACAATAAAGGAGAACTTACTCACGATGGATTTGGATTTTGCCACGAAAATTAAAATTTATAAAGATTTATATGAATTTATAGAAAATTTTGAAAATATTTAACTTCTATAGAAATTTTTGTCAAAATTTTTACTTCTATAGAAAATTTTGGCAAAATTTTATTTCTATAGAAAATCTCATAAAAATTTTATTTCTATCGATAATTTTGTCAAAATTCCATTTCTATAGCAATTTTTTTAAAATTTTACTTCTTTGGAAAATGTTCTTACAATTTAATTTCTATACAAAATTTTACCAAAATTTTACTTCTATAGAAAATTTTGTCAAAATTAATTTCTATAGAAAATTTTCACAAAATTTAATTTCCATAGATTTTTTTTTTAAATTTTACTTCTCACAATTTAATTTCTATACAAAATTTTACCAAAATTTAACTTCTTAGAAAATTTTGTGAAAATTTCATCTCTGTAGAAAATTTGTTCAAATTTTATTTCTATAAAAATTTTTGTCAAAATTAATTTCTATATAAAATTTTCTCAAAATTTTATTTCTTATAAAATTTTCTCAAAATTTTATTTCTATAGAAATTTTATTTTTAAGATTTTATTTCTATGGAAAATGTTCTCACAATTTCATTTCTATACAAAATTTTACCAAAATTTAACTTCTTAGAAAATTTTGTCAAAATTTAATTCCTTTAGAAAATTTTGTCAAAATTTTATTTCTATAGAAAATTTTCTCAAAATTTTATTTCTATAGAAAATTTTGTCAAAATTAATTTCTATATAAAATTTTCTCAAAATTTTATTTCTATATAAAATTTTCTCAAAATTTTATTCCTATATAAAATTTTCTCAAAATTTTAATTCTATAGAATTTTTTTTTTTAAATTTTATTTCTATGGAAAATGTTCTCACAATTTCATTTCTATACAAAATTTTACCAAAATTTAACTTCTTACAAAATTTTGTCAAAATTTTACTTCTATAGAAAATTTTGTAAAAATTTTATTTCTATAGAAAATTATGTTAAAATTTTATTTCTATAGAAAATTTTGTCAAAGTTTAATTTTTGTAGAAATTTTTTTTCAAAATTTTATACCTACAGAAATGTTTGTCTAAATTTTATTTCTATAGAAAATTTTGTCAACATTTTATTTTCATAAAAATTTTTGCCAAAATTATATTTCTATAGAAAATTTTGTTAACATTTTATTTTCATAGAAAATTTTGTCAAAATTTTATTTCTATATAAAATGTTATCAAAATGTTATTTCTATATAAAATTTTGTCAAAATTATTTTTCATGTTAGCCTGATACTGAAACAGGCAATTAACATCCAAATGCATTATATCTAATTTTACAATTATTAATCGAGCTTTATGGACAAATTTAGATTAAGGAACTTGATTAAGAGAGTCATTGAAAAGAAAAAGGCAGATACAAATCTATATACGATTAGACTGTCATGTTTCGGTTCGGGCGAATGAACCTTTCCACAGCCTTTAGTATAGATCTGGCTGGGATAGATAACTCAATTTTGGGCCCATTATGCTAACTCCTTATGGAGAAGACATGTTGGAATTTTGTCAAAATTTTATTTCTCTAGTAAACTTTATCAAAATTTTATTTCTTTAGAAAAATTTCTCACAATTTCATTTCTATACAAAATTTTACCAAAAATTAGAAAATTTTTTTTCCAAATTTCTACTTCTATCAAATATTATGTCAAAATTTTATTTCTTTTGAAAATTTTCTCATACTTTTATTTCTATAGACAAATTTGTCAAAATTTTATTTCAATAGAAAATTTTCTCAACATTTTATTTCTATAGAAAATTTTGTCAGTACCTCTTAGTTGGAGAGCACTATTTTACAAAATCTACCAAAACTTCAAGAATTCTACCAAACAGTAAAAAATTGTTGATAGAATTCTACCAACTGTGATAACCGAGCTTCATTGTCGAAATTTGAATTAAGTTAATCGATGCACTGCTATAGAGTTAATCTACGTCGAAAGTTGTAAAAAATAATTGGCCGAGATGAATTTTTAAAGTTAGCTGAAAAACAACACAAGTAGCACTCGTATATCAAAACGTTCTGAGCACGTATAATCTGAAAAATGTCAAGCTTTACAGTAGAGCTGTTAGTTGGCAGATAGCAGCACTGGGGTAGCAAAATCCCGGCATATATAAGACTAGCCTCATATATGCAATAGATGAAGTTGGGTATTTACGATTCTAAGTTAGAGACAGTGGCAGCGCCCTAATTCAGGCTCACTTAGACCATCCAGTTCATTGTAATAACACAGTGGTGAACTTCTATTTTATCTCTGAGTACTGAGTATCCTATTTCGGGTTGAGCTCAATGACAAGCGACCTTATTTTCGGAACGGCATTTTATATTACGGTGAACCCACTTAGAGACAGTTTTAAACACTCAGAAATGTCAAGAGTATAACTGCAAGGGGTTTAACCTCCGTCGAAAATCTGTTGAATAATCAATAGAAAATGAAATTGAACCCATGGCCGTTTGTATGAAAAGCTGGTAAGCTAACCTTTGCATCACGGGGGCTCTCTTTGATCTTATATACTTTCTTGTTTTTATTATAGAATTTAGAATCCAATAAAAATATATTTTGTGTACATCCAAAATATTCCCAACAAAAATCTTTGCCCACCCCTCTCTCTCGCTCTCCATCTGGGTAGTAATATCTCAAGTGTTATTTTTACTCATATTTAACATTTCCTAATGTTTCTCAGCATGCAACAAAAGCAACCTGCCGATTTACAAGGAAGTAAATTCACACTTGTTGTTATTGTGACTTTTGCTGGTTGTGGCTTTTAGATATACGATTTCACTATCTTCATGGAAGTAACCCCTGGAGCTATGGTGTCGTTTATGGTAACATGTGTGTGTAAGTGCTACTAGGAAATATATTCCATAGATTTTATATTATGGAATAATGGTGGAGAGAGAGGGAGAGAGAGAATTATTGTGTGAGCCATGGTGTATCTGCAGTGAACTGACTTTATCTTTTGGATGACCCAATGGAATACATATCAATATTTTATGGAAAATATATGATTTTTGTTAGCTCATAGCAAACTGAGAATATGGGCAATATTAAATGTTTAAATTGTTTCTGGTTGATATTAGAAAATTTATAAGCAAACTAGCACAAGGAAATTTTCTATAAAAAAAAACTGGAGTTAGAAAAAGAAACGTTGTACGTATGTTACACAATTGAGTATACAAAAGTAAGATATTTTTTTTTATCTACTGTTCAAAGTTGTCCTCTCAAAGTTCGAGAGGATTCACTTTATATCAATCATATATATATATATATATATATATATATATATATATATATATATATATATATATATATATATATATATATATATATATATATATATATATATATATATATATATATATATATATATATATATATATATATATATATATATATATATATATATATATATATATATATATATATATATATATATATATATATATATATATATATATATATACATTCTTGCCGGTTGTGTCTTAATTTAAATACCAATTAAAATTAAAATCCATATGCCGAGGATCAGAAGAAGGAATAGTTAGATCTAGCCTTACAGTGGATGTTCTGGATAGATTCGTACAAAAAAATATCTTAGTGTAGATATTTTTGCTAGGCCAATTTTCAGGTGTATAGTAAATTTTGTCCCCTGCACAGAATACAATTTCACGAAAATTTTTCCAATTAAAGTTTTAATTAAGTTTTAAAAATTTTTTAATTGAAACTGAAATCAAAATTAATAGTATTAATTAATATTTTAATTGGATCAATTAATTTTTTAATTTACTTTCAATTAATTTTTTTTATTGATACTCATTTCATGTCATTTCTGTGATTGAAGACATTTCAATTAAAACAAGTATATACGGCCGTAAGTTCGGCCAAGCCGAAGCTTATGTACCCTCCATCATGGATTGCATAGAAACTTCTTCTAAACACTGCCATCCACAATCGAATTACTTAAGTTGCGGTAACGCTTGCCGATGGCAAGGTATCTTAAAACTTCCTAACACCATCTTCTAAATTGTATGTAAGTCCATACGTGGTATATATTAAATCAAAAAAGATCGATCCAATACGTACATAATTCAGTTTGACAAAGTAGACATGAAATTTTGACAAAATTTTCTACAGAAATAAAATTTTAACAAAATTTTCCATAGAAATAAAATTTTCACAAAATTTTCTATAGAAATAAAAATTTTGACAAAATATTCTATAGAAAGAAAATTTTGACAAAAATTTCTACAGAAATAAAATTTTAACAAAATTTTCTATAGAAATAAACTTTTGACAAAATTTTCTATAGAAATAAAATCTTGGTAGATTATTTGTGGCTCGAGTGGCAACCATGATTATGAACCGAATAAAATTTGAATAAAATTTTCTATAGAAATAAAATTTTGACAAAATTTTCTATAGAAATAAAATTTTGAAAATGATGAAAATTTTATTATGAACCGAATAAAATTTTAACAAAATTTTCTCTAGAAATAAAATTTTGGTAGATTATTTTTGGCTCTAGTGGCAACCATGTTTATGAACAGATATAGACCAATTTTTGTGTGATTGGACTAATTTTGGTATGGTTGTTAGCGACCATATACTAACACCACGTTCCTAATTTGAACCGGATCGGATGAATTTTGCTCCTCCAAGAGGCTCCGGAGGTCAAATTTGGAGAACGTTTTATATGGGGGCTATATATAATTATGGACCGATATGGACCAATTCTGGCACGGTTGTTAAAGATCATATACTAACACCATGTTCCAAATTACAACTGGATTGGATGAAATTTGCTTCTCTTGGAGACTTCGCAAGCGAAATCTGGGGATCGGTTTATATGGGGGCTATATATAATTATGGACCGATGTGGACCAGTTTTTGCATGGTTGTTAGAGACCATATACCAATATCATGTACCAAATTTCAGCCGGATCGGATAAAATTTGCTTCTCTTTAAGGCTTCGCAAGCCAAATCTGGGGATCGGTTTATATGGGGGCTATATATAATTATGGACCGATGTGGACCAATTTTTGCATGGTTGTTAGAGACCCTATACCAACACCATGTACCAAATTTCAGCCGGATCGGATGAAATTTGCTTCTCTTTTAGGCTCCGCAAGCCAAATCTGGGGATCGTTTTATATGGGGGCTCTATATAATTATGGACCGATGTGGACCAATTTTTGCATGGTTTTTAGAGACCATATATCAACACCATGTACCAAATTTCAGCCGGATCGGATGAAATAGGCTTCTGTTAGAGGCTCCACAAGCCAAATCTGAGGGTCCCTTTATATGGGGGCTATACGTAAAAGTGGACCGATATGGCCCATTTTCAATACCATCCGACCTACATTGATAACAACTACTTGTGACAAGTTTCAAGTCTATAGCTTGTTTCGTTCGGAAGTTAGCGTGATTTCAACAGACGGACGGACGACCCAGAATATATATACTTTATGGGGTCTTAGAGCAATATTTCGATGTGTTACAAACGGAATGACAAAGTTAATATACCCCCCATCCTATGATGGAGGGTATAAAAATTAATTGGATCATTAATTGATCGTGACTGAATCAGAAAATCTTTTGTTGTATGTTGTCAGATAAGGGTTTGTGGTATAGTAACGAAACTTTTTTATACCCTTCACCACTACTGTGGTACAGGGTATAATAAGTTTGTGCACTTGTATGTAACGCCAAGAAGGAGTAATCATAGACCAACCTTTTAGTATACGGATCGGCTTAGAATTAAATTCTGAGTCGATTTAGCGATGTCCGTCTGTCTGTCTGTCTGTCCGTCTCTCTGTTTGTCTGTTGATGTATTTTTGTGTGCAAAGTACAGCTCGCAGTTTTAGTCCGATTGTCCTAAAATTTAGTATAGGGTCGTGTTTCGGCTCAAAGACGATCCCTATTGATTTTGGAAAAAATTGGTTCAGATTTAGATATAGCTGCCATATATATTTTTCACCGATCTGGTCATAATTGGCGTGTATATCAACCGATCTTCCTCAAATTCCGTACATCCGAATATTTTATGAGTCTCGAAAAACTTGCCAAATATCAGCAAAATCGGTTCAGATTTAGATATAGCTTCCATATATAGCTTTCGCCCGATTTACACTCATTTGCCCACAGAGACAAATTTTTTGCTCCGATTTAGTTGCAATTTTGCATAGGGAGTAGAATTAGTGTTGTAACTATGCGTGCCAAATTTGCTTGAAATCGGTTCAGATTTGGATATATCTCCCATATAAAGCTTTCGCCCGATTTACACTCATATGACCACAGAGGCCAATTTTTAACTCCGATTTAGTTGAAATTTTGCACAGGGAGTAGAATTAGCATTGTAGCTATGCGTGCCAAATTTGGTTGAAATCGGTTCAGATTTAGATATAGCTCCCATATATATGTTCCTCTGATTTCGACAAAAATGGTCAAAATACCAACATTTTCCTTGTAAAATCGCCACTGCTTAGTCGAAAAGTTGTAAAAATGACTCTAATTTTCCTAAACTTCTAATACATATATATCGAGCGATAAATCATAAATAAACTTTTTCGAAGTTTCCTTAAAATTGCTTCAGATTTAAACGTTTCCCATATTTTTTTACTAACATTGTGTTCTACCCTAGTGCATTAGCCGACTTAAATTTTGAGTCTATAGATTTTGTAGAAGTCTATCAAATTCTTCCAGATCGAGTGATATTTAAATGTATGTATTTGGGACAAACCTTTATATATAGCCCCCAACACATTTGACGGATGTGATATGGTATCGAAAATTTAGATCTACAAAGTGGTGCAGGGTATAATATAGTCGGCCCCGCCCGACTTTATACTTTTCTTACTGGTTATGAATATCCGTATGCAATATTGAAATTATATTTCGTTTACTAATATTTTAGGCTTTAAAAATTAACTATTCGAAACATTTTTTGTATTAAATTTTTAACAAATTTGACATGTCTTTTGTTTGCACTGAAAATATTAACATATTATCCAGTTTTTATATGGCTGACCAAGCACTCCAATAATTCGAACAGAAAGCGATAGAAACCAAGGACATATAGACACAATAGGAAATGTTTTTGTTTTTTTCGTAGTAGGATAAAACGATTTTATTGAAAAAGTGTTTGTAAAAATAAATTTGCATTTCTATGACATTTCATATCGTTTGTACACAAAGCATAAAAAAATATTTGCATTGCAATACTCGTACAAGATTTGGCTGTGATGACGTAAATTTAACCAAAACTTCATACAGTTCCAACTAACGGTCTGGAAGATTTTTTTTTTTTTAATTTTCGGCAGGGCCGAATCTCAGATAATGTTTCCTTTCAAAACTATTCATAGCGGGTTATATGAAAATATATAGAGGGGCTTGATGGAAGATTACTTCCGAGGTATAGTATGGATCGATAACCAATCAAATTCGGCACTTCTACTTACGGACCTAAAATACCTCTAAATTTTCTCTAAATAATATAAATAAAATAAATCAAGTATATACGGCCGTAAGTTTGGCCCGGCCGAATATTATGTATTATCCACCATGTATTGCGTAAAAACTTCTACTAAAGACTGTAATCCACAATCGAATTACTTGGGTTGTGATAACATTTGTCGATGGCAAGGTGTCTTTAAACTTCTTAACATTGTCTTCTCAATTGGGGTATATTTTTTTAGAATAAAAAACAGATGAAACCTAAATAATTCAATTTTTGATTGGTCTGATGAAATTTGCTCCTCCGAGAGGCTTCGAAAGTCAAATCTGGGGAACGTTTCATATGGGGGCTATATATAAAAATCTGCGTGGTTGTTAAAAGGCCATACACTAATACAACGTAAAAAAATATAAACCTAGTCGGATAAAATTCGCTTCTCCAAGAGGCTCCGGAGGTATCAAATCTGGGTATCACTTTATATGAGGGATATATATTTAATTATGGACACTGTGGAACAGGGTATTATAAGTTAGTGCATATGTTTTCAACACAACAGACGAGATAGACACATGGTTTCTTTGGCAATAAATCGCAGGATGGACCCCTGAGCGGGGCCGACTATAAATCCAATCCACATTTTCGATAGTATATCAAATCCGTCAAATGTGTTGGGTGCTATATATAAATGTTTTTGTCCAAAACACATACATTTAAATCTGACTCCATCTGAACAAAATTTATAATCTATAGACTTAAAATTTAAGTCGGCTAATGCTCTGGGATGGTACACTATGTTAGTCAAAAAAAATATGGGAAACATTTTAATCTGAATCAATTTTGAGGCAACTTCGCAAAAGTGTATTTATGATTTATCGGTCGATAGATATGTATTAGAAACGAAGGAACATTTGAGTCACCTTTACAAGTTTTTGACTTAGCAGTGGCGATTTCATAAGGAAAATGTGGATATTTTGGCCATTTTTGCCCAAATCGGAAAAACATATATATGGAAGCTATATAAAACTCTGAACCGATTTCAACCAAATTTGACATGCATACTTAGTATTTCAATTCTACTCCTTGTGCAAAATTTCACGTAAATCGGACCACAACTTTGACTTCTGTGGTCATATGACGGAAAATCGGGCGAAAGATATATATGGGAGCTATATCTAAATCTGAAACGATTTCAATAAAATTAAGCACAATTGACTACACTACTAATAGTACTCCTAGTGCAAAATTTCAATCAAATTGGGCTAAAATTCTGGCTTGTGGGCCCATATATGTCCATATCGTGCGAAAGATATATATGAGAGCTATATCTCAATCTGAACCGATTTTTAGCAAATTTGGCACACCTGACTATAGCACTTATTGTTCTCCTGGTGCTAAATTTCAAACAAATTAGGGTAAAACTCTGGCTTCTGGAGCCATATAAGACCATATCGGGCGAAAAATATATATGGGAGCTATCTGTAAATCTGATCCGATTTCAATCAAATTTTGCACACTTGATTATACGACCAAGTGTTATGCTTGTGCAAAATTTCAAGCTAATCAGGGTAAAACTAAGTGCATATCGGCCGAAAGATATATATGGGAGCTATATCCAAATCTGAACAGATTCTGACTCAAAACAGGAACTTGTGCCAAATTTGAAGGCGATTGGACTTAAACTGCGACATAGACTTTGATCACAAAAATGTGTTCACAGACAGACGGACGGACAGACGGACGGACATGGCTAGATCGACTCAGGGGCACACCCTGAGCATTATTACCAAAGACACCACGTGTCTATCTCGTCTTCTTCTGGGTGTTGCAAACATATGCCCTAACTTATAATACCCTGTTCCACAGTGTGGCGCAGGGTATAACTAGAGAACAAAAAAAAATTGTGATTTTGTCAAAATTTTATTTCTTTAGAAATAAATGTCAAAATTTTATTTCTATAGAAAATTTTGTTAAAATTTTATTTCTATAGAAAATTTTGTTAAAATGTTATTTCTACAGAAATTTTTCAAAATTTTATTTCTGTAGAAAATTTTCTCAAAATGTTTTTTCTATATTTTTTTCTATAGAAAATTTTGTTAAAATGTTATTTCTATAGAAAATTTTGTCATAACTTTATTTCTATAGAAAATTTTGTAAAAATTTTATTTCTATAGAAAATTTTGTAAAAATTTTATTTCTTTAGAAGATTTGGCCAAAATTATATTTCTATGGAAAATTTGGCTAAAATGTTATTTATATAGAAACTCTTGTCAAAATTTTATTTCTATAAACAATTTCAATTCTATAGAAAATACTGTCAAAATTTTATTTCTTTAGAAAAAAATTTCAATATTTGTGTTTCTAAAGAAAATTTTGTCTAAATTTTATTTCTATAGAAAAAGGTGTCAACATTTTATTTCTATAGAAACTTTTTGAATTTTCTTTCTATAGAAATTATTTTCAATATTTTATTTCTATAGAAAATTTTGTCAAAATTTTTCTTCTATAAAAAATTTTGTCAAAATATCAATTCTATAGAAAAACATTTTACTTCTGTAAAAGAATATTTGTTAAAATTGTCCTTTCTATAGAAAACGTTGCCAAATTTTTATTTCTATAGAAAATTTTGTCAAATCTTTATTTCTGTAGAAAATTTTGTCAACATTTTTGTTTCTATAAAATATTTTGTTAAATTTTATTTCTATAGAAAATTTTGTCAAAATTTTTGTTTCTATAAAAAATTTTGTTAAAATTTTATTTCTATAGAAAATTTTGTTAACAATTTATTTCTTTAGAAAATTTTATTAAAAATGTATTTCTATAGAAAATTCTGTTAAAAATTTACTTCTATAGAAAATTCTGTTAAAAATTTGTTTTATAGAAAATATTGTCCAAATTTTATTTCTATAGAACATTTGTGAAGTACCTCTTACTGGTAGAAGAATATTTTGCAAGATCTACCAAAACATCAGAAATTCCACTAATATACCAAACAATAAAAAATCTACCTTTTTTGGTAGAATTCTACCAACTGTGGCAACCGTGCCCCTGAGCCTATCTAGTCATGTCCATCTGTTCGTCTGACTGTCTGTCTGTGAACACATTTATGTGATCAAAACCTATGTCGCAGTGTTATTACAATAGACTTCAAATTTGGCACAAATTTGGGTCAGAATAGAACCTTATTGAAGAAGTAGGTTCAGATTTAGCTATAGCTCCCATGTATATCTTTCGCCTGGTATGAACTTATATGACTTCAGAAGCAAATTGGAGAAAAAAAAAATTATGTGAAATCTTACACAGGGAGTAGAATTAAAATTCCAACTGTCCATGTCAAATTTGGTTGAAAGAGATTTAGATATAGACCCATATATATGTTTATTTCCGATTTGGGCACAAATGGAAAAAAATATCCACATTGTCCTTATAAAATCGTTACTGCTAAGTCATAAAATGCCTCAAATTTTCCTAAACCGCAAATACAAATCTATCGACCGACAACTCTTATAGACACTTTTGTGAAATTGCATAACGATGGCTTTAGATTTAAATATTTCTCATATTTTTTATTAATATTGTGTTCTGCCCCAGGGCATTTGCCGATGTAAAATTTGAGTCTAGAGATTTCGTAGAAGTAAAAAAACATTTTTTCCAGTCGCTCCAGATTTAAATATGAAGAATTTGAGATGGTATCAAAAATTTAGATCTACGAAGTGGTGCAGGGTATAACAAGTATATACGGCCGTAAGTTCGGCCAGGCCGAATCTTATGTACCCTCCACCATGGATTGCGTATAAACTTCTACGAAATACTGTCATTCACAATCGAATTACTTGGGTTGTGGTATCTTAAACCTTCTTAACATCGTTTTCTAAATTGTTAGTTAGTCCATACGTGGTATATATTAGACAAAAAGTTATGTATAGTTAAGTCAAATAATTACGAATCGATATGGACTTTTTGCACGGTACGTAGAGCCAGAATTGAAATATGGGGATCGCTTATATGGGGGCTATATACAATTATGAACTTGATATGGACCAATTTTTGTGTGATTGGGGATCGATTTATCTGAGGGCTATATATAACTATAGACCGATATGGACCTAGTTATGCATGGTTGTTAACGGCCATATACTAGCACAATGTACCAAATTTCAACTCATTCGGATAAAATTTGCTCCTCCAAGAGGCTCTAAAACCAAATCTCGGGATCGGTCTATATGGGGGCTATATATGATTATGGACTGATAGGGAGCACTTTTGGCATGGTTGTTAAATATCATATACTACCACCACGTACCAAATTTCAACCAGATCGGATGAATTTTGCTTCTCCAAAAGGCACCGGAGGTCAAATCTGGGGATCGGTTTATATGGGAGCTATATATAATTATGGACTGATAGGAACCAATTCCTGCATGGTTGTTGGATACCATATGCTAACATCACGTACCAAATTTCAACCGAATGGGAAGAATTTTGCTCTTCCAACGGGCTCTGGAGGTCAAATCTGGTGATCGGTTTATATGGGGCCTATATATAATTATGGACCGATATCGACCAATTTTTGCATGGGAGTTTGAGGCCATATATTAATACCACGTACCAAATTTCAACTGAATCAGATGAATTTTGGCCTTCCAAGAGGTTCAGGAGGTCAAATCTGTTGATCGGTTTATATGGGGTCTATATATAATTATGGACCGATGTGGACCAATTTTTGCATGGTTGTTAGTGACCATATACTAACACCATGTACCAAATTTCAGCCGGATCGGATGAAATTTGCTTCTCTTAGAGGCTCCGCAAGCCAAATCGGGGGATCGGTTTATATGGGGGCTATATATAATTATGGACCGATGTGGACCAATTTCTGCGTGGTTGTTAGAGACAATATACTAACACTATGTACCAAATTTCAGCCAGATCGGATGAAATTTGCTTCTCTTAGAGGCTCCGCAAGCCAAATCGGGGGATCGGTTTATATGGGGGCTATATCTAATTTTGGACCGATGTGGGTCAATTTTTGCATGGTTGTTAGATACCATATATTAACATCATGTACCAAATTTCAGCCGGATCGGATGAAATTTGCTTTTCTTAGAGGCTCCGAAAGCCAAATCGGGTGATCGGTTTATATGGGGGCTATATATAATTATGGACCGATGTGGACCAATTTTTGCGTGGTTGTTAGAGACCATATACTTACACCATGTACCAAGTTTTAGCCGGATCGGATGAAATTTGCTTCTCTTAGAGGCCTCGCAAGCCAAATTTGGGGGTCCGTTTATATGGGGGCTATACGTAAAGGTGGACCGATATAGCCCATTTGCAATACCATCCGACCTACATCAATAACAACTACTTGTGCCAAGTTTCAAGTCGATAGCTTGTTTCGTTCGGAAGTTAGTTTGATTTCAACAGACGGACGGACGGACATGCTCAGATCGACTCAGAATTTCACCACGACCCAGAATATATATACTTTATGGGGTCTAAGAGCAATATTTCGATGTGTTACAAACGGAATGACAAAGTTAATATACCCCCATCCTATGGTGGAGCGTATAATAAAGGGTGATTCTTTTGAGGTTAGGATTTTCATGCATTAGTATTTGACAGATCACGTGGGATTTCAGACATGGTGTCAAAGAGAAAGATGCTCAGTATGCTTTGACATTTCATCATGAATAGACTTACTAACGAGCAACGCTTGCAAATCATTGAATTTTATTACCAAAATCAGTGTTCGGTTCGAAATGTGTTTCGCGCTTTACGTCCGATTTATGGTCTACATAATCGACCAAGTGAGCAAACAATTAATGCGATTGTGACCAAGTTTCGCACTCAGCTTACTTTATTGGACATTAAACCAACCACACGAATGCGTACAGTGCGTACAGAAGAGAATATTGCGTCTGTTTCTGAGAGTGTTGCTGAAGACCGTGAAATGTCGATTCGTCGCCGTTCGCAGCAATTGGGTTTGTGTTATTCGACCACATGGAAGATTTTACGCAAAGATCTTGGTGTAAAACCGTATAAAATACAGCTCGTGCAAGAACTGAAGCCGAACGATCTGCCACAACGTCGAATTTTCAGTGAATGGGCCCTAGAAAAGTTGGCAGAAAATCCGCTTTTTTATCGACAAATTTTGTTCAGCGATGAGGCTCATTTCTGGTTGAATGGCTACGTAAATAAGCAAAATTGCCGCATTTGGAGTGAAGAGCAACCAGAAGCCGTTCAAGAACTGCCCATGCATCCCGAAAAATGCACTGTTTGGTGTGGTTTGTACGCTGGTGGAATCATTGGACCGTATTTTTTCAAAGATGCTGTTGGACGCAACGTTACGGTGAATGGCGATCGCTATCGTTCGATGCTAACAAACTTTTTGTTGCCAAAAATGGAACAACTGAACTTGGTTGACATGTGGTTTCAACAAGATGGCGCTACATGCCACACAGCTCGCGATTCTATGGCCATTTTGAGGGAAAACTTCGGAGAACAATTCATCTCAAGAAATGGACCGGTAAGTTGGCCACCAAGATCATGCGATTTGACGCCTTTAGACTATTTTTTGTGGGGCTACGTCAAGTCTAAAGTCTACAGAAATAAGCCAGCAACTATTCCAGCTTTGGAAGACAACATTTCCGAAGAAATTCGGGCTATTCCGGCCGAAATGCTCGAAAAAGTTGCCCAAAATTGGACTTTCCGAATGGACCACCTAACACGCAGCCGCGGTCAACATTTAAATGAAATTATCTTCAAAAAGTAAATGTCATGGACCAATCTAACGTTTCAAATAAAGAACTGATGAGATTTTGCAAATTTTATGCGTTTTTTTTTAACAAAAAAGTTATCAAGCTCTTAACAAATCACCCTTTATAATCGGACCCGACCGACTTTAGACGTTCCTTACTTGTTTACTATTGGCCAAACTCTCCAATGATTCGGATAGAAAGCAATAAAAACGAAGGACAAATGTGCATAATAGGAAATCCTTTTTTGTTTGTACATATGTGGTAGGATAAAACGATTTTATTATGAAAAAGTGTTTGTTAAAATATTTGTTCATTTCCATAGAAATTTCATATCGTTGATACGCAAAGCATTGAAAAACCATTTGCATTACAATAGAAGACTTAATTGTGATGACGTACATTTTTTTGTCTTGTTATATAAAAAGGAATATTAAATACCCACATATATAGACCACTTTTATTGATTGAGGCTTCGGAAGTAAGATCGGGGGCCGGTTTATTTTGGGGCTATATCGAAAAGTGGTTCGATATGGCCCATTTGCAATACCATCCAATCTATATTAAAAAGAAATAAGAAGTTTCAAGTCGATAGTTCGATTCTTTAGGAAATTAGAGTGATTTCAAAAGACGGTTGGACAGCCGGAAGGACGGACGCACTTCGTTAGATTTACTCAGAATTTCACAACGACCCAGAATATATATTTTGTACGGTCTGAGATCAATATTTTGATGTATTACAAACGGAATGACAAAGTGATTATACCCCCCATTCTATAACGAAGGTTATAAAAACCAATTTTGGTCACATCCAACTTAGAGACATTGTCATTTGCCTTCATGTTAAATTTCCTTCGAATTACTTTTCCATTATAGTAATTGCCCTAAATTAAATTACTGCAGTTCCTGTTTCAAGAACATACAATTGCAACAAAATGTTAATGTTTACATTTTGATAATTCAACTTGACTTCACTTGTGACTCTGTAACCAAATTGAAGAAAACTTTTATTGCACCATAAGTTGTCCTTTG
Source organism: Haematobia irritans (assembly GCF_050003625.1). Taxonomy (NCBI): domain Eukaryota; kingdom Metazoa; phylum Arthropoda; class Insecta; order Diptera; family Muscidae; genus Haematobia; species Haematobia irritans. Next base: position 25,637,708 of record NC_134397.1, read on the forward strand.
GCACACATCTTAATTTTCATTTTATTGACATTAAAATGTTTACCCAGGCTATTTGTGCCAATTCAAGAGGCAAATTACACTAATGGGAGTCATTACAGGGAAAACTTTTTGCAACATTACCCAGAACATTTCAACTGAAGATGAATTGCAAATATTGTAAAAAAAAGTTTTCTTGTTTGTCGGTAATTTAATTTCTGCATTTATCATTGATATGTACGTGTGAAATCATGGAAAATTTGTATGGAAACTGTTTATAGAGAGAGAGAGAGCATCCTTTAACGGAGTCTGTAGCCGGTATGACTATTAGAGCTGGAAATGTAAATGGTGTAGGAAAGTTTTGTTTAAGTAAAAATAGCATATAGCACATAGCCAAATACTGATTTTCTTGGAAATTATATTTTTAAACAAACTATGCTCTACCAAGCAAACATATGTATATACGAGTACCAACACATGGAAATCGGAATACTAAACTTATGGGGCTATACCAAACACGACACGATCCATGTCATATTCGATACACCTAAAATACCTTTAAATTTTAAATTTAGTATAAAAATTGCGTTGTCTAGAAGCCCAAGAAGTTAAATCGGGAGATCGATTAATATATGAACCGACACACCCTATATTCGGCATATTTATGTTATGTGTTGTACCCAAAATATCTCTAGATTTTGAATTTTAGGTACATCAGAAACAAGTAAGGAATGTCTAAAGTCGGGCGGGGCCGACTGTATTATACCCTGCACCACTATGTACATCTAAATTTCCTATACCATATCACATCCGTCAAATGCGTTGGGTGCTATATATAAAGGTTTGTCCCAAATACATACATTTAAATATCACTCGATTTGGACAGAATTTGATAGACTTTTACAAAATCTATAGACTCAAAATTTAAGTTGGGTAATGCACTAGGGTGGAACACAATTTAAGTACAAAAATATGGGAAACATTTAAATCTGAAGCAATTTTAAAGAAACTTCACAAAGGTTTATTTATGATTTATCGCTCAATATATATGTATTAGAAGTTTAGGAAAATTAGAGTCATTTTTACAACTTTTCGACTAAGCAGTGGCTATTTAACAAGGAAAATGTTGGTATTTTGACAATTTTTGTCGAAATCGGAAAAACATATATATGGGAGCTATATCTAAATCTGAATCGATTGCAACCAAATTTGGCACACATGACTATATTACTAATTGTACTCCTAGTGCAAAATTTCATCCAAATTGGGCCAAAACTATGGCTTCTGGGGCCATATAAGTCCATACCGTGCGAAAAATATATATTTAAGCTATATCTAAATCTGAACCGATTTCAATCAAATTTGGCACACATGACTATACTACCAATTGTACTCCTTGTGCAAAATTTCAAGCTAATCGGGATAAAACTCTGGCTCCTGGGTCCATATAAGTGCATATCGGGCGAAAGATATATATGGGAGCTATATCTAAATCTGAATCGATTGCAACCAAATTTGGCACGCATAGCTACAATACTAAATCTACTCGGTGTGAAAAATTTCAAGCTAATCGGGATAAAACTCTGGCTTCTGGGTCCATATAAGTGTATATCGGGCGAAAGATATATATGGGAGATATATCTAAATCTGAATCGATTTCAACCAAATTTGGCACGCATAGCTACAATGCTAAATCTACTCCCTATGCAAAATTTCAAGCAAATTGGGCCAAAACTCTGGCTTTTAAGACCATATTAGTCCATATCGGGCGAAAGATATATATGGGAGCTATATCTAAATCTGAACCGATTTCAATCAAATTTTGCACACTTGACTATACTACTAATTGTACTCCTATTGCAATATTTCAACCAAATTCGGCCAAAAATCTGGCTTCTGGGGCCATATAAGTGCATATCGGGCGAAAGATATATATGGGAGCTGTATCTAAATCTGAACCGATTTCAATCAAATTTTGCACACTTGACTATACGACTACGTGTTATGTTTGTACAAAATTTCAAGCAAATCGGTATAAAACTCTGGCTGCTGGGTCCATATTAGTGCATATCGGGCTAAAGATATATATGGGAGGTATATCTAAATATGAACCGATTTCTTCCAAAATCAATAGGGTTCTATTCTGACCCAAATTAGGAACATGTGCCAAATTTGAAGGCGATTAAATTGCGACCTAGAATTTGATCACAAAAAAGTGTTCACAGACAGACGGACGGACGGACGGACAGACGGACATGGTTATATCGACTCAGGGACCCACCCTGAGCATTATTGCCAAAGACACCATGTGTCTATCTCGTCTCCTTCTGGATGTTACAAACATATGCACTAACTTATAATACCCTGTTCCACAGTGTGGCGCAGGGTATAAAAATTGTGATATCTAGATGCTCAAGAGGTCAAATCGGGAGATCGATCTATATGTGGGAAATACATAAACATCAACCGATACAAATTATCTTGGGCACACTTATGTGTGGACCTAAAATACTTCTAGATTTCCGAATTCAGGTAAATCGGATACAAATTTCCGTTTCCAGAAGCCCAAGAAGTCAAATCAGGCCTTATGGGGGCTATAACGAAACATGGATCGATGCACCCCATCTTCGGTACATTTGTTTATGAACCCAAAATGCCTCCAAATTTTTTTAATTTCAGGCAAATCGGATAAAAATTGCAGTGTCTAAAAGACCAAGACGTCAACTTGGGAGGTCGGAATATTTGGGGGCTATACCGAAACATAGACCGATGAACACCATCTTCGGCACACTTATTCATGGACCCAAAATACCTTTAGATTTTCAATTTCAGGCAAATCGGATACAAATTCGGATGTGTAAACTCTCAATAAAAGTAAATCTGGAAATCAGGCTATATAGAGCTATATATTTATGTGGACCGTATCACACCATATTCGACGTACTTATATCTAGACCCAAAATACCTCAAAATATTGAATTTCAGGCAAATCGGATAAAAATTGCGGTGTCTATAAGTCCAAGAAGTCAAATCCAGAGATCGGTATACACAGTCTCACACAAGTTTACATAGGCCTGAGTTTTTTACCTCTTAACTAAACCTGTTTCTTGTTTTTGTTTATAATCCACACCAAAAAAATCTTCTTGAAAATTTACAAATACTTTGTTTTTCAAAATAATTTACTAAAACTAAAGGATATATATGTATACTTTTTAAAATTTTATTATTTAAAGAAAATATAAATTTTTTAACCGTATGTAAACTTGTGTGAGACTGTGTATATGGGGAGTATATCAAAATATGGACCGATATGCACCATATTCGACGTACTTACGTATAGACCCAAAATACTTTTTGATTTAGGTTAGGCTAGGTATAGTGGCAGCCCGATGTATCAGGCTCACTTAGACTATTCAGTCCATTGTGGTACCACATTGGTGATGAGAGAACTCTTATCACTGAGATCTGCCCGATTCCATGTTAAGCTCAATGACAAGGGACCTCCTTTTAATAGCCGAGTCGAACGGCGTTCCACATTGCAATGAAACCACTTAGAGAAGCTTTGAAACCCTCAGAAATGTCACCAGCATTACTGAGGTGGGATAATCCACCGCTGAGAAACTTTTTGGTGTTCGGTCGAAGCAGGAATCGAACCCACGACCTTTCGTATGCAAGGCGGGCATGCTAACCATTGCACCAAGGTGTCTCCCTACTTTTTGATTTAGAATTTAAGGCAAATCGGATTGAAATTGCGGTGTCTAGAAGCCCAAGAAGTCAAATCAGGAGATTGGGCTATGTGGGGGTCATATCGAAACATGGACCAATGCACACCATCTTCGACACACTTGTTTATGAACCCAAAATACCTCCCAATTTAAAATCAGGAGATCGATCTGTATGAGGGAAATACCAAAACATAGACCGAGACACACCAATTTGGACACATTTATGTGTGGTTCTAAAATACTTCTACATTTCCAATTTCACTTAAATCGGATACAAATTGCCGTTTCCAGAAGCCCAAGAAGTCAAATCAGACTCAAGGCACACTTGTTTATGAACCCAAAATACCACCAAATTTTTAATTTCAGACAAATCGGAGAAAAATTGCTGTGTCTAAAAGAACATGAAGTCAACTCGGGAGATCGGGATATATGGGGGCTATACCAAAACATGGACCAATATACACTATAGTCAGCACACTTACGTATGGACCCGAAACACGTTTAGATTTTAAAATTCAGGAAAATCGGCTATCTATATCCAAATGTGGACCGAATCCCACCATTTATGAACCCAATATATTGCAGTTCAGGAAAGAAGTCAAAACGGAAAATAGGTATATATGGAGGGTTTATCAAAATATGGACCAAATCCCACCACATTCGGCACATTTGTTTATACACCCAAAATACCTCTAGAATTTTAAATTCAGTCAAATTGGATAAAAATTTGGAAATCTAGACGCTTAAGACCCTAAATCGGGAGATCGGTTTGTATGGGGACTATATCATAATCTGGATCGATATAGCCCATCTTGGAACTTGTCCAGCCTTCAGGAAAATATGCTAAATTTTAGCACGATAGCTTCATTATTGAAGACCGTAGCGTGATTAAAACAGACAGACAAATAAACCGAATTGGTTATATCGTCTTAGAATTTCACCCAGATTAAGAATACACAGAAAAAATTTTCAAGAAAATTGTTCCAATTAAAGTCTTAATTGAGTTTTAAAAAATATTCAACTAAAAATTTAATTGATTCAACAAAATTTTTAATTGAAACAAAAATCAATCACAAAAATTAATAGTAGCAATTATTTGTTTAGTTGGATCAATTAATTTTTTAATTGACTTTCAATTAATTTTCATTTCTGTGTTTGATGACATTTCAATCAAAAATTTTATTGGATCAATTAATTTCGTGATTGAATCAGAAAAATACTTTTTGTGTGTATATATACTTTATGTAGTCGGAAATCGATATTTCGAATGGAATGACAAACTTATTATACCCCCATCACTAAGTTGGTAGAGCAACAAATAAAAGCTCTATATTTTTTAATTTTTTTATATCCTAAACCCCATAGGGGTTAGGGTATTATAACTTTATTATTATTAACCGATTTAGGTGAAATTGTGTACAGAATGTTTCTTCGGCACAAGGGGGAAGGGTTTTGAATTTTCGGTCACATTTAGATATAGCCCCCACATATATATATCACCCGATTGCAACAAATGTGACCATTTTGAACGTATTTACTAACCGATATCTTTCAAATTTCGACAGTGTTTTCGACAATTTTCGGTTCAAATTTAGATATAGCTACCATATGTATGTGTTGCCCGATTTTCACAAATTTGGCCAAAATATCCCTATATAGCCCGATTTTCAGAAATTTGGCAACATTACCCACACTAATTGAATATACTCCTTAATTTTCTTAAATGCGGAAATACGGTTTATCTACCAAACTTATTTTAATAATACCCCACAAATGCTTATGTTTACCAAATCAGTAGGTTTGGGTTATGATTCTACTTAACTCACCTGTTTTTTATTCAATTGTTTTTGTTACAAGTGGCCCTCCTCTACCATAAAGTATTCTCGTCCAATCTAAATTAAATTTTGTGTCTACACTACTATCCTGAAGGACTAACTTTGGAGTATGTTTAATACAAATCGAAATTCGTGGGATCTACAAGTTAAATCCCATGACATGGACTAACCCATATATGTATATATCAAATGCATATCTAATTATACAATTATTATTCGAGCTTTATGGACAGATATAGATTAAGGAACATGGTTAATAGAGCCATTGAAAAGAAAACGCCAGATACAAATCTATACACGCCGGGACTGTACATGTTTCGGTTCGGGCGAATGAACCTTTCCACAGCCTTTAGTATAGATCTGGCTGGGAGAGATAACTCAATTTTGGGCCCTTTATGCTAACTCCTTATGGAGAAAACATTTGGGAAATTTCCTCTTACAAATTGAATCATCTTTTCTCCCACTGTACATCATCTTTTCATATAACTTACAAGTCCCTTAATCTTATTTTTATTTCGTTTTGTTACATAGTAATGCAACAACACGAAATTTATTTTTAGAAAGCTTATTTGTTAGAATTCATCTAAGTGGTGAACAGTCGAACAATGCTTATTGTTTCTACAGTCAACTACAACATATGACAATTAACAGAAACTGGTTTCCAGGAAACAACAACAATTCTAACACGTACATTAGTCGTGTTTTTCCTAGTTTTACGACGGGCTCATCGTTGCTTATTATATTACATGTTAGCCTGATACCGAAACAGGCAATTGACGTCCAAATGCATTATATCTAATTATACAATTATTATTCGAGCTTTATTTCTTTTCTTTTCAATGGCTCTATTAACCATGTTCCTTAATCTATATCTGTCCATAAAGCTCGAATAATAATTGTATAATTAGATATAATGCATTTGGACGTCAATTGCCTGTTTCGGTATCAGGCTAACATGTAATACAAATGCATATATATATTTATTATTTAACTAAAATTTTCTTTAAAGCTTTTGTCTTTTGTTGGGAATGCATTTAAATGTTTCGTAAGTCTTTAATTACCCAAATCATTTTTACCCCAAGCTTTCTATTTTCTAAAGCAATTTCTACTTTGTTTTCAAGTCATGAGAGAACATTGTGCAAAAATTCTCGCACATCAACAAAATTTATGGCTTAAATTTCCTTAGCAAATTTTACAAACTTTTCACAAATGGACCTTATGGTAAAGGCAAAATGGCACATAGCACAGAAATGCAGTTTTATTTTACGACATAAAGCAAGCTAGGAAACTTTTGAAAACAACATGGAAAAACAAACTATTTCGTTTATTAAATAAATTGTAACACTAGAATTTTAAACATGGTTGAAAAGTGGTATTTTCTAATGATTAAAGCAATTGGTATTTCATAAAGCAAAAATAAGCAACAAACCAAAAATAAAACAAGTAAGAAAAGTCTAAAGTCGGGCGGGGCCGACTATATTATACCCTTCACCCCTATGTAGGCCAAAATTTGTGTTACCATCTCAACTACTTCACATTTGCTGGAAGCTATATAACATAAAGGAGACAATTTTTTTACTTCTACAAAATCTCTAGAATTAAAATTTAAATCGGCTAACGCTATCCAGTTAATTGGAGGAAACTTCCATTGAAAATGGGTCTAAAATGTGTAACAGTCTACCATATTTCCCCAACTCTGGTGTACGTATATATGGGAGCTATATATAATCTGAACCGATTTTGACTAAATTTGACATGTATAGTTAGAATAAAAATTCTCCAATCTATGCGAAATTTCACGTAAATGGGAGTATAACTTTGGCCCCCCTGGTCATATGAGTGCAAATCGGTCGGAAGATATATATGGGAGCCATATCTAAATCTGAACCGATTTGAACCAAATTTGACACAATTACCGATATTACTAAACGTCCTCCTTGTGCGAAATTTGAAGCAAATCACGGTAAAACCCTGGATTTTGAGGCCATATAAGTTCAAATCGGAAGAAAGATATATATGGGAGCTATATCTAAATCTGAATCGATTTTGACCATATTTGGCACATATAATAGTATCATTAAAAGTACCGCTTGTGCAAAATTTGAAGTAAGTCAGGGCAAAACTCTGGCTTTTGAGACCATATAAGTCAAAATGGGGCGAAAGATATATATGTGAGCCATATCTAAATCTGAACCGATTTTAACAAAATTTGACACACTTAACGATACTATTAAACGTACCCCTTGTGCAAAGTTTGAAGCAAATCACGGCAAAACTCTGGCTTTTGTGGCCATATAAGTTCAAATCGGACGAAAGATATATATGGGAGCTATATCTAAATCTGAACCGATTTGGCTGATATTTTGCGAGATTTTCGAGATTCATAAAATATTTGGATGTACGGTATTTCAAGAAAATCGGTTGATAAACACGCTAACTATGACCAAATCGGGGATAAATATATATCACAGCTATATCTAAATCTGAACCGATTTTTTCCAAAACAAATAGCGATTGTCTCTGTCCCAAGAAACGGCCCTATGCCAAATTTGAGGAAGATCGGACTTAAATTGCGAGCTGTACTTTGTGCACAAAATTACATATACAGACAGACGGACGGACAGACAGACAGACAGACGGACATCGCTAAATCGACTCAGAATTTAATTCTAAGCCGATCGGTATACTAAAAGATGGGTCTATGACCACTATTTCTTAGCGTTACATACAAATGCACAAACTTATTATACCCTGTACCACAGTAGTGGTGAAGGGTATAAATATAATAATTGAACATTTTGAGAAAAAATTTCTACAAAAATAAAATTTTGCCAATATTTTCTATAGAAATAAAGTTTTCAGAAAAATTTCTACAAAAGCTAAGAGGTACTAAAATTTTGGCAAAATTGTCTATAGAAATAAAATTTTGACAAAAATTTCTATAGAAGAAAAAATGTTGACAACATTTTCTATAGAAGTTAAATTTGTACAACATGTTCTATAGAAATAAAATGTTGAGAAAAAATTCTACAGAAATACAATTTTGTAAAAAAATGTCTACATAAATAAAATTTTGGCCACATTTTCTATAGAACAAAACATTTTGACAACATTTTCTATAAAAATAAAATTTTGTTAAAATTGTCTATATATTTAATATATTTACCCCCATGTTCATGAAGCTCCGTTAGTGTTCCGTTAGCTAGAGAACTTTTAAACCGTGCTATGGATATATCTGTCGTCTTGCCTATATATTCCATATTGCACTTAGGAGCTTAACTGCTGAAAATTTTTCAGTTATAATTAACCGGAGAGAAGATATTTCCATTTTATTTTCTGTTAACTGACAGTTAAACCCTAACGGAGATTCCTGAAAATGGGCGTTAAAAACTTTAATTTTCGTGTTAGATCATAATATCAAAATCCATTGTAAGTTCTCCTTTGTTATAGAAGTATTAACTTTCTTTTGGTGGTGGAAGCTAACATCCTTATAACATTTAAAATTCGACACATTTTCAATTCAAACAATATTTATACTCCCAAAAATTGTCGCTTGTCGTTCGAAGGAAAAAAATTTGATCAAAAAACCTCAAAATAAGATTTTTTAAATTTGGTAGATTTTTGGTAAAATTTTCCTAAAATTTTGGTAGATTATTTTTGGGGCGAGTGACAACCATGATTGTGGTACGTACAAAGGTTTTACGGTGTAAATTTGATATCAAATTAAAGGAAATTTTATGTAAATAAGTTTTTAGTGGGGAGAAAATAGAATATTGACGTTGTCGTGTTAGTTATTTGTTTCGTTGTGTGTGTGTGCATTTGGCTTTTGTTATGCTGGCATGGGGAAGTATGTTTGAGAATCATTGGAAGAGCAGTGTTTGCTGAGCAAGGGAGTGTGTTAAAACATTAACAGTAATAGGCAGCTACTATTTGGCTTTTGTTATGCTGATGTGGGGAACTAAGTTTGAAACTCAATGGGAAAACACTGTCTGCTGAGCAAGAGAGCGAGTTAAACCAATATCACTAATAAGAGTCTGCTTTGAATATATTACAGTAGAGTGAGTTGGAGCACAGAAAAAAATATCACCAAAAAATTTCCAATTAAAAAGTTAATTGAAATTGAAAATTTTTTCAATTAATAAATTAATTGATACAATTAACTTTGTAATCGTGATAGAAACATTAAGTTAATTAAGTCAATGATGGAAAATTTTAAAATTTTTATTAAAAAAAATTGATACAATTAACTTTTTAATCAAATTCGGAAGACTAATTCAGTTAAAAAAAGTGCTGATTTTTTTTTTAAATTTTTAATTAAAAATGTATTTCAAACAATCATTTGTTAATCCAAATAAAAACTCTAAGCCAATTCAGAAAGTAATTAAAAATAGTTACCTTTTTTAATTGATAAATTAATTGAGTTTTGCAATCAACATCAATTAAATTTTTAATTGAATCAATTAAAAAATTAATTGAAATTTGCTGAAAAAATCAATTAATTTTTTAATCAAGAATTTTTTCTATGCCCAATTAAAACTGTGATTGATACTATCATTTTCGTGATTGAAGACATTTCAATTAAAAAATTAATTGGATCAATTAATTTGGTGATTGAATCAGAAAAAAATTTTTTTGTGTGAGAGTATAGTGGTGGATTGGATTTTGTAGTTGTTAAAATGATCAGATAACTGGATATTTTTCTAAAACCGTTCAAAATATTAATAATACCAATATTAATAATACCAATGACGTAAACTATAAATCTACCTTTACCATTGAAATTTCTTCGATAAACGATATGTAGGTATTCAAATAGGGATGCCACATAAGGATCACGGTTGACACTCGAGCCAAAAATAATCTAAAAAATTTGGAAAAATCTTATTTTGTCAAAATTTTATTTCTATAGAAAATTTTGTCAATATTTTGTTTCATTAGAAAATTTAGCCAAAATTTTATTTCTGTAGAAAATGTTGTCAATATTTTATTTCTATAGAATATTTTTATCAAAATGTTATTTCTATAGAAAATTTTGTCAAAATTTTGTTTGTATAGAAAATTTTGTCAAAATTTTATTTCTACAGAAAATTTTGTCAAAATTTTATTTCTATAGAAAATTTCGTCAAAATTTTAATTCTATACAAAATTTCGTCAAAATTTTATTTCCATAGATTTTTTCAACATTTTATTTCTATAGTTTTATTTCTATAGGTAGTTACATATGAAAATAAATAAATTAAATTAAAATTTTGTCAAAATTTTATTTCTATAGAAAATGTCGTCAAAATTTTATTTCTATAGAAAATTTGGTCAAAATTTTATTTTTATAGAAAAATTCGTCAAAATTTTATATCTGTACAAAATTTTGTCAGAATTTTATATCTGTACAAAATTTTGTCAGAATTTTATATCTATACAAAATTTTGTCAAAATTTTATTTCTATAGAAAATGTTGTCAACATTTTATTTGTATAGAAAATTTTGTCAAAATTTTATTTCTATAGAAAATGTCGTCAAAATTTTATTTCTATAGAAAATTTGGTCAAAATTTTATTTTTTTAGAAAAATTCGTCAAAATTTTATATCTGTACAAAATTTTGTCAGAATTTTATATCTATACAAAATTTTGTCAAAATTTTATTTCTATAGAAAATGTTGTCAACATTTTATTTGTATAGAAAATTTTGTCAAAATTTTTTTTTTTACAAAATTTCGTCAAAATTTTATTTCCATAGAATTTCTTTTCAAAATTTTATTTCTATAGAAAATTTTGTCAAAATTGTATTTCTATACAAAATTTTGTCAAAATTGTATTTCTATACCAAATTTCGTCAAAATTGTATTTCTATAGAAAATTTTGTCAAAATTTTATTTCATTGGAAAATTTTGTCAAAATTTTATTTCTATAGAAAATTTTATAAAAATGTTATTTCTGTAGAAAATTTTGTCAAAATTTTATTTCTATAGAAAATTTTTATCAAAATGTTATTTCTATAGAAAATTTTGTCAAAATTTTATTTCTACAGAAAATTTCGTCAAAATTTTATTTCTATAAAAATTTCGTCAAAATTTTATATCTGTACAAAATTTTGTCAGAATTGTATACCTATACAAAATTTGGTCAAAATTTTATTTTTATAGAAAATTTTGTCAAAATTTTGTTTGTATAGAAATTTTGTCAAATTTTTATTTCTATACAAAATTTCATCAAAATTTTATTTCCATAGAACTTTTTTCAAAAATTTATTTCCATAGATTTTTTTTCAAAATTTTATTTCTATAGAATATTTTGTCAAAATTTTATTTCTATAGAAAATTTTGTAAAAATTTTATGTCTATAGAAAATTTCGTCAAAATTTTATTTCTATAGAAATAAAATTTCGTCAAAATTTTATTTCTATAGAAAATTTTTCTAAAATTTTATTTCTATAGAAAATTTCGTCAAATTTTATTTCTATACAAAATTTCGTCAAAATTTTATTTCCATAGATTTTTTTTCAAAATTTTATTTCTATAGAAAATTTTGTCAAAATTTTATTTTTATACAAAGTTTCGTCAAAATTTTATTTCCATAGATTTTTTTCAAAATTTTATTTCGATAAAAAATTTTGTCAAAATTTTATTTCTTACAAAATTGTGTCAAAATTGTATTTCTATAGAAAATTTTGTCAAAATTGTATTTCTATAGAAAATGTTGTCAAAATTTTATTTCTATAGAAAATTTTGTCAAAATTGTATTTCTCTAGAAAATGTTATCAAAACTTCTACCAAAGAGTACAAAATCTACCAGTTTTGGTAGAATTCTACAAACTGTGGCAACCGTGATAATGATATGTAGTTGTTTTAAGACGAAATTAATAAGATTTCGCAAATTTGGCTAACCATCATTGAAGGATTCTATTGCCTTGAAATTAAAATTACGGTAGTCGGATTATACATGTTTATGTTTACGAATTCCAATTTTAAGGACAATTGGGTCGAAATAACGCTGTATCTTACAATGAAGCATGACAAAACCATATCAAAATCGGTATGTACAATAGAGGTGTCATATAAGGATATTTGGTTCAATTGATTACCTCTATGTGTAACTGAAATTGCAGTGATTTGCCAATTTTCCCCATATTTGGTGGTTTCTGTAGTCATTTTTCAAATTTTTCGAAAAATTAAAAATTAACGGTAATCGGATTACACACGGTTAGCTCAGTTGGTAGAATTCTACCAAAAATGGCAGATTTTTTACTGTTTGGATCAAATTCTACGTTTCTAAAATTTGAATATTCATAATTTCAGCATCATTGATGACCAATAGCCTTTAATGTTACTGATGGTTCATTAATTTCTAGTAAATATAATAATCGAAGAGAAAGAAAAGCAATGAATAATAAAATTTGCAAAATATGTTCTCAAAAAATAAAATTTTGATAAAATTTTCTATAAAAATAACATTTTGACAAAATTTTCTATAAAAATAAAATTTTGACAAAATTTTCTATAAAAATAAAATTTTGACAAAATTTTCTATAAAAATAAAATTTTGACAAAATTTTCTTTAAAAATAAAATTTTGACAAAATTTTTTATAAAAATAAAATTGTGAAAATTTTTTCAATGGAAATACAATTTTGAAAAGTTTTTCTATGGAAATAAAATTTTGATGAAAGTTTCTATAGAAATAAAATTTGGACAAAAATTTGTATAGAAAATATACAAAATTGTGTATAGAAATAAAATTTTGATAAAATTTTCTATAGAAATAAAATCTTGACAAAATTTTCTATAGAAATAAAATTTTTGACAAAATTTTCTATAAAAAAAAATTTGACAAAATTTTCTATTTTGACAAAATAAGATATTTTTGTTTGGTAGTTTGTTTTGGTAAAATTTTCTCCAAATTTTGGTAGATTATTTTTGGTTCGAGTGGCATGGTCATACAATCTGGCATGGCTAAACCAATTCAAAATTCGAATCGGAGTCGTTCGGTATGTGGTCGCAACTCAAATAGAAGTTTTGAACTAAAAAAATTTTAATATGCCGTAGGAATTGTATTAATCAACGTACCACTTCTACAATGCAGTCGAGTTCCAAGTGCATGATAGGCTATTTTGTCTTAAATATTACAAAATTTCATTTTTGTCTATCAATGTATTGCTCATATAGTCCCATGTTGTGATTTAGCCCATATAGTATATATGGATTCCACTCAACGTTTATTTATATCATGCAATAAGCAATTACCAATTTTTTTTGTGTTTGGCAATTGTTTAAATAATTCAATTTATATGAAATTCTTTATTTCCTTTGATAGAAATAAGTTTTTGTTGTTTTGTGTCATTATTCTATGCTGGTACTTTATCATGTCAAAAACATTAAAAGTTCTGCATCATTGTCAGTACTAAGGCACTTGAGAATATTCTCTACGATTTTCCCAATAGAGTTTAAAATGTCAGCAATCAATGGCAGAAATGTTAAACGATAGTCCCTTGTTTTACGAAAATGCGGAAAAGTCAAAATCCCAAGCAGATAAAATATATTTGGCATGTTTTTTTTTTCAAGTGGAATTCATTCAATTACAATTCATTGTACAAGTATCTGTGTGCACAGATATACAATAAGAGGGAAATTGCAAAAAAAAGTATAACAAGATTTAAAAAAAGCCAAAATTTGGCCGGGACGAATTTTGTGTAGCCTTTACCAAGAAATACATAAAAAAATTGTAATAAAGGCAGTCAACCACAATCGTTTTTTAAAACTACTTATGATTGTTTTCTATTTTAAAAGATAGTTCGGTGTCGCAAATTGTCATTCGATTTTGATGGTAAATGTTAACCTAACCAGGATGGTTTATATTTTCTTTATATGATGGGAAAACGGTATTTTGATGTGTAACAAACGGTATGTTAATGTGTATAATATAAAAAAAAAAGAAAATTAAAGTTCTGATTAGATATACGATAAAACTTTATCGACCATGCAATATTTTATTTAAATTAATGATTACTTTCGTTGTTAGAGTACTCTACCTTGCTACATTATGATACAATAAGATTAGAAAATTAAAAAAAAAAAACACAACCTATTTATCCCTAAATTTTATTGTTTATGTTGAACATATAAAAACAAGACAATAACAGTATTTTTCCTAAAATATAAATTTTCTTGAGTTATTTGTTTTAAATGAAAAATTCTTCAGAATTTCATCTTTATTTCACATGAAACCGCATATAAAAAGGCAAAACTCTGGATAAGCCATCTTAAATGTATTTTTTTTTTCTCTCATTGAGGAAAGTTTGTGAGTGTATCTAAGACTAAGAAGATTTAATGAAATGTTTGTCTACTTTTATTAATACATCCGTTTTCCTCTGAACCCAATAAACCATGAGAATATCAACAGATGGTTGGCCACTTTTCTTGGGATTTAATGTGTAAGCCTGGAAAAAGGTGGAATTTTGTCTATATCCCTAGCTGATGCCATTGTTGACCAAATGGATTTGTTGGTTGTTTTTTTTTTTTTTTTTTTTTTGCGGTTTAAATATAGAAAAAGGCAATTTGCCAGAGGGCCGGTGATACTTAAATAATTGTAAGAAAAAAATTGGAACATATTTTAAAAGTACAAAAATAAAAAAACAAGTATATACGGCCGTAAGTTCGGCCAGGCCGAAGCTTATGTATCCTCCACCATGGATTTCTTACACGCAAAGAAAAAAACGTTTGGAAAACGTGTACCGAAAACGATTTTCTTTTGTTAGACTTTTTTGAATTGCTTCGAAAATATTAAACTTTTATCACCAAAAAAATTCGTTTGTTACAAAATTTTTATTTTTTCTATAAAAAAAAAGTTATTTTTGAAACAACAACACAGTCCATTTCGTTTATATCAAACACTGTTATTTTCTGACTTTAGGTCTTTAATAAGACACATTTTACAGTTCAAAATTTCATATACTACAATGTAATGTTGAACATTTTTTCGGAATCTTCCGAACATATCTGGAACATATTAAAAAAAAAAAAAAAAAACTTTGGTCGAAGCAGGGATCGAACCCACGACCCTTGGCATGCAAGTCGGACGTAGCAACCACTGCTCCACGGTGCCAAACTAAATGTTTGTTTCTGTTAAATAAACATTGTTTATTCGGTTCGTGGGCGCCGCAAGCTATGCTATATAAATTTTGGCTTACAAAGTGCATGGTCCGTGGTTCGATTCTCCGTCCAGGCGAAAGGTAAAAAAATTTTAAAAATTTATAAAATCGTATAATTTCTTCTACATTGTTGGTATTACAGGAAAAGGTGTTAAGAACTAAAAAACCTCGACGATGTGAGAAAGATGTGAGGGAAAATGCAATTAGCAAGAAAACAATGTTTTTTTTTTTTTTGAGTTTGTCTTTATGAAATTGTTTTTACATCCTGGAAAAGAATAAACATTTATCACAAAAAGTATATACTTTTCTTCCAAATACACTTCCTTACAGCGAAAAGCAAATGAGAAACGTTTGTCTAAAATTTCGTTTGGGAGGAAAGAATTTTTTTTTTGCGTGTAGAAACTTCTACTGAAGACTGTCATCCACAATTACTTGGGTTGCGGTAACTTTTGCCGATGACAAGGAATCTTAAAACTTCCTAATACCGTAATATATACCACGTAGTCCATACGTGGTATATATTAAACTTAAAATGGCCGATTAAATACGTATATAATTAAGTTTGACAAAATTTTCTATAGAAATACAATTTTGACAACATTTTCTATAGAAGTAAAATTTGGACAAAATTTTCTATAGAAATACGATTTTAACAAAATTTTCTATAGAAATAACATTTTGACAAAATTTTCTATAGAAATAAAATTTTTACAAAACTTTCAAACGATTTAAATTTTTGACAACATTATCTATAAAATTAAAATTTTGACAATATTTTCTACAGAAATAAAATTTTGCCAAAATTTTCTATAGAAATAAAATTTGACAAAATTTTCCATAGGAATAAAACTTCGACAAAATTTTCTATAGAAATAAAATTTTGACAAAATTTTCTATAGAAATAACATTTTGCTAGATTTTTTTGCTCGAGTGGCAAGTATGATTATGAACCGATATGGACCATTTTTTGTGTGATTGGGGATCGGCTATATATAACTATAGACCGATATGGACCAATTTTGGCATGGTTATTAGCGGCAATATATTAACACCACGTTGCAAATTTCAACCGGATCGGATGAATTTTGCTCGTCCAAGTGGCTCCGGAGTTCAAATCTGGGGATCGGTTTATATAGGGGCTATATATAATTATGTACTGATATGAACCAATTTTTGAATGATTCTTGGAGACTATATACTAATACCATGTACCAAATTCCAGCCGGATCGGATGAAATTTGCTTCTCTTAGAGGATCCGCAAACCAAATCTGGGAATCGGTTTATATGGGGGCTATATATAATTATGGACCGATATGGACCAATTTTTGCATGGTTGTTAGAGACCATATACTAATACCATGTACCAAATTTGAGCCGGATCGGATGAATTTTGCTCCTCTAAGAGACACCGGAGGTCAAATCTGGGGATCGGCTTATATGGGGTCTATATATAATTATGGACCGATGTGGACCAATTTTTGTGTGATTGGGGATCGGCTATATATAACTATAGACCGATATGGACCAATTTTGGCATGGTTATTAGCGGTCATATATTAACACCACGTTGCAAATTTCAACCGGATCGGATGAATTTTGCTCGTCCAAGTGGCTCCGGAATTCAAATCTGGGGATCGGTTTATATAGGGGCTATATATAACTATGGACTGATATGGACCAGTTTTTGAATGGTTCTTAGATACTATATACTAATACCATGTACCAAATTTCAGCCGGATCGGATGAAATTTGCTTCTCTTAGAGGATCCGCAAACCAAATCTGGGAATCGGTTTATATGGGGGCTATATATAATTATGGACCGATATGGACCAATTTTTGCATGGTTGTTAGAGACCATATACTAACACCACGTACCAAATTTCAACCGGATCGGATGAAATTTGCTTCTGTTAGAGCAATCGCAAGCCAAATTTGGGGGTCCGTTTATATGGGGGCTATACGTAAAAGTGGACCGATATGGACCAATTTTCGCATGGTTGTTAGAGACCATACACTAATACCATGTACCAAATTTCAGACGGATCGGATGAAATTTGCTTCTCTTAGAGCAATCACAAGCCAAATTGGGGGCTCCGTTTATATGGGGGCTATACGTAAAAGTGGACCGATATGGACCAATTTTTGCATGGTTGTTAGAGACCATATACTAACATCATGTACCAAATTTCAGCCTGATCGGATGAAATTTGCTTCTTTTAGAGCAATCGCAAAGCCAAATTTGGGGGTCCGTTTATACGGGGGTCTATACGTAAAAGTGGACCGATATGGACCAATTTTTGAATGGTTGTTAGAGACCATATATTAACACCATGTACTAAATTTCAGCCGGATCGGATGAAATTTGCTTCTCTTAGAGCAATCGCAAGCCAAATTTGGGGGTCCGTTTATATGGGGGCTATACGTAAAAGTGGACCGATATGGACCAATTTTTGAATGGTTTTTAGATACCATATACTAACACCATGTACCAAATTTCAGCCTAATCGGATGAAATTTGCTTCTTTTTAGAGCAATCGCAAGCCAAATTTGGGGGTCCGTTTATATGGGGGCTATACGTAAAAGTGGCCCATTCAATTCAATACCATCCGACCCACATCAATAACAACTACTTGTGTCAAGTTTCAAGTCGATAGCTTGTTTAGTTCGGAAGTTAGCGTGATTGCAACAGACGGACGGACGGACAGGCTCAGATCGACTCGGAATTTCACCACGACCCAGAATATATATACTTTATGGGGTCTTAGAGTAATATTTCGATGTGTTACAAACGGAATGACAAAGTTAATATTAGAGGTCTGCACAATTCCATTTGTAAATGCAGAGTACACGTGTACTTGCTAAATGAGTACATCTATTTGAGAGAGTCGCAAAACAATTGGTACACATTTTAATGAACACCAAAAGCCACGAGTACCTTCTTGTTGCTACTCCGATGTCTTCACTACCAACAAACACATATTCCTCTTTCTCTCTTATTGAAGTGTACTCAGAGTGATCACGTCGAGTATGTTGCGAGAACAAAACTTCATAGAGTACTCCATGTACAACGTGCAGTTTCAGAAATACAAGAATACAGTTACTCTTCATAATATATGTTTTCGGATTGATATAAAGAACGGCAAACGTTAAGGTAAGTGTGTGACATACATAAATATATGAAATATGTGATATACATACATATCTATGATTAATAATAATGGAAAGTTTTGCTTCGCACATAACTGAGCAATATTTGTGGTACCACGTGAAGTGAAGAGAATCCATGTTGTACTTTTTCTCAAGTACTTACATTTTTATTGTTCCTTTTTTTCGGAACACATATTGTTTTGGATAAGTACTTGGTGGTATTTGACAAGCAAGTGTTCTCTTCACTTCACTACTTGCGCTCTGAGAGAAAGACAGTGTATGTACTATATTCGACAGCGAATTGCATACATGTAGTGAAAAGTTATTCGATGCAGACCTCTAGTTAATATACCCTCATCCTATGGTGGAGGGTATAAAAATTAGAAAAGTTTAATGTTTAAGTAGATTTTTATATAGACTTAACAGTAGGGGCGGAATGTTTGACAACATAAAAAAATGTTAACTTAAAAATAAGAACAAAACCACGTCACTTAACACTTGTCATAACAATGACATTGGTAATTCTTCACTTGTTTCCTTTTCTCATTAAGTATTATAGCTCATATTTAATTAGATTGGTTAGAATCGCTAGGGCTAAATTTTCTTTTTGTTTTCTCCTTAATAGACTTTAGATAATTTTTCCTTCTCTCTAATAATATTCCTTTAGCTTATTTAGTAAGCATAATAAATTAACCTTAACATCTCTTTTTTGATATTAAATTTGGAATTTTCCTTAAATGAAATATAAAAGAGGAATAAAGGAACCCCCTTCCGATAAAAACAAAAAATCCTCTTGAAACTTTAAAACAACAGTACCCAGTTATAGGATTTTTGGGTAAACCGCAAATATTTGAAAGTCACCAAAGGTCAAAGGACTAGGCCTTTGCTGGTTGAAATCATCATCCTCATCCATGGGTGGTTTGCCTTAATGTAAAACAAAACCTAATGGTCCTTTTCGACTCTGCAATTGTTTTTTCTAGGTAAAAATACAAAAAAAAGCTCCTAGCATGCCTTCCACAACCAGTTGTCGGCTTATGTCGGATATAATAAATCATAAAGAATATTATTTACATAGCACGAAGAACGAACGAAGTTTTCAATTATTTGCCTATGTTTCCTCTTGAAACATAAAATTGGTTCTAGGTAATGGGTAGGGGAGGGAATATTTATATGAATAAAAATCAGTGTAAGCTAAAGCCACAATTCATCTATAAGGCCACACAGTTTAATTACAATTAAGTCAAATGGTTTTAAAATATTTGTAGTGCCAAGGGGTGAAAGGGTAGCAGTTGTACAAATGGTCCTTGCGATAATATCCATATATAAAATTGTGCCGCAAGTGAATGTAGCATTCCAGCGATTTTTTTTTGTTGTCGAAATTTAATTGTTTTTTCAATTAACCAGTAAAAACAAATGTGAATGTTTTGGGAAATAAACCGTATTTCCTTATTTAAAAAAAAAAAACAATTAAAGGGTACATCTTTATGAGAGCTTTATCTCAATATGAACAGAAACTCCTTATATTAGCTACTGCTTTACTAGATTTTACACCTGCAGAGTTAGCAGGCCACTTATATTAAATCCATTATTCAAAAAGACGAAATCGCTCAAGTGGTGGGAGCTATTGTAGACAAATTTGTGAAAATCGAGCAATATATTTATGTAAGAGCTACATGTAGGTTCAGATACGATCGGCTTATACATCAAAATTTGAAATTTGAGTAGCATTGGTTAATAAATAAGAGAGTTATGGCCAAATTTTGTAAAATAGAGCGATGCATATATATGGGATCTATATCTAAATCTGAACCAATTTAGATAATATTTTAGGTGTTCAGTTGATACTACAGAGGATACCCTTGTGCTAAATTTAAGTAAGATCGGTTAATAAATAAGGCTATTATGGTCGAAATTAGGCTTACTAGGAGATTTTTTTTTTGAAAATCTGGCTATACATATATATGGGATCTATATCTAAATCTGAATTGATTTGGGTGATATTTTGGAGATTTGGTTGATAAATTTGAATAAGATCGGTTACAAAATGAGGCCACTATGGTCAAAAATAAAGTTATTAGGGACAAATTTATGGGAGCTCTGAACCGATTTGGATGATATTTGGCAGGTATGGATGATAGCACAAAAGGTTACCTTGTGTCAAATTTAAGTAAGATGGGTTAACAAATAAGGCTATTATGGTCAAATTTTGGGAAATCGGGCGATGCATACATATGAGAGCTATATCTAAATCTGAATCGATTCGAACGGACGAACGGGACAGCAAGAGCTACATCGATTCAGAAGGTGATTCTGAGTCGAGCGGTCTATATTTTATGGAATCTTAGATCACTATTTCTGGTAGACACTTTTTTTTAGCAGATCAAAGTTATTATACCCTGACCCCTACGTAGTTTAGGGTATAAAAATGGGTCTTCTAGAGCATCCTTATGTGGGATCTTGTTCCCAAAGAAATAGGCTCTGCTGTGAGAAATCAATAATAATTTGAAAATTTAAAAAAAGTTGTTTAAAACTTAAATATTAATTGATACAATTTTTTGTTTTGTAACTAATTTGTGTTTTCAAATAAAAAATTTTTGGTTTGGTAGATTGGTAGAATTCTTAATATTTTGGTAGATTTTGCAACCAATTAAGAGGTACAATTTTCTACACACAAAAAAATTTCACGTAAATTTTTCCAATTAAAATTTTAATTGAGTTTTAAAAAATATTCAATTAAAAATTTAATTGATTCAACAAACTTTTGTAATTGAAACAAAAATCAATCACAAAAATAATAGTATCAATTAAATTTTTAATTGGATCAATTAACTTTTTAATTGACCTTCAATTATTTTTTTAATTGATACTATCATTTCTGTGATTGAAGACATTTCAATTAAAAATTAATTGGATCAATTAATTTCGTGATTGAATCAGAAAAAAAATTTTTTGTGTGTATAGAAATAAAGTTTTGACAAAATTTTCTATATAAACAAAATCTTAACAAAATGTTACTATAAAAATAAAATTTTCTATAGAAATAAAATTTTAACAAAATTTTGCTATAAAAATAAAATTTTCTATAGAAATAAAATTTTGAAAAAATTTCTATAACAATAAAATTTTGACAAAATTTTCTCTAGAAATACAATTTTGACAAAATCTTCTTAAGAACTTAAATTTTGACAAAATTTTCTATAAAAATAAAATTTTGACAAAAGTTTCTAAAGATATAAAATTTTGACAAAATTTTCTGTAGAAATAAAATTTTGACAAAATTTTCTATAGAAATACAATTTTGACAAAATTTTCTGTAGAAATAAAATGTTAACAAAATGTTCTATAGAAATTAAATGGTGACAAATTTTTCAATATAAATAAAATGTTGACAATATTTTCTACAGAAATAAAATTTTGACAAAATTTTCTGTAGAAATAAAATTTGGACAAAATTTTCTGAAAAAATAACATTTTGACAAATTTTTCCATAGAAATAAAATTTTGACAAAATTTTCTATAGAAATAAAATTGGGAAAAATTTTTCTATAGAAATAAAATGTTGACAAAATTTTCTGTAGAAATAAAATGTTGACAAAATTTTCTATAGAAATAAAATTTTGACAAAATTTTCCATAGAAATAAAATTTGGACAAAACTTTCTTTAGAAATAAAATTTTGGCAAAATGTTCTATACAAATACAATTTTGACAAAATTTTCTATAAAAATAAAATTTTGACAAAATTATCCATAGAATTAAATATGGACAACATTTTCTTTAGAAATAAAATTTTGACAAAATTTTCTTTCGAAAAAAAAATTCAAAAGAAAAATTCTTTAGAAATAAAAATTATCTATAGAATAACATTTTGAGAAAATTTTCTATAGAAATAAAATTTGGACAAAATTTTCCGTAGAAATAAAATTTGGAAACATTTTCTATAGAAATAAAATTTTGACAAAATTTTCTATAGAAATACAACTTTGACAAAATTAAAATTTTACAAAATAAAATTTTTACAAAATTTTCTATAGAAATACAATTTTGACAAAATCTTCTTAAGAACTTAAATTTTGACAAAATTTTCTATAGAAATAAAATTTTGACAAAAGTTTCTAAAGAAAAAAAATTTTGACAACATTTTCTATAGAAATAAAATTTTGACAAAATTTTCTATAGAAGTAAAATTTTGACAAAATTAAAATTTGACAAAATAAAATTTTGACAAAATTTTCTAACGAAATAAAATTTTGACAAAATTTTCTATAGAAATTAAATTTGAACAAAATTGTCTAAAAAAAAAAATTTTTGACAAAATTTTCCATAGAAATAAACGTTTGAAAAAAAAAACTTATAGAAATAAAATTTTGGCAAAATTTTCTATAGAAATAACAATGGCAAAATTTTCTATAGAAATCAAATATTGACAAAATTTTCTATTGAAATAAAATTTTGACAAAAACATTTTATAGAGTTAAAATTTGGTCACAATTTTCTATCGAAATAAAATTTTGGGAAAATTTTCTTTAGAAATTACATTTTGACAAAATTTTCTTTAGAAATTAAATTTTGACAAAATTTTCTTTAGAAATTAAATTTTGACAAAATTTTCATTAGAAATAAAATTTTGACAAAATTTTCGTTAGAAATTAAATTTGGACAAAATTTTCGGTAGAAATAACATGTTGACAAATTTTTCTATAGAAATAAAATTTTGACAAAATTTTCTACAGAAATAAAATTTGGACAAATTTTTCTATAGAAATAAAATGTTGACAAAATTTTCTATAGAAATAATTTTCCATAGAAATGAAATTTGGACAGAACTTTGTTTAGAAATAAAATTTTGACAAAATATTCTATATAAATAAAATTTTGACAAAATTTTCTATAGAAATTAAATTTTGACAAAATTTTCCATAGAATTAAATTTGGACAACATTTTCTTTAGAAATAAAATTTTGACAAAATTTTCGTTAGAAATAAAATTTTGAAACAAAAAAATTTTTAGAAATAAAATTTTGACAAAAATTATCTATAGAAATAACATATTGACAAAATTTTGCTATAAAAATAAAATTTTCTATAGAAATAAAATTTTGAAAAAATTTCTATAACAATAAAATTTTGACAAAATTTTCTCTAGAAATACAATTTTGACAAAATCTTCTTAAGAACTTAAATTTTGACAAAATTTTCTACAGAAATAAAATTTTGACAAAATTTTCTGTAGAAATAAAATTTGGACAAAATTTTCTGAAAAAATAACATTTTGACAAATTTTTCCATAGAAATAAAATTTTGACAAAATTTTCTATAGAAATAAAATTGGGAAAAATTTTTCTATAGAAATAAAATGTTGACAAAATTTTCTGTAGAAATAAAATGTTGACAAAATTTTCTATAGAAATAAAATTTTGACAAAATTTTCCATAGAAATAAAATTTGGACAAAACTTTCTTTAGAAATAAAATTTTGGCAAAATGTTCTATACAAATACAATTTTGACAAAATTTTCTATAAAAATAAAATTTTGACAAAATTATCCATAGAATTAAATATGGACAACATTTTCTTTAGAAATAAAATTTTGACAAAATTTTCTTTCGAAAAAAAAATTCAAAAGAAAAATTCTTTAGAAATAAAAATTATCTATAGAATAACATTTTGAGAAAATTTTCTATAGAAATAAAATTTGGACAAAATTTTCCGTAGAAATAAAATTTGGAAACATTTTCTATAGAAATAAAATTTTGACAAAATTTTCTATAGAAATACAACTTTGACAAAATTAAAATTTTACAAAATAAAATTTTTACAAAATTTTCTATAGAAATACAATTTTGACAAAATCTTCTTAAGAACTTAAATTTTGACAAAATTTTCTATAGAAATAAAATTTTGACAAAAGTTTCTAAAGAAAAAAAATTTTGACAACATTTTCTATAGAAATAAAATTTTGACAAAATTTTCTATAGAAGTAAAATTTTGACAAAATTAAAATTTGACAAAATAAAATTTTGACAAAATTTTCTAACGAAATAAAATTTTGACAAAATTTTCTATAGAAATTAAATTTGAACAAAATTGTCTAAAAAAAAAAAATTTTGACAAAATTTTCCATAGAAATAAACGTTTGAAAAAAAAAACTTATAGAAATAAAATTTTGGCAAAATTTTCTATAGAAATAACAATGGCAAAATTTTCTATAGAAATCAAATATTGACAAAATTTTCTATTGAAATAAAATTTTGACAAAAACATTTTATAGAGTTAAAATTTGGTCACAATTTTCTATCGAAATAAAATTTTGGGAAAATTTTCTTTAGAAATTACATTTTGACAAAATTTTCTTTAGAAATTAAATTTTGACAAAATTTTCTTTAGAAATTAAATTTTGACAAAATTTTCATTAGAAATAAAATTTTGACAAAATTTTCGTTAGAAATTAAATTTGGACAAAATTTTCGGTAGAAATAACATGTTGACAAATTTTTCTATAGAAATAAAATTTTGACAAAATTTTCTACAGAAATAAAATTTGGACAAATTTTTCTATAGAAATAAAATGTTGACAAAATTTTCTATAGAAATAATTTTCCATAGAAATGAAATTTGGACAGAACTTTGTTTAGAAATAAAATTTTGACAAAATATTCTATATAAATAAAATTTTGACAAAATTTTCTATAGAAATTAAATTTTGACAAAATTTTCCATAGAATTAAATTTGGACAACATTTTCTTTAGAAATAAAATTTTGACAAAATTTTCGTTAGAAATAAAATTTTGAAACAAAAAAATTTTTAGAAATAAAATTTTGACAAAAATTATCTATAGAAATAACATATTGACAAAATTTTGCTATAAAAATAAAATTTTCTATAGAAATAAAATTTTGAAAAAATTTCTATAACAATAAAATTTTGACAAAATTTTCTCTAGAAATACAATTTTGACAAAATCTTCTTAAGAACTTAAATTTTGACAAAATTTTCTATAAAAATAAAATTTTGACAAAAGTTTCTAAAGATATAAAATTTTGACAAAATTTTCTGTAGAAATAAAATTTTGACAAAATTTTCTATAGAAATACAATTTTGACAAAATTTTCTGTAGAAATAAAATGTTAACAAAATGTTCTATAGAAATTAAATGGTGACAAATTTTTCAATATAAATAAAATGTTGACAATATTTTCTACAGAAATAAAATTTTGACAAAATTTTCTGTAGAAATAAAATTTGGACAAAATTTTCTGAAAAAATAACATTTTGACAAATTTTTCCATAGAAATAAAATTTTGACAAAATTTTCTATAGAAATAAAATTGGGAAAAATTTTTCTATAGAAATAAAATGTTGACAAAATTTTCTGTAGAAATAAAATGTTGACAAAATTTTCTATAGAAATAATTTTCCATAGAAATAAAATTTTGACAAAATTTTCCATAGAAATAAAATTTGGACAAAACTTTCTTTAGAAATAAAATTTTGGCAAAATGTTCTATACAAATACAATTTTGACAAAATTTTCTATAAAAATAAAATTTTGACAAAATTATCCATAGAATTAAATATGGACAACATTTTCTTTAGAAATAAAATTTTGACAAAATTTTCTTTCGAAAAAAAAATTCAAAAGAAAAATTCTTTAGAAATAAAAATTATCTATAGAATAACATTTTGAGAAAATTTTCTATAGAAATAAAATTTGGACAAAATTTTCCGTAGAAATAAAATTTGGAAACATTTTCTATAGAAATAAAATTTTGACAAAATTTTCTATAGAAATACAACTTTGACAAAATTAAAATTTTACAAAATAAAATTTTTACAAAATTTTCTATAGAAATACAATTTTGACAAAATCTTCTTAAGAACTTAAATTTTGACAAAATTTTCTATAGAAATAAAATTTTGACAAAAGTTTCTAAAGAAAAAAAATTTTGACAACATTTTCTATAGAAATAAAATTTTGACAAAATTTTCTATAGAAGTAAAATTTTGACAAAATTAAAATTTGACAAAATAAAATTTTGACAAAATTTTCTAACGAAATAAAATTTTGACAAAATTTTCTATAGAAATTAAATTTGAACAAAATTGTCTAAAAAAAAAATTTTTGACAAAATTTTCCATAGAAATAAACGTTTGAAAAAAAAAACTTATAGAAATAAAATTTTGGCAAAATTTTCTATAGAAATAACAATGGCAAAATTTTCTATAGAAATCAAATATTGACAAAATTTTCTATTGAAATAAAATTTTGACAAAAACATTTTATAGAGTTAAAATTTGGTCACAATTTTCTATCGAAATAAAATTTTGGGAAAATTTTCTTTAGAAATTACATTTTGACAAAATTTTCTTTAGAAATTAAATTTTGACAAAATTTTCTTTAGAAATTAAATTTTGACAAAATTTTCATTAGAAATAAAATTTTGACAAAATTTTCGTTAGAAATTAAATTTGGACAAAATTTTCGGTAGAAATAACATGTTGACAAATTTTTCTATAGAAATAAAATTTTGACAAAATTTTCTACAGAAATAAAATTTGGACAAATTTTTCTATAGAAATAAAATGTTGACAAAATTTTCTATAGAAATAATTTTCCATAGAAATGAAATTTGGACAGAACTTTGTTTAGAAATAAAATTTTGACAAAATATTCTATATAAATAAAATTTTGACAAAATTTTCTATAGAAATTAAATTTTGACAAAATTTTCCATAGAATTAAATTTGGACAACATTTTCTTTAGAAATAAAATTTTGACAAAATTTTCGTTAGAAATAAAATTTTGAAACAAAAAAATTTTTAGAAATAAAATTTTGACAAAAATTATCTATAGAAATAACATATTGACAAAATTTTCTATAGAAATAAAATTTGGACAAAATTTTCTGTTGAAATAAAATTTGGAAACATTTTCTATAGAAATGTAGTTTTGACAAAATAAAATGTTAACAAAATTTTCTATAGAAATAAAATGTTGACAAAATTTGCAATATAATTAAACTTTTTCTATTTTCTATAGAAATAAAATTTTGACAAAATTTTCTATAGAAATGAAGTTTTGACAAAATAAAATGTTAACAAAATCTTCTATAGAAAAAAAGAATTGACAAAATTTTCCATAGAAATAAACTTTTGAAAAAAATTTTTATAGAAATAAAATTTTGGCAAAATTTTCTATAGAAATCAAATGTTGACAAAATTTTCTATAGAAGTCAAATGTTGACAAAATTTTCTATTGAAATAAAATTTTGACAAAAACTTTTTATAGAATTAAAATTTGGTCACAATTTTCTATGGAAATAAAATTTTGGCAAAATTTTCTTTAGAAATTAAATTTTGACAAAATCTTCTTTAAAAATTAAATTTTGACAAAATTTTCTTTAGAAATAAAATGTCGACAATATTTTCTATAGAAATAAAATTTTCACAAAATTTTCTTTAGAAATTAAATTTGACAAAATTTTCTAGAGAAATAAAATTTGGACAAATTTTTCTATAGAAATAAAATATTGACAAAATTTTCTATAAGAAATAAAATTTGGACAAAACTTTCTTTAGAAATAAAATTTTGACAAAATATTCTATATAAATAAAATTTTGGCAAAATTTTCTATAGAAATAAAATTTTGACAAAATTTTCCATAGAATTAAATTTGGACAACATTTTCTTTAGAAATAAAATTTTGACAAAATTTTCTTTAGAAATAAAATTTTGAAAAAAAATTCTTAAGAAATAAAATTTTGACAAAAATTATCTATGGAAATAACATTTTGACAAAATTTTCTATAGAAATAAAATTTGGACAAAATTTTCTATAGAAATAAAATTTGGAAACATTTTCTATAGATATAAAATTTTGACAAAATGTTCACAACAACAAAGTTTTACAACATTTTCTTTCGAATAAACCAACATTTCTTTATACTAACCAAAAAAATTTGAGCGACAATTTCAAACTAAATAACTAATTTAAATATGTACACATCTGTATAGAAATAAAATTTGGACAACATTTTCTGTAGAAATAAAATTTGGAAACATTTTCTATAGAAATAAGATTTTGACAAAATTTTCACAACAACAAAGTTTGACAACATTTTCTTTCGAATAAACCAACATTTCTTTATACCAAAAAATTTTGAGCAACAATTCCAAACTAAATAACTAATTTAAATATGTACACATCTGTTGACAATTTCATATTACCATTTTTTTTGTAGCGTACTCATTAAATATTTTTTAACTCACTATTCCCGATGATTTCAAAAACTATTACCAATGAGTGGTCTACAAACAAATATACACATGGTAATGGGAATAAATCTAAATGACATTACTTATTCTACAGACACACATGCACAATGAGTGATGATTGTTCCGAATGCTATTACCATACACAATGATTCTGGCAATGGCTTATAGTAGATAACGACGATAAATATTGTCACTACTGGTGCATAAGTATGTGTGTATACAATCAACAACGACACATTAAATGGATAACGGCGGAATGAGATGTAATTTTGTTCTCTGCTAAACGGATATAGATGGCTATGCTATTATTTACAATGAAAGTTTTATCTCAAACCTAAAATGGAATGACAAATATGGAAATTGGAGTATTAATTGGATTTACAGAAAAAAATAGATAAATGTTTAAAAATATTGACATAAGAAATCAATTGATTTAAGTTTACAATTTGAATATAAGGACTATAAATAGGGATTTACCAGAGCCCAGAGTTCGATTCAGAATCTGATGATTTTGCTGGAGTCGGAGTCGAAAAAATTTTGCTCTACTCCGACAATTTATTCCCCATTTTATATTTCTCTTTTAATCTTACTCAAAGCAAATATTTTATATTTTTTATTTTCATTTGATGCAATAAAATCATGATCTTTTGGAATGTATTAATCTTCCCACAATGGTAACCCTATATTTAGGTAAACTTTGATTTGACTCATCCTACTGTTTGTACACTTGTCAATGGCATTCTATTCTATATAAGAGGCAGAAAGAGAAGTTTTATTGAATTACAAAAAAATTCCTGATTTCCTGCATGGCGAATGTTTTCAATGAAATGTGTTTTCTATATCATTAGCCTTCCAAGAATTTATTTTTGTTTTAGATTCCTCATTTTTATTTTTATTCAAAGCAAATATATTAGATTCTATAGAATTTTATTTTCATTTGCTGAATACATTTATTATTTATGCAAAACCATGACTGGGATGAAGAAACCATGATTTTTGATTCTGAATTTATTAATCTGCCACACAATAATAACTCTGTGGTTACAAAAGCTTCGTTTTGGCTTATCCCACTATTTGATGTGCTCTTCAAATGAATTCTAGTCTATAAAAAGGAGAAGGAATTGTATAGAGTTATAAAATAATTCCTGAATTTAATATTTGTTTTGAAAATATAACGAATATTTCCAGAGAAATGTATATATAATATATAATAAGCCTTCTATGGACTTTACCAATAATTTATTCCCGTTTTTATATTCCTCTAGTAATCTTCGAATCAAATCAAATATTTTTTGTTCTATAGAACTTTATTTTCATTCGATACATAAATTTATAACATGTTATATTTGTTATGCTATTATTTGTTAATATATCATTAGGATACTGGGAGAAAAAATTTTTTTAAACATTTAATTTTCTTGGGGAATGAAAACAAAAAATCTTATAAATCATTCATTGATTGTGGAATATTCATTTCCCTTCAAATGTTGATTTCATTTAAAACTTTTAACAAATCGTGAAACAGCAGCTGTTTGTACTGATGTCTTATTAGAAAACTTTGTGCAATTAGTCAGATGTCTTAGAAGTAATTGATACAAATGTGACATTTCAAAAGAGAACAACATTTGAAAAATAAAAATTAATTCTACCCTCATTTTAAATAGATCTATTTTAAACTTACCACAAAGTGATCATATGTACTATCTCCTATAACTGCAAATAATCATTTATATATTTTTTATATAACCGCAAAAAAGTAAAATGTTTTATAAGAAGAATGAATTAACTCGTACGAAAATTGCATTCCACATTTTGAGATTATACAAAGTGTTGTTAAAACCAGGAAAATTGAATGCCCTGTTGTACTTTTTAACTGCAGTTCCCGAATTTACACCCTCTCATAGAAGAAAAAATTAACTACACGTAACGAAAAAAATCATTGGCGCCAATACATGATCATTTTAACCCTACAATGGTTCATTCTTTTTCTTTTGGGAATAGTACAAAAAGTTGCTTTTGCTTTAGTTCATATTGAAGGAATGTGTACAGTCATTGAACTTTTTTAGCCACGATTAGTAAAATTTCGTTAGGCTGTAGAAATGTTAAACAAAAATTAAAATTTAACTACCCAACAAAAAAAAAGTTGGAAGTTCTTCTAAAGGCACAACTTTAAGAGCACTTCCAAATATGTCCTCTCAAAGTTGTTCATTATTTTAACTGCAGTTAATTTTTTATAACTCGCTTTTCCATATTTTTAATGGCTAATTTTA
The DNA here is from genome assembly GCF_050003625.1 of Haematobia irritans. Lineage (NCBI taxonomy): Eukaryota > Metazoa > Arthropoda > Insecta > Diptera > Muscidae > Haematobia > Haematobia irritans. The sequence continues at coordinate 25,669,082 of NC_134397.1, forward strand.
ACTTTTTTCTTTGAAATAGGTTAAAAACAAAATAAAAACAAGTATATACGGACGTAAGTTCGGCCAGGCCGAATCTTATGTACCCACCATGGATTGCATAGAAACTTGTTCTAAAGACTGTCATCCACAATCGAATTACTTGGGTTGTGGTATCTTAAAACTTCTTAACATCGTTTTCTAAATTGTGAGTTAGTCCATACGTGGGGACTTATATGGGGGCTATATACAATTATGAACTTGTTGTGGACCAATTTGTGTGTGATTGGGGATCGATTTATCTGAGGGCTATATATAACTATAGACCGATATGGACCTAGTTAGGCATGGTTGTTAACGGCCACATACTAGAACAATGTACCAAATTTCAACTGACTCGGATGAAATTTGCTCCTCCAAGAGGCTCCAAAACTAAATCTCGGAATCGGTTTATATGGGGGCTATATATGATTATGGACTACTTTTGGTTTGGCTGTTAAATATCATATACTACCATCACGTATCAAATTTCAACCAGATCGGATGAATTTTGCTTCTCCAAAAGGCACCGGAAGTCAAATCTGGGAATCGGTTTATATGGGGTCTATATATAATTTTGGACTGATATGAACCAATTCCTGCATGGTTGTTGGATACCACGTACCAAATTTCAACCGAATCGGATGAATTTTGCTTCTCCAAAAGGCACCGGAGGTCAAATCTGGTGATCGGTTTATATGGGGGCTATATATAATTATGGACCGATTTCGACTAATTTTTGCATGGATGTTGGAGGCCATATATTAACACCACGTACCAAATTTCAACTAAATCAGATGAATTTGGGTCTTCAAAGAGGCTCCGCAAGCCAAATCGGGGGATCGGTTTATATGGGGGCTATATATAATTATTAACCGATGTGGACCAATTTTTGTATAGTTGTTAGAGACCATATACTAACGCCATGTACCAAATTTCAACCGGATCGGATGAAATTTGCTTCTCTTAGAGGCTCCGCAAGCCAAATCGGTGGATCGGTTTATATGGGGGCTATATATAATTATTAACCGATGTGGACCAATTTTTGCATAGTTGTTAGAGATCATATACTTACACCATGTACCAAATTTCAGCCGGATCGGATGAAATTTGCTTCTCGTAGAGACTCCGCAAGCCAAATCGGGGGATCGGTTTATATGGGGGCTATATATAATTATGGACCGATGTGGACCAATTTTTGCATGTTTGTTAGAGATATGCTGACACCATGTGCCAAATTTCAGCTGGATCGGATGAAATTTGCTTCTCTTAGAATCCCCGCAAAGCCAAATTTGGGGATCCGTTTATATGGGGGCTATACGTAAAAGTGGACCGATATGTCCCATTTGCAATACCATCTGACCTACATCAATATCAACTACTTGTGGCAAGTTTCAAGTCGATAGCTTGTTTCGTTCGGAAGTTAGCGTGATTTCAACAGACGGACGGACGGACATGCTCAGATCGACTCAGAATTTCACCACGACCCAGAATATATATACTTTATGGGGTCTTAGAGCAATATTTCGATGCGTTACAAATGGAATGATAAAGTTAATATACCTCCCTCCTATGGTGGAGGGTATAACAAATAAAATGGTACAATTTATTTAAATTTTGTCGAAAAAAATTCTTAATCCGTTCTAGAAAAATTGGGATTTTTTGAAATTATTTGAGATCAAACGTTCCAAACAAACAATGAAGTGGATTGAAAATCATAAATTATAAAAATTATTTATCAGGCCAAATCTGTCCTATGACTAACCCATGTTAAATTCATCACTTCTGCGCCAATTTGGCACCTCCTTATAAACCGACCTCTTTGAGCATCTAGATACATCAATTTTTATCCTATTTTCTTAAAACTGAATACTTAGAGGTATTTTGGGTTCGTAAATATGTGTACCGAATAGATGGTGAATCGGTCCATGTCTTGGTATAGCTCCATAGTTTTAATAAAGTATCGAATTATTTTTCCTATTGAATTTTTTGTCACAATAAAAAGATTTTCCTTTTAAAATTACGTGCTTAAAGTTAGGTTAGGTTAGGTTAGGTGGCAGCCCGATGTATCAGGCTAACTTATACTATTCAGTCCATTGTGATACCACATTGGTGAACTTCTCTCTTTTCACTGAGTGCTGCCCGATTCCATGTTAAGCTCAATGACAAGGGACCTCCTTTTTATAGTCGAGTCCGAACGGCGTTCCAAATTGCACTGAAACCACTTAGAGAAGCTTTGAAACCCTCAGAAATGTCACCACCACCGCTGAAAAACTTTTTGGTGTTCGGTCGAAGCAGGAATCGAACCCACGACCTTGTGTATGCAAGGCGGGCATGCTAACCATTTCACCACGGTGGCTCCTGCTTAAATGAAAACCGGTTAAACTGGTTATGCCGGTTATTTATTTAAAATAACACCATTCACCGATTGTGAAAAAAGTTTGGTTTCTCAAAACCGAGAAAACCCGACGTTCAAAAAACCCGGTTTTTCTGATCATTCTTTGGGCTTCTCAATGCCGCATTTTTTTTATTCTAAATTCAAAATCTAGAGCTTTTTAATTGTGTTGAATATGGTGTCCGTTGGTCCATCGTTTGGTATAGTCACCATATTGACCGATCTCCTGACTTGATTTCTTGGGCTTCTAGACAAAGAAAAATTTCTCCGATTTGCGTGAAACTTGAAATCTAGATATTTAAAGTGGTATGCCAATTTTGGTTTATATCGATAAGGGTCTCATACAATCCTCACACACACCGGTCTTCTAATTTAACTTTTCGAGGGGATAAAGGGTGGTACGGTCAAAATTTGGTCAAGGGAAAACGCGTGTAAATCGGTGAAATCGTTTATTTAAAAAATCAAATTAAATTTCTTTTTCAAATTCAATTAGTATAAAATTCAGGAAAAATATTCAGTTAGGCTTTCGCTTTTCCAAATCCGAATTGCCGGGCCTCACTCTTGACACCTGCCATCAGATTTTGTACAGCCACCTTGTCCACCTTCTTCGCCGCAGAAAGCCAGTTTGCCTTGAACTGCTGCTCGTCCTTTTTTTGGTCTTCTTTAGGTTCCGCTTGACAATAGCCCAATATTTCTCAATTGGGCGGAGCTCTGGCGTGTTGGGAGGGTTCTTGTCCTTGAGAACCACCTGCACGTTGTTGGCGGCGTACCACTCCATGGCCTTTTTACCGTAATGGCAAGATGCCAAATCCGGCCAAAACAGTACGGAACAACCGTGTTTCTTCAGGAAAGGCAGCAGACGTTTATTCAAACACTCTTTCACGTAAATTTCTTGGTTGACATTCCCGGAAACTATGAAAATGCTGCTTTTCAAGCCACAGGTACAGATGGCTTGCCAAACCAGATATTTCTTTGCGAACTTTGACAGTTTTATGTGCTTGAAAATATCTGCTACTTTCCCCTTCCTTTTGCCGTATAAAACTCCTGGTCCGGAAGCTGCTTGTAGTCGGCATTGACGTAGGTTTCGTCGTCCATTACCACGCAGTCAAACTTCGTCAGCATCGTCGTGTACAGCCTCCGGGATCGCGCTTTGGCCGTCGTATTTTGTTTATCATCGCGATTTGGAGTCACTACCTTCTTGTAAGTCGATAGGCCGACTAGTTTTTTGGCTCGATGCACGGTTGTACACAGAAAAAAATATCACCAAAATATTTCCAATTAAAAAGTTAATTGAAGTTGAAAATTTTTTCAATTAATAAATTAATTGATACAATTAACTTTTTAATCATGATAGAAAATTAAGTTAATTAAGTCAATGATTGAACATTTTAAAATTTTTAATTAAAAAATTAATTGATAAAATTAACTTTTTAATCAAATTCGGAAGACTAATGCAGTTAAAAAAGTGCTGATTTTTTTTAATTTTTAATGTAAAATGTATTTCAACCAATCATTTGTTAATCCAAATAAAAACATCAATTAAATTTTTAATTGAATCAATTAAAAAATTAATTGAAATTTGCTGAAAAAAATCAATTAATTTTTTAATCAAGAATTTTTTCTATGCCCAATTAAAACTGTGATTGATACTATCATTTTCGTGATTGAAGACATTTCAATTAAAAAATTAATTGGATCAATTAATTTGGTGATTGAATCAGACAAAAAATTTTTTGTGTGTAGACGATATACCCAGCTTATTTGCGGCATCTCGGAGAGAGAGGTTAGGGTTTCGCTTGAAACTACCGGCAACTCTCTTTGTCGTCTCAGCGGCTTCTTGTTTTCGATTCCCCCGATCCAGACTTCCTGGCTGTCGACAAACGTTCCCCAAACACTTTAATTACATTTGTAACGGTTGATTTGGCAACTTTTAGCGATTTTGCCAGATTTGCGTGCGAGTAGCTCGGATTTTCGCGATGCGCGAGCAAAATTTTGATACGCTGCTCTTCTTGCATGGACGGAATTTTGACAACTGAAGAGTGAATTCCAAAATCAAAATAGGAGCAACATTCTACACACACACCTTCAAAATGAGGGGTGTTCAATTGAGTGCAAAATTGAAAGAAATACGTCAAGTTTATGTTGACCAAATTTTGACCGTATCATCCTTTAAACATTCCAGATTTGACTTATTTTCTTCTTTCGGTTAATGCGGATAAAACTATATATATAGAATTGCGATTTCAAATTATATGAATGATATTATTTCATCGGATTTCCTTGCACGCTTAGACGAGATATTTAGGATTGTTTTAAAACTCAAACAAAAAACAGTAAATTTAACTTCAGGAAGCGTGGGGTTTGTCATCAAATCCACCTGAAATTCTACATATTTTCAAGTAACCCGCTATGACGAAGATATTGCAAAGGAAACTATTTTATTGGATTCATATAAGATTCGGAACTTGAGGCCTTATATGTATATTTGTTTCTTTCTGTATATGTACACTCAAATGTGGCAGTGTACTAATGAAATTGTGTTAGTCCTGCACAAATAGCCATTTTTTACTATTCTCAAATGTGTAGTCTTACTAATTCAATATGGGTACTTTAGGTTTTCGACTCTGCTTTCATGTTATTTAATGGCATTAAAACTGTTCAATTTCCATTTGAATCTCTTATACCACATTGCGTATGAGTTATGCATTAAATCTCACGTAGCACTCATACGTCACACTGGCCATTTGCAATAATCTCAGTAGCACTACATACAGTAAAAGTTAGCGCACAAATGTATTTGACCGGCAAATACTTCAGTAATATCTCGGTGTATGAGATATATGTCAAGACATTGAAGCATAAATAAGAGGACAAATAGTATCTGTAGCCGAAGACATCATGAGTAAATTAAAAAGAGATCTGAGACGTCATAAATTACACCCACTTTTTGGATGGTAATGAATTTCACTGTTACTCTAGCCACATATTTTCCTCCAGAGATACATAGTCTATCGTTATAAGCTAATATCTTCAGGATTTATGTTTATATATGATTAATGGTATTGAGATCTCAATAGTCGGCTCTACAGACCATTCAGGTTGGTTTACTTTTTTTTAATATAAATTCAGTTTGCCTGCCACTAAAGTTTAAATTATTGCCAAATATTTGTGACTGAATAACAAATTTACATTTTTTGTTGCTCTTAACATGACAGCAAAAAAAAAACACACACACACAAAGGAAAGCACGTGTTGTCTTTATCACAAAAGTCTACATACATGACCTGTTGCCAATCGTGAAACTCCCTACGGTATGTAAATAAGTAAAACTACAAAAACTACGTGTATTGACATAGAATATTGTGTTTGTATTCAATCCCAGGAGTGTAATAAAAATTCTAACCATAATGTTTGATATGTTACCATTTATTTATTTTTTTTTTTTTTTTGATTTTTTGCCATTATTAGGAAGTGAAACATTTGGCTTTATTATATTGCTTTTCTGAACGAAGCGCATCACGATAACCAATCTACGTTCATACAAAGATATCAATAAAAAAACTTTGTCAAGTGTGCTAAATTTTATTGAAATCGGTGCAGATTTAGATATAGCTCCCATATATGTCTTTCGCCCTATTTTCCGTCGTATGACCACCGAGGTCAAAGTTGTAGTCCGATTTACGTGAAATTTTGCAGGGAGTAGAATTAAAATACTAAGTATGGATGTCAAATTTGGTTGAAATCGGTTCAGATTTCTATATAGCTTCCATATATATATTTTTCCGATTTGGGCAAATTTGGCCAAAATACCCACATTTTCCCTAAAAAATCGCCACTGCTAAGTAGAAAACTTGTAAAAGTGACTCAATTTTTCCTTTATTTCTAATACATATCCATCGACCGATAAACCATAAAAACACTTTTGCGAAGTTGCCTCAAAATTGGATCAGATTAAAATGTTTCCCATATTTTTATACCCTCCATCATAGGATGGGGTATATTAACTTTGTCATTCCGTTTGTAACACATCGAAATATTGCTCTAAGACCCCATAAAGTATATATATTCTGGGTCGTGGTGAAAATATGAGTCGATCTAAGCATGTCCGTCCGTCCGTCCGTCCGTCCGTCTGTTGAAATCACGCTAACTTCCGAACGAAACAAGCTATCGACTTGAAACTTGGCACAAGTAGTTGTTATCGATGTAGGTCGGATGGTATTCAAAATGGGCCATATTGGTCCACTTTCACGTATAGCCCCCATATAAAGGGACCCTCAGATTTGGCTTGTGGAGCCTCTAACAGAAGCATATTTCATCCGATCCGGCTGAAATTTTGTATACGGTGTTGGTATATGGTCTCTAACAAACATGCAAAAATTGGTTCACATCGGTCCATAATTATATATAGCCCCCATATAAACCAATCCCCAGATTTGGCTTGCGGAGCCTAAAAGAGAAGCAAATTTCATCCGATCCGGCTGAAATTTGGTACTTGGTGTTGGTATATGGTCTCTAACAACCATGAAAAAATTGGTTCACATCGGTCCATAATTATATATAGCCCCCATATAAACCGATCCCCAGATTTGGCTTGCGGAGCCTCAAAGAGAAGAAAATTTTTATCCGATCCGGCTGAAATTTGGTACATTATGTTGGTATATGGTCTCTAACAACCATGCAAAACTTGGTCCACATCGGTTCATAATTATATATAGACCCCATATAAACCGATCTCAAGATTTGGCTTGCGAAGCCTCAAAGAGAAGCAAATTTTTTCCAATCCGGTTGTAATTTGGAACATGGTATTAGTATATGATCTTTAACAACCGTGCTAGAATTGGTCCATATCGGTCCATAATTATATATAGCCCCCATATAAAACGTTCTCCAGATTTGACCTCCGGAGCCTCTTGGAGGAGCAAAATTCATCCGATCCGGTTCAAATTAGGAATTAGGAACATACCAAAATTGGTCCAATCACACAAAAATTGGTCCATATCGGTTCATAATCATGGTTGCCACTAGAGCCAAAAATAATCTACCAAAATTTAATTTCTATAGAAAATTTTGTCAAAATTTTATTTCTAGAGAAAATTTTGTTAAAATTTTATTCGGTTCATAATAAAATTTTCATCATTGTCAAAATTTTACTTCCATAGAAAATTTTGTCAAAATTTTATTTATTTTTATTTATTTTATGTCTACTTTGTCAAACTGAATTATATACGTATTGGATCGATCTTTGTTGATTTAATATATACCACGTATGGACTTACATACAATTTAGAAGATGGTGTTAGGAGGTTTTAAGATACCTTGCCATCGGCAAGCGTTACCGCAACTTAAGTAATTCGATTGTGGATGGCAGTGTTTAGAAGAAGTTTCTACGCAATCCATGATGGAGGGTACATAAGCTTCGGCCTGGCCGAACTTACGGCCGTATATACTTGTTTTACTATGTTAACATAGTGTACCATCCCAGGGCATTAGCCGACTTATTTTAATTTAGTCTATAGATTATAAATTTTGTTCATATGGAGGCAGATTTAAATGTATGTATTTGGGACAAACCTTTATATATAGCACCCAACACATTTGACGGATGTGATATGGTATCGAAAATTTAGATCTACAAAGTGGTGCAGGGTATAATATAGTCGGCCCCGCCCGACTTTAGACTTTCCTTACTTGTTAAAATTGTTTTAGTTTTTGCCTTTGTATGACAAGCTATTGTTGTGCTAGTTGGTGCTTGTTTATTGTTCTGGTGTTTGCATCTTGTTACACTGGTATGAGGTCGACAGTTTGAGAGTCATTGGTATTACTGTGATATAAAGCCCAGTTTTGTTTGCGTATAAAAGGCATTTCCAATAAAACAATACCTTTCATATGATTTTAAATCTAAATTCTATCGATTTTTACCGCCATTACTCGAATGAGCACGAGATGTAAAATCGGGAAATTTTACTTGCAGTTTCGTGCAATTTGGGAGGTCAGTGCGCTTTCCATTCCATCAAGAGGTAAAATCGTGATACCGGCCTATATAATAGATATTTCGGTGTCTAGATGTACATACAAACTTATAGATCGATGGAAACCAAATTCACACAGGTCCTTGTGCACCTAAAGTCCATTCATATTTCCATCTTCAGACAAATCTGATAATAGTTGAGGTGTCTAGAAGCTCAAGAAGTCAAATACCAAACCATTAAAATACCTTTGGAGTTTAAATTTCAGAAAATTTGACATGAAAAAACATGGACGGATACACAGCATATTCGGTACACCTATTTTTGGTAACTCTACATTTTGAATTTCAGCAAAATTTGATAAAAAATTAGGTGTTTAGAACCCCAAGAAGTCAAATCGGAAGATCGGTCTATACTTGTATGGTGGCTATACCAAAACATGGACCGATACATACCATATTCGGCACACCTCTTTGTGGACTTAAAATGCTCTTCATTTTGAATTTCAGCCAAATCGGATGGAAGTTGAGGTGTCTAGACGCCAGCGTTGCCAGAATTGTTTCACCAAAAACCGCTAGATTTGTCAAAAAACTAGCCAAAAAAGCTAAAAAATGTTAAAAAAATAGCTAAAAAAAGCTAAATTTTTTTTGTATCAAAAGTCACATTTTTGATTGAAATTTAACAAACTTAAAGGCTTTATTTCACTTAAAATGCATATTATTTTAATTGTATTCATTTTATTTCCATTTCTGTGAGACTGTAAGAAAATCTATGTCATATTAGCTCTGTTTGCGTACTCGATACATTTTGATTACTATCACAAATTTTTACTGGAAGTCCTTCATTTATATTTCCTAGTAAAAACTTTTTTCCCGGTAAACATGCAATTATAAGCTGGTTAATCATCCACAAGTCCAATGTCTCACAGAACTGCATTAGAAATATCAATATTTTTCGTTTTAACTGAATTAATGATAAATTCGTGAACGTGTACACTTCTCCTAATATTACCCAAGAGAATAAAAACCATTCTAACTGTCTGGCAAGTTTATACTGAATAACTTTTATTCGAAAATTTCCCATACAAACCTATTGTCCAATTTTCGTAAATGTAAATACATTCCATTAATAAATAGCAGATTTGTTTTGATCCTATCACTACGAATTTTTTATTGCATTTTTTTGATGTTAAAAAAAATAATACCACATTCAAAACTTTATTTCCTTAATTATTTCTATGTTCGGTTCCAAAGATTTTGTACACTAATGATTTTGGTATTGATTCAGAGTCAAATTTGAATTTATTCGCTTTTTCACCTTTTTCTTTATGAGCTATCACAGTTCTTTAAAAACGTGCTAACGACAACTTAAATTTCCAAATTCAGACTCGACTTTAAGTAGACAGTATTCTGTGTATACTTTTTTAAAATAAAATGTTGAAAACCATCTTCTATTTTTGAACGCTATTTTGGTTTGTGGTTAAGATACAAAAACTCCACAAATTTAAAGACTATTTAATTAATTTTAGGAATTTTTTTGGAATTGACCCTAGCCTTCTTTCATGAAAAGATACCCATTTTTAAGTTGAATCACTTAACTATAAGGACAAAACGATTTTATCGGCTTTTGGACAAGGAAAACAGTTTATAACATATAGAAGAGAAACTCACAAATTCTATTATAACCAAAATGCGCGTTCGTATTTTAAAGACATGAAATCTTTGGCCTCATGACAATATTTTTTCAGTGTACAAAGCAATTCACATCAACTATTTTAATTTAGTAATATCATAATAACTTTAGAATATGTATTAAAATAACATAAAAAGGATAAACGAGTCAAATGCTATTATTCCTAATAATTTACTGACAGTTTATATAAGGAATGTATGGTAATAGTAAAGTTTACGATAAATTTTATGAATACGTGGAAAAAACTTTACAACAAGGTGTATTTGCTGCAAAAATGCCCGCATAATGGCTGGAATAATTATTAAGGCTTCAATTGAGCTTTGAAATATGCGGAAAACCTTATTCTGGCAAAACCAAAAATAGCTAAAAGGGTCATGAAAAAAAAAAACAGAAAAAAATCTAAAAGCTAAATGCATTTTTTTCCCGCTAAACGTCTTCAAAAAAAGCCAAATCTAGCGGGAAAAAAGCTAAATTGGCAACGCTACTAGACGCCCAATAAATCAAATCTTTGTGTACATAAAATAGCTCTAGATTTCCAATTTCAGACAGATTGGATGAAAATTGTGGTGTCTAGATACTGAAGACCCCAAATGGGGGGTCGGTTTATATGGGGGCTATATCAAACCCTGGACCATTGTCGCTTATCTTCTAACTTGGCCTGCGTGCCGACAAAATCCAAAACCTTTGCCAATTTTCAGCATGATAGTGGCATTTGAAGGCTGCCGGACATTGTTATATCGTCTTAGAATTTCTATCTGATCAGGAATAGTCGGAAATGGATATTTTGATGTTTTACAAACGAAATGACAAGGGGGTGGGTATAAAAAGTTACGCCAATAAGGGGTTAAAAGACATATAGCAAAGAGTTGGATCTTTTAGTGTTTAAACAGATAGCAAGATGTTTTTCTAACCTTTATCCCATTTAAAACATTTAGAGAAATATTATCAATATAAGTTGAATATAATTTGCCAAACTGTTTTTTCATAAATTGGTGATTTATATATAATCTCTTAAGGGAAAAATTATGTTGAATATCTAATTTTATATACAGGAAACATTGTAGTGTTCTTCCGTTTGGTAACTAGATTAGGTAACGTTAGGTATAGTGGCGGACCGATATTTCAGGCTCACTTAGACTATACAGTCCATTGTGATACAACTTTGGTAACTAACACATCCTACAAAGAAATTGAAAAAATTGGACAAACAAGCTTTGTTTTCTTGCAATTTCATAAAACCTAGATTTAAAGTTTGGTTATTCCTCAAAATATTTTAATAGCAAAGAAATATCGTCTTTTATTTAGAATCCTTAAGTAAAATACAAAATCTTATCCTGTGACCAAGTGACCTGATTTTTTGTGTGTAATTTTAAGATATACATGGGTATTTAACCCTTTTGGAATCCCACATGCATATATTTCTACGTTTTCCTTTTTCCTTTGACTTAATCTATGAATCAAAATATTCTCAACTTAAGGGATTTTTTTAATACGCCCAATTTATGTACACAAAACTATGGACAAAAAAGCTCTTTAGTTTCCATTAACAAAAAAAGGCTAATCTTAAAAAATGGTCAAGCCATGAAACTAAGTATGACAAAAGCCAATGTGAAAACATGTTCAAGTTCAAATGTATCCCCTTTTTTGGGATGTAACCCAATTTCATGCAAACAATCAATGGCATTGCAAAAGGATAACGAACTCCATATATCCAATGTGTTAACAAAACAAAACTAATAAATTTCACACACAAAGAGAACTACATACGTAAAGCCAGACAAACAGACACCAGAAAAAGGACATTACCGACTGAAACCAGATAAAGCAATAATAACAATACAATGAACAGAGTGAATGAATGAAATTCTCTTGAAAAAGAAAAAAAAACGGCATGGCTAAAAAGATACACACAGGAAAAGTAGCAGTAGTAAATGTAACCATTGTTGTCCGATAAGGTGCCGTTTTTCTTGTTGTCGGTATCCTTTTCAGCTACCAAAAAATTGAACAAATAATGTGAAACGAATTGACGAATAAAGAACGAAAACAATTGCAAAATACCAAGTTTTATGGACAAATACAAAATACAGTAGGTCAACTATTCAAAAGGAAGCTAAATGAAATTTCGTCTGATGAAATTTAAAGAAAGTACACTGAAAAAAATATTGACTTGATAAGATAGGCAATATGAAGAAATAAAATTTTGACAACATTTTCTATAGACATAAAACTTTGACATAATTTTCTATAGAAATAAAATTTTGACAAAATTTTCTATAGAAATAAAATTTTGACAAAAGTTTCTATAGAAATAAAATTTTGACAAAATTTTTTCTACAGCAATAGAATTTTGACAAAAACTTTCTATAGAAATAAAATTTGGCAGAATTTTTTACAGAAATAAAATTTTGACAAAATTTGATACAAAAATAAAATTTTTAAAAAAATTTCTATACAAATAAATTTTTGACAAAATTTTCTATAGAAATAAAATTTTGACAATATTTTTTATGGAAATAAAATATTGACAAAATTTGCTACACAAATAAAATTTGTAAAAAAATTTCTATACAAACAAATTTTTGACAAAATTTTCTATAGATATAAAATTTTGACAATATTTTTTATAGAAATAAAATGTTGAAAAAATTTTGCATAGAAATAAAATTTTGAAAAAATTTTCTATAAAAATAAAATTTTAACAAAATTTTCTATAGAAATAAGATTTTGGCAAAATTTTCTATAGAAATAAAATGTTGACAAAATTTTCTATAGAAATAAGATTTTGGCAAAATTTTCTATAGAAATAAAATGTTGACAAAATTTTCTATAAAATTTAAATTTTTAAAAAATTTTCTATAGAAATAAAATTTTGACCAAATTTTCTATAGAAATAAAATTTTGACAAAATTTTCTGTAGAAATAAAATGTTGACAAAACTTTCTACAGAAATTAAATTTTGACAATTTTTTTCTATAGAAATAAAATTTTGACAAAAATTTTCTAAAGAAATAAAATTTGGCAGAATTTTCTATAGAAATAAAATTTTGACAAAATTTTCTATAGAAATAAAATTTTGACAAAAGTTTTTATAGAAATAAAATTTTGACAAAATTTTTTCTATAGAAATAGAATTTTGACAAAAACTTTCTATAGAAATAAAATTTGGCAGAATTTTCTACAGAAATAAAATTTTGACAAAATTTAATACAAAACTAAAATTTTTAAAAAAATTTCTATACAGACAAAATTTTGACAAAATTTAGCATAGAAATAAAACTTTGAAAAAATGTTCTATAGAAATAAAATTTGCCGAAATAAATTCGAAACAAACATATCTCTTTTCCTATGCCACTGTCAAATCATCGATTTGAATTCACATGGCTGGGTTTATTTTGAGCGTGCCTCCTCTTCTTTTTCCATTTGTTTTGTTTTGTTATTGTTGGTTTTGTTCTTTAAGCATTGTTGTTGTTTTTTATTTCAGCTTAAAACCATACATTGACTAAACTACAAAACAACAACAAAATTATGTCAACATTTTAGACATAATTTTGCATAGAAATAAAATTTTGAAAAAATTTTCTATAGAAATAAAATTTTGACAAAATTTTCTATAGAAATAGAATTTTGACAAAATTTTCTATAGAAATAAGATTTTGGCAAAATTTTCTATAAAATTTAAATTTTTAAAAAATTTTCTATAGAAATAAAATTTTGACAAAATTTTCTATAGTAATAAAAAGTTGACAAAATTTACTATAAAATCTTGACAAAATTTTCTATAGAAATGAAATTTTGACAAAATTTTCTGTAGAAATAAAATTTTGACAAAATTTTCTATATAAATAAAATGTTGACAATTTTTTTTTCTATAGAAATAGAATTTTGACAAAAACTTTCTATAGAAATACAATTTGGCAGAATTTTCTACAGAAATAATGAGTCGTGAGTCACGCTGACGGCAACGGCGTGAGTGTGCGTGAGCGTGATTAACCAACCTGATTAACCAAACTGTCGTACGTGAGCGTGAGTCACGAAAATAATATCTTCGTGAGTGTGCGAATTTCGGAAAAACACGCTTACGAAAATAATACCACTTGCGAACAAAAAATGCTTACAAGTTGAATTCATTTATAGTTTTAGTGACACCTAGGATGTTAAGAGTTTTATAGTGCTATCGATTTTGAGTCACGACATTTTTCGTGAGTGACGATATTTTTCGTTACGTAACGACATTTAAAAGATTTTTCGTGCGTGAGTGTGCGTGAGTACAAATTTTCTTTTCGTGAGCGTGCGTGAGTGTGAGTTCTACCAAAAAATATAGTGCGTGAGCGTGCGTGAATATGATTTCTACGTCGTGAGTGTGCGTGAGCGTGACCAAAATACTACTCACGTGCACACCTCCAATAGAAATAAGATTTTGACAAAATTTTCTATAGAAATATAATGTTGACAAAATTTGCTATAAAAATTAAATTCCTTTTGTTTTGTTATTGCTGTTTTTTTTAACATTGTTGTTGTTTTTGATTTCAGCTTAAAACCATGCATTGACTAAACTACAAGTGTAGCTTCGTCAACAGAGGAAAAGTATCCTTGTCAAATTTATTTGGGCAAATCCCTATAGACTGCAAGATGGTTGGATGTACAGCTCTTCCGGAATTACCACATTCCTCATCAGCATCCTCTACTTGCAGCAAAACTATCAACCAATTATCAGAATAAATTCGGGTAATTCACTCAACCCAAAGTGAACTACACTTGAACCTTCCGAAAAAAGGTTTGATAGTCGGCTACCGCCTAAACAAATTTGCAAGCATATCTCTTTTCCTTTGCCAAACTCAAATCATCGATTTTAATGTAGTTGGCTGGGTTTGTTTTTGAGCGTGCTTCCTCTATTTTCATTCGTTTTGTTTGTTATTGTTGGGTTCTCTTCAATCATTGTTGTTGTTTTTGATCTCAGCTTAAAACCATGCATTGACTAAACTACAAGTGTAACTTAAAATTTTGATAAAATTTTCTATAGAAATAAAATTTTAACAAAATTTTCTATAGAAATAAGATTTTGGCAAAATTTTCTATAGAAATAAAATGTTGACAAAATTAGCTATAAAAATTAAATTCGTTTTGTTTTGTTATTGTTGTTTTTTTTTCTTTAATCGTTGTTGTTGTTTTTGATCTCAGCTTAAAACCATGCATTGACTAAACTACCCAGCAAAAAAAGAGCTTTCAAAAAAGTAGTTTGGATCCCCAATCTGATATCCGGAAGTAGTGCAATCTTGGATCATCTCCAATGAATTTTACATGGGCTTGCCATAGGACGGAATTACTCCCTTTTTGGATCCTTTGCATTGCTTTAGAAGTTGTACACTGGAAGTTAATTTGAATGACGAAATTTAAAAAGCGAAAAAAAAATTTTTTTCAAGCAATTTAACTTTTTTTCATCCACATGTTTTTATTACACTATTATTTTCCTATTATCTAATTTTTACAATTTGAACAACTTTTTCGCTCCGACCAGGGATTGAACCTGGGTCTGCTGGCACCATAACAGAACGCCTTAGCACACTCAGCCACAAACGCCATTGAACATAAAGCGTCGAAAGGTCAATTCAAATGTTTGTGATATGATCGTAATACGACACCAAGGAATAACATTCTAATTGCTTCTCGAGATGTTCTTTATTAGTATGAACGAAAAAATAAGAAATACAGGTTCAAATCTCACCAGCGGCAATTTTTTATCAAATATTTTTCTAAAAAATTATTTTTTTATGTTATGCATTGTTTTTATTTTTTTTATTTTTGGCATATATTTTCGTATAAATATATTTTTTCTATTAAAAATACTTGTCCACAAGGACTGCATCGGAAGTAGAAAAAAATCATTGGGGGGTCCCAAGATGCGCTTTAGAAGAAATGTTTGTAGACTTGTTCAAAAGGACTGCATCGGAAGTTGAAAAAACTCGATGGGGGATTCTGGGATGGGCTTTAAAAGAAATGTTTGTGGAACAACTTCCAATTGCTTTTGCTGGGTACAAGTGTAGCTAACCAACAGAGGAAAATAATGCTTGTCAAATTTATTTGGGCAAAGCCCTATAGACTGCAAGATGGTTGGAGGGACGCACGTTTCGGAATTACAACATTTCTCATCAGCATCCTCTACTTGCAGCTAGTTTTAAACTGAAATCAAAAACAACAACAATGATTAAAAATTAAATTTTTGAAAAATTTTCTATACAAATAAATTTTTGACAAAATTTTCTATAAAAATAAATTTTAAAATTTTTCTATACAAATAAATTTTTGACAACATTTTCTATAGAAATAATATTTAGACAAATCTATCTATAGAAATACATTTTTGACAAAAATTTCTATAGGAATGAAATTTTGACAATTTTCTATAGAAACAAAATTTAAAACAAATATATAGAAATACAATTTTTCATAAAATTTTCTCTAGAAATAAAAGTTTGACAAAATTTTCTATAGAAATAAAATTTTGAAAAAATTTTCTATGGAAATAAAATTTTGACAAAATTTTTTATAGAAATACAATTTTGACAAAATATTCTATTGCATTTTTTTTTAAATTTTCTATAGAAATAAATTTTTGAAAAAAATTTCTATAGAAATAAAATGTTGACAACATTTTCTACAGAAATAAAATTTTGAAAAAATTTTCTATGGTAATAAAATATTGACAAAATTTTCTATAGAAATAAAATTTTGACAAAATTTTCTACAGAAATAAAATTTTGACAAAATTTTGCATAGAACTAAAATTTTGCATAGAAATAAAATTTTGAAAAAAATTTCTATAGAAATAAAATTTTAACAAAATATTTTCAATAGAAATAAAATTTTAACAAAATTTTCTATAGAAATAAGATTTTGACAAACTTTTCTATAGAAATAAGATTTTGACAAATGTTTCTATAGAAATACAATTTTGACAAAATTTGCTATAGATATAAAATTTTGACAAAATTTGCTATAAAAATTAAATTTAAAAAAAAAAAAATTATACAAATAAATTTTTGACAAAATTTTCTATAAAAATAAATTTTAAAATTTTTCTATACAAATAAATTTTTGACAACATTTTCTATAGAAATAATATTTAGACAAATCTATCTATAGAAATACATTTTTGACAAAAATTTCTATAGGAATGAAATTTTGACAATTTTCTATAGAAATAAAATTTAAAACAAATATATAGAAATACAATTTTTCATAAAATTTTCTCTAGAAATAAAAGTTTGACAAAATTTTCTATAGAAATAAAATTTTGAAAAAATTTTCTATGGAAATAAAATTTTGACAAAATTTTTTATAGAAATACAATTTTGACAAAATATTCTATTGCATTTTTTTTTTAAATTTTCTATAGAAATAAATTTTTGAAAAAAATTTCTATAGAAATAAAATGTTGACAAAATTTTCTACAGAAATAAAATTTTGAAAAAATTTTCTATGGTAATAAAATATTGACAAAATTTTCTATAGAAATAAAATTTTGACAAAATTTTCTACAGAAATAAAATTTTGACAAAATTTTGCATAGAACTAAAATTTTGCATAGAAATAAAATTTTGAAAAAATTTTCTATAGAAATAAAATTTTAACAAAATATTTTCAATAGAAAAAAAATTTTAACAAAATTTTCTATAGAAATAAGATTTTGACAAACTTTTCTATAGAAATAAGATTTTGACAAATGTTTCTATAGAAATACAATTTTGACAAAATTTGCTATAGATATAAAATTTTGACAAAATTTGCTATAAAAATTAAATTAAAAAAAAAAAAAATTATACAAATAAATTTTTGACAAAATTTTCTATAAAAATAAATTTTAAAATTTTTCTATACAAATAAATTTTTGACAACATTTTCTATAGAAATAATATTTAGACAAATCTATCTATAGAAATACATTTTTGACAAAAATTTCTATAGGAATGAAATTTTGACAATTTTCTATAGAAATAAAATTTAAAACAAATATATAGAAATACAATTTTTCATAAAATTTTCTCTAGAAATAAAAGTTTGACAAAATTTTCTATAGAAATAAAATTTTGAAAAAATTTTCTATGGAAATAAAATTTTGACAAAATTTTTTATAGAAATACAATTTTGACAAAATATTCTATTGCATTTTTTTTTTTAAATTTTCTATAGAAATAAATTTTTGAAAAAAATTTCTATAGAAATAAAATGTTGACAAAATTTTCTACAGAAATAAAATTTTGAAAAAATTTTCTATGGTAATAAAATATTGACAAAATTTTCTATAGAAATAAAATTTTGACAAAATTTTCTACAGAAATAAAATTTTGACAAAATTTTGCATAGAACTAAAATTTTGCATAGAAATAAAATTTTGAAAAAATTTTCTATAGAAATAAAATTTTAACAAAATATTTTCAATAGAAATAAAATTTTAACAAAATTTTCTATAGAAATAAGATTTTGACAAACTTTTCTATAGAAATAAGATTTTGACAAATGTTTCTATAGAAATACAATTTTGACAAAATTTGCTATAGATATAAAATTTTGACAAAATTTGCTATAAAAATTATATTTAAAAAAAAAAATTATACAAATAAATTTTTGACAAAATTTTCTATAAAAATAAATTTTTGACAAAATTTTCTGTAGAGATAAAATTTTGACAAAATGTTCTGTAGAAATAAAATGTTGACAAAAGTTTCTATAGAAATAAAATTAAAAAACATATATATAGAAATAAAATTTTTCATAAAATTATAAATAAACGATTGATAAAATTTTTTATAGAAATTATATTTTGACAAAATTTTTTATAGAAAAAAAAAATTTGCAAAAATTTGCTTTATAAATAAAATGTTGCAAAGATTTTCTATGGGAATTAAAATCTGAAAAAAAATTTTGTATATAATTAAAATATTGACATTAAAATTCAATATTTTAATTTTCGAGTTATGTCATAGCCCCATGGTGGGTAAGTTTTCCTTGTTTTGTAGAAGTAACACGAGTATCATCCGTGGTTGGAAAACCCTGATCCACTGTGTCAAATTATCTTATACAAATCATCCATTGTATTGAAAACTTTTAGTTTATTCTCCATACAAAGTTGAACAAAAAAATCGTCTTTTCCATTCATTGTGAAATATATTTGGTTTGCTTTAAAAAATACGATTTTTTATTTTTATGACCAACTACACATTAATTTCATAGTGGTGCTTTGGTGCTTCTTCGGCATAATATAATTTGGCATCAAAATATTTACTCCTTAATGGAAATACATATTTTACGATGAATTATTTTGTATAACATTTTTTCAAACTTAATGAAGCAGAAACACAAAAAAAACAGCAACACAGACAAAAAAGGCTATTCCCATATCTGAAAAAAGGAAATGGTCACACAAAAGTGTAAGAGAACCAAAAAAAGCATGAAAGGCGTTGTATGGCATACATTTAATATCTTTGCCTTTTTGACTTAAAGGGAAGTCATCTGAAAGTCGAATCAATGTCAAAGAGAAACTACTACAGCAAATCTATCTTATTTACTAAACGAGGTCATAGTTTGTGAATATATTTTTTACGGCAAAAAAAAAAAAACAACACGATGACATCTTTCGCTGTGAAGTGCAAAAAGATTTAAAAATGATTATATTGGAAATATTTCCATATATCTATCTAAGAGATTTTAAAATACAGTGGGATGAAATTCAAGTAAAAAGTGGGAAATTTTGGCAATATAAAGAGTAAAATTTTATATAGAAAAAGAATTTTGACAAAATTTTCTATAAAAAAAAATTTTGACAAAATTTTCTATGGAAACAAATTTTGACAAAATTTTGTAAAGAAATAAAATGTTGACAAAATTTTGTAAAGAAATACAATTTTGAAAAAATTTTCTATAGAAATAAAATTTTGACAAAATTTTCCATGGAAATAAAATTTTGACAAAATATTCTATTGAAATAAAATTTTGCCAAAATTCTCCATAGAAATAAATTTTGACTAAATTTTTGGGTAGAAATAAAATGTTGATAAAAATTTCGATAGAAATAAAACTTTGACAAATGTTTCTATAGAAACAAAATTTTGAAAATTTTTTCTATAGAAATAAAATGTTGACACAATTTTCTATAGAAGTAAAATTTTGCAAAAATTTTCTATAGAAATAAAATTTTGAGAAATTTTTCTATAGAAATAAAATTTTGACAAATACAGAAATAAAATTTTTACAAAATTTTTTATAGAAACAAAATGTTGACAAAATTTTCTATAGAAATAAAATTTTGACAAAATTTTCTAAAGAAATAAAATTTAGACACAATTTTCTACAGAAATAAAATTTTGACACAATTTTCTCTAGAAGTAAAATTTTGAAAAAATTTTCTATAAAAATAAAATTTTCTATAGAAATAAAATTTTGAGAAAATTTTCTATAGAAATAAAATTTTGACAAAATTTTCTAACGAAATACATTTTTGACAAAATTCTATAGGAATTTTGATATTTACATAGCATCCATTTTTCCTTCACATAGCAAAATACCATGTACTATCACCTTGGAGGCTATTTTCCAAGTTTCAGTCATTTTGCACTGTTCTTGAGATGGTTTTCTTTTCATCTAATTGAAAACTTAAATATTAGAAAATTTACCCTTCATTATTTTGTTTCTGTCATGTCTATAATTATTTTCCTAATGGTAGCAAAATTTCTTAAAGAACTAAAATTAATTTCATTTAGTCTACGAATTTGATTTTACTATGAATTTACAAATTTTGTATTAAACCTAGTTATGAGCAAGGACAAATGGGACAGACACACACATTTTCCAAATTTAGATTTAATGCGAATTTTATACGAAAATTAAAAGTGTTAATAAAAGTTCCTTAACGAATTTATTACAAATTTTAAATTATCATGAAGTATTTCATAGAATTTTTTGCACTGGTAATTATAGCCAACTCAATGTTAAACTAAAATCCTTTGCGTGCAGAAAATTTTTGCAAGCATGAACACTTTATCAAGTTCGTTAGCTGAAATCCTTGGAGCTAACGATGTGTTATAAGGAAAGTACTTTGTTAATTAGTTTTTATATACTTGGTAAATATTTCAACACCTCTTAAAAAACTAACGACTTGGAAAATTCGCAGAACATCTATTAAAAATTGTTGTCGCCTTAAAATATGACGGAACAATAAGTCACATGCCAACTATAAGTAATGGAACTACATTCCGTAAATTCATTCTCTGTTAGAATTTTAATATTGGATTTGTGTAGTAAAAATGTCAAATGCTACAAAAATCAGCACACTGAAGCGATTTGAAATCCCAAAACCATCTCTTATTAAATATTGAACCTAAGTATTCGGGAGGGTTTATTAAAATATGTTTGGGAGAAAAACATAAATATAATACTACACAGAAAAAATATGGCGAAAATTACAATTTTAATTGAAATTTAAAAAATAATCAATTAAAAATTAATTGATTCAAAAATTTTTTTTTATTGATACACAAGTGAATCATAAAAAGTTGTTATATCAATTAATTATACCCTAAACCACATAGTGGTCAGGGTATAATAATTTTGATCTGCCAATACATGTGTTTACCAGAAATATAGATTTTAGGCCCCATAAATTATATAGCGATCGACTCAGAATCACCTCCTATCACGGTTGCCACTCGAGCCAAAAATAATCTTCCAAAATTTGGAGAAAATTCTACCAAAAAACGACCAAACAAAAAATCTTGTCAAAACTTTATTTCTATAGAAAATTTTGTTAAAATTTTATTTCTATAGAAAATTTTGTCAACTTTTATTTCTATAGAAAATTTTGTCAAAATGTTATTTCTATCGAAAATTTTGGCAAAATTTTATTTCTATAGAAAATTTTGTCAAAATTTTATTTCTATAGAAAATTTTGTCAAAATTTTATTTCTATAGAACATTTTGTCAAAATTTTATTTCTATCGAAAATTTTGCTGAAATTTTATTTCTATAGAAAATTTTGTCAAAATTTTATATCTATAGAAAATTTTGTCAAAACTTTATTTCTATAGAAAATTTTGTTAAAATTTTATTTCTATAGAAAATTTTGTCAACTTTTATTTCTATAGAAAATTTTGCCAAAATTTTATATCTATAGAAAATTTTGTCAAAATTTTATTTCTATAGAATATTTTGTCAAAATTTTATTTCTATAGAAAATTTTGTCAATATTTTATTTCCATAGAAAATTTTGTCAAAATTTATTTCTATAGAAAATTTTGTCAATATTTTATTTCTATAGAAAATTTTGTCAACATTTTATTTCTATAGAAAATTTTGTCAAAATTTTATTTCTATAGAAAATTTTGTCAAAATTTTATTTCTATAGAAAATTTTGTCAAAATTTTATTTCTATAGAAAATTTTGTCAAAATTTTATTTCTATAGAAAATTTTGTCAAAATGTTATTTCTATAAAAAATGTTGTCAACATTTTATTTCTATAAAAATTTTTGTCAAAATTTTATTTCTATAAAAAATTGTATTAAAATTTTATTTCTATAGGAAATTTTGGAAAATTTTTTGTCAAAATTTTATTTCTATAGAAAATTTTGTCAAAATTATATTTCTACAGAAAATTTTGTCAAAATTTTATTTCTATAGAAAATTTTATCAAAAGTTTATTGCTATTAAAATTTTTTGAAATGCCTCTTAGGTGCTTGGTGTTCGTCTGTTTGTTACATATTTGTAATTCATAGGATTCCGGTCGCAATTATTAACAGATTTTTATGAAATTTAGTACCGGGTGTTGGGAGCCACCGTGGTGCAATGGTTAACATGCCCGCCTTGCATACACAAGGTCGTGGTTTCGATTCCTGCTTCGACCGAATATCAAAAAGTGTTTCAGTGGTGGATTATCCCACCTCAGTAATACTGGTGACATTTCTGAGGGTTTTAAAGCTTCTCTAAAAGGTTTCTCTGCAATGTGGAACGCCGTTCGGACTCGGCTATAAAAAGGAGGACCCTTGTCATTGAGCTTAACATGGAATCGGGCAGCACTCAGTGATAAGAGAGAAGTTTACCAATGTGGTATCACAATGGACTGAATAGTCTAAGTGAGCCTGATACATGGGGCTGCCACCTAACCTAACCTAACCTAGTACCGGATGTTTTTTGGGTACGTGGACGAACGCTATTGAATTTGGAAGAAATATAGCTCCCATATATGTGTTCGACCGATTTCGACAAATGGAGTCACGTTGCGCTTTTTTACAAACCTATCGTCATAAATTTTGGCGCAAAGTAATCTTTTTTATCACTCTTCAAGTCTGCAAAATTTCACCGAAATCGGTTCAGATGTAGATATAGCCATTTAAATTTGGCCAAAAAACCTTATTTATTAACCGATCTCACTCAAACTTGGCTTACTATAATCTTTTATTTGTGCAAAAAATCATCAAAATCGATGCAGATTTAGCCATATCTCCCATATATCTGTATAGTCCGATTTTGCCATAAAACCCTTATTTATCAACCGATCTTACTCAAAGTTGGCTTACTCTAATTTTCTATAGTACTTACTATATATGCGAAAAATCATGGAAATCGGTTCAGATGTTGTTATATCAAACAAACTGGCAATATATAATCCAAATCCCTTCAGATTTAGATATAGCTCCGATATAGATGCATCGCTCGATTTTCTCAAATTTAGATGTATCAGACATTTCTATTTAGATTTTGATAAAGCTCTCATAAACTTGTGCCCCTTAATGTTCTTCAATATTGAGATGCGGTTTATTTCCCAAATCTGTGCAAACGCTTATGTTTAATAAGTCCGTAGGGATGGCTTAAGGTAAGATATAGTCGGCCCCGCCTGACTTTCTACTTCATTTACTTGTTTTTGTTTTGTTCTTAGCCTATTTAAAACAAAACAAAAATTAAAATTGCCCATTTAAAATATGGAAAAAAACGAATTATAAAAATTGAATTTAACCAACTTCCTATGTAGTTCAAATAAGGAACATATTTTGGAGAACAGTTTTGGAATTGCTTTGAAAGTTTTAAACTTTTAAATTTTTTGTTGGTATAATCAAATAATTTTTTTTTTCAATAAAAAACTTAAATTTATCGTTAATTTAACTACGGAATTTTTTTTTGGTGTATACTCCCTCATACCATAGTGGAGGATATAAAAATCTCCATTAGAACGGAAATGTCATACTTTGTTTGAAAGCGACTCCAACGACATCTATTGACATAATACGAAATGCGATTCTCAACTCACCTTTGTAACATATTGAGTAACAGAAGAATTACTCATTCAACATGTTTTGTATGTTGTATATACGATTTTCTCTCACAACTCCAGTACAAACACACACACTTATAGCTTCTATTGTACAACAATAAAATTACAAGATGCCAATCAATGACATCAGCACATAATTCTGGCATTGTTGCTTTTCTGGGAAATTGATAGGCCCAACATGGTAAAAGGTTATTTCGCATTGCCAATTCAAAATATGTTTGTGGACCAGAGTAAATCAGGTTAAGAGTAATTGTGAAATGGTTGTATGTATCATTTGCCACATATTTGTGGCTATTCCATCTGTTGTGATAAAATGCACGATTCTGGCATGCTGTCATGTGAATGTTTTCATTTATGTCAAAATTGACTTTTGGCCTTAATAATAAGAATATTGTTATATAATTCCATCTGGTTTGCACACACACAAACATATACATACAGGGGTATTGTAATTCGACACCTGTAGATTCTATATGATGTTACCTACACATGGCGTATGTATTCACATCATAGCTATTTCATTAAAGGGAAAATACACTTCTATCGATTCAATGTTCAGGACAGACGGCTGCCACTCGAGCCAAAAATAATCTACCAAAATTTTAAGAAAATTTTACCAACAAACTACCAAAATTTTATTTCTATAGAAAATTTTGACAAAATTTTATTCATATAGAAAATTTTGTCAACATTTTATTCCTATAGAAATTTTTGTCAAAATGTTATTTCTATAGAAAATGTTATTAAACTTTTATTTCTATAAAAAATTTTATTTCTTGTCAAAATTTTATTTCTATAGAAAATTTTGTCAAAATTTTATTTCTATAGAAAATTTTGTCAAAATGTTATTTCTTAGACAATTTTGGCAAAAATTTTATTTCTATAGAAAATTTTGTCAAAGTTTTATTTCTATAGAAAATTTTGAAAAAAATTTATTTCTGTTGAAAATGTTGTAAAAATTTTAGTTCTATAGAAAATTTTTGGAAAATTTTATTTCTATAGAAAATTTTGTAAAAACTTTATTTATATAGAAGATTTTGTAAAAATTTTATTTCTATAGAAAATTTTGTCAAAATGTTATTTCTATAGAAAATTTTGTCAAAATTTTGTTAAAATGTTATTTCTTAGACAATTTTGGCAAAAATTTTATTTCTATAGAAAATTTTGTCAAAATTTTATTTCTATAGAAAATTTTGTCAAAATTTTATTTCTATAGAAAATTTTGTCAAAATTTTATTTCTGTAGAAAATGTTGTAAAAATTTTATTTCTATAGAAAATTTTTGCAAAATTTTATTTCAATAGAAAATTTTGTGAAAACTTTATTTCTATAGAAGATTTTGTAAAAATTTTATTTTTATAGAAAAATTGGTCAAAATTTTATTTCTATAGAAAGTTTTGTCAAAATTTTATTTCTATAGAAATTTTCGTCAAAATTTTATCTCTATAGAAAATTTTGTCAAAATTTTATTTCTATAGAAAATTTTGTTAAAATGTTATTTCTTAGACAATTTTGGCAAAAATTTTATTTCTATAGAACATTTTGTCAAAATTTTATTTCTATAGAAGATTTTGTAAAAATTTTATTTCTATAGAAATTTTCGTCAAAATTTTATTTCTATAGAAAATTTTGTCAAAATTTTATTCCTAAAGAAAATTTTTTCAAAATTTTATTTCTATAGAAAATTTTGTCAAAATTTTATTTCTGTAGAAAATGTTGTGAAAACTTTATTTCTATAGAAAAGTTTGTCAAAATTTAAATTCTATAGAAAATTTTGTCAAAATTTTATTTCTATAGAAAATTTTGTCAAAATTTTATTTCTATAGAAATTTTGTTCAAAATTTTATTTCTATAGAAAATTTTGTGAAAACTTTATTTCTATAGAAAATTTTGTGAAAACTTTATTTCTATAGAAGATTTTGTCAAAATTTTATTTCCATAGAAAGTTTTGTCAACATTTTATTTCTATATTTTTTATTTTCTATATTTCTATAGAAAATTTTGTCAAAATTTTATTTCTATAGAAAATTTTGTCAAAATTTTATTTCCATAGAAAATTTTGTGAAAACTTTATTTCTATAGAAGATTTTGTAAAAATTTTATTTTTATAGAAAATTTTGTCAAAATTTTATTTCAATAGAAAGTTTTGTCAAAATTTTATTTCTATAGAAAATTCTGTCAAAGTTTTATTTCTATAGAAAATTTTGTGAAAACTTTATTTCTATAGAAAATTTTGTGAAAACTTTATTTCTATAGAAGATTTTGTCAAAATTTTATTTCCCTAGAAAGTTTTGTCAACATTTTATTTCTATATTTTTTATTTTCTATATTTCTATAGAAAATTTTGTCAAAATTTTATTTCTATAGAAAATTCTGTCAAAGTTTTATTTCTATAGAAAATTTTGTCAAAATTTTATTTCTATAGAACATTTTGTCAAAGTTTTATTTCCATAGAAAGTTTTGTCAACATTTTATTTCTATATTTTTTATATTCTATATTTCTATAGAAAAAAATTTTATTTCTATAGAAAATTTTGTCAAAATTTTATTTCTATGGACAATTTTGTCAAAATTTTATTTCTGTTGAAAATGTTGTAAACATTTTATTTCTATAGAAAATTTTTGGAAAATTTTATTTCTATTGAAAATTTTGTAAAAACTTTATTTCTATAGAAGATTTTGTAAAAATTTTACTTTTATAGAAAATTTTGTAAAAATTTTACTTTTATAGAAAATTTTGTCAAAATTTTATTTCTATAGAAAATTTTGTCAAAATTTTATTTCTATAGAACATTTTGTCAAAATTTTATTTTTATAGAAAATTTTGTCAAAATTTTATTTCTATAGACAATTTTGTCAAAATTTTATTTCTATAGAACATTTTGTCAACATTTATTTCTATAAAAAGTTTTGTCAAAATTTTATTTCTATAGAAAATTTTGTCAAAATTTTATTTCTATAGAAAATTTTGTCAAAATTTTTTTCTATAGAAAATTTTGTCAAAATTTTATTTCCCTAGAAATTTTGTCAAAATGTTATTTCTCTAGAAAATTGTGTCAAAATTTTATTTCTATAGAAAATTTTGTCAAAATGTTATTTCTATAGAAAATTTTTGCAAAATTTAAATAAATAAATTCAGGGTGACTTTTATGTAACGCAACAATATAAAGTTCTATATTTGTAATTTTTTTAATTTATTTTTTTCACTGCTTGTAATAATTTTTTTTTTATAATAAAAACATCCATAATATAAAATATTTTTACCTAGAATGGGACCTTTCAAAACATTATAAATCCGACTACTTAAGTTGTCCATCATAACAAAATCTTAGCATCTTATTGATGAAAAATGTTTCTATTAAAATATTTAATATTTTATGTTTATAGAGTTATTTTTATTACTAAGAATTCAATGAATTGCCTTTTGATCTTTTATCACCTCTTTATGGATTATCTTTTCTTCCAAGAAATCAATAGCTAATGGAATGATTGGCATATTTTTTCGAAATATCTAGAAAGCATGTAATTGATTTTGGCCAATAAATGGCTTTTCATTTGTATTGTAAAGATTTTGTGGACAAGTGAAGAGAATTCGGGCCAAACAATATTGGTGTATTTTTTGGTGAAATGTATTTTCTGTAACATGCCATTAGTGATTAGAAGTTAAAGCATAAAATGTTTATGGAGAAAAATGTTATTTCTTATTCTTACCAAACTTTAAATATGAACTTTAGATGAAGCTAATATTGGAATTCAATCACTATCCTATAGAATGATCTTTAAATTAAGGGGAAATCATGGAGATTCGGTTAGGTTAGGTATACTTTGTTTTTTCTGTATTGAAAAGATAGGAATATAAGCATTTTCTATTTTTTACTTCATCGATGTATATCTAATTTGACATTACAGGCCAAAATTAAAAATATCTATTTTCCAAAATTTAAAAATTCCAAAAAATCTGCTTTTAGTTGAAAGTCAAAGACAAAATTTCAAAAACAACAAATATTCATTCTTTGTCTCCCTCCATAGAGGATTCAAATGATACAGTATTCTCAGAATACAAAAACTGAGACGATGAAAAGCTTCTTGTTCGTTTTTCTTGCCATCCCTTTATATGTAATGTTTTGCCAAACTTGTGAAAATATTTTCATGCTGAAAAACTGAGAAAACCTTTCCGTAAATACGTGAGACTTAAACAGAAAACAAAGTTTCCCAAAAGAGAAACTTCATCTTGTCAATATAATACCCCCTTAAATTTTATGAGAATGTTTCGATCATAAAGATTGTAGCCAAAAACATGTCCACAAGTTTCGCAAAAACTTTTTTTTTAAATAAACAAAAAGGCTGGAAAACTTTTTCTTGTATGTCCAAAACCCAAATTGAGTTGTTTGAAGAAACCACAAAAATCAGTCGCTAGTGAATTAGTTAGAGATTTAGTTGAATAAAAGTAAAATTCATTGCATTATTATGTACTGTAAAATATTATAATTTCGTTTCGAATATTGTATTCTTTATCCATTAATAGATTAAGTTTTGTTTTTATCTCCCTTGTTCCCAAAATGTTTGTTATATGGTGTTGGCTTGAAAACATTTTACGTTTTTTGGTAAAAACGAACACAAAATTCAACAAGTAAAATATTATAGCAAGCTGAGCCAACATCTACTTTTTATATTGGTACCGAAAAAAAACATTCGAAACATAAACCAATTCGAATGACATTTCATGGGTTTAAGACGATAAGCTTAGACCAAAATTGAATAATTTCGAATAATTGATTGATAAAAAATTGTATTGAATAGGAAAAATGGACGAAACTTGGTTAATAAATATTTGAACTAGGGCAGATGGGTGATAAGTATTGGGTAGTCGAAAAAGTTTTTCCGCATTTCTAGCCAAACTTTAAATTATAGAATGGAGATATACAAACATTGTCATCTCCTCTGTAGCACATGGAAATATTGGTCTCAGTCCCAATAAATTATATACAGTGAAACCTCTTAGACTTGGACACTCTGTAAACCGGACACCTATCAAAAGTGGACAAATGTCGTGAGATAGTAAGACATTAAAATTAACTTCAAATGCGAAAAAAAATTAGGCGATCTTGGGTGTACACTTTTGAGCGTTCTTGACGATATTCTGGGTCAATATAGCGATTAGAGGTGTGAACTTGATACGAAATTTTAGTAACTGACGCGTGACCAAATTACACGAAAATACATGAATAGACAAACAGACGGATATCACAAAATCGACAAAATCCTAAACGGTGGGTCTCAGACGAAAACTTTTATTTGTTTGTCTAAAAATCTTATGACGAATGTCAAAAAACACTAAAAATGAGTTATACTTTCACAGAGTGTAGAACTATAAGAGTAGATTAGAACAAAAATGTTTACATGGCAAAAGTAACCGAATAACCGGTTATTCCTTTCAACTAATGTATGCTTTGCATAGCTAATAAGGTTGCCACAGATGGTAGAATTCTGGAAAAAATGGTAGATTTTTTACTGTTTGGTAGATTTTTGACAACATTTTTTAAGGAAATAAAATTTTGACAAAATTTTCTATTGTTGTTGTTTTTTAATTTCAGCTTAAAACTATACATTGACTACAAGTGTAGCTTACCAACAGAGGAAAATAATGTTTGTCAAATTTATTTGGGCAAAGCTCTATAGACTGCAAGATGGTTGGATGAACGCACGTTTCGGAATTACCACATTCCTCATCGGCATCCTCTACTTGCAGCAAAACTATCAACCAATTATCAGAATAAATTCAGGCAGTTCATTAAACCCAACAATGAACCACCCTTGAACCTCCCGAAAAAAGGGTTTGTATGATAGCCGGCTTATGCCGAAATAAATTCGAAACAAACATATCTCTTTTCCTATGCCACTGTCAAATCATCGCTTTGAATGCGGTTGGCTGGATTTATTTTGAGCGTGAAATAAAATTTTGACAAAATTTTCTATAGAAGTAAAAATTTTACAAAATTTTCTATAGAAATAAAATTTTGACAAAATTTTCTTCAGAAATAAAATTTTGACAAAATCTTCTATAGAAATAACATCTTTATTAAAAATAAAATTTTGACAAAATAGAAGTAAAATTTTGACAATATTTTCTATAGAAATAAAATGTTGACATCATTTTCTATAAAAAAAAAAATATTGACAAAATTTCGTATAGAAATGAAATTTTGAAAATTTTCTATAAAAATAAAATTTTGCCAAAATATTCTATGGAAATAAAATTTTGACAAAATTTTCTAAGGAAATAAAATTTTGACAAAATTTTCTAAGGAAATAAAATTTTGACAATATTTTCTACAGAAGTAAAATTTTGACAGAATTTTCTATAGAAATAAAATGTTGAAAAAGTTTTCTATAAAAATAAAATTTTTACAAAATTTTCTATAGAAATAAAATTTTGACAACATTTTCTATAGAAATAAAATGTTGACATCATTTTCTATAAAAATAAAATCTTGACAAAATTTTGTATTGGAATAAATTTTTGACAAAATTTTCTACAAAAATAAAATTTGGCAAAATTTTCTATAGATAATAAGAAATAAAATCTTTGATAAAAATAAAATTTTGACAAAATTTTCTATCGAAATAAAATCTTGACAAAATTTTGTATAGGAATAAAATTTTGACAAAATTTTCTATAGAAATAAAATATTGACAAAGTTTTCTATAGAAATAATATTTTGAAAATTTTCTATAAAAATAAAATTTTGCCAAAATGTTCTACGGAAATAAAATTTTGACAAAATTTTCTAAGGAAATAAAATTTTGACAATATTTTCTACAGAAGTAAAATTTTGACAAAAATGTCTATAGAAATAAAATTTTGACAGAATTTTCCATATAAATAAATTTTTGACAAAATTTGCACCTGAACTAAAATTTTGACAAAATCTTCTATAGAAATAAAATCTTTTCTATAGAAATAAAATGTTTAAAATGTTTTCTATAAAAATAAAATTTTGACAAAATTGTCCATAGAAATAAAATTTTGACAAAATTTTCTATAGAAATAAAAGTTTTCACAAAATTTTCTATAGGAATAAAATTTTTAACAAAATTTTCTATAGAAATAAAATTTTGACAAAATTTTCTATAGAAATAAATTTTTGACAAAATTTGCAATTAAAATAAAATTTTGACAAAATCTTCTATAGAAATAAAATCTTTGATAAAAATAAAATTTTGACAAAATTTTTTATCGAAATAAAATCTTGACAAAATTTTGTATAGGAATAAAATTTTAACAAAAGTTTCTATTTAAATAAAATTTTTTGACAATGTTTTCTATTTAAATAAAATTTTGACACCGTTTTCTATAGAAATAAAATTTTGACAAAATTTTCTATAGAAATAAAATTTGGACAAAATTTGTTTGGTAGATTCCTGATGTTTTGGTAGATAATTCCTCTTCAGCTAAGAGGTCCTTCAAAAATAAATTTCTATATAAAATTTTGATAAAATTTCATATAGAAATAAAATTTTGACAAAATTTCCTGTAGAAATAAAATTTTGACAAAATTTTCTATGGAAAAAAATTTGTACAGAAAAAAAATTTTGAAAAAAAATTGTATAGAAATAACATTTTTAAAAAAATTTTATAGATATAAAATTTTGAAAAAATTTTCTATAAACATTTCTTATAGAAATAAAAGTTTGAGGAAATTGTAAATAAACATTTCCAATAGAAATAAAATTTTGACAAAATTTTCTATAGGGAAAAAATTTTTGACAAAAATATCTATACAAATAAAATTTTGACAAAATAGGATATAAATATAAAATCTGCACAGAATTTTCTATAGAAAAAAATTTTGATAAAATTTTCTATAGAAAACGAAAGATTTTGACAAAATTGTTTTATAAAAATAAAAATTTGACAAAACATGTTATTTAACAAAATTTCCTTTGGAAATAAAATTATGCAAAATAATTTTGGTAGTTTATTTTCTCGAGTGACAACCGTGATAGCGAACACTTCTACCTATCCATCAAAATTAACTTTATGCAGTTATCTCTTCTAGAGAGAAGTTCACCACTGTGGTATCACAATGGACTGATTAGTCGAAGTGAACCTGAAATATCGTCTGCGGCAGCTTTTACATGAACATTTTCCTTAGAAAGGGAGTTACTAGCCGATTTATATCCATACCCGGTTTAAAAAGGCAAATGAAAATTCATTTTCAAAATTAATGGCGCCATTTTTTTTGTAAAAAAATACGCTTGAGGTGGTCTTCGTAGCTAACGCTTCTACCTATCCTTCAAAATCAAATTTGTGGAGAACTAAAGGGAGCCACTATGGTGCAAAGGTTAGCTTACCCCCCTTGCATACTAAGGATCATGGGTTCAATCCAAGTTTCGACCAAACACCAAAAAGTTTTTCAGCAGTCGATTATCCGCTCTTAGCAATGTTGGTGCCATTTCGGAGTGTTTCAAAACTTCTCTAAGTGGTTTTACCGAAATGTGGAACGCTTTTGGAATTCGGAGGACTTTTGCCATTGAGCTAAACATGGAATCGAACTGTAGACAGTGATAAGAAAGAGTCTACCTGTGAGGATATTCGTATCGAGTTTAAAATCAAAATTATTATATTTTCGTCTCTGTCGTATTTTACATCCAAATTCTCCTCATAACGGGAGTTATTAGCCGATTTAAACCCATGCCCGGTTTAAAGAGACAAACGAAAATCGAATGCATAAAAAATTCCGCCAAATTTTTGAATGCAAAGTCATATGTCAGTTAATTGAGAAATACTTTCAAGGATTTGTTTTGAATTTTAATTCGAATAAGAAATTTTTATTCCAATTCTGGAAAAAAATATGTTAAATCTATGCTATTGCGGGACACGATAATGATGATTTTAAGTGATTTCTACTACGTTGTTTCGTTTTGCCACCATAGAGGATATCATTCAAAATAATAAAACGCATATCATTATGATAAGGTCCCAATTGTGCAAAAGGCCTTTGATATTTTCTGGTTTTGCTTTCACTATCAATATCCGGAACTTCCGTATTTCCATTATTAGTCGTATCTGGTTTAACTAATGAATTCTTGGTATTATAATTTCGAATTTTTCCCCATCTTTGAGTATCCAAAACTATTAAATAACTCTTTCCTTTTTTCACCACTTTTTCAGAATTTAAATTCTGTCCACATTGAAATTTTGAACAAATGTCACCAGTCGTATTAATGTGGTTCTCTTTGCACCGTTGCTGATATTTGTCATAGAGGATTTTTATTATTAACTCATTGAATATTTTAACCATTTTGTTTTATGGATTTACTAAAATTTTTTTCAGATTTTTTTTTCAGAATTTTAAAAATTTTTATATGTATAATGGTCTGAATATAAATTTGACATTCTATGAATTGATTAATATTTCAAGGCAGATTTCATTACAAACTTACAATTACAGAAAACAAGGCCTACTGTTTTATACCTTGCAACACTTTATAGATCAAATTTGGCATGTATAGCTAGAACGTTAATTCTACTCCATATGCAAAATTTCACCTAAATAGGAGTAAAACTTTGACCTCTATGAGGGTAAATCGGGCGAAAGATATATATATATGGGAGCTATATCTAAATTTGAACCGATTTCAATCAAAATTTAGCACACTCGACGATACTATGACTTGTACTCTTTGTGACAAATTGGAAGCAAATCAGGATAAAATTCTAGTTACTGGGGCCATAGAAGTGCATATCGGGAGAAAGGTATATTCGGCAGCTAAAGGGTGATTTGTTAAGAGCTTGATAACTTTTTTTAAAAAAAAAAAGGATAAAATTTGCAAAATCTCATCGGTTCTTTATTTGAAACGTTAGATTGGTCCATGACATTTACTTTTTGAAGATAATTTCATTTAAATGTTGACCGCGGCTGCGTCTTAGGTGGTCCATTCGGAAAGTCCAATTTTGGGTAACTTTTTCGAGCATTTCGGCCGGAATAGCCCGAATTTCTTCGGAAATGTTGTCTTCCAAAGCTGGAATAGTTGCTGGCTTATTTCTGTAGACTTTAGACTTGACGTAGCCCCACAAAAAATAGTCTAAAGGCGTCAAATCGCATGATCTTGGTGGCCAACTTACCGGTCCATTTCTTGAGATGAATTGTTCTCCGAAGTTTTCCCTCAAAATGGCCATAGAATCGCGAGCTGTGTGGCATGTAGCGCCATCTTGTTGAAACCACATGTCAACCAAGTTCAGTTCTTCCATTTTTGGCAACAAAAAGTTTGTTAGCATCGAACGATAGCGATCGCCATTCACCGTAACGTTGCGTCCAACAGCATCTTTGAAAAAATACGGTCCAATGATTCCACCAGCGTACAAACCACACCAAACAGTGCATTTTTCGGGATGCATGGGCAGTTCTTGAACGGCTTCTGGTTGCTCTTCACTCCAAATGCGGCAATTTTGCTTATTTACGTAGCCATTCAACCAGAAATGAGCCTCATCGCTGAACAAAATTTGTCGATAAAAAAGCGGATTTTCTGCCAACTTTTCTAGGGCCCATTCACTGAAAATTCGACGTTGTAGCAGATCGTTCGGCTTCAGTTCTTGCACGAGCTGTATTTTATACGGTTTTACACCAAGATCTTTGCGTAAAATCTTCCATGTGGTCGAACAACACAAACCCAATTGCTGCGACATTTCATTCATCGACATTTCACGGTCTTCAGCAACACTCTCAGAAACAGACGCAATATTCTCTTCTGTACGCACTGTACGCATTCGTGTGGTTGGTTTAATGTCCAATAAAGTAAACTGAGTGCGAAACTTGGTCACAATCGCATTAATTGTTTGCTCACTTGGTCGATTATGTAGACCATAAATCGGACGTAAAGCGCGAAACACATTTCGAACCGAACACTGATTTTGGTAATAAAATTCAATGATTTGCAAGCGTTGCTCGTTAGTAAGTCTATTCATGATGAAATGTCAAAGCATACTGAGCATCTTTCTCTTTGACACCATGTCTGAAATCCCACGTGATCTGTCAAATACTAATGCATGAAAATCCTAACCTCAAAAGAATCACCCTTTATATCCGATTTTGAACCGATTTTTCCAAAATCAAAAGGATTCTATTCTGACACATATCTGAAAAACACATATTAATGGCAAAGTCGATTTAGCTCAAAATACGACCTTTGATTATAAAAATTTGTTGACAGACTGGACGACGGACATTGCTAGATCGACTTATGGACACGTTTCTCACAGTTGATAGAATTCTACCAAATTTTGTTTGGTTGATTTGTAGAATTAAAATTTTTCCCTAGAAATAAAATTTTCTATAAAAATACAATTTTGACAAAGTTGTCAATAGAAATAAAATTTTCTGTAGAAAAAATAATTTTAACAAAATTTTCTATAGAAATAAAATTTTGATAAAATTTTGACAAAAAATTCTATAGAAATAAAATTTTTAAAAAATTTTCTCTAGAAAAAAATCTTTGACAAAATTGTCTAAAGAAATAAAATTTTGACAAAATTTTATAACGAAATTGACAAAATTTTCTGTAGAAAAAAATTTTGCAAATATTTTCTATAGACATAAAATTCTGCATAGAAATAAAATTTCGACTAAGATTTCTATAAAAATAAAATTTTGACAAATTTTTATATAGAAATAAAAATTTGGCCAAAATTTACTACAGAAATAAAAAAAAATCTATAAAAATAAAATTTTGCTACAATTTTCTATAAAATTTCGACAAAAACTTCTATAGAAATAAAATTTTGACACAAGTTTCTATAGAAATAAAAATTTGACAAAATTTTTCAAGGAAAAAAAATTTGGACAAAATTTTCTATGTAAATAAAATTTTATCATAACTTTCTATAGATATAAAATTTTGCCGCAATTTTCTTTAAAAATAATATTTTGTGTAGAAATAAAGTTCTGTCAAAATTTTCTATAGAAATAAAATGTTGACATACAATTCTATAGAAATAAAATTTTGACACAATTTTCTACAGAAATATAATTTTGAAATGTTTTTTGGAAGATATAACATTTTGACAGAATTTTCTATAGAAATAAAATTTTGAAAAAAAAATCTATAGAACTAAAATTTTGACAACATTTTCCATAGAAATAAAACTTGGACAAAATTTTCTGTAAAAATAAAAATTTGACAAACTTTTCCATGGAAATAAAATTTTTACAAAATTCTTCGTGGAAATAAAATTTGGACAAAATTTTCCTTGAAATAAAATTTGGGTAAAATTTTCCATGAAACTAAAATTTGAACAAAATGTCTATAGAAATAAAATTTTGACAAAATTTTCTATAGAAATAAAACTTTGACAAAATTTTCTATAGCAATAAAATTTTGACAAAATTATCTATAAAAAATAAAATTTTGACAAAATGTTCTATAAAAATAAAAGTTAGACAACATTTTCTAAGGAAATAAAATGTTGACAAAATTTTCTATAGAAATAAAATGTTGACAAAATTATAGAAATAAAATTTTGACAAAATTTTCTATAGAAGTAGAATTTTGAAAAAAAAATTCCATGAAACTAAAATTTGAACAAAATGTCTATAGAAATAAAATTTTGACAAAATTTTCTCTAGAAATTCAATTTTGACAATATTTTCTATAGAAATAAAACTTTGGCAAAATTTTCTATAGAAATACAATTTTGCCATAATTCTCTATAAAAAATAAAATTTTGACAAAATGTTCTATAAAAATAAAATTTTGAGAAAATTTACAATAGAAATAAAATTTTGAGAAAATTTTCAACAGAAATAAAATTTTGACAAAGTCTTCTGTAGAAGTAAAATTTTGACAACATTTTCTATAGAAATAAATTTTTAACTAAATTTTCTATTGAAATAAAATATTGACAAAATTTTCTATAGTAATAAAATTTTGACAAACATTTCTATAGAAATAGAATTTTGAAAAAATTTTCTATAAAAGTAAAATTTTGCAAACATTTTCTAATAATATTTCCACAAAACTCCTGCAGAAATAGATTTTGACAATATTTTGTATACAAATAAATATTTCACAAAATTCTCCATGGAAATAAAATTTCGACAACATTTTCTAAGGAAATAAAATGTTGACAAAATTTTCTATAGAAACAGAATTTTGAACACCTATTTGGAGTATGCTTCTTTCCCGAAAACTCAAAAATACCAACTCCAGAGGGCTACAACAACAATAACAACAGAAATAGACTTTGACAAAATTTTGTATATAAATAAATATTTCACAAAATTCTCCATGGCAATAAAATTTTGACAAAATTTTCAATAGAAATAAAATTTTGACAAAATTTTCTATAGAAATAAAATTTTGACAAAATTTTCAATAGAAATAAAATTTTCACAAAATTTTCAATAGAAATAAAATTTTAACAAAATTTTCTATAGAAATAAAATTTTGACAATTTTTTTTTTAATTAAAAGTTATTTTTTGGGTGTTCTTCTTGGTGTTGCAAACATATGCACTAACTTATAATACCGTGTTCCATTGTGTGGAATTGAATGCTTTCTGTTTTTTTGTTGCATATCTGCAGGCTTTATAATTGTCTGCTTGATATGCTTGATAGTTCCATAAGCGTTAATCTTCAAAGACACATTCATACGTTTCTTACATGTATGAAATTTCATGGTAAATTCTATGTAAATATCTCTTCAGGAGCTCTCGAGTCTACATTAAATCAATCATTTTTTTATGGTATGGCAAGACCCCTGCACACACTTAATATACTGGAATACGTTCATCCATCATGCGTGATTGTCAAAATATTTTACCTTTTTACATGATTGAGCATTAAAGTTTAATAAGGTGATAGAACACATATGTTAAAAATGGCTACAATTGAGATTTCAAAACAAAAAGTGAAAAAAATAATAGTAAGCTTTAAGTGAACTCTGTGAAAATTAATCAAGAATGTTCAAATATAGATATAAGGTTTTAAAAAGTTTATATTTATAAATAAAGCGATTTAAATATAAAGCAAATTTGGTAGGTTCATATCATGTGTAGGTGTACAATGCATTATGAGGTGATACTCATGTATCATGAACATATGAATGTTATTGGAATATTGATATTTTTGCTGGTCCTCTTTGATGTTTTTTTCGCCACTCGAGACAAAAATAATCTACTAAAATTTGAAGAAAATTTTACCAAAAAACTACCAAGTAAAAATATTATTTTACAGTGTACGATCACATTTTTGTGGTTATTATGAAAAAAGAAAATGTTTCTTCAACAGAAATGTTTTATTATTTTATTTTCGATTCCATTTTTTTATTTTTTTTTATAATCCCTAGAATTGTAAATGTATCGAAGATTTAAATATTTTCATTTTGCACCAACAAGAGAAAATTACTACTTCTATAAAAGGCAGGAAAATCATTGATAGTATGGCCTAAAACAAAATTTAAAATTGCTAAAGATACTGACTTCTACAAAATGCACAAATGGGAGAATTTGATAGTACGGCCTACAACAATAAGGACTGAAGAATAAACCAACAATAACCAAACAAAACAGAAAATGAAAATTTTTTAAAATATTACTTCTCATGTTAGCCTGATACCGAAACATTATTATTATTTTATTGCATTATTTTAATTTTTAAAGATATTGATTTAACAGAAAATTTTATTTTTATAGAAAAAATATTTTTCTACCGAAAATGTTGTCAACATTTTTAATTTCCATAGAAAAGTTTGTCAAAATTTTATTACTATAGAAAATTTTTAGTGAACTGCCTGAATTTATTCTGATAATTGGTTGATAGTTTTGCTGCAAGTAGAGGGTGCTGATAAGAAATGTGGTAATTCCGAAACGTGGGTCCATCCAACCATCTTGCAGTCTCTAGGGCTTTGTCCAAATAAATTTGACGAACATTATTTTCCTCTGTTGGTTAAGCTACGCTTGTAGTTTAGTCAATGCATGGTTTTAAGCTGAAATCAAAAAAAAATGTTTTTAGAAAATTTTGTGAAAATTTTATTACTATAGAAAATGTTGTGAAAATTTTATTTCTATAGAAAATTTTGACAATATTCGTGTTCTATAGAAAATTTTGTCAAAATTTTATTTCTATCGAAAATTTTGTAAAAATAGAAAATGTCAAAATTTTATTTCTATGGAAAATTTTATCAATTTTTTTTTATAGAAAATTTTGTAAATATTTTTTGTAAATATTTGTCAAAATTTTATTACTATAGAAAATGTTGCCAAATTTAATTTCTATAGAAAATTTTGTCAAAATTTAATTTCTATAGAAAATTTTGTCAAAATTTAATTTCTAAAGAAAATTTTGCCAAAATTGTATTTCTATAGAATTTTTTTTTTCAAAATTTAATTTCTATAGAAAATTTTGTCAAAATCTTATTTCTATAGAAAATTTTGTCCAAATTTTATTTCTATACAAAATTTTGTCAAAATGTTATTTCTACAGAAAATTTTGTCAACATAGTATTTCTATGGAAAATTTTATCAATTTTTTTTCTATAGAAAATTTTGTCAAAATTTAATTTCTATAGAAAATTTTGTCAAAATTTAATTCCTAAGAAAATTTTGTCAAAATTTAATTTCTAAATGTTAATTTTTTTTTTCTATAAAAAATTTTGTCAAAATTTTGTTTCTATATAAAATTTTGCCAACATTTTATTTCTATAGAAAATTTTGTCAAAATGTTATTTCTACAGATAATTTTGCAAAATTTTTATTTCTATAGAAAATGTTGTTAAAATTTTATTTCTATGGAAAATTTTATCAATTTTTTTTTATAAAAATGTTGTAAAAATTATTTTTATTATTTCTTGTAGTTGGTTTTAACCTGAAATAAAAAAAAATTGTTTCTATAGAAAATTTTATTTCTATAGAAAGTTTTGTGAAAATTTTATTTCTATAGAACATTTTGTGAAAAATTTATATCTATAGAAAATGTTGTCAAAGTTCAAGTTCTATAGAAAATATTGTCAAAATATTATTTCTATTGAAATTTTTGTCAAAATTTTATTTCTATAGAAACTGTTGTCAAAATTTTATTTCTATGGAAAATTTTATCAATTTTTTTTTTCTATAGAAAATTTAGAAAAATATTATTTCTATAGAAAATTTTGCCAAAATTTTATTACTATAGAAAATTTTGCCAAATTTTATTTCTATAGAAATTTTTGTCAAAATTTAATTTCTATAGAAAATTTTGCCAAAAATGTATTTCTATAGAAATTTTTTTCAAAATTTAATTTCTAAATTTGTCAAAATCTTATTTCTATAGAATATTTTGTCAAAATTTTATTTCTATAGAAAATGTTGTCAAAACTTTATTTCTATAAAAAATTTTGTCAAAATTTTGTTTCTATATAAAATTTTGTCAAAAGTTTATTTCTATAGAAAATTTTGTCAAAATATTATTTCTACAGAAAATTTTGTAAAAATTTTATTTCTATAGAAAATGTTGTCAAAATTTTATTTCTATTGAAAATTTTATCAATTTTTTTCTATAGAAAATGTTGTCAAGGTTTTATCCTATAATAAATTTTGTCAAAATTTAATTTCTATAGAAAATTTTATTTATATAAAAATTTTTGTCAAAATTTGATTTCTAAACAAAATTTTGCCAAAAATGTATTTCTATAGAAATTTTTTTCAAAATTTAATTTCTAAATTTGTCAAAATCTTATTTCTATAGAATATTTTGTCAAAATTTTATTTCTATAGAAAATGTTGTCAAAACGTTATTTCTATAAAAAATTTTGTCAAAATTTTGTTTCTATATAAAATTTTGTCAAAATTTTATTTCTATAGAAAATTTTGTCAAAATGTTATTTCTATTGAAAATTTTATCAGTTTTTTTTTTCTATAGAAAATGTTGTCAAGGTTTTATCCTATAATAAATTTTGTCAAAATTTAATTTCTATAGAAAATTTTATTTATATAAAAATTTTTGTCAAAATGTAATTTCTAAAGAAAATTTTGTCAATTTTTTTCTCTATAGAAAATTTTCTAAAAATTTTATTTCTATAGAAAATTTTGTCAAAATTTAATTTCTATAGAAATTTTTGCCAAGATTTTATTTCTATAGAAAATTTTGTCAAAATTTTATTTCTATAGAAAATGTTGTCAAAACTTTATTTCTATAAAAAATGTTGTCAAAATTGTATTTCTATAGAAAAATTTTGTCAAAATGTTATTTTTATAGAAAAGTTTGTCAAAATTTTATTTCTATAGAAAATTTTGTCGAAATTTTGTCAAAATTGTATTTATATAGAAAATTTTATTTCTACACTGAAAAAAATATTGTCGTGAGACATGAAATTTTATGTCTTTAAAATACGAATGCAAATTTTGCTTAGCATAGAAGACGCATTTCTCTAATATAAGGTTTTTTCCTTGTCTAAAAGTCGATAAACTTTTCAATGAAGTCGTATTGTCCTTATAATTAAGTGATTTGACTTCAAAATGGGTATCATAACATGGAAGAAAAAATGTTTGGGCTAAGGTCAACGTTAATAATTCAGAAAAATTCTTTAAATTTAATGAAATTGTCTTTAAATTTGTTGTCTTTTTGCCTCTTGGCTACAAAGCAAAAAATCGTTCAAATATAGGACATGTTTTTCAAAAATTTATTTTAAAGACGTTTTTTACTTGAAGCATAGCATAATTGCTACTGGAAGTTGAGTCTTAATTTGGGAAATAAAGTTGTCGTGTACTCGTTTTTAAAGGACTTTGATAGCATATGAAGAAAAAAAGCTAACAAAGCGAAAAATAAAAATTTGCTTCCTAGAAACAAGTACACAAAACCCGAATTTAAAATAGAATTGTGTCTTAAAACTGTCTAGGGCTAAGACATCCCAATTGGGTGTCTTTCTCAGAATCTTTTTCTCCCTATATATCCCTAAACTATCCAATTCACATTGAACACACAATTTTACACTAGACCAGTAACATATTACAAAGCATTCATTTGTACATTAAAGGTGTAAATTTTCTGGTACAGGAATAAGAGAAGCATTTCATCTGTTTTCTCTTACAGATTTATGTTATACGCCAACAGTATACCAAAGAATTCTGCCTTGCAGGAATTGCCATTGCTTTTATGT
This sequence comes from Haematobia irritans, assembly GCF_050003625.1. NCBI lineage: Eukaryota > Metazoa > Arthropoda > Insecta > Diptera > Muscidae > Haematobia > Haematobia irritans. The sequence goes on from NC_134397.1 coordinate 25,711,595, forward strand.
ACATTTTTTGTTTTATCTACAAACATTGAAAGAAACTGCTGTTTCAACTGGAATGTCATGTAATACTCGTAGAGCGAAAAAACTCTTTTTCAAAGCATATCTGATGTTTGTTTTCTTTCCAGCTGATGGCAAAATAAACACAACGTTGAAGGATAGTGTGTTTTCAGTTCGAAATACACTAGCGTAACTCATCACCGTGCATATATGAATCAAAATGCTCCGTTTGATATGTACACATCGTGGGTTGAAGTTTTATTCGCGACAATTAAAGAATATTGTGTTTCTTTGGGTATTTCGATTCTGTGAATGTCTAGTAGATTTAATTGAATTTAATTTTTCCTGATAACTTTTTAATTTACTAAGAGAATGAAGACAATTGGATAAGATTTGCTTTGCGGAAGGGTTTAAGCCTTCTGAAGATGACTTGTTTTGAGCGTTTGCTGTATGCCAAAAAAGAGCCTTCTGAAGATGACTTGTTTTGAGCGTTTGCTGTACGCCAAAAAAGAGCTCGTACGTCAAAACATTGTGAGTACGTGTAATCTCAAAAATGTCAATCTTTACGATAGAGCCGACAGTTGGCAGATTGCAGTACTAGGATTGCCCATTCCTGGCATACAAAAGGAAACCATCTTACACGAAATTTTAATTAAAATGTCCACCAAATGTTTTCATACCCACGATATGGTGAAAATGCTAAGGCCTTCTTGGAAATTATGAAATATTATGAACACCGAGAAAGATTAAAGCCATCTAAATTGAAATATCAAGTATCGCAGTTTCTAAAAAAAATCAATTAGCAAAATGGCCTTTGAATTGTATCGTACCATATATTGTTATCCATATGACATTTGCATAATGTGATGTCTACTACACGTGTCCTAGACAATGCAGTGTCTCTTTGCAACAAAATAACTTAGCATTGCATTTGTGTTTCTTCTACCAATCAGACTAAATTCAGAGAAAACATTTGATACCTAACTAAAAAATATTCAATTGAAAGGTTAACAAGGTCCAAGTGTCCGAGGATATTTGTTGCGTGTGTTCCTTTTAGATCAATGACAATTTTTCAACTACTAAATTTTTCAAATAATGGTGCATTACGACGAAATTGATATGGTTTCAACTGAAAAATTTTGCTGATGAAAAACATTCTTTAAAATGAAAACGTATTCAATTGATTTAAATGCTATGTGAATAGTTTTATTTGTAGTAATAGATGGACACCTGTATAGTGTAGACTGCAAAAATATCTGTAATACCACCAAATTCAGGTTACTACAATTTCAAAACCGCTCGTTTTACTTCTGACAAAATTATTCCAGTGAAAGTTCATATTATTGTTCACAATCTTACAAAATCATTTTGAACTACTTCATTCAGAAATAATGGTAATCTTGACGAAATTCATGGGTAATAGTGTGAATGCTTTGTCTGGAAAGAGGCTATCGTTAGAACCCTCCAGTATTTGTATGTGAATAAACTTTTTGCTCCTCGTACCATTATTCGATAGTGGTAATGTAGCATCTTGTCCAAAAAAGTGAACGAAAAAGGTGAAAACACTAGAAAGGATCAGAAAATGAATGCCAGATGTGATCGATTTCCCCGCACCAGTGGTATACAACCTAATCATGAACTGAACATATCTAAAGAATGAATACAAAATATACTTCAAATAAGCTTGGTCCAATCAATTGAAGTTCCAAACAAGTATATACGGCCGTAAGTTCGGCCAGGCCGAAGCTTATGTACCCTCCATCATGGATTGCGTAGAAACTTCTTCTAAACACTGCCATCCACAATCGAATTACTTAAGTTGCGGTAACGCTTGCCGATGGCAAGGTATCTTAAAACCTCCTAACACCATCTTCTAAATTGTATGTCCATACGTGGTATATATTAAATCAAAAAAGATCGATCCAATACGTATATAATTCAGTTTGACAAAGTAGACATAAAATTTTGACAAAATTTTCTACAGAAAGAAAATATTAAAAAATTTTCTATGGAAATAAAATTTTCACAAAATTGTCTATAGAAATAAAAATTTTGACAAAATTTTCTATAGAAAGAAAATTTTGACAAAAATTTCTACAGAAATGAAATTTTAACAAAATTTTCTATAGAAATAAACTTTTGAAAAAATTTCTATAGAAATAAAATCTTGGTCGATTATTTTTGGCTCGAGTGGCAACTATGATTATGAACCGAATAAAATTTGAACAAAATTTTCTATAGAAATAAAATTTTGACAAAATTTTCTATAGAAATAAAATTTTGACAATAATGAAAATGTTATTTTGAACCGAATAAAATTTAAACAAAATTTTTTCTAGAAATACAATTTTGACAACATTTTCTATAGAAATAAAATTTTGGTAGATTATTTTTGGCTCTAGTGGCAACCATGATTATGAACCGATATGGACCAATTTTTGTGTGATTGGACCAATTTTGGTATGGTTGTTAGCGACCATATACTAACACCACGTTCCTACTTTGAACCGGATCGGATGAATTTTGCTCCTCCAAGAGGCTCCGGAGGTAAAATCTGGAGAACGTTTTATATGGGGGCTATATATAATTATGGACCGATATGGACCATGTTCCAAATTACAACCGGATTGGATGAAATTTGCTTCTCTTGGAGACTTCGCAAGCCAAATCTGTGGATCGGTTTATATGGGGGCTATATATAATTATGAACCGATGTGGACCAATTTTTGCACGGTTGTTCGAGACCATATACCAATATCATGTACCAAATTTCAGGCGGATCGGATAAAATTTGCTTCTCTTTGAGGCTCCGCAACCCAAATCTGGGGATCGGTTTATATGGGCGCTATATATAATTATGGACCGATGTGGACCAATTTTTGCACGGTTGTTAGAGACCATATGCTGACACCATGTACCAAATTTCAGCCGGATCGGATGAAATTTGCTTCTCTTTGAGGCTCCGCAAGCCAAAATCTGGGGATCGGTTTATATGGGGGCTATATATAATTATGGACCAATGTGGACCAATTTTTGCATGATTGTTAGAGACCATATACCAACACCATGTACCAAATTTCAGCCGGATCGGATGAAATATGCTTCTCTTAGAGGCTGCACTAGTCAAATCTGGGGATCGGTTTATATGGGGGCTATATATAATTAAGGACCGATATGGACCAATTTTTGCATGGTTGTTAGAGACCATATACCAACACCATGTACCAAATTTCAGCCGGATCGGATGAAATTTGCTTCTCTTTTAGGCTCCGCAAGCCAAATCTGGGGATCGGTTTATATGGGGGCTATATATAATTATGGACCGATGTGAACCAATTTTTGCATGGTTGTTAGAGACCATATACCAACACCATATACCAAATTTTAAGCCGGATCGGATGAAATATGCTTCTGTTAGAGGCTCCAAAAAGCAAATCTGGGGATCGGTTTATATGGGGGCTATATATAATTATGGACCGATGTGGACCAATTTTTGCATGGTTGTTAGAGACTATATACCAACACCATATACCAAATTTCAGCCGGATCGGATGAAATATGCTTCTTTTAGAGGCTCCACAAGCCAAATCTGAGGGTCCCTTTATATGGGGGCTATGCGTAAAAGTGGACCGATATGGCCCATTTTCAATACCATCCGACCTACATCGATAACAACTACTGGTGCCAAGTTTCAAGTCGATAGCTTGTTTCGTTCGGAAGTTAGCGTGATTTCAACAGACGGACGGACGGACGGACGGACATGCTTAGATCGACTCAGAATTTCACCACGACCCAGAATATATATACTTTATGGGGTCTTAGAGCAATATTTCGATGTGTTACAAACGGAATGACAAAGTTAATATACCCCCATCCTATGATGGAGGGTATAAAAACGCAAGAGTATTTCTTTTTTGTGCACTTGTGAGCACGACAAAAGTTAGACTAAAAGAAGAGTTTCTAGCTTGCAGAAAGTAGCATTTTAGCGTATTAGGGTTCCTCCCATAAGAAGCCATTCCAAATTGAACCGCTTGTGACAAACAAAATTAACGAAAAAGGCGGAAACAAGGGATCGGAAAATGAATGCCAGATTTGATCGAATTTCCCACACCAGTAGTAGAGAACATATTCGTGAGCTGAACATATCTAGAGAATCGATGCAACAAATACTTTAAATGAGCTTAGCCTAAAGCAATTGAATTTCCAAAAAGTGCAAGAATTTTTCTTTGTTTGTGCATCTGTGAGCACCCAACAGTTAGACTAAAAGAAGAGTTTCTAGCTTGCAGAAAAGTGGTATTTTGGCGAATTAGGGTTCCTCCCATGAGAAGCCATTCCTAACTGGACCGCTTGTGAACAAACAAAATGATCGGTTTTTCTTGGCATAGAGACCAGGTGAAAATGTACACCTTCGATTGACCACCATTGGCGGCCAATAGTAATGGTGTGGGCTGCAATTACGACCGATGGTCTCTCTGGTATTCGTCATCCATGGGGTCAAAATAAATGCCGAATATTATTGGAAAAATGTCCTAATGACAGCACTTTAGCCCTGGACAGACAAATATTTCAGCCGCAGGCCATACACATTCCAACAGGATTCATCATGGTCGCACTCAACACGCGTCCACCAAGAATGGCTTGAAAGGAGGACCCTCGTTTCATTTTTTATTGCAGAATGGCAACCAAACTCTCCGTATGTTAATTCCTTAGACTTTTGCGCCTAAGGGAATGTGATCCGCGAGAGGGTCGTTTGACCCGAACCCCGTTCGTAAATCAGAGGAGTGGAGTCCACATCCCTGCTCCTACACGAGAGGGGAGCTGTCTCTCAATTCGGTAAATCTGATCATCCCATCCACACCCCGTCCTTAACCAGAGGATAGTGGTTTCTCAAGTCGAAAAATTCCTTAATCCTTTCTACAATCCCATTCTTACACCGAATCCACACCCCAATCTGGCGAAAGGAAAAGACGCCCATAAACAAACGTCACTGTCCTTATACCAGAGGATAGCTGTCTCTCAAGTCCAGAGATACCTTAAGCCCTTCAAAAACCCCGTCCTTACACTAGAGAAGATCTGTCTCTCAAGTTAAGGTATTCCTTCACCGTGTCCACAACCCTGTCCTTACAGTGGAAAAAAACCTGTCTCTGTGGTCGTGAGATTTCGTCATGCTGTCCACAACCCCGTTCTTAGACTAGAAGAGAGCTATCTATCTACTCGTAAGATTCCTTCATACGTCCACTACACCTTCCTTACACCAGAATATAGCTGTCTCTCAAGTCGTGATATTCCTTCATCCTGTCCACAACAACGTCCGTATAAAGCTGTATCTCCAATAGAGAGGTTTATTAATCCCTTCCGCAACCCAATCCTTACAATGGGGAAAAACTGTCTCTCCAGTTGTGACATTCCTTCATCCTGTCCACAACCCCTTTACTACACTATAGTAAAGGGGTGCAATGGTTAGCATGCCCGCCTTGCATACACAAGGTTGTGGGTTCGATTCCTGCTTCGACCGAACACCAAAAAGTTTTTCAGCGTTGGATTATCCCACCTCAGTAATGCTGGTGACATTTCTGAGGGTTTCAAAGCTTCTCTAAGTGGTTTCACTGCAATGTGGAACGCAGTTCGGACTCGGCTATAAAAAGGAGGTCCCTTGTCATTGAGCTTAATATGGAATCGGACAGCACTCAGTGATAAGACAGAAGTTTACCAATGTGGTATCACAATGGACTGAATAGTCTAAGTGTGCCTGATACATCGGGCTGCCACCTAACCTACTACACTATAGGAGAGCTGTCTGACTCGTGGATAGATCCCTTCCTCATATTCACACCCGAACTTTACACCAGGGGGTAGTTTTCTCACAAGTTGTGATATTCCTTTAAACCCCATCCCAACGTCCCTACACGAGAGAAGAGCTATATCTCAAATTGAGTGATTCGTTAATCCTTCCCGCAACCCCTAGAGAATATCAATCTCTCTAGTCGTGATATTCCTTCATCCTGTCCACAACCCCGTTCCTACACTAGAGGAGAGTTGTCTCACTCTTCGTTAGATCTCTTCATCCCATCCATACCCGATATTTACACTAGAGGATAGCTTTCTCATAAGTCGTGATATTCCTTCCACACCAACGTTTTTACACTAGAGAAGAGCTGTCTCTCAAATCGAGAGATTCCTTAATCACTTCCACAATCCCATCCTTATACTGGAGATCACCCGTCTTTCGAGTTGCAAAATTTCTTCATCATATGCACAAACCCGTCCTTACACTATATCTATAGTCGTGATAATCCTTCATCCCGTCCACATCAACGTCCTTACAATAGAGAACTACCTTTATAGTCTTGAGATTTCTTCATCCCATCCACATCCTCGTCCTTACACTAGAAAGGAGCTTTCTCAGTAGTCTTGAGATTCTTTCATACGACCACAACCTCGTACTTACAATAGAGTATAGGTTTCTCTCAAGTCGAGAGATTCCTTAATCCATAACCCCGTCCTCATACCAGAGGATAGTTGTCTCTCTAGTCGTGAAATTTCTTCATCCTCTTCACAAACCCGTGCCTTTCATAGGTGCCTCTCATGTCGTGAGATTCCTTATTTATTCCACAAACTCGTCAAGGGATAGCTGTCTTTCAAGTCGAGAGATTACTTAAGCTCTTTCACAACCCCGTCTTCACGCCAGAGAAAATCTATCTCCCTAGTCGTGATATTCCTTTATCTCATCCACACCAACGTTCCTTCATATTTTGCACAACCCTGATCTTACGCTAGAGTTGATCTGTCTCGCTACTGGTGCGACTTATTCATTCTGTCCACACTTCCGTCCATATACTAGAGGAATCAGTCTCTCTAGTCGTAAGATTCCTTAATGCCATCCACATCCTCGTCCAAACACTAGAGGAGATCTGTCCCTATTGTCGTGATATTCCTTCATCCAAACCGCATCTACGCCCTTACACTAGAGAAGAGCTTTATCTCTTGTCTTGAGAATCCTTCATGCGTTTCACAATCCCATCCTTCCACCAGAAGAGAGTTGTCTCTGTAGTCGTAAGATTTCTTAATCCCATTTATACACCAAACTCCAATCGGGCGTAAGGAAAAGGCTTGCACAAACAAATACCACCGTCAGCTCCTCTCAGGCTACCAATATCATTCCCACTTTCTGGGACCACAATTCATATATTGTAGCCCACTCAAATGGGAAATTTGATTCCGTAAAAATTGCAAATACTCCCACCATACGATTTCTAGGATTCAATTCGCCCAAAATCTTTGATCGTTTGTTTTTGTTTGCTTATTACTTATCACAGAAAGTACAACATACTAAAAATTTAGCTTAGCTGTAAATGGAAAATAAAACACTCGCAACACGTATAACCACTTTATAACATAAATGTTTGACATTTCTCTGTAGAGGGTGCAAACACACAAAAGGAAAGGAAACGGATGTTCATGTGTCGAAGGCTGGGTTTTCTAAGAATAAAATAAACTGGAACCCGAAGCACTATCTTGCCATCGCTAGGGCTTAAAAGTTTACTTCACAAAGATGCTTGTGCGATAGCAGCAGTGTAAATAACAATAAAGAGCAAGTCGATGAAGTTGACACCAAATACGTACACTTTTGTTAGAGTTCACACAAAGGACACACAAAACTTTTCACGCACACAAACTCACACCTATACACAGAGTCCTATTTCTCACATACTTGTTTGTTTAGGTCTTCGAACGTGGGTAACATTCTATTGGCGAGGCATACTAAAAAGAACATTTTAAAATTACATATAGAAATTGTTGGAGGGATGAAGATGGGAGAGGGGGTTTTGGAATACATTTAACGGAAATTGAAGAAATGGTTCTAGTGGCCATTACTGTTAATAAAGTTTTAAGATTTAATTTATATTAAATTTGGTGTGATTTAGTTTACCTTAACTTGATAAAATTAAATTATCTTATAGAATTACTTACCTAGAAATGCTGAGGCCAATGACAGACAAGCTCACCTTGCATGCAAACGTCCATGGGTATCATCATAAGTTCGGTGGAACACCAAAACAATTAGTAGCTGTTTACCTCCAAACTGTTTGTATACAAGCGAAATTGTCGCATCTAGGGATCAGAGAATCTAAGAGCTAAGTTGGAAAGTTTATTCATCCTTAAAGTATGACTTTTGTTAGGTTTATGGTTCGACGAGGTTACATCCAAAAGTGAATGAAAATTAAGGAAGCCACCGTGGTGCAATGGTTAGCATGCCCGCCTTGCATACACAAGGTCGTGGGTTCGATTCCTGCTTCGACCGAACACCAAAAAGTTTTTCAGCGGTGGATTATCCCACCTCAGTAATGCTGGTGACATTTCTGAGGGTTTCAAAGCTTCTCTAAGTGGTTTCACTGCAATGTGGAACGGCGTTCGGACTCGGCTATAAAAAGGAGGTCCCTTGTCATTGAGCTTAACATGGAATCGGGCAGCACTCAGTGATAAGAGAGAAGTTCACCAATGTGGTATCACAATGGACTGAATAGTCTAAGTGAGCCTGATACATCGGGATGCCACCTAACCTAACCTAAGGTTAATTTTAGAAAATTTTAGCCAAGCATTATTATTCGTATTCGTATCCAGATCAAGGAACTCTGCGACAAGGATGGGATGTGTCCAGATGGATTTGGGTGTGAGTTTGGTAGCTTTAGCTGGACAAGCGAAAATATGATGAGTGTCATATGGGACCTATGTCAGTTACGCTGCTATCAGTTACTGGAATAGATAGGAATGGAGTTGGCTGCACTTGCCTGATGTAAGCTAGGTGAAAACTATCCTGTCAGGGAAGATCTCTTTCCTCCGGAGCTATGGGTGGTGGTCGAACTCCGATGACAAGATTAATTTTGTGGCTTCTCACCGCTTCAGCCAGTATTCGAATGAATTCTGTTCACACAATTTGGTATGCTGCTTGATCTAGGGCTCTCTTTTGTAACGCTGGATCTCACGCTCTAGAAGGTGAACATCCAAAACAAAAGAGAATGAAAATTAAGGTTAATTTAAGAGAGTTTTAACTAAGCCTTATTATTCGTATTCGTTATCAGATCAAGGAACTCTGCGACAAGGATGAGATGTGTCCACAATGGTTTGGTGGTAAGTCGTGTAGATTTAGCCCAGCTAAATCTACACGACCATTCCACTACGGTGGTGGGAGCCACCGTGGTGCAATGGTTAGCATGCCCGCCTTGCATACACAAGGTCGTGGGTTCGATTCCTGCTACGACCGAACACCAAAAAGTTTTTCAGCGGTGGATTATCCCACCTCAGTAATACTGGTGACATTTCTGAGGGTTTCAAAGCTTCTCTAAGTGGTTTCACTGGAATGTGGAACGCCGTTCGGACTCGGCTATAAAAAGGAGGTCCCTTGTCATGGAATCGGGCAGCACTCAGTGATAAGAGAGAAGTTCACCACTGTGGTATCACAATGGACTGAATAGTCTAAGTGAGCCTGATACATCGGGCCACATAACCTAACCTATGGACAGTGGTCGAACTTCGAACACAGAATTAACCTTTTAGTTTGTCACCCCTGCAACTACAGTGTCCGCATGAATCCTGTTCACACCTGTCTAGTATGCTGCCTGATCTAGTTGAGTGTTTGCGGAGACATCCTGTCGCAATTCTAAGGGCAGCGTTCTGACAGATGTGTATGTTATTCCACAGCGGATCGGTTATTTGAATCCAACGGCTTCGGATTCTCTGTACCGGATTGACCTGATGGGTCCAACTCATCGACCAGCGGCTGCCACATCAGTGTACGTATGTTTAGTCACTTTGAGTGAGGTATCTCCAAAACATGAATCTGAACGCATTAACCGTTTCTTCAGGTCTCAAGAAAACGTTGACCTCTCATTTTAGTTTCTACGTAGAGGAATGAAAAGAAGTCATTCTGTGCCAAGACAGGACTATAGGGCGGATGACCCATCATGTCGATGTTTTAAGTGCTCAAAAATGCATTTGTTTGGCCCGATGTGTGAGAGATCGCATTGTCGTGGCGAAGAGTGATCTATCTTCAGAGGTTGATTTGCCTGATTTCTTGGGAAAAAACTGGTAAAGAAATTTTAGTGGACCGCTCAGAATTGAATATTCTGCGTTGTTCTAGTGGAACGTTTGCGACATGTCCCGTTTTTTCCAAAAGCAGGCGATCATTTACTGGGAAGTGCTTCTTGCGCGATCAACTTTTATGGGATTTGGCTCATCTTGAAACACGCATACTGATGTTTATTTTCGGGCTCATACGAGTAAATCCACAATTCATTAACTCCATCCATCCATCCACCATCACGATATCATGAATGTGTTTCCAAGCACCACGATCGTATTTTTGGAGCATTTCTTTCGACCAATCTACATGAGCCTTGTTTTGGACGATTGACAATTTGTGTGGGATCCAAGGCGATCACATTTTTTTGACGGCCAAATGTCCATGCAATATTGAATGTATGCTAGTTCCACTAATGCCTAAGGGTGTCTCCATCTATCGACAAGTCACATGACGATCTTGCAATATCAGTTGGCGTACAGCATCAATGGTTTCCGGAACAACAACGGATTTTGGACGACCTTCACGAAATTCGTCTTGGAGTGATTACGACCCCGGTTAAATTCACCATACCATCGACAAAAGCACTGATCCTTCATTGTTTCATCGCCAAAAATTTCATTATATTGATCGATGCAGTATTGTTGAGTTAATCTACGTCGAAAGTTGTAAAAACTAATCGAACGAAAATGTTCAAACGATTTAATTCCATTTTGTTTGGCGAGATGAATCTTTTAAGTTGATGTAAACAACTCAAATACCCCTGGATGCAAAGGGCCAAAATTTTAGGCTTTACAATAAAGCTTGTAGTTGTTATTTGCCCAATCCCTAGTATGAATAGGTTTCGATTTGTTGTTGCATTAGTACAGTAAAGAAAAACCCAAGATTAATTGTTGGGAAGTCAATCCGTATATAAGGTGTGACTGTTTGATATGGTTTCTGGTCCGGCGCACTCACTACGATCGCATGCATCATTAAATTTTTCGTGAGTTATTCACCAAAAATTCCACCAATATCGTTCCACAACCAACGTATTCGCCTGATTTTGTTCTGTTAATTCTTGCTGTTCAGCAAACTCAAGGGACCGTTCCGAGAGAAACCAATTCGTGTCAATTAAAGACATTAAACATGCATTGAAAACTATTCCAGAAATTGATTTTAACAACTGTTCGGAGAATATGAACAAACCTTGGCATAAGTGAAACGATATTCAATAAAATGCCTTCAAGAATCACGAGACAGAAATCTAAGCTAATTCATCCATTGGAAGTGATGAATTATCTAGAGCTTTCAACAATCGTTGTAATCATTGCAGCCATTACGAATGCCTCGCCTGTCTCAATCATCAAGCAAATCAGTCAATCAAGCAAAAAGTCACTGAGAAAAATATCTCCCTACTTTATAATACCTTCTGAAAAACAAAACTTTCTCAACCACAAAATCGTGTAGTGAAGTCCACTCCTTAGATGCGGCAAGAAAAGAAGCTGTCTTCAGTAGATTATTAACTGAGCTCTCTACGAAATACCAATAAAAGAACCAAATTTGAAAATCTCGGTAATTCGTTCATTTCCTTCAGCCTTACATACACACTATAAATGTACGTAATATAATCTTTAATCTTAACAGGTTTTTGCATGTACACTGCCCATATCCCTTATTCCTACTTTCACCATAGACACGACATAGTGAAAGTAGGTAAACTTGAGGCTATATTATCCCCCCATTAAAGATAAAACAATAAAGAATTTCAATACTCCGACTGCCTGGGAACCCAACGAATCACAAAAGCCATTCAGTATACAATAAATGGTGACTGGGTACTCTATGAAAGACCAACAAAATAAGTTGATTTCGAAAACTCCATTGACAAACTCGACAAGAGCAATTCATTCATTTCCTCCAGTCTCCATTGACAAAACTCCATTTAGACTGGAGTCGAAAACTCCATTGACAAACTTGACAAGAACAATTCGTTCATTTCCTGCAGTCTTATATGATTCAAATGTTAGAAATATAATCTCAACAGATTTCTCTTCGTATACATTTTTTGCATGTATAAAGATTATATCCGTGTTTCCTACTTTCACATGTCCTGCTTATGGTGGATGTAGAAAAACTTAAGGCTATATAGCCCCGCTATGCAAGATAGAACAATGCAGAATTTCAACACAGCGAAACTCAAGGAACCCAATTAGAAGTTAAGAAGTAAACTTCAAAAAGAAGTAAACTTCATCCAGCCATATACAGGGTGGGTGATATGAAAAAATATAAAAAAAATTATCTCTATAGAACATTTTGTCAAAAGTTTATTTTTATAGAAAATTTTTCAAAAATTTTGTTCATTTCTATAGAAAATGTTTTGTCAAAATTTTACTTCTATAGAAAATTTTGTAAAAATTAATTTCTATTGAAAATTTTGTCAAAATTTTATTTCTATAGAAATTTTTTGTCAAAATATTATTTCCATAGAAATTTTTCGTCAAAATGTCATTTCTATAAAAATTTTTGTCAAAATTGTGTTTCTATCGAACATTTTGTCAAGAAAATTTTCTCAAAATTTTATTTCTATAGAAAATTTTGTCAAAATTTTATTTCTATAGAAAATTTTGTCAAAATTTTAATTCTATAGAAAATTTTGTCAAAATTTTATTTCTATAGAAAAAAAAATTGTCAACATTTTATTTCTATAGAAAATTTTGTAAAAATTTGAATTCTATAGAAAATTTTGTCAACATTTTATTTCTATAGAAAAATTGTCAAAATTTTATTTCTATAGAAAATTTTCTCAAAATGTTATTTCTATAGAAATTTTTTGTCAAAATGTTATTTCTATAGAAATTTTTTGACAAAATATTATTTCTATAGAAAATTTTTGTCAAAATGTCATTTCTATAGAAAATGTTGTCAAAATTTTATTTCTATAGAAAATTTTCTCCAAATTTTATTTCTATCGAAAATTTTCTCAAAATTTAATTTCTACAGAAAATTTTCTCAACATTTTATTTCTATCGAAAATTTTGCCAAAATTTTATTTCTATAGAAATTTTTGGTCAAAGTTTTATTTCTATAGAAATTTTTTGACAAAATATAATTTCCATAGAAATTTTTCGTCAAAATGTAATTTCTATAAAAATTTTTGTCAAAATTGTGTTTCTATCGAACATTTTGTCAAGAAAATTTTCTCAAAATTTTATTTCTATAGAAAATTTTGTCAAAATTTTATTTCTATAGAAAATTTTGTCAAAATTTTAATTCTATAGAAAATTTTTTCAACATTTTATTTCTATAGAAAAATTGTCAAAATTTTATTTCTATAGAAAATTTTCTCAAAATGTTATTTCTATAGAAATTTTTTGTCAAAATGTTATTTTTATAGAAATTTTTTGACAAAATATTATTTCTATAGAAAATTTTTGTCAAAATTTTATTTCTATAGAAAATGTTGTCAAAATTTTATTTCTATAGAAAATTTTCACCAAATTTTATTTCTATCGAAAATTTTGTCAAGAAAATTTTCTCAAAATTTTATTTCTATCGAAAATTTTGCCAAAATTTTATTTCTATAGAAATTTTTTGTCAAAGTTTTATTTCTATAGAAATTTTTTGACAAAATATTATTTCCATAGAAATTTTTCGTCAAAATGTCATTTCTATAAAAATTTTTGTCAAAACTGTGTTTCTATCGAACATTTTGTCAAGAAAATTTTCTCAAAATTTTATTTCTATAGAAAATTTTGTCAAAATTTTATTTCTTAGAAAATTTTGTCAAAATTTTAATTCTATAGAAAATTTTGTCAACATTTTATTTCTATAGAAAATTTTGTCAAAATTTTATTTCTATAGAAAATTTTCTCAAAATTTTATTTCTATAGAAAATTTTGTTAAAATATTATTTCTATAGAAAATTTTGTCAAAATTTTATTTCTATAGAAAATTTTCTCAAAATTTAATTTCTATAGAAATTTTTTTGTCAAAATGTTATTTCTATAGAAATTTTTTGACAAAATATTATTTCTATAGAAAATTTTTGTCAAAATGTCATTTCTATAGAAAATGTTGTCAAAATTTTATTTCTATAGAAAATTTTTGCCAAAATGTCATTTCTATAGAAAATTTTTGTCAAAATTTTATTTTTATAGAAAATTTTGTCAAAATTTTATTTCTATTGAAAATTTTGTCAAAATTTTATTTCTATCGAAAATTTTGTCAAGAAAATTTTCTCAAAATTGTATTTCTATAGAAAATTTTGTCAAAATTTTATTTCTATCGAAAATTTTGCCAAAATTTTATTTCTATACAAAATTTTCTTAAAATTTCATTACTATAAGAAATTTTGACAAAATTTTAATTCTATAGAAAATGTTATCAAAATTTTAAACCTATAGAAAATTCTGTCAAAATTTTTTTTCTATAGAAAATATTGTCAAAATTTTATTTCTATAGAAAATTTTATCAAAATTTTATGTCTGTAGAAAATTTTGTCAAAATCACAATATCATGTTTGAATTCCATCACGTATAAATATATAGAAAATATTTTCAAAATGTTAATTCTATAGGAAATTTTGTCAAAATTTTAATTCTATAGAAAATTTTGTCAAAATTTTATTTCTATTGAAAATTTTATCAACATTTTACTTCTATAGCAAATTTTGTCAAAATTTTAATTCTATAGAAAATTTTGTCAAAATTTTATTTCTATAGAAAATTTTGTCAAAATTTTATTTCTATAGAAAATTTTGTCAAAATTTTATTTCTATAGAAAATTTTGTCAACATTTGACTTCTATAGAAAATTTTATCAACATTTTACTTCTATAGAAAATTTTGTCAAAATTTTATTTCTATAGAACATTTTGTCAAAATTTTATTTCTATAGAAAATTTTGTCAACATTTTACTTCTATAGAAAATTTTGTCAAGATTTTATTTCTATAGAAAATTTTCTCAAAATGTTATTTCTATAGAAAATATTGTCAAAATTTTATTTCTATAGAAAATTTTCCCATAATTTAATTCCTATAGAAAATTGTGTCAAAATTTTATTTCTATAGAAAATTTTATCAAAATGTTATTTCTGTAGAAATTTTTGTCAAAATCGCAATATCATATTTGAATTCCATCACGTATAACTTTATTTCTGAATACAAATGATCAAAATGCTTTTGTAGGTTTGTAAACACTGGAATAAATCTGCCAGCTCTGAGATAAGCGGTTTAGAAATTATAGGAACCTAAAGTTGGTTGCAATACAGATCAGCCACCCTCTATACTATAAATGTTAGGAATATAAACTTTTTTCATAACAATTTTCTTTTTAAATATATTCACCACAAAAGTATTCCATTGTTTCGCATGTATACAGCTCATATCCTTTCTTCTTTGCTACATATCCCACTCTCCATGACTGTCACTAATCTTTACTCATTTTAGCATACCCCATTTCCCTCAAGTTGTTGGCATTTCACACATCAGCCTAGTTAACAAACACAGCAATATGCCAACAGACAATTTAATATTTCTTAGTGTTAATGGAGTTTTAGTAGTCATGTGTTCAGGTTGAATCCTGACAACAGTTGTCAACGTCCCAAGGAATCAGTAGAATATTGCATAAAGTTGACATTCGGAAGCAATCTTTCCCAATACGAAATGTGAAAGAAGCATAAGTTCTTCAAGCGAGAATATTGCAGAACAAGTATTTCAATTTCATTGGAGAACATCAAATAGAATACATTTAATGCTTAGTCAAGTTTCTAAATTATTCAATTGTGGGTTGTTTAATGATTCTATGAAGTGTACTTAACTCGTCATATGAAGAAAACTAAATTGTATGCAAAAATCCATTAAAAATTTAAAAAAAAAAAATGATATAAGATTTGTATTGGAAGCGTAAATTTAAAGGCGAAAATCTTTGTTAACGCAACACAACACAAAAATTCCAAACAAAAATTCTTCTATCTCAACCGAAAGTACTCGATGAGAGAAGAAAAGTAATTTCTGGATTTTGCTAGATTTGGTGGCGTTCATTTTTTCTTCAAATTTGATTTTGAGCCCTCCTGTCTAATTTTCTTCTATTTTTTGCATGGGCATAGCTCGATAAAGATACAAATTATTTTACAGTCTTCAGCAAAGTTGTAGCTCTTGACTCGGCCAACACAAATGCTGAATATATTAATTCGGAAAACTTTCATATTCATTTAGCGTCCGCGATTGCATTAAACAGACAGACGGACATGGTGTTCTCGTCTTGGAATTTGTCCCTAATCAAAAATATATATACTTTATATAGACGGAAATCGATACGACTTGGACCTGGGAACCACCCCGTAGACGGATCCTTATGAACCAGACCTCCTAACAACCTGTTACATTTTGAGCACCAAAAAAGTAAAAACTTCCGGAATATGTTAAACAATAGAATATACTGATAAATGTATTAGAGAGTATTAAAACTATAAATTATACAAACATTTAAAAATTGCAAATAACTATCGGTGCTCCAATTTGTTGCAATTTTTTAATTTTCGTTTCCAAAGATATTAAAATTATTAAATAGATGTTAAAATTCTACCAAAAATAGTAGATTTTTGCAAAGGAGGCACTTATAAAATTTTCTATAGAAATAGAATTTTGACAAATTTTCCTATAAAAAAAAAATTGACAAAATTTCCTATATAAATAAAATTTTTACAAAATTTTATATAAATAGGAAAAAAATTGATAAAATTTTCCATAGAAAAAAAAATGAAAAAGTTTTCAATAGAAAAAATTTTGTTGACAAAATTTTCCAAAGAAATAAAATTGTGAAGAAAATTTCCTATTGAATTAAAATTTTGACAAAATTTTCTACAGAAAATAAATTTTGACAAAATTTGCTATAGAAATAAAATTTTGACCCAAATTTCCTACAGAAATAAAATTTTGACAACATTTTCTATAGAAATACAATTTTGACAAAAATTTCTTATAGAAAAAAAATTTGACAAAATTTCCCATATAAATAAAATTTTTAAAAAATTTAATTTATATAGAGAAAAACAAATCACAACATTTTCCATAGAAAAAAATTGACAAAATTTTCAATAGAAAAAATTTTGTTGACAAAATTTTCTAAAGAAATAAAATTGTGAAGAAAATTATCTAAAGAAATAAAATTGTGAAGAAAATTTTCTAAAGAAATAAAATTGTGAAGAAAATTTCCTATTGAATTAAAATTTTGAAAAAATTTTCTACAGAAAATAAATTTTGACAAAATTTGCTATAGAAATAAAATTTTGACCCAAATTTCCTATAGAAATAAAATTTTGACAACATTTTCTATAGAAATACAATTTTGACAAAAATTTCTTATAGAAAAAAAATTTGACAAAATTTCCCATATAAATAAAATTTTTATAAAATTTAATTTGCTATAGAAATAAAATTTTGACCCAAATTTCCTATAGAAATAAAATTTTGACAACATTTTCTATAGAAATACAATTTTGACAAAAATTTCTTATAGAAATAAAATTTTTACAAAATTTTCTATAGAAATAAAATTTTTACAAAATTTTCTATAGAAATAAAATTTTTACAAAATTTTCTATAGAAATAAAATTTTTACAAAATTTTCTATAGAAATTTTGATAAAATTTCCTATATATATAAAATTTTGAAAAAATTCTCTACAGAAATAAAATTTTGACAAAATTTTCTATACAAATAAAATTTTGACAAAATTTTCTATAGAATTACAATTTTGACAAAATTTTCTATAGAAATACAAGTTTGACAAAAATTTCTCACAGAAATAAAATTTTGACAACATTTTCTATATAAATAAAATTTTGCAAAAATTTTCTATAGAAATAAAATTTTGTAAAAGTTTTCTATAAAAATAAAATTTTGTCAAAATTTTATATGGAAATAAAATTTTAACAAAATTGTCTATAGAAATAAAATTTGTTCTATAGAAATAAAATGTTCAAAATTTCCTATAAAACAAAAAAAAAAAAATTAAATTATGACAAAATTTTCTATAGAAATAAAATTTTAACAAAATGTATTAAAAGGTGATACGGTCAAAATTTGGTCAATATAAACTTGACGTATTTCTTTCAATTTTGCATTTAAAAAACCTGAACACCCCTCATTTCGAAGGTGTGTGTGTAGAATGTTGCTTCTATTTTGATTTTGGAATTCACTCTTCAGTTGTCAAAATGCCGTCCAAGCAAGAAGAGCAGCGTATCAAAATTTTGCTCGCGCATCGCGCAAATCCGAGCTACTCGCACGCAAAGCTGGCAAAATCGCTAAAAGTTGCCAAATCAACCGTTACAAATGTAATTAAAGTGTTTGGGGAATGTTTGTAGACAGCCAGGAAGTCTGGATCGGGGGGAAATCGAAAACCGGAAGCCGCTGAGACGACAAAGAGAGTTGCCGGTAGTTTCAAGCGAAACCCTAACCTCTCTCTCCGAGATGCCGCAAATAAGCTGGGTGTATCGTCTACAACCGCGCATCGAGCCAAAAAACGAGCCGGACTATCGACTTACAAGAAGGTAGTGACTCCAAATCGCGATGATAAACATAATACGACGGCCAAAGCGCGATCCCGGAGGCTGTACACGACGATGCTGACGAAGTTTGACTGCGTGGTAATGGACGACGAAACCTACGTCAAAGCCGACTACAAGCAGCTTCCGGGACAGGAGTTTTATACGGCAAAAGGAAGGGGAAAGGTAGCAGATATTTTCAAGCACATAAAACTGTCCAAGTTCGCAAAGAAATATCTGGTTTGGCAAGCCATCTGTACCTGTGGCTTGAAAAGCAGCATTTTCATAGCTTCCGGGACTGTCAACCAAGATATTTACGTGAAATAGTGTCTGCTGCCTTTCCTGAAGAAACACGGTTGTTCCGTACTGATTTGGCCGGATTTGGCATCTTGCCATTACGGTAAAAAGGCCATGGAGTGGTACGCCGCCAACAACGTGCAGGTGGTTCCCAAGGACAAGAACCCTCCCAACACGCCAGAGCTCCGCCCAATTGAGAAATACTGGGCTATTGTCAAGCGCAACCTAAAGAAGACAAAAAAAAACTGCTATGGACGAGCAGCAGTTCAAGGCAAACTGGCTTTCTGCGGCGAAGAAGGTGGACAAGGTGGCTGTACAAAATCTGATGGCAGGTGTCAAGCGTGAGGCCCGGCAATTCGGATTTGGAAAAGCGAAAGCCTAACTGAATATTTTTCCTGAATTTTATACTAATTGAACTTGAAAAAGAAATTTAATTTGATTTTTTAAATAAACGATTTCACCGATTTACACGCGTTTTCCCTTGACCAAATTTTGACCGTATCACCCTTTATAGAAACAAAATTTTGACAAAAATTTTCTATAGAAATACAATTTTGCCGAATTTTCTATAGAAATAAAATTTTCTGTAGGAATAAAAAAATCCTGGTCTCTTAGGCAAATTAGCTAAATACCATAAATTAACTATCTACCGTATGCCCTTAAAGAATTTTGCCAGTCTTGCATGACTGAAAATTTCTTCAAAGAAAACTTCTCACTCACATTCAACCAATAACACAAGATAGTGATGGATTTTATATGTATTCATCCTCTAAGAAATTTCATCCTATCCAATGTCATATTCACACATAAAACTACTATTAAAGCTTGTGTTTAATAAATGCATTCCTTCCATTTAATATAAAATTCTATCATCGCCTTGGAGAATCGTCAAAAGTGAAATATGTCCTCCCATTCGTTATGCTTACGGCTGCTACCACAGTTTCCCTTTCGACGACTTTTAATTAAGTTCACTTTAATCAGACCCCAAGGAATTGCTAATGCTTCATTAGAGCAAGAGGGTCAATTATGCATACTTTAATACCACAAAAAATTCAATTGAAACAAAGCAATGAAAATTTACTTTTGAAAAGGCTAGGAACTACACAAAAAATATCCCTGGAATATATAAGAAGCTAAGGATATTAATATCTGAATAAATATTGAATAAATGTTTTATTCATCAATAATTTAAAAAATGTTTTTTTTTCATAAATTAAGATTATCATATATACAAACATTTCCAATCAATACATTTGGATTAATAGGTATGAGAAAAACATACCGCCCCCCTAAACTCATACCCTGGTAATTTGTTAAATTTTACCAATGACAACAAAGCAAAATCTTTTTATTAAATTTTGTGGAATATTTGTAGACAGTTATTGACACTCTATGCCAAATGCTTCTCAAAAACCGTAAATTCATGGTATTTGAAAATAAGCATTGAACCAAATGATGGAATTGATGTGTACTCAATAGATCAAGATCAAAGGAGTTCGAACCAATTACACATGGAGACACACGACTATGGTTCAGTGACATAAAATGACTATCATTCATATAGGATAGCGAAAAAAGGTCTAATAGCATATTGGATTATTACAGTTACAGTGATAATAATAAAAAAAGTGAAATAATACACTGAAGTATAGAAAGTGTAGATAATATGAATAATTTTCACTCGCCAATGTGTGGAAAGATTAAAGAACGCTGAAGCACTAAAGAATGGAATGCAAACACATCAAAAACGCTGACAGTCAATATTTATATATACAGTGTGGTTGACATTTATAGCACCCAAATTCGGGTTGCTATCGTTTCTGCACCACTCGTATGGCAGCTGACAAATTCACTCCAGTGACAGTTTATTTTATTGTTTACAAACGCAGGTTTTATACCCTTCATCATAGGATGGGGTCCTATGTTGAACGCTCACGGTTGTCACTTGTGCCAAAAATAATTTACAACAATTTTATGAAAATTCTACCAAAAAGCTACCAAACTAAAAAAAACATGGTATTTTTTCTTCAATATTTTATTCCTCTAGAAATTTTATCAATATTTTATTGTTCTAGAAAATTTGGCAAAATGTTATTTCTCTACAAAATTTTGCAAAAATTTTATTTCTCTAGAAAATTTTATTTCTATAGAAACTGTTGCCAAAATTTTATTTCTATAGAAAAAATTTGCCAAAATTTTATTTCTATAGAAAATTTTGCCAAAAATTTTATTTCTATAGAAAATTTTGCCAAAAATTTTATTTCTATAGAAAATTTTATCAAAATTTTATTTCCATAGAAAATTTTGTCAAAATTTTATTTCCATAGAAAATTTTGTCAAAATTTCATTTCTATAGAAAATTTTGTCAAAATTTTATTTCTATAGAAAATTTTGTCAAAATTTTATTTCTATAGCAAATTTTGAAAACTTTATTTCTATAGAAAATTTAGCCAAAATTTTATTTCTATGGAAAATTTTGCAAAAATTTTATTTCTATAGAAAATTTTGCCAAAATTTGAAAATTTTGTTAAAATTTTATTTCTATAGAAAGTTTTGCCAAACTTTTATTTCTATTGAAAATTTTGCCAAAATTTTGTTTCTATAGAAACTGTTGCCAACATTTTATTTCTATAGAAAAATTTTGCCAAAATTTTATTTCTATAGAAAATTTAGCCAAAAATTTTATTTCTATAGAAAATTTTGCCAAAAATTTTATTTCTATAGAAAATTTTGTCAAAATTTTATTTCCATAGAAAATTTTGTCAAAATTTTATTTCTCTAGAAAATCTTTCCAACATTTTATTTGTATCGAAAATTTTGCCAACATGTTATTTCTATAGAAAATATTGCCAAACTTTTATTTCTATGGAAAATTTTGCCAAAATTTTATTTTTATGGAAAATTTAGCCAACATTTTATTTCTATAGAAAATTTTGACAAAATTTTATTTCTATAGAAAATTTTGACAAAAATTTTATTTCTATAGAAAATTTTGCCAAACTTTTATTTCTATAGAAAATTTTGCCAAAATTTTATTTCTATAAAAAATTTTACCAAAATTTTATTTCTATAGAAAATTTTGCCAAACTTTTATTTCTATTGAAAATTTTGCAAAATTTTGTTTCTATAGAAAATTTTGCCAAAATTTTATTTTTTAAGAAAATTTAGCCAAATTTTTATTTCTGTAAAAAATTTTGCCAAATTTTTATGTCTATGGAAAATTTTGTTAAAATTGTATTTCTGTAGAAAATTTTGCCAAATATAGAAATTTATTTTTATAGAAAATTTAGCCAAAATTTTATTTCTACAGAAAATTTTGTCAAAATTTTATTTCTATAGAAAATTTTGTCAACATTTTACTTCTATAGAAAATTTTGTCAATATTTTATTTCTGTAGAAAATTTTGTCAAAATTTTATTTCTATAGAAAATTTTGACAAAAATTTTATTTCTATAGAAAATTTTGTCAAAATTTTATTTCTATAGAAAATTTTGCCAAAATTTTATTTCTATAGAAAATTTTGCCAAAATTTTATTTCTATAGAAAATTTTGCCAAAAATTTAATTTCTATAGAAAATTTTGGCAAAATTTTATTTCTATAGAAAATATTGCCAAACTTTTATTTCTATGGAAAATTTTGCCAAAATTTTGTTTCTATAGAAAATTTCGCCAAAATTTTATTTTTATGGAAAATTTAGCCAACATTTTATTTCTATAGAAAATTTTGACAAAATTTTATTTTTATAGAAAATTTTGACAAAAATTTTATTTCTCTACAAAATTTTGCAAAAATTTTATTTCTCTAGAAAATTTTATTTCTATAGAAACTGGTGCCAAAATTTTATTTCTATAGAAAAAATTTGCCAAAATTTTATTTCTATAGAAAATTTTGCCAAAAATTTTATTTCTATAGAAAATTTTGCCAAAAATTTTATTTCTATAGAAAATTTTATCAAAATTTTATTTCCATAGAAAATTTTGTCAAAATTTTATTTCCATAGAAAATTTTGTCAAAATTTCATTTCTATAGAAAATTTTGTCAAAATTTTATTTCTATAGAAAATTTTGTCAAAATTTTATTTCTATAGAAAATTTTGTCAAAATTTTATTTCTATAGCAAATTTTGCCAAAACTTTATTTCTATAGAAAATTTAGCCAAAATTTTATTTCTATGGAAAATTTTGCAAAAATTTTATTTCTATAGAAAATTTTGCCAAAATTTGAAAATTTTGTTAAAATTTTATTTCTATAGAAAGTTTTGCCAAACTTTTATTTCTATTGAAAATTTTGCCAAAATTTTGTTTCTATAGAAACTGTTGCCAACATTTTATTTCTATAGAAAAATTTTGCCAAAATTTTATTTCTATAGAAAATTTAGCCAAAAATTTTATTTCTATAGAAAATTTTGCCAAAAATTTTATTTCTATAGAAAATTTTGTCAAAATTTTATTTCCATAGAAAATTTTGTCAAAATTTTATTTCTCTAGAAAATCTTTCCAACATTTTATTTGTATCGAAAATTTTGCCAACATGTTATTTCTATAGAAAATATTGCCAAACTTTTATTTCTATGGAAAATTTTGCCAAAATTTTATTTTTATGGAAAATTTAGCCAACATTTTATTTCTATAGAAAATTTTGACAAAATTTTATTTCTATAGAAAATTTTGACAAAAATTTTATTTCTATAGAAAATTTTGCCAAACTTTTATTTCTATAGAAAATTTTGCCAAAATTTTATTTCTATAAAAAATTTTACCAAAATTTTATTTCTATAGAAAATTTTGCCAAACTTTTATTTCTATTGAAAATTTTGCAAAATTTTGTTTCTATAGAAAATTTTGCCAAAATTTTATTTTTTAAGAAAATTTAGCCAAATTTTTATTTCTGTAAAAAATTTTGCCAAATTTTTATGTCTATGGAAAATTTTGTTAAAATTGTATTTCTGTAGAAAATTTTGTCAAATATAGAAATTTATTTTTATAGAAAATTTAGCCAAAATTTTATTTCTACAGAAAATTTTGTCAAAATTTTATTTCTATAGAAAATTTTGTCAACATTTTACTTCTATAGAAAATTTTGTCAATATTTTATTTCTGTAGAAAATTTTGTCAAAATTTTATCTAATTATACAATTATTTTCCGAGCCTTATGGACAGATATAGATTAAGGAACATGGTTAATAGAGCCATTGAAAAGAAAACGCCAGATACCAATCTATACACGCCTGGACTGTACATGTTTCGGTTCGGGCGAATGAACCTTTCCACAGCCTTTAGTATAGATCTGGCTGGGAGAGATAACTCAATTTTGGGCCCTTTATGCTAACTCCTTATGGAGAAAACATTTGGGAAATTTCCTCTTACAAATTGAATTATCTTTTCTCCCACTGTACATCATCTTTTCATATAACTTACAAGTCCCTTAATCTTATTTTTATTTCGTTTTGTTACATAGTAATGCAACAACACGAAATTTATTTTTAGAAAGCTAATTCGTTAGAATTCACCTAAGTGGTGAACAGTCGAACAATGCTTATTGTTTCTACAGTCAACTACAACATATGACAATTAACAGAAACTGGTTTCCAGGATACAACAACAATCCTAACGCGTACATTAGTCGTGTTTTTCCTAGTTTTACGACGGGCTCATCGTTGCTTATTATATCTCATGTTAGCCTGATAATGAAACAGGCAATTGACGTCCAAATGCATTATATCTAATTATACAATTATTTTCCGAGCCTTATGGACAGATATAGATTAAGGAACATGGTTAATAGAGCCATTGAAAAGAAAACGCCAGATACCAATCTATACACGCCTGGACTGTACATGTTT
This sequence comes from Haematobia irritans, assembly GCF_050003625.1. NCBI lineage: Eukaryota > Metazoa > Arthropoda > Insecta > Diptera > Muscidae > Haematobia > Haematobia irritans. The sequence continues at coordinate 25,736,333 of NC_134397.1, forward strand.
CGGTTCGGGCGAATGAACCTTTCCACAGCCTTTAGTATATTGCCTGTTTCATTATCAGGCTAACATGAGATATAAAAATTTTATTTCTATAGAAAATTTTGACAAAAATTTTATTTCTATAGAAAATTTTGTCAAAATTTTATTTCTATAGAAAATTTTGCCAAAATTTTATTTCTATAGAAAATTTTGCCAAAAATTTAATTTCTATAGAAAATTTTGCCAAAAATTTAATTTCTATAGAAAATTTTGGCAAAATTTTATTTCTATAGAAAATATTGCCAAACTTTTATTTCTATGGAAAATTTTGCCAAAATTTTGTTTCGATAGAAAATTTCGCCAAAATTTTATTTTTATGGAAAATTTAGCCAACATTTTATTTCTATAGAAAATTTTGACAAAATTTTATTTTTATAGAAAATTTTGACAAAAATTTTATTTCTATAGAAAATTTTGTCAAAATTTTATTTCTATAGAAAATTTTGCCAAAATTTTATTTTGATAGAAAATTTAGCCAAAATTTTATTTCTATAAAAAATTTTACCAAAATTTTATTTCTATAGAAAATTTTGCCAAACTTTTATTTCTATTGAAAATTTTGCAAAATTTTGTTTCTATAGAAAATTTTGCCAAAATTTTATTTTTTAAGAAAATTTCGCCAAATTTTTATTTCTGTAAAAAATTTTGCCAAATTTTTATGTCTATGGAAAATTTTGTTAAAATTGTATTTCTGTAGAAAATTGTGCCAAATATAGAAATTTATTTTTATAGAAAATTTAGCCAAAATTTTATTTCTACAGAAAATTTTATCAAAATTTTATTTCTATAGAAAATTTTGTCAACATTTTACTTCTATAGAAAATTTTGTCAATATTTTATTTCTGTAGAAAATTTTGTCAAAATTTTATTTCTATAGAAAATTTTGACAAAAATTTTATTTCTATAGAAAATTTTGTCAAAATTTTATTTCTATAGAAAATTTTGCCAAAATTTTATTTCTATAGAAAATTTTGCCAAAATTTTATTTCTATAGAAAATTTTGCCAAAAATTTAATTTCTATAGAAAATTTTGGCAAAATTTTATTTCTATAGAAAATATTGCCAAACTTTTATTTCTATGGAAAATTTTGCCAAAATTTTGTTTCTATAGAAAATTTCGCCAAAATTTTATTTTTATGGAAAATTTAGCCAACATTTTATTTCTGTAGAAAATTTTGACAAAATTTTATTTTTATAGAAAATTTTGACAAAAATTTTATTTCTATAGAAAATTTTGTCAAAATTTTATTTCTATAGAAAATTTTGCCAAAATTTTATTTTGATAGAAAATTTAGCCAAAATTTTATTTCTATAGAAAATTTCGCCAAAATTTTATTTTTATGGAAAATTTAGCCAACATTTTATTTCTAAGAAAATTTTGACAAAATTTTATTTCTATAGAAAATTTTGACAAAAATTTTATTTCTATAGAAAATTTTGTCAAAATTTTATTTCTATAGAAAATTTTGCCAAAATTTTATTTTGATAGAAAATTTAGCCAAAATTTTATTTTGCCAAACTTTTATTTCTATAGAAAATTTTGCCAAAATTTAATTTCTATAGAAAATATTGCCAAACTTTTATTTCTATGGAAAATTTTGCCAAAATTGTGTTTCTATAGAAAATTTTGCAAAAATTTTATTTTCATAGAAAATTTAGCCAAAATTTTATTTCTATAAAAAATTTTGCCAAATTTTTATTTCTGTAGAAAATGTTGCCAAATTTTTATGTCTATGGAAAATTTTGTTAAAATTTTATTTCTATAGAAAATTTTATCAAAATTTTATTTTTATAAAATTTTTTGCCAAAATTTTATTTCTTTAGAAAATTTTGCCAAAATTTTATTTCTTTAGAAAATTTTCCCAAAATTTTATTTCACTCGGTTTGTTTTGTTATTTTTGGTTTATTCTTCAATCATTTTGTTGTTTTTGCTTTCAGCTTAAAACCATGCATTGACTAACCTACAAGCGTAGCTTAACCAACAGAGGACAATAATGTTTGTCAAATTTATTTGGCAAACTGCACTCAGGCAACTGCACTCAAATCGATGATTTGACAGTGGCAAAGGAAAAGAGATATAATTGTAGAAATTTGTTACGGCAAAGGCCGGCTATCATAAACCTTTTTTCGGAAGGTTCAAGTGTGGTTCACTTTGGGTTTAGTGAACTGCCTGAATTTATTCCAATAATTGGTTGATAGTTTTGCTGCATGTAAAGGGTGCTGATGAGGAATGTGGTAATTCCGAAACGTGCGTCCATCCAACCATCTTGTAGTCTATAGGGCTTTGCCCAAATAAATTTAACAAACATCCTTTTCCTCTGTTGGTTAAGCTACACTTGTAGCTTAGTCAATGCATGGTTTTAAGCTGAAATCAAAAACAAACAAAGAATTTTATTTCTATAGAAAAATTTCCCAAAATTTTATTTCTATAGAAAATTTTCCCAAAATTTAATTTCTATAGAAAAATTTCCCAAAATTTTATTTCTATAGAAAACAGTTTATTTTATTGTTTACAAACGCAGGTTTTATACCTTTCACCATAGGATGGGGTCCAATGTTGAAGGCTCACGGTTTTCACTTGTGCCAAAAATAATTTACAACAATTTTATGAAAATTCTACCAAAATAAAAAAAAAAACATCGTATTTTTTTCAAAATTTTATTCCTCTAGAAATTTTATCAATAGTTTATTGTTCTAGAAAATTTGGCAAAATTTTGTAAAAATTGTATTTCTCTATAAAAAATTTTGCCAAAATTTTATTCCTATAGAAAATTTTGACAAAAATTTTTTTCTATAGAAAACTTTGTCAAAATTTTATTTCTACAGAAAATTTTGCAAAAATCAAAATTTTACTTCTAGACAAAATTTTGTTAATATTTTATTTCTATAGAAGATTTTGAAAAAAATTTATTTCTATAGAAAATTTTGCCCAAATAAATTTGACAGACATCCTTTTCCTCTGTTGGTTAAGCTACACTTGTAATTTAGTCAATGCATGGTTTTAAGCTGAAATCAAAAACAAACAAAAAATTTTATTTCTATAGAAAAATTTCCCGAAATTTTATTTCTATAGAAAATTTTCCCAAAAAATTTCTATAGAAAATTTTCCCAAAAGTTTATTTCTTTAGAAAATTTTCCCAAAAAAAAATTTTTTCTATAGAAAAATTTCCCGAAATTTTATTTCTATAGAAAATTTTCCCAAAATTTTATTTCTGTAAAAAACTTTCCCAAATGTTTATTCCTATAGAAAATTTTACCAAAACTTTATTTCTATACAAAATATTGCCAAGATTTTATTTTTATAGAAAACAAAATTTCATTTCTATAGAAATTTTTCCCAAAATTTTATTTCTAAGGAAAATTTTGCCAAAATTTTATTTTTCACTCAGGCCAAAATTTTTTATAGTGTTTTATATTTCTACATTTACTTTGAAATTTTAAAACCAAAATTACTCAATAAAATTACATACTACTAAAACAAAAACATGTATCCTTCATCGGCAGCTGGCGACTTAAATAAATTGCCATCATGAAATTTATTTCAGCCCAAAACATTACTCATGGGAGGTAGAAAATACTAGAGAAACCATAAATCTGTTTCAAATGTAATACAGACAATAAAAGAATCATTTGCATATATCATTTGAAGTTAATACAAAACTTAAGAGCCATAACTTTCATTAAGTTTTATTGCTTGACAGTAAATGGGAAATAGTAGTCATTCAAAGGGGAAATTAAAATCTAGCAACATAAAATTACAGTTTGTGTGTGCGAAAAATTTACATTTTCTGGTAATAAAAGAAGAAATAAAAGACTTCTTTTGATGTGAAATTGGTGTTATTTTCAATGTAAGTTCTAAAGATTTTATTGCTTTGAGTTTTTTTAACAACTACCAAATAGGTAGGTCTTTCAATGCTATTACTAAGAAGAGGCGGATTTATTATTTTTTTTTTTTTTTTGAAAAGAAAACAAAGAATAGTAATCAACATCAAAAATTATTTTCCTTTCTGTTGTTTTATTATTGGACGGGGTTTCTTTCAAATGGGCGTTAGCAGGGGACACTGAAATCACATTGGAGAAGAAAACAGTTTGAGAGACGTTAAGACTTTAAACTTCCTTTGAAAATTAGTGCCATATTAGTTTCTCTTATTATTCCTCTCACAAATGAGGAATATTAAATTGAATTAATTAAGAGAGTGAGCCACAAAATTAAATACAAATACAACAGATATCAGTGTGGTATGTGATAAACAAATCTAGTTTTATTGAAAAGACAACAAACTCATAATCAATAGAGAAGAGATAGCGAAAGAGAAAGAGTGAAAGAATGCATGTAAATTTCTGTTAATTGAACCTACATAGCTAATGTTGTATTTATGAACAATTCACAATAGGTTTCATTCGATAACTATTCAGCAAGTTACAAAGTTCACAATGGCAAAATTTTAACAAACTAGCTACACAAAATAAGTAATTCACATTTTCATTTTTCATAGATATGTAGAATTTAACACTAAATTTAATTAAATATAAAATTTAATTAAATATAAAAAAACAAGTAAGGAAAGTCTAAATTCGGGCGGGGCCGACTATATTATACCCTGCACCACTTTGTAGATCTAATTTTTCGATACCATATCACATCCGTCAAATGTGTTTGGGTCTGTATATAGAGGTTTGTCCCAAATACATACATTTAAATATCACTCGATCTGGACAGAATTTGATAGACTTCTACAAAATCTAGAGACTCAGAATTTAAGTCGGCTAATGCACTAGGGTGGAACACAATGTTAGTAAAAACATATGGGAAACATTTAAATCTGAAGCAGTTTTAATGAAACTTTGCAAAAGTTTATTTATGATTCATCGCTCGATATATATGTATCAGAAGTTTAGAAAAATTAGAGTCATTTTTACAACTTTTCGACTAAGCAGTGGCGATTTTACAAGGAAAATGTTGGTATTTTGACCATTTTTGTCGAAATCAGAAAAACATATATGTGGGAGCTATATCTAAATCTGAACCGATTTCAACCAAATTTGGCACGCATAGCTACAATGCTAATTCTACTCCCTGTGCAAAATTTCAACTAAATCGGAGTTAATAATTGGCCTCTGTGGTCATATGAGTGTAAATCGGGCGAAAGCTATATATGGGAGATATATCTAAATCTGAACCGATTTCAACCAAATTTCGCACACATAGCTACACCCAGAGAAGGAATATGATCACCTCAAACATGTTTTAAGAGCAAAATGTTATTTTTGGGTGGTGACCATGTAACATGGTTTTCGCAACCATGTTATTTTCTCGGAAATCATGTATCTGATCTCGGCAAGCAGGTTATATTTGACGAGAAAATAACATTTTAGTGACAAACATGTTACATGGTCACCATACAAAAATAACATTTCGCTCTTGAAACATGTTTGAGGTGATCATATTCCTTCTCTGCGTGTACAATGCTACTTCTACTCCCTTTGCAAAATTTCAATCTAATAGGAGTAAAACTCTGGCTTTTGGGACCATATTAGTCCATATCGGGCGAAAAATATATATGGGAGCTATATCTAAATCTGAACCGATTTCAATAAAATTTGGAACACTTGACTATAGTACTAATTGTTCTTCTTGTGCAAAATTTTAAGCAAATTAGGGTAAAACTCTGGCTTCTGGGGCCATATAAGTCCATATCGGGCGAAAACACATACTTGTGCCAAATTTGAAGTCGATTGGACTAAAACTGCGACCTAGACTTTGATTACAAAAATGTGTTCACGGACAGACGGACATGGCTATATCGACTCAGGAGCCCACCCTGAGCATTTTTGCCAAAGACACCATGTGTCTATCTCGTCTCCTTCTGGGTGTTGCAAACTTATGCACTAACTTATAATACCCTGTTCCACAGTGTGGCAAGGGTATAATTAGAAAAAAATGTCTAAATCAAATTTGTCCCAAGTTTATTTTTATACCCACCACCATAGGATGGGGGGTATATTAACTTTGTCATTCCGTTTGTAACACATCGAAATATTGCTCTAAGACCTCATAAAGTATATATATTCTGGGTCGTGGTGAAATTCTGAGTCGATCTGAGCATGTCCGTCCGTCCGTCCGTCTGTTGAAATCACGCTAACTTCCGAACGAAACAAGCTATCGACTTGAAACTTGGCACAAGTAGTTGTTATTGATGTAGGTCGGATGGTATTGCAAATGGGCCATATTGGTCCACTTTTACGTATAGCCCCCATATAAACGGACCCCAAAATTTGGCTTGCGAGGCCTCTAAGAGAAGCAAATTTCATCCGATCCGGCTGAAATTTGGTACATAGTGTTAGTATATGGTCTCTAACAACCATGCAAAAATTGGTCCACATCGGTCAATAATTATATATAGCCCCCATATAAACCGATCCCCCGATTTAGCTTGCGAGGCCCCTAAGAGAAGCAAATTTCATCCGATCCGGCTGAAATTTGGTACATGGTGTCAGTATATGGTCTCTAACAACCATGCACAAATTGGTCCACATCGGTCAATAATTATATATAGCCCCCATATAAACCGATCCCCCGATTTGGCTTGCGAGGCCTCTAAGAGAAGCAAATTTGATCCGATCCGGCTGAAATTTGGTACATGGTGTTAGTATATGGTCTCGAACAACCATGCAAAAATTGGTCCGCATCGGTCCATAATTATATATAGCCCCCATATAAACCGATCCCCCGATTTGGCTTGCGAGGCCTCTAAGAGAAGCAAATTTCATCCGATCCGGCTGAAATTTGGTACGTGATGTTAGTATATGGTCTCTAACAACCATGCAAAAATTGGTCCACATTGGTTCATAATTATATATAGCCCCCATATAAACCGGTCACCAGATTTGACCTCCGGAACCTCTTGGAAGACCAAAATTCATCTGATTCAGTTGAAATTTGGTACGTGGTGTTAATATATGGCCTCAAAATCCCATGCAAAAATTGGTCGATATCGGTCCATAATTATATATAGGCCCCATATAAACCGATCCCCAGATTTGACCTCCAGAGCCCCTTGGAAGAGCAAAATACTTCCCATTCGGTTGAAATTTGGTGTGTTATGTTAGTATATGGTATCCAACAACCATGAATAAGAAGTTTTAAGTAATTCGATTGTGGATGACAGTCTTTCGTAGAAGTTTCTACGCAATCCATGGTGGTGGGTACATAAGATTCGGCCTGGCCGAACTTGCGGCCGTATATACTTGTTTACCCTAAAACACATAGTGGTCCGGGTATAATAAGTTTGATCGGCTTATGGGGTCTAAAATATTGATTTTAGACCCCATAAAATATATACCGATCGACTCAGAATCACCTCCTGAGTCGATCTAGCGCTTGGTGTCCGTCCGTCCGTCTGTCCATGTATTTGTTGTTCACAGGATTCCGGTCGCAATTATAAACCGATTTGGATGAAATTAGGTACAGGGTGTTTTTTTTGGCACAAGGACGAATGCTATTGAATTTGGAAGAAATCGGATCAAATTTAGATATAGCTCCCATATATATGTATCGCCCGATTTCGACAAATGGAGTCACGTTGCGCTTTTTTACAAACCGATCGTCATCAAATTTTGAACATAGTAAACTTTTTCATCACCCTTTAAGTCTGCAAAATTTCATCGGAATCGGTTCAGATTTAGATATAGCTCCCATATATATGTATCGCACGATTTTCCCAAATTTGGCCATAAAAACCTTATTTATTAAGCGATCTTACTTAAACTTGGGAGCCACCATGGTGCAATGGTTAGCATGCCCGCCTTGCATACACAAGGTCGTGGGTTCGATTCCTGCTACGACCGAACACCAACAAGTTTTTCAGCGGTGGATTATCCCACCTCAGTAATGCTGGTGACATTTCTGAGGGTTTCAAAGCTTCTCTAAGTGGTTTCACTGGAATGTGGAACGCCGTTCGGACTCGGCTATAAAAAGGAGGTCCCTTGTCATTGAGCTTAACATGGAATCGGGCAGCACTCAGTGATAAGAGAGAAGTTCACCACTGTGGTATCACAATGGACTGAATAGTCTAAGTGAGCTTGATAAATCGGGCTGCCACATAACCTAACCTAACCTAACCTAACCTAAACTTGGCTTACTCTAATCTTTTATGGTACTGACAATATGTGCCAAAAATAATCGAAGTCGGTTCAGATTTAGATATAGCTCCCATATATATGTATCGCACGATTTTCCCAAATTTGGCCGTAAAACCCTTATTTATCAACCGATCGTACTCAAAGTTGGCTAAATGTAATCTTCTATAGCTCTAACTGTATGTGCGAAATTTCATCGAAATCGGTTCAGATTTAGATATAGCTCCCATACATATGTATCGCACGATTTTGCCATATATATGTATCAGCCGATTTGGTAAATTTGGCCGTAAAACCCTTATTTTTCAACCGATCGGTCTCAAAGTTGGCTATATGTAATCTTCTATAGCTCTAACTGTATGTGCGAAACTTCATCGAAATCGGTTCAGATTTAGAGTAGCTCCCATATATATGTATCGGGACTGTCAACCAAGAAATTTACGTGAAAGAGTGTTTGAATAAACGTCTGCTGCCTTTCCTGAAGAAACACGGTTGTTCCGTACTGTTTTGGCCGGATTTGGCATCTTGCCATTACGGTAAACAGGCCATGGAGTGGTACGCCGCCAACAACGTGCAGGTGGTTCCCAAGGACAAGAACCCTCCCAACACGCCAGAGCTCCGCCCAATTGAGAAATACTGGGCTATTGTCAAGCGGAACCTAAAGAAGACCAAAAAACTGCTAAGGACGAGCAGCAGTTCAAGGCAAACTGGCTTTCTGCGGCGAAGAAGGTGGACAAGGTGGCTGTACAAAATCTGATGGCAGGTGTCAAGTGTGAGGCCCGCCAATTCGGATTTGGAAAAGCGAAAGCCTAACTGAATATTTTTCCTGAATTTTATACTAATTGAACTTGAAAAAGAAATTTAATTTGATTTTTTAAATAAATGATTTCACCGATTTACACGCGTTTTCCCTTGACCAAATTTTGACCGTATCACCCTTTAGATATAGGTCCCATATATATGCATCGCTCGATTTTGTCATATTTGGCCATAATACCCTCATTTATTAACCTATGTTATTCAAATTTCAAATTTTGATGTACTAGCTGATCGTATTTTGACTTACATGTAGCTCTTACATAAATCTATTGCCCTATTTGCAGAAATTTGGATTTATTACCCACAACTAATAGACCGATTTCCTCTTTTTTAATAATGGACTCAATATTATTGGCATACTAACTCTTTTGTTGCAAAATAAACTATAGCTCCTAATATTAGACATTTCTGTTCAGATTGTGACAAGACACTCATAAACACGTACCCCCCTTTATGTTCTCCAAAACCTTTACAAATGATACCCCAAAAATGCTTATGTTTACTAATTCAGTAGGGGTGACTTAGGGTATGATATAGTCGGCCCCGCCCGACTTTCTACTTTACTCACTTGTTTATCTTCTAACTTCCCATGACAACTTTTAACATATTTCAATTTTCCAAAGATTTAAATAACCCCATACATTTAATTGTGGCAAATGTCTTTGGGTAAACTTCATTAAACAGCTACAAGAAATGCCACCTTAGCTTTAATGGTTATTACATCTATTTGTCTTCCAAATTTCCAACGATTTATTCTAATGCCTTTTCATGGCTTTTTCTCACACGGTTGAGAATAAAATTGTGTACACTTGCCTGTGTATGTGTATGTATCATCTCCTTAATCCTGTAGCAAGGCAAAGCTCTTTGCTTTGACGCCATAATTCTTGTTACTCAGATTTTGGCAAAAATCTGATAAAGAGCAAAAGGAAATACAAAGTCTTTAGCTTTCCTTTTTTTGGATTTTTCTTCGCTAAACGTTTCACCAACTACTGTCTTTACCTGTGGTAAAAATATTCAAATGATTTCATTATTGAGAAAATATTTTGTTAGTGGTTATGGAAAAACCCATTTAAATTTGCATATTTCGGTAACGAAATCTAATAAAGAAATCCACTGACACCAAAAACACCGATAAGAGTTAAGAAGAAGTTATTAATCGTTTCATAAAATTAAGACGTAACTAAAAGCTATTGAACAAAAAGAAAAACGAAAATTTAATTCTGGGAACTGTAATTTCATTAAATGAACTTCAATCAATTTTATTTTGCTTTAAGATTCGCTTTAGAAATTAGACAAAAAATTAAAACAATTTTTCGATTATAATTTCCAAAGCTAATCCTAAGCGATCCCAATTAAAGCTTACCTATGATTTTTTCCTTTTTAGATATCATAATTTTTTGGTTAAATTTATATACCTTTCTATGAAAGTCAAACAGAAAAACAATGACTTTATCCTTGTTAAAATAAATATTCCATCAACAAAATTATTGATGTCATTCCCGATGTCTGGTGAAAAAAAAAATTTAATTCAATGATTTCGTAAATTTGCATAATATGTTAATTTATAAACTCAAGCCTCAGAGACATTTTATGTATTAAGAATTGTTATGGATTAATTTGAAACATGCTCGCCAAATTTGTTTATTGAATGAGATCATCATGTTATTCAAGACAAAAGAAGCTGAAAGTACTGAACTGAAAAATATTATAAAATGGTGAGAAAATCTACAACCTGCCCTAATTGTGTCAAATAGGGCGTCGTAAATTTTTTGAAACAATAAAGAGTATCCTTAAAGCTCACACTCAAAAAAAAAAAAATGAGCCCGTCTCGAAAGATAATATAGGTGAATTTTAGAAAACCTTAACTACACAATATTACAAAAGTTGCTGTTATAAAAATAATTAAGTAGTTTTAAAAAAATTCTAAAATATTTATAAGGCATAATTATTTTATTTTTGTTTAAGAAGACTTCGTATTTGGAAGAAGTTAGAATTTGCAAAAATGGTCTTAGCGCCAAATGATGTTCTCTCTTATTGAGGAAATTTAAACATATTTCAAGGCGTTTTAAATTGCATCATGAGCAAAAATGACAACCAAAATTATGTTTAATTTTTTATTCAGTTCATATTTAACTAATATTAAACAAAAATTTATAAAAATATTTGAATTAGAATAACTTAAATTTGCCAATTCTCAATCGACAAAAAAAAGTTTCCATTGAAAATAAAATTAAGCAACGACATTTTGACGACGTTTAATTAAAAACAAGTTGAATGGACTTTAGTGCCCTTGTTTTTGAGCTGCTTGACACCATCAAAGACAAAGAGACTCTCACAGAGAAGTCTAGAGAGCAAACGAAAGTGACAAAAGTTTATTTTCATATATCATGTAGAATATGAACAATTTAAGCTGAATTTATTTGAAAGAATTATTAAAAAAAATATTTTTTATACAGAATTAATTATATTTATCTAAACTTCCATATATTTCTTCATATAAATGTGTTTGTATACATGTGTATGCTATGTTACTTGTTTATGAATAAGAGTTGTGAGGTTGTTAGAGTCAATAGCTTCCCAGTGGTAAAAAACGGCATTACCAAATCGATTACATCCTACTGATTTTATCGAGACAACTACTCCACATTTCCGATCAATTTTCCGTATTACTTTTACGTTGGCGTGTCATAGGCAGTCAAGTACTTCCCAATCCACATGACAAAGTAAACGAAAACATAATGATATCCCATTACAACGTCATTACCGATGCGTAAGGGTTATGGATGATGATATTTTATAGTTTTTCCTAAAAATATGCCACAAATAATTTTTGAAATAACTACTTTTCATTGGTTTTATATATTACATCAATATATATTTTGTAATAAGATTTAGAAACAACATTTAAGAATAAGGCTATTATGTAATACTATTGTAATAATTAATATCTATATACTTATTTATGACATTTTTGTTTTTTTTACGCAATCTTTCTGGAAATGGGGACCCTTAAAATTTTTGAAAGATTTCCGATGTCCGCTTACAGTACTTCACCCTACAGTCGTCCGTCTTGACAGCATCTGAAATAAAAGATTAAATTACTCAATAAGTATAAAAACTATAAGTAATGTAAGAAATATTACCAAAGGTAGCACTATCCAATGCTTTAAATTCCTTAAAAGGTCTTTCGTCATTGATGGCATTGTAATTGTGGGCCAGTATAACTGTCGTTGAAAACATATGTTACGGCCGAAGTTCTGTTAAAAGCCACCGGCATGATATTTTATTATAGCCACCTATTGAATCGATCATACATTATAAGAAAAATAAAATTTAAGAAGTTGTTGAAATAAATTAAGAAGTTGTTGAAAAATGTCGTTAGAATGCAATGAAGACAGCAGAGTAGAGGTGTGTGCTTGGGCGAAACTTCACGCACACTCACGTGTTAAACTTTTTGCTCACACGTGCACTCATGTTATCGTGCATTACGAACATTTTCGAATACCCCCTGTTTTAATTCGCAAAACGCAAAATTTTGAATTGTCAATAACTCGTCAACCGATACACCCATAGAAAAAATCATGAACGGCATGGTCATTTCGAAACGATCCGTTCATGAAAGTGAATCAACACACATGTGTTCTCAAACTGAGAACAGACGGGGTCAATCTGACAACGTAAAAATGACACCATACATTGTACGTAATGGTTACGAATTTATAAACAAAATGTAAAAAATTTCCGCTACCGTGAATCGAACCTGTGTTGCACCTACGCCGGAGTTGCCATAACAATTGGCATGCCAAAGAAAAACATGCTGTTCATGTAATCGTGACCGCCCGTGGACAAAATCGTGAATATTCCGTTTTGATTTTTTGTGAACGTTTCCGTTTCATTTTGACAACGTCCGTTCACGATTGTTGAAAGCAATTTTTTCTATAAGTGCACGTCTGTAGATTTGAACCTTTTTACAAATTAAATTCCTTATCGGAAAATAAAGACTGCGACAATTTTTGAGTTTTGGGAATTCGTAAACCAGAACGGGGATAATGATTGAGTAAAAGTATCACAATATCTAAAGTATAATATTGTTCGCCGGCTAAATAAATATTGGTTGTTTCAAACAATGGTGATTTTGCAGAACGGATTTAATTTTTCACTCACGACATATATTTTTATTCCCATTCACAAGAGGTGCTTTCAATTTTGTTCACTATCTCGTGACTCATGCTTTCCACGCGCACTCCTCTACTGCAGTCTTCTCTAACACTGGCACTTGAAAAGGACCCGTTAAAGACAGCAGGAAATGGATCATTTTTTACTTTTGATACTTACCTTGATTGATGTAAATATATGCAGCATTTGGTGGAAAATTTATCTTAAAGTCTATAAATGTAAACAATAAACTGATATAGAACTGAAAAAAAAAAAACAATGAAAATCAAAATAAAAATTCGTTGCCTAACAACGTTACACCTTTCAGTTTTCCTTCCTAATTACCTACATCTTACGCAGTAAGTGGGAGTCGTAAGCACTAGGTACACTACAATGTAACAACTAGATGACTAAGTAGTAGCTTTCATTTGTTCAAAATTTATGGGCATTACTTTCTGTGTGATTTTTCAATGCTAAGGTATAAGTAGTACCAATTTCAACTCAATTTTCATTTACATAGAACGTACTTACTTAATCTTCCAAGTTTCGCAAGAACATAATCGATTGTTTGGTAATTGATTTGAATTTTTTACCACTGGGTTATGCCTAGAAAAGAGAAATGCTTGCAGTTTGAGTGAGTGAATACGAAGCAGAAAAAGATCAAGGCCACGGCGATGCCACTACGAAATTTTATTTTGGACCAACATTTTTCCAAAATCGGACCAAAATTCTCTCCAGCGGACCAAATTTCCGTTTTCGAAAAAAAAAATGCTTTAAAAAGTATTTTATTGTTGTACATAGTGCTTTTATTAAAAATGTAAAGTAAATCAGAAAAGACTTATATGATTTAGCGGTTGACATCAAAATGTCGACTTTTCAACATTTTGTTTTAAATTTGAAAAAATTGACTTTTTGAAAAAGTCGAATTCTAAGGTCAATTTTAGTTGACATCAACGCGAAATTTTCATTCAATTTTCTTCGATTGAAATGGTATCTAATCCCACACTGCAAAAAGCATCCACGGCTCCAAAGATTTTGTCTTTACGCTAATGATTTTGGTATTGATTTCGAGCCAAAGAAGCAGAGAATTGAAGTGAGGACAAATTGACGTCACAATTCTCTTTTAACATTTACGTCACAATTCTCTCATTGAAAAGTTTATATACTAAAAGTTTATATACTATTGGACAAGGAAAAATCTTTATTTCAGAGATATGCGTATGTTATTCTATGCTAAGCAAAATTCGCATTCGTATTATAAGCACATGAAATCCTTGGCCTCACGACAATATCTTTCTCAGTGCACATACTCGTATACTATTGAATATGTGTATACTATTGAATATGTGATAGAAATTTTAAACACTAGAAAAAATTTATAAATTTGACCAAATTTATGAAAATTAACCAAATTCCGTTTAGACCAAATTTAAAAATTAGAAATCTTTTGGACCAATTTTGGTCCGATCGGACCGATCAATTATTACTTAAATATATATAGTGATGTATTTTTAGTATTTTTATGCCCTAAACCACATAGTGGTCAGGGTATAATAACTTTGATCTGCCAATAAATGTGCCTACCCGAAATATTGATTTTAGGCCCCATAAAATATATACCGATCGACTAAGAATCACCCCTTGAGTCGATCTAGCGCTTGATGTCCGTCCGTCCGTCTGTCCGTCCATGTATTTGTTGTTTGCAGGATTTCGGTCGCAATTATTAACCGATTTTGATGAAATTTGTTATGTGGCATTTTTTTGGGAACGAACGGTATTGAATTTGGAAAAAATCGGATCAAATTTAGATAGATCCCATATATTCACAAATTTAGATATAGCTCACATATATATGTATCGATCGATTTTCTCAAATTTGGCCATAATACTCTTATTTATTAACCAAATTTGCTCAAATTTCAAACGTACATGTAATGGGTGATACGGTCAAAATTTGGTCTAGGGAAAACGCGTGTAAATCGGTGAAATCGTTTATTTAAAAAATCAAATTAAATTTATTTTTCAAATTCAATTAGTATAAAATTCAGGAAAAATATTCAGTTAGGCTTTCGCTTTTCCAAATCCGAATTGCCCGGCCTCACGCTTGACACCTGCCATCAGATTTTGTACAGCCACCTTGTCCACCTTCTTCGCCGCAGAAAGCCAGTTTGCCTTGAACAGCTTAGCAGTTTTTTTTTGGTCTTCTTTAGGTTCCGCTTGACAATAGTCCAGTATTTCTCAATTGGGCGGAGCTCTGTCGTGTTGGGAGGGTTATTGTCCTTGGGAACCACCTGCACGTTGTTGGCGGCGTACCACTCCATGGCCTTTTTACCGTAATGGCAAGATGCCAAATCCGGCCAAAACAGTACGGAACAACCGTGTTTCTTCAGGAAAGGCAGCAGACGTTTATTCAAACACTCTTTCACGTAAATTTCTTGGTTGGCAGTCCCGGAAGCTATGAAAATGCTGCTTTTCAAGCCACAGGTACAGATGGCTTGCCAAACCAGATATTTCTTTGCGAACTTTGCCAGTTTTATGTGCTTGAAAATACCTGCTACCTTTCCCCTTCCTTTTGCCGTATAAAACTCCTGTCCCGGAAGCTGCTTGTAGTCGGCTTTGACGTAGGTTTCGTCGTCCATTACCACGCAGTCAAACTTCGTCAGCATCGTAGGGGATCGCGCTTTGGCCGTCGTATTTTGTTTATCATCGCGATTTGGAGTCTTGTAAGTCGATAGTCCGGCTCGTTTTTTGGCTCGATGCACGGTTGTAGACGATACACCCAGCTTATTTACGGCATCTCGGAGAGAGAGGTTAGGGTTTCGCTTGAAACTACCGGCAACTCTCTTTGTCGTCTCAGCGGCTTCTGGTTTTCGATTTCCCCCCGATCCAGACTTCCTGGCTGTCGACAAACGTTCCCCAAACACTTTAATTACATTTGTAACGGTTAATTTGACAACTTTTAGCGATTTTGCCAGCTTTGCGTGCGAGTAGCTCGGATTTTCGCGATGCGCGAGCAAAATTTTGATACGCTGCTCTTCTTGCTTGGACAGCATTTTGACAACTGAAGAGTGAATTCCAAAATCAAAATAAGAGCAACATTCTACACACACACACCTTCAAAATGAGGGGTGTTCAGGTTTTTTAAATGCGAACTTGAAAGAAATACGTCAAGTTTATATTGCACTAATTGAGCGATTTCTTCTTTTTTAATAATGGACTCAATATTAGTACTAACTCTGTAGGTTCAAAATCAACTATAGCTTCTAATATCAGACATTTCTGTTCAGATTGTGATAAAACTCCCATAACCATGTACCTCTTAATGTTCTTAAATATGGAAATGCGGTTTTTACCCAAACCTATACCATTGATACCCTACAAACAATGTTTACTAATCCAGTAGGGGTGGTTTATGGTATGATATACCCGGCCCCGCCCGGCTTTCCTCCTCCTCTTTCTCATTGTAGCGTATTCAATCAAGCCTCTGGCACAAGTCTCAGGCATAAGAAAATCCCCGTTAAGCTAGCAGCTTTTATATTTACAGCTGGTCTTCGTGCACAAATTAATGTGGGAATCAGAATCATGCTTTTGGTTATATTCTTTATATTCGACATGTTGACAAATTCACACATTTGGTTAATAACTACGTTTGTCTCGATGTAAACCAAAACTTCCGGCTAGCTTTTCATTTTATATTTTTCTGATTATCTAAAGCTGATTTTGTTTCTATGAAAAGGTAGTGCTCCAGGTGTTACACTACTTATTTCCTTAATGTCTTGCCGTACAAATTATAGCGTCATAAGGTTATTGCCTATTCAAAATATTTTGAGGGATCCTAGAACGTAAATCTATGACAAAGGCATTTATATTATATCGAAATCGCCATAAATTTCATTTTACGAGTAATTGTATAGCTATGTATACAAATATCTTTATTGTTACATGAATACCTTCCAATTTAATACAAGTGTGTACTGGCAAGATATTTAACAACAACCTGTTGTAATTAAACATAACATTATACATATAACATTACAGCACTCTCAACCTACTATAACTGCGCAGTAGTAAAAATTATCATGTTACAGAATTTGTGTAGAGATTAACAGATACGAAGTAAATAAAGATACTAACATAGCACTGAATGTTGGTATAAAGTGTAACATTACCCTATAGACAACCATACCTTCACCAACATAACATTATTGGTAATAAAGAGAACATATCATAGGAAAATACAATTGCTTTATAGAAAATGTTAAAAGGTTGCTGAACTATTCATCTATACATAAGATGTCAATGATGAACTGTAACATTGCCATAGGCAGAAAGATTTCATGTCCTTAAAATACCAATGTTATTTTTGCTTAGAATAAAAACACAAAAATTTAATACAAATATATATACCCAGTGCTGCCGCTACTACTTCAATCGAAGTATTTTGCTTCATTTTCACAAAATTTACTTCGTCACTCCTTCTTCCAAAAATTTGCTTCACTTTTTGTTCTGCTTCAAATTTTAAAAATTATCCCCATATTACCTAATTGTTTTTCCTATTCCTTTAATTACGATGAACATAGCGGTTTTAATCATTGAATTATTAACCGATGTGGACCAATTTTTGCATAGTTTTTAGAGACCATATACTTACACCATGTACCAAATTTCAGCCGGATCGGATGAAATTTGGTTCTCTTAGAGGCTCCGCAAGCCAAATCGGGGGATCAGTTTATATGGGAGCTATATATAATTATGGACCGATGTCGACCAATTTTTGCATGGTTGTTAGAGATCATATGCTGAAACTATGTACCAAATTTCAGCTGGATCGGATGAAATTTGCATCTCTTAGAGTCCCCGCAAGTCAAATTTGGGGTTCCGTTTATATGGGGCTATACGTAAAAGTGGACCGATATGGCCCATTTGCAATACCATCTGACCTACATCAGTAACAAATACTTGTGCCAAGTTTCAAGTCGATAGCCTCTTTCGTTCGGAAGTTAGCGTGATTTCAACAGACGGACGGACGGACATGCTCAGATCGACCCAGAATTTCACCACGACCCAGAATATACTTTATGGGGTCTTACAGCAATATTTCGATGTGTTACAAACGGAATGACAAAGTTAATATACCCCCATCCTATGGTGGAGGGTATAATAAAATGAATTCTATTGTTTTGTTTTCAAAAATGTATGCTACTTCAATTTTATTCAATCTACTCCACTTTTTTCCAAAATCTACTTCACTTAATTTTTCACTAGCGGCAGCACTGTATATACCTTAACCAAAAATTTATAATGTTTTATGATTAGAGTTAGGTGATATGGCTTTAAAATTGGTATATTATAATAAAAGAAAAATCGATTGCACAATGGACAACTTGGTTTTAATAAAAAACCTCAATATTAATTAAATCGTTATATACGCTACAAATCTAACAAGCATCTACAAATAGGAAATATGTATCTTTCAATTTTTTATAGACTTATTTTACTTTATAATAATGTAAACATAATTTATACATAGAGTTGAGATTAAATTTGAAATTTTAATTTGAGGTTAACAAGTTTATAAAAGACTTTACATGAGAACAGACAAAAAAATATATTAAATCACGACTAAGACACAAATTTTAATTCAATATTTTAATATAAAAAACGCAAATGTAGTGCCCTAGACCTCAATAGAATAAGCGACTCAGAATTACCTCCAATGCACTATAGCAACTTAAGCCAAATACAATCGACTAAAATTTGGAGAAAATTTTACCAAAAAACTAGCAAACAAAACAAATCTTATTTTGTACAAAAAAATAAATTTACAATAGAAAATTTTCTCACAATTTTATTTCTATAGAAAATTTTGTCAAAATTTCATTTCAATAGACAATTTTCTAAAAATTTTATTTCTGTAGAAAATTTTGTCAAAATTGTATTTCTATAGAAATTTTTCTCAAAATTTTATTTCTATAGACAATTTTGTCAAAATTTTATTTCTATAGAATTTTTTTTAACAATTTTATTTCTATAGAAAATTTTCTAAAAAATTTATTTCTAAAGAAAATCTTCTGAAAATTTTATTTCTAAAGAAAATGTTCTCAAAATTTCATTTCTATAGGAAATTTTGTAAAATTTTTATTTCTATACGAAATCTTTGTTAAAATTTTATTTCAAAAGATAATTTTTTCAAAATTTTATTTATATAGAAAATTTTCTCAATATTTTACTTCTATAGAAAATTTTCTCAATATTTTATTTCTATAGAAAATTTTGTCAAAATTTTATTTCTATAGGAAAGTTTGTCAAAATTTTGTATCTATGGAAAATTTTGTCAAAATTTTATTTCAATAGAAAATTCTCTAAAAAATTTTATTTCTATAGAAAATTTCGTCAAAATTTTATTTTTATAGAAAATTTTGTCAAAATTGTATTTCTTTAGAAAATTTTGTAAAAATTTTATTTCTATAGAAAATTTTGTCAAAATTTTATTTCTATAGAAAATTTTGTCAACATAGAGATATAGCAAATTTTGTAAACATTTAATTTCTATAGAAAATTTTGTCAAAATTTTATTTCTATAGAAAATTTTGTCAAAATTTTATTTCTATAGAAAATTCTCTAAAAATTTTATTTCTATAGAAAATCTTGGCCAAAAATGTATTTCTATGGAAAGTTTTGTCAACATTTTATTTCTATAGATAACTTTCTCAAACTTTTATTTCTATAAAAAATTTTGTCAACATTTTATTTCAAAAGAATATATTCTCAAAATTTTATTTCTATAGAAATTTTTCTCAAAATTTTATTTCAATAGAAAACTTTCTTAAAATTTTATTTCTATAGAAAATTTTGTCAAAATTTTATTTATATAGAACTTTTTTTAATAATTTATTTCTAAAGAAAATTATCTGAAAATTTCATTTCTAACGAAAATGTTCTCAGACTTTCATTTCTATAAGAAATTTTGTAAAATTTTTATTTCTATACGAAATCTTTGTTAAAATTTTATTTCTATAGATAATTTTCAAAAAATTGTATTTCTACCGATAATTTTTTTTAATTTTTTTTTTTATATTTTTAGACATTTTTGTTAAAGTTTTATTTCTATTAAACATTTTTTCAACATTTTATTTCTATAGAAAAGTTTCTCACAATTTTATTTGTATAGAAAATTTTGTCAAAATTTTATTTCTGTAGAAAAGTTTTTCACAATTTTATTTCAGTAGAAAATTATGCCAAAATTGTATTTTTTTACAAATTTTTATCAACATTTTATTTCTACAGAAAATTTTGGTCATTTGGTTATTTGTGCAGGAAATGTTGACAAACTTTTATTTCTATAGGAAATTTTGTCAAAATTTTATTTCTATAGAAAATTTTGACAAAAATTTTTTTCTATAGAAAGTTACGTCAAAAATTTATTTGTATAGAAAATTCTCTAAAAATTTTATTGCTACAGGAAATTTTGTAAAATTTTATTTCTATAGAAAATTTTCTCAAAATTTTATTTCTATAGGCAATTTTGTAAAATTTTAATTTCTATTCTATTTCTATAGAAAATTTTTTCAAAATTGTATTTCTTTAGAAAAATTTGGTCAAAATTTTATTTCTTTAGAAAATTTTGTCAAAATTTGATTTCTATAGAAAATTTTGGTCAAAATTTTATTTCTATAGAAAATTTTGTCAAAATTTTATTTATATAGAACATTTTGTCAAAATATTATTTCTATAGAAAACTTTGTCAAAATTTTATTTCAATTGAAAATTAAGTCAAAATTTTATTTCTATAGAAAATTCTCTAAAAATTTAATTTCTATAGGACATTTTGTAAAATTTTATTTCTGTAGAAATTTTTCTCAAACCTTTATTTCTGTAGAAATTTTTCTCAAACTTTTATTTCTATAGAAAATTTTATTTCTATAGAAAATTTTGTCAAAATTTTATTTCTGTAGAAAAGTTTCCCAAACTTTTATTTCTATAGAAAATTTTATTTCTATAGAAAATTTTGTCAAAAATTTATTTCTATAGAAAATTTTGTCAAAAACTTACTTCAATAGAATATATTGTCAACATTTTATTTCAATTGAAAATTTAGTCAAAAATTTATTTTTATAGAAAATTCTCTAAAAATTTTATTTCTATAGGAAATTTTGAAAAATTTTATTTCTATAGAAAATTTTCTCAAAATTTTATTTCTATAGAAAATTTTCTCAAAATTTTATTTCTATAGGCAATTTTATAAAATTTTAATGTCTATTTTATTTCTATAGAAAATTTTGTCAAAATTGTATTTCATTAGAAAATTTTGGTCAAAATTTGATTCCTTTAGAAAATTTTGTCAAAATTTGATTTCTAGAGAAAATTTTGGTCAAAATTTTATTTCTATAGAAAATTTTGTCAAAATTTTATTTCTATAGAAAATTCTCTACAAATTTTATTTCTATAGGAAATTTTGTAAAATTTTATTTCTATAGAAAATTTTCTCAACATTTTATTTCTATAGGCAATTTTGTAAAATTTTAATTTCTTTTCCATTTCTACAGAAAATTTTGTCAAAATTGTAGTTCTTTAGAAAATTTTCTCAAAATTTGATTTCTATAGTAAATTTTGGTCAAAATTTCATTTCTATAGAAAATTTTTCTCAAACTTTTATTTCTGTAGAAATTTTTCTAAAAACTTTTATTTCTATAGAAAATTTTGTCAAAAATTTATTTCTATAGAAAATTTTGTCAAAAATTTATTTCTATAGAAAATTTTATCAAAATTTTATTTCAATTGAAAATTTAGTCAAAATTTTATTTTTATAGAAAATTTTCTAAAAATTTTATTTCTATAGGAAATTTTGTAAAATTTTATTTCTATAGAAAATTTTCTCAAAATTTTATTGAAAATTTTCTCAAAATTTTATTTCTATAGAAAATTTTCTCAAAATTTTATTTCTATAGGCAATTTTGTAAAATTTTAATTTCTATTTTATTTCTATAGAAAATTTTGTCAAAATTGTATTTCTTTAGAAAATTTTGGTCAAAATTTGATTCCTTTAGAAAATTTTGTCAAAATTTGATTTCTATAGAAAATTTTGTCAAAATTTTATTTCTATAGAAAATTTTGTCAAAATTTTATTTCTATATAAAATTTTGTCAACATTTTATTTCTGTAGAATTTTTTCTCAAACTTTTATTTCTGTAAAAATTTTTCTCAAACTTTTATTTCTGTAGAAAATTTTGTCAAAATTTTATTTCTATAGAAAAATTTGTCAAAATTTTATTTCTATAGAAAATTTTGTCAAAATTTTATTTCAATTGAAAATTTAGTCAACATTTTATTTCTATAGGAAATGTTAATTAACACATAATAATTTCCATGATCTACCAAAGCGTTATACTGGCTTTAGTGCCTTGGTGTTACCTGGGCTTTCCTTGTATTAGAGTAGTTTGTCTTGAATATATCTATTTCTTGCTAAAATCTGAATTTTAAATAAATAAAAAATCCACCCATGTACATATCGCCAAATAATCATAAAAATAATAATAAAACCAATCAATCAATAACTATTTGCTTTATTGCATGTTCAGGCCAATTCAATCGACAAATTATAATTGGCTATATTATCAAATGTCAACATAGCTTAACAAATATTGATAGGTTATCGAGCTTATTGGGTTGAGTCGAATGAATGAAACTTTATAGGTATTTGAGAGATTTTGTAAATGAGCTTAGATAGACCTCTGGGAGGGAGGCTATATATATGATTTCATTAACATTAAAGAATTTTTGAGATTTATTATTAAGTGCATCCCCCTGCGGACAAGTCAAAAATCGCTGTATCAGAGAAATACATCTTCTGCGAATGTACTTAGCAAAAATTATATTCGAATTTTAATATTTATGCTTATGACAATTTTTGTGTATATGAAAACCTATATTTTTATATAATACAAACGAAATGGCAAAAATCATTATATTCTCATTTTATACTGAAGGATATAAAAAGCCATTTATTAAATACTCGTATAACAAATGAATGTTAACTATCAATGAAATCAAATAAATCAAATAAATATTCCGTTAATTCATACAATAGCCAAATACTATAAACATTAATAGAAATTGGTTTAATTGTTGCATATATTACGCAATATAGTTTTTATATAGTTCACATCTCTTTTCTGCTGTCATCGTGAAAATTAATAAAACCATATTTATTGAATGTATTTGCATTATTATTATTTTTTTTTTGTATATAATTAAATCTATGGGACATTGGTTTATTATAGTAAATCTCTGGATTGTTATAAAAACTGGAGGTTTTTTAGGAAATCCATTTAATTGTTATATTGGAATCACACACTGAAAAAAATCGTTACACAAATTATTTTGATATTGATTTCGAGTCAAAGAATCTATGACGGAGATTACATAAGATTCGGCCTGGCCGAACTATCGGCCAAAATATGATCGAATGGAAAGATTAATTTATTCATATTAAAGAATTTGTGAGTTGTGTTGCGTTCAATGGAATTTTCTTTTGTGTAAAGAAATGGTAAAATGCCTTCAATGGAAAATTTATAACTTTTGGTCAAATAGAAAATCTTTGTATCAGAGATATGCGTTTTTTCTGCTACGCAAAAGTGACACTTGTATTTTAAGGTTTTGAAATGTTAGAGATTATGATAATATTTCTTCCGTGGATTTTTTTTTTAATTCCCCACTGTTACAACTGTCAACCCTCAATTGAAAATTCTTCTTATTGAGATTATTGTTATGTCAATGGGCAGGACACTATGTTGAAATTTTAAATTATTTGTAATTGGATTGGACACATAGTCGTATAAACTTTCAATAATTATCTTTATCATTTGACTCTGAACAAAATGTATAAAATCAATTTAACGTCAATAATAACTTCCACATACACATAGCATGATTGTCCATAAATATTTTTGCGATAAAAAGGTTCATGTGGTTAATAACGGAATGAGATTTATTTTCATATATCAAATTATCATATAGCATGTCCTCATGAGGTACATAGTAATAACTTTTTACTACCAATATACACACAGAGAAGAGATTGGTTGGAAATCGGTTGAAGTAATGAAAATTCTACATTTATAATTAAATATCAATTGCCCCAATCTATGTATTATATTTGCAATCATACGTGGGTCTCTACTACAATGTTTCGATTATTTCAATGGATTTACGCTTGTGATAGAAGACAGACAGTTGTAGGAGCCAAATGTCTCTACTTTAAAAAATTTTGCCCGTATTCGGATGACACAACCTGCCGTAATTAGTTGTCGTAACTGTCACTTTGTTATCACAACTTACGGATGGCTTTCACAACCGAATGCCATTTGAATTATTGTACAAATGTCATTTCTATTAAAATATTAATTTCATGTCTAAGGAAGACGTATTTTTTTTTTAATTTTTAATCTTCAAAACATAATTTGTTACCTGGAGAACTCGGAATGTAAAAGATCGGATGAGAAATGCACTTCCACAATGGTCAAAGAGTGCTCCGAGACACGACTTTAATGTACCAATCTTCACAGTTCCAACAGGTATTTAACCCTAGCATCCAGTCTGTGTGACACAACTGCCAACTGATAGTTGCTACAACTGCCAAAAGGAGGTTGGCAATAAATTCGGTTGTCACAATCAATCTATATTGTCTGTGTATGAAACATGATTTACGTGAAGCAGACAGCAGAGGTGAAATTAAATGGATATACGTTACGTCTGTGAATGTCGCACGATATATAATGTGAACATATTTTATATCAATCAGATTAGTGAGAGTGTAAAGTATAAGTGAACCTAACTAACAGGTTGGCTGATAAGTCCCCGGTCTAACTATGAAAAACACATTTTTTTTGTCAAAATTCGTTTTTATTATTCAACATAGTTCCCTTCAAGAGCGATACAACGATTATAACGACCTTCCAATTTTTTGATACCATTTTGGTAGTACTCCTTCGGTTTTGCCTCAAAATAGGTCTCAGTTTCGGCGATCACCTCTTCATTGCTGCCAATTTTTTTTCCCTGTGAGCATCCTTTTGAGGTCTGAGAACAAGAAAAGGTCGCTGGGGCCAGATCTGGAGAATACGGTAGGTGGGGAAGCAATTCGAAGCCCAATTCATTAATTTTTGACATCGTTCTCAATGACTTGTGGCACGGTGCGTTGTCTTGGTGGAACAACACTTTTTTCTTCTTCATATGGGGTCGTTTTGCCGCGATTTCGACCTTCAAACGCTCCAATAACGCCATATAATAGTGACTGTTGATGGTTTTTCCCTTCTCAAGATAATCAATAAAAATTATTCCATGCGCATCCAAAAAAACAGAGGCCATTACTTTGCCAGCAGACTTTTGAGTCTTTCCACGCTTCGGAGACGGTTCACCGGTCGCTGCCCACTCAGCCGACTGTCGATTGGACTCAGGAGTGTAGTGATGCAGCAATGTTTCATCCATTGTCACATATCGACGGAAAAACTCGGGTGTATTACGAGTTAACAGCTGCAAACACCGCTCAGAATCATCAACACGTTGTTCTTTTTGGTCAAATGTGAGCTCGCGCGGCACCCATTTTGCACAGAGCTTCCGCATATCCAAATATTGATGAATGATATGACCAACACGTTCCTTTGATATCTTTAAGGCCTCTGCTATCTCGATCAACTTCATTTTACGGTCATTCGAAATCATTTTGTGGATTTTTTTGATGTTTTCGTCGGTAACCACCTCTTTCGGTCATCCACTGCGTTCACCGTTCTCCGTGCTCATTTCACCACACTTGAATTTTGCATACCAATCAATTATTGTTGATTTCCCTGGGGCAGAGTCCGGAAACTCATTATCAAGTCAAGTTTTTGCTTCCACCGTATTTTTCCCCTTCAGAAAACAGTATTTTATCAAAACATGAAATTCCTTTTTTTCCATTTTTTCACAATAACAAAAGTTGGTTCACAAAAGACGCTCTATCTCACAAACTAATTGACTTATAGACGTCAAATTTTGACACGAATCATTTGAAGGTTGGTACTATATAACAATTTTAATACTAGCGACGCCATCTATATGTCAGACCGGGGACTTATCAGCCAACCTATTATATTTCGATTTCCTTTAATGTTGTTGTTTGGATATTACAAAAAAAATTGTGATATTTTGCCAAATAAATGATTTTTATAATTTTTTATGATTTTTAATGCTTTCTAATATTTGTCTGAAACGTTTGACCTTAAATATTCAAAAAAATTCGCAATTCTTCCATGATGGATTTAGATTTTTTTTTTTTCGACAAAAATTAAATATTTTTGTATCATTTTATTAATTCGTATTCTGTTTTTAACCTATTTGAAACAAAGAAAGTTAAAATTACCCACAAAAATATGAAAAAAGCGAGTTATAAAAAAATTAATTTAAAGAACTTTCTGCATACACACAAAAAATTTTTTCTCTGATTCAATCACCAAATTAATTGATCCAATTAATTTTTTAATTGAAATGTCTTCAATCACGAAAATGATAGTATCAATCACAGTTTTAGTTGGGCATAGAAAAAATTCTTGATTAAAAAATTAATTGATTTTTTTCAGCAAAATTCAATTAATTTTTTAATTGATTCAATTAAAAATTTAATTGATGTTGATTGCAAAACGCAATTAATTTATTAATTAAAAAGGGTAACTATTTTTAATTACTTAGTTAGATTGGCTTAGAGTTTTTATTTGGATTAACAAATGATTGTTTGAAATACATTTTTAATTAAAAAAGTAAAAACAAATCAGCACTTTTTTAATTGAATTAGTCTTCCGAATTTGATTAAAAAGGTAATTGTATCAATTAATTTTTTAATTAAACATTTTAAAAATTTCAATCATTGACTTAATTAACTAAATGTTTCTATCATGATTAAAAAGTTAATTGTATC
This sequence comes from Haematobia irritans, assembly GCF_050003625.1. NCBI lineage: Eukaryota > Metazoa > Arthropoda > Insecta > Diptera > Muscidae > Haematobia > Haematobia irritans. The sequence continues at coordinate 25,763,427 of NC_134397.1, forward strand.
AATTAATTTATTAATTGAAAAAATTTTCAACTTCAATTAACTTTTTAATTGGAAATATTTTGGTGATATTTTTTTCTGTGTAGTTAAAATAAAGAACGTCTTTGGGAGGACATTTTTGTCCTCCCAAAGAGGACCGAAGCTGTTTTTTCGCCGTCGCCGAAGCCGAAGTCGATGCAAGAAGATCAATAATCGGCCGCTTGCTTGATTGGCCAGCAGAACTCAAGTGCCGCCGTTGATAATGGTGCCGTAACGTTAAATAGTCGCTCCCCGCTCATATTTATTGTCCTTGGATTAAAAATAAATACTGTCAAGGGTTTCAATACGAGTACTTCTAAAGACAGTATTGAAACCCTGGGCAGACAAATATTTCGGACGCAGGACATGTACATTCCAACAATGCTCAGCGCCATTGCACTAAACACGCGTTAACCAAGAATGGATTAAAAAGGAGGTTCCTCATTTAATTTCTACTGCACAATGTTTACAAACATTTTTTATGGAAATAAATTTTTTACAAAATTTTTTATGGAAATAAATTTTTTACAAAATTTTTTATGGAAATAAAATTTTGACAAAAATTTCTTTAGAATTAAAATTTTGACTAAATTTTTTATAGAAATTAAATTTTGACAAAATTTTTTATGGAAAAAAAACGACAAAATTTTCTATAGAAATAAAATTTTGACAAAATTTGCTATAGAAATAAAATTTTGACCAAAATTTCCTTACAAATAAAATTTTGACAAAATTTTCTATAGTAATAAAATTTTGACAAATTTTTTTATAGAAATAAAATATTGATAAAATTTTCTATAGATATAAAATTTTGACAGCATTTTCCCTCTGTTGGTTAAGCTGAAATCAAAGCAATACAATTTGGTAAAAATTTTATATTGAAATCATTTTTTTTTTGGTTTTGATTTCAGCATAAAACCATGCGTTGACTAATCTACAAGAGTAGCTTAACCAGGTAGAATATGTTTGGTACAAGTGCCAACCGTAGGCCTAATTCAATAAATTGTTACATTTTGTTCCCATTTATCATTTTTCACCAAAAACTTATCACTTAAAATATTATCTAAAACTTTTGATTTCATTGTTTACTTTTGATGTTTCCATTAGAAATTTTAAAATGTCTTTTCAGAGTTGTTACGATGGTTAACCGAAAATACTCAATTACCTCTACTTGATTTCCTTCAGCTTCCTTTACAAAATCATTTAAGGTTAAACAAACACAGAATACAGATGAGTCATGTGGGCAGACACATCTTAAGGAGAAGCCACAAAATAGTCACGTTCTTAAAAATGGCATTGTTAAAAATTTTGTACACAACGAACGTTTGTTTTCACTTCATACAATGTGACTACAAATGATTTTTTGAGGTGTTTCACATTTCATAAAAAATAATGAAAATTATTTGACAAATGGTTTATTCACAGAGAAATAGGTGCGCTAAGAAAGAGCAACATTGTGTTTAGCCATAGGTCAACCAATTTAAAAAATATTTTTTTTTTATTTAAGCCGATAGTCTTGGTAGCAAATGCTTTAAAATTTACTATTGTTTTTAAAATTCTAATAAATAATAAATGATTTAATAATGTTTTGAAATGTTGGGAAATCGCATGTCCAAATAGCAAACAAAAAAAAAACAATTTTGTTATAATAATTGTGATTTCTCGAAGCCGAAAAGCTCATCAACTACAACATAAATTTCTTACCAAATGAATCTATTGACTGTAAATATTATATATGGCATCGAGCATTTGATATCTTTAAATTACTTTTTTGTTAATCGAGAAGCTTGAAATGGTTTCGCTGTCAGTGTTCATAGATCTCAAGCCAATTATAGTAATGCTGTCGGTGTTTTTTTTCTTTTGCTAATTCGCAGAAAACCTCATTGAGTTTAGAGTACAATGGTGTCTCAATGTCTTTATTACCTTGGGACATCTTCGCACCTACAAAAGCCAATAACCGTGGTGCCAGGACAGTTATATGGTTGTTTTAAAAAATTAAGCACCTAAAATGTTATTGACATTTCTATAGAAATTTAAAACATCGGCGGCACTTTTTTCTTGGTAAATAATACCATGTCAAAAGATATAAACATTTTCTATAGAAATAAAATTTTGACAAAATTTTATTCGAAATAAAAATGTGACAAAATTTTCTATAGAAATAAAATTTTGACAAATTTTTCTGTAGAAATAAAATTTTGACAAAATTTCCTATAGAAATAAGATTTTGAAAAAATTTCCTATAGAAATAAAATTTTGACAAAATTTCCTATAGAAATAAAATTTGTACAAAATTTTCAATAGAAATAAAATTTTGACAAAATTTTCTATAGAACTAAAATTTTGACAAAATTTTTCTATAGAAATAAAATTTTGACAAAATTTTCTATAGAAATAAAATTTTGACAAAATTTTCTATAGAACTAAAATTTTGACAAAATTTTTCTATAGAAAAAAAATTTTGACAAAATTTTATATAGAAATAAAATTTTGACAAAATTTTCTATAGAAATAAAATTTTGACAAAATTTTCTATAGAAATAAAAATTTGACAAAATTTTCTATAAAAATAAAATTTTGACAAAATTTTCTATAAAAATAAAATTTTGACAAAATTTTCTATAGAAATAAAAATTTGACAAAATTTTCTATAGAAATAAAATATTGACAAAATTTTCTATAGAAATAGAATTTTGACAAAATTTTCTATAAAAATAAAATTTTGACAAAATTTTCTATAGAAATAGAATTTTGACAAAATTTTCTAAAGAAATAAAATTTTGACAAAATTGTCTATAGAAATAAAATTTTGACAAAATTTTCTATAGAAATAAAAATTTGACAACATTTTCTATAGAAATAAAATTTTGAAAACATTTCTGTAGAAATAGAATTTTGCCACAATTTTCTATAGAGATAAAATTTTGACAAAATTTTCTATAGATATAAATTTTGACAAAATTTTCTATAGAAATAAAATTTTGACAAAATTTTCTATAGAAATAAAATTTTGACAAATTTCCCTCTAAAAATAAAACAATTTTTTGTATAGAAATACAATTTTCTATAGAAATAAAATTTTGACAAAATTTTCTATAAAAATAAAATTTTGACGAAATTTTCTATAGAAGTAAAAATTTGACAAATTTTCTATATAAATAAAATTTTGACAAAATTTCTATATAAATAAAATTTTGACAAAATTTTCTATTGAAACAAAATTTTGACAAAATTTTCTATAGAAATAAAATTTTGACAAAATTTTCTACAGAAATAAAATTTTGACAAAATTTTCTATAGAAATAAAAATTTGACAAAATTTTCTTTATAAATAAAATGTTGACACATTTTCTATAGAAATAAAATTTTGACAAAATTTTCTATAGAAATAAAATTTTGACAAAATTTTCTATAGAAGTAAAAATTTGACAAATTTTCTATATAAATAAAATTTTGACAAAATTTCTATATAAATAAAATTTTGACAAAATTTTCTATTGAAATAAAGTTTTGACAAAATTTTCTATAGAAATAAAATTTTGACAATATTTTCTACAGAAATAAAATTTTGACAAAATTTTCTATAGAAATAAAAATTTGACAAAATTTTCTATATAAATAAAATGTTGACACATTTTCTATAGAAATAAAATTTTGACAAATTTTCTATAGAAATAAAATGTTGACAAATTGTCTATAGAAATAAAATGTTGACAAATTTTCTATAGAAATAAAATTTTGACAAAATTTTCTATAGAAATAAAATTATGACAGATTTTGTATATAAATAAAATGTTGACAAAATTTTCTACAGAAATAAAATTTTGACAAATTTTCTATAGAAATAAAATTTTGACAAAATTTTCTATAGAAATAAAATTTTGACAAAATTTTCTATAGAAATAAAATTTTGACAAAATTTTCTATAGAAATAAAATTTTGACAAAATTTTCTATAGAAATAAAATTTTGACAAAATTTTCTATAGAAATAAAACAATTTTTTGTATAGAAATACAATTTTCTATAGAAATAAAATTTTGACAAAATTTTCTATAAAAATAAAATTTTGACGAAATTTTCTATAGAAGTAAAAATTTGACAAATTTTCTATATAAATAAAATTTTGACAAAATTTCTATATAAATAAAATTTTGACAAAATTTTCTATTGAAATAAAATTTTGACAAAATTTTCTATAGAAATGAAATTTTGACAAAATTTTCTACAGAAATAAAATTTTGACAAAATTTTCTATAGAAATAAAAATTTGACAAAATTTTCTTTATAAATAAAATGTTGACACATTTTCTATAGAAATAGAATTTTGACAAAATTTTCTAAGAAATAAAATTTTGACAAAATGTTCTATAGAAATAAAATTTTGACAAAATTTTCTATAGAAATAAAATTTTGACAAAATTTTCTATAGAAATAAAATTTTGACAAAATTTTCTATAGAAATAAAATTTTGACAAATTTTCTAGAAATAAAATTTTGAAAAAAATTTCTGTAGAAATAAAATTTTGACAAAATTTTCTATAGAAATAAAATTTTGACAAAATTTTCTATAGAAATAAAATTTTGACAAAATTTTCTATAGAAATAAAATTTTGACAAAATTTTCTATAGAAATAAAATGTTGACAAGATTTTTTATAGAAATAAAATTTTGACAAAATTTTCTATAGAAATAAAAATTTGACAAAATTTTCTATAGAAATAAAATTTTGACAAAATTTTCTATAGAAATAGAATTTTGACAAACTTTTCTATAGAAATAAAATTTTGACAAAGTTTTCTATAGAAAATATGGAAATAAAATTTTGACAAAATCTTCTATAGAAATAAAATTTTGACAAAAATTCTATATAAATAAAATTTTGACAAAATTTTCTATAGAAATAAAATTTGGCAAAATTTCTATAGAAATAAAATTTTGACAAAATTTCTATAGAAGTAAAATTTTGACAAATAGAAATAAAATTTTGACAATATTTTCTATAGAAATAAAATTTTGACAAAATTTCTATAGAAATAAAAATTTAACAAAATTTTCAACAGAAATAGAATTTGTAAAAAGTTTTCTATTAAACTAAAATTTTGACAAAGAAGCTTTTTTTTATTAAAAACGACAAAAATATGATCAAACACTGCAAAATATAATTATAATAGATTACTTTTGGATTGGCTGATAACCGTTTTTGCAACACCCAGAAGGAGAAAAGAAAGAGACATTGTGAAAGAAATCGGTTCAGATTTAGAATTAGCTTCCATATAAATCTTTCGCCCGATTTAAATTCATATGACCCCAAGAAGCAAGAGCTTTACTCTAATTTGCTTCAAATTTCGTACAAGAACTACAAGTAATAGTTTTGCGAAAAGTCTCAAATTTGAATGAAATCGGTTCAGATTTATATATAGCTCCCATATATATCTTTTGCCCGATTTAGACTCCTATGACCACCGGAGGCCAAAGTTTCACTCCGACTTACTTGAAATTTGGCACATGCAATACTAGATATACACCTACATGACCACAGAATTCACAATTTTATTTAAAAATATTGTTTTTTTTTTTTCGCTACATGTGCCGCCATCGCTTGAAATCTACACAGATGAAGATTCTTGTCCCCTATGCATATCTCCTCCTATTCGTTGTATGACTCCAGGCGACAAATTTTCTTTACGCTTTTCTAACCAGTATGGAATGTACAAAATTTTTTCGAAATTGGGTCAGATTTTAACAGATGAGAATATTAGATCTATTAAATATATATACTATATGTATATATAATAGATCTAATGTTCTATTATATCATAAGCAAATTTGAAGGACCTTATATGCTATCGAATATTTTGTTCTACAGTATTGTGCAGGCCACCGACCGACTTTCCTTATTTATTTTATAATGATGAATCCACATATAAGTATTCTTCATTGAACATACTCATAAATCACAATTATCTAAGTGCAATCAATTACTATGGGAATAGGCTACATTTAATTCATCTATTAAATGTTTAAATCACTCGATTAAAAAATCACTTATAGTCCATAATTAAAATAATTGTGTTATTATATACGAGTATTTTAAACATTACACATCTTTGTAAAAAATTTAATTATTTTTTCACATTTTTTATCTTCTCATTGCATTCGTTATCACATTCATTATGCATTGTTTTCACATTCAACAACACAACTAGTCACATGCTATTGTCCTCTTCCCATTTTTTTTATTACCATGAATGCAATAGCAAGTATCTACGTGGATACCGGGATTACCACAACAGGAAGCGGAAAATATGCAAAAACATTCATTTTTTGTTATTATCATTGTGTTGAACAAATTACGTCCATACACACACACAGCAATGGGAAAACCTATATATTAAGGTGTGCAAAAAAACTATTTAATTTTATGTAATAAATACGCAATAAATCAGACAACTTTTCGAGTAGTAAACAAATATATTTGTTTATATTTAAAGGCAAAACATCCATATTCCACACACTCATAGAAGGAATATGATCACCCCAAACAAGTTTCAAGACCGAAATGTTATTTTGCTTGTCACCAAATCCACGTGAAATCTGTATATTTTCAAGTAACCCGACGAATTTCGTAAATGGTAGTAAAAATCCAAAAATGTCAGTAAATGTTCGTTACTTTAAATAATATCACAATTTGGAAATATAGTTTTGACAAAATTTTCTATAAAAATATATAATTTTGACAAAGTTTTCTATAGAAATAAACTATGAATGAACAAAATTTTCTATAGAAATAAAACTTTGACAACGATTTCTATTGAAATAATATTTTGGCAACATTTTCTATAGAAATAAAATTTTAACAAAATTTTCTAAGGAAATAAAATGTTGACAAAATTTTCTATAGAAATAAAATTTTGGCAAAATCTATATATATTTCTATAAGGAGCCACCGTGGTGCAATGGGTAGCATGCCCGCCTTGCATACACAGGGTCGTGGGTTCGATTCCTGCTTTGATCAAACACCAAAAGGTTTTTCAGCGGTGGATTATCCCACCTCAGTAATACTGGTGACATTTCTGAGAGTTTCAAAGCTTCTCTAAGAGGTTTCACTGCAATGTGGAACGACGTTCGGACTCGGCTATAAAAAGGAGGTCTCTTGTCATTGAGCTTAACATGGAATCGGGTAGCACTCAGTGATAAGAGAGAAGTTCGCCAATGTGGTATCACAATGGACTGAATAGTCTAAATGAGCCTGATACATCGGGCTGCCACCTAATCTAACCTTTCTATAGAAATAAAATTTTAAAAAAATTTTCTATAGAAAATAAATTTCGCAAAATTTTCTAAAGAAATAAAATATTGCCAAAATTTTCTATAGAAATATAATTTTGACAAATTTTTCTATAGAAATAAAATTTTGACAAAATTTTCTATAGAATTAAAATTTCGACAAAATTTTCTACAGAAATATAATTTTGACAAAATTTTCTATAGAAATAAAATTTTGACACAATTTTCCATAGAAATATAATTTTGACAAACTTTTCTATAGAAATAAAATGTTGACAAAATTTTGTAAAGAAATAAAATTTTGAAAAAATTTTCTATAGAAAAAAATTTAGACAAAATTTTGTATAGAAATAAATTCGAATAAAATTTTCTATAGAAAAAAAAATTGACAAAATTTTCTATAGAAATAGAAATACAATTTCGACAAAATGATCTATAGAAATATCATTTTGGCAAAATTTTCAAAAGAAATCAAATTTTGACAAAATTTTTTTAAAGAAATAAAATTTTGCCAAAACGATTTATAGAAATACAATTTTGACAAAATTTTCTATGGAAATATAACTTTGACAAAATTGTCTATAGAACTATAATTTTGACAAAATTTTCTAAAGAAATAAAATTTTGACAAAATTGTGTAAAGAAATAAAATTTTGCCAAATAAAATAAAATTTTGACAAAATTTTCTAAAGAAATGAAATTTGGCAAAATTTTCTATAGAAATAATATTTTGACAAACTTTTATATAGAAATAACATTTTGACAAAATTTTCTATAGAAATAAAATATTGACAAAATTTTCTAAAGAAATAACATTTTGAAAAAATTTTGACAAAATTGTCTATAGAAATAAAATTTTGACAAAATTGTCTATAGAAATAAAATTTTGACAAAATTTTCTATAGTAATAAAATTTTGACCATATTTTCTATAGAAATACAATTTTGCAAATTTTTTTAAAGAAATAAAATTTTTACAAAATTTTCTAAAGAAATAAAATTTTGATAAATTGTTGACTACATTTTCTATAGAAATATTGAAAAATCTTTCTATAGAAATAAAATTTTGACGAAAATATCCATAGAAATAAAATTTTACAAAATTATTTAAAGAAATTATGACAACATTTTCTATAGAAATAAAGTTTTGACACAATTTTCTATAGAAATATTATTTTGACAAATTTTGCTATAGAAATATAATTGTGACAAAATTGTCCATAGAAATAAAATTTTGCTAAATTTTTTAAAGAAATATAATTTTGACAAAATTTTCTATCGAAATAAAATTTTGACAAAATTTTCTATAGAAATAAAATTTTGACAACATTTTCTATAGAAATTGTATTTTGACTAACTTTTCTATAGAAATAAAATTTTGCAAAATCGTCTAAAGAAATACAATTTGGCACAACTTTCTACATAAATTAAACTTTGACAACATTTTTTACAGAAATTAAATTTTGACTAAATTTTCTATAGAAAAAAATTTGGACACAATTTTCTGTAAAAATAAAATTTTGAAAAATTTTTTAAAGAAATAAAGTTTTGTCAGAAGAAAAAAAATTTTGGCAACTAAAATTTTAAGAAAATTTTCTATAGTAATAAAATTTTGACAAAGTTTTCTATAGAAATATAATTTTGCCAAAATTTTCTAAAGAAATAAAATGTTGACAAAATTTTATATAGAAATAAAAATTTGCCAAAAATTTATATAGAAATAAAAATTTGCCCACATTTTCTAAAGAAATAAAATTTTGCCAATATTATCTATAGAAATTAAATTTTTGACAAAATTTTCTATAGAAATAAAATTTTGACAAACTTTTCTATAGAAATGACATTTTGACAATTTTTTCTATAGAAATAAAATATTGAAAAAAATTTTTATAGAAATAAAATTTTGACAAAATTGTCTATAGAAATAAAATTTTGCAAAATTGTCTATAGAAACAAAATTTTGACAAAATTTTCTATAGTAATAAAATTTTGACCATATTTTCTATAGCAATACAATTTTGCAAATTTTTTTAAAGAAATAAAATTTTTACAAAATTTTCTAAAGAAATAAAATTTTGATAAATTGTTGACAACATTTTCTATACAAATAAAATTTTGATAAATTGTTGACAACATTTTCTATACAAATAAAATTTTGGCAACATTTTCTATAGAAATGTTGAAAAATCTTTCTATAGAAATAAAATTTTGACGAAAATGTCCATAGAAATAAAATTTTACAAAATTATTTAAAGAAATCAGATTATGACATTTTCTATAGAAATAAAGTTTTGACAAAATTTTCTATAGAAATATAATTTTGACAAATTTTTCTATAGAAATATAATTGTGACAAAATTTTCCATAGAAATAAAATTTTGCTAAATTTTTTAAAGAAATATAATTTTGACAAAATTTTCTATTGAAATAAAATTTTGACAAAATTTTCTATAGTAATAAAATTTTGACTAAATTTTCTATAGAAATTGTATTTTGACTAACTTTTCTATAGAAATAAAATTTTGCAATATCGTCTAAAGAAATATAATTTGGCACAATTTTCTATATAAATTAAACTTTGACAACATTTTTTACAGAAATTAAATTTTGACAAAATTTTCTATAGAAAAAAATTTGGACACAATTTTCTATAAAAATAAAATTTTGAACAATTTTTTAAAGAAATAAAATTTTGTCTGAAGAAATAAAATTTTAGCAACTAAAATATTAAGAAAATTTTCTATAGAAATAAAATTTTGACAAAGTTTTCTATAGAAATATAATTTTGCCAAAATTTTCTAAAGAAATAAAATTTGACAAAATTTTATATAGAAATAAAAATTTGCCAAAATTTTATATAGAAGTAAAAATTTGCCAAAATTGTATATAGAAATAAAAATTTGCCAAAATTTTATATAGAAATAAAATTTGCCAAAATTTTATATAGAAATAAAAATTTACCCACATTTTCTAAAGAAATAAAATTTTGCCAATATTATGTATAGAAATTAAATTTTTGACAAAATTTTCTATACAAATTAAATTTTGACAAACTTTTCTATAGAAATAAAATTTTGTTGTTGTTTTTTATTTCAGCTTAAAACCATACATTGACTAAACTACATGAGTAGCTTAACCAACAGAGGAAAAGAATGTTTGTCAAATTTATTTGGGCAAAGCCCTATAGACTGCAAGATGGTTGGATGGACGCACGTTTCGGAATTACCACATTCCTCATCAGCATCCTCTACTTGCAGCAAAACTATCAACCAATTATCAGAATAAATTCAGGCAGTTTATTAAACCCAAAAAAACCACACTTGAACCCTCCGAAAAAAGGTTTTACATTGATAGCCGGCTTATGCCGAAATAAATTCGAAACAAACATATCTCTTTTCCTATGCCACTGTCAAATCATCGATTTGAATTCACATGGCTGGGTTTATTTTGAGCGTGCCTCCTCTTCTTTTTCCATTTGTTTTGTTTTGTTATTGTTGGTTTTGTTCTTTAAGCATTGTTGTTGTTTTTTATTTCAGCTTAAAACCATACATTGACTAAACTACATGAGTAGCTTAACCAACAGAGGAAAAGAATGTTTGTCAAATTTATTTGGGCAAAGCCCTATAGACTGCAAGATGGTTGGATGGACGCACGTTTCGGAATTACCACATTCCTCATCAGCATCCTCTACTTGCAGCAAAACTATCAACCAATTATCAGAATAAATTCAGGCAGTTTATTAAGGAGGGTTCAAGTGTGGTTTTTTTTGGGTTTAATAAACTGCCTGAATTTATTCTGATAATTGGTTGATAGTTTTGCTGCAAGTAGAGGATGCTGATGAGGAATGTGGTAATTCCGAAACGTGCGTCCATCCAACCATCTTGCAGTCTATAGGGCTTTGCCCAAATAAATTTGACAAACATTCTTTTCCTCTGTTGGTTAAGCTACTCATGTAGTTTAGTCAATGTATGGTTTTAAGCTGAAATAAAAAACAACAACAATGCTTAAAGAACAAAACCAACAATAACAAAACAAAACAAATGGAAAAAGAAGAGGAGGCACGCTCAAAATAAACCCAGCCATGTGAATTCAAATCGATGATTTGACAGTGGCATAGGAAAAGAGATATGTTTGTTTCGAATTTATTTCGGCATAAGCCGGCTATCAATGTAAAACCTTTTTTCGGAGGGTTCAAGTGTGGTTTTTTTGGGTTTAATAAACTGCCTGAATTTATTCTGATAATTGGTTGATAGTTTTGCTGCAAGTAGAGGATGCTGATGAGGAATGTGGTAATTCCGAAACGTGCGTCCATCCAACCATCTTGCAGTCTATAGGGCTTTGCCCAAATAAATTTGACAAACATTCTTTTCCTCTGTTGGTTAAGCTACTCATGTAGTTTAGTCAATGTATGGTTTTAAGCTGAAATAAAAAACAACAACAATGCTTAAAGAACAAAACCAACAATAACAAAACAAAACAAATGGAAATAAAATTTTGAAAAAATTTTCTACAGAAATAAAATTTTGACAAAATTTTTTACAGAAATAAAATTTTGAAAAAATTTTCTACAGAAATAAAATTTTGACAAAATTTTCTAATTCTAATTTTAACAAAATTTTCTAAAGAAATAAAATTTAGAAAAAATTTTCTACAGAAATAAAATTTTGACAAAATTTTCTACAGAAATAATATTTTGACAAAAAATCGTCTTTTTGCAGTTTTACTTTTGTTTCACTTAACAGTGGCAGTTTTACAAGGAAAATGTAGGTATTTTGGCTATATTAGCCCAATTAGGAAAAACATAAATATGGAACAATATCTAAATCTGAACCGATTGTAGCATACTTGGCGATACTACAAATTGTACTCCTTGTGCAAAATTGAAAGCAAATCAGGGTAAAACTCTGGCTTCTGGGGCCATGCGTATCGGACGAAAGATATGGAATATATATGGGAGCAACATCTAAATCTGAGCCGATTTCAATCAAATTTAGCACACTTGACTATACTACAAATTATACTCCTTGTGCAAAATTTCAAACAAATCAAGGTAAAACTCAATAGGGTTCTATTCTGATCCAAAACAGAAACTTGTGCCAAATTTTGAGTCGATTGGACTAAAACTGCGTTCTGGACTTTGATTATAAAAATGTGTTCAGTGACAGACGGACATGGCTATATCGACTCAGATACCCGCCCTGAGCAATATTGCTAAAGACGTCATGTGTCTATGTCGTCTCCTTCTGGGTGTTGCAAACATATGCACTAACTTATAATACCCTGTTCCATAGTGTGACGCAGGGTATAAAAAGCTATAATAGTCAAAGAGACCAGTTAATTGCAAACCTAGTCTCCTTGAATATTATATTATTGATTAGTTTTTACATATTACGATTTAATTTGTTTTAGAAAAATATATGGAGAATATTATTCGGAACACTCACATATAAATTAAACATAGTTAAACCTGTTTACATTTGATCTATTTAATATATATAAATTTTTTATGTGCCATTTAATTTTACTAAAAATTTTTTCTCGCATATGAATATTAGTTTAATTTTTTTTTCGTTGAACTTTGTCTATAGCTTCCATATGGACTTTAAAACTTTTTTCTTTGGATTTTGGTATTTGTCTTTGGCTTCTATATGGACTAGCTGGTAAAACTTTAATCTCATTTTTGGGAAATGCTCGACAGAAGAATCATATCTGTGATCAGTAGCGTGTTTATCATTTTAAATTAATGGTGAAAATATTAATTGCAAAAAAATATTTTAACAATTTGTTTAAACATATTTGTGCACATAGTATTTCCCAATTAAAATCCTTAAGTGTTTTAATTACCTTCATCATATAAAAAACCATGTTTGTCTTCTCTCCACTTTTCGCAAATAACATACAATATCATACCAACCACTCAAAATTCGTCATACATCGCCATTTATATTCTGCACGCATTAAAAATAAGAAAGAGTTTCATAACACAAAATATTTAATATGCGAGACGAAATTAGAACACAACGCTATTTGTCATGACTACATGGCTTCTTAAAATATTTTACTGTTTCCCTTCTAAGGTAGCATATGAATAAGAATTCTTTAAGCTTTCCTCCTAAGAAAACCATCATTTGGTATGCAACAAAAGATGCCTTATGTTACTTGTGACTGTGGCTTCCTTAGTCGTGTTGAAAAGCAAAAAAAAAAAAACTTTTTCATAATATGGCACCATAATGAATTACCTACCAGAGGTTTTAGCCTCTGTAACTAAATGGCTAAAACCATTCTAATGCATATCCTTGTGATTTACTAAAAATGTGCACAAGAATATTAAGTTTTGTTTTTGTCTTTATTCCATATTCTTGGATTTCAAAGAGCAAACTTGGCATTGTGCCTGAACAGAAGAAGAAATCCCACAAAATGAAGGCACATAATTATCTTAACAAAGACTTGAATAAATAAACCACGCAGATTGACACAAGTGGAATTATATCCATAGAGAAGAATACGAAGAAACTAAATAAACACAACAAATTATTGGACAATATTTCACAAAGATAGTTGGTATGGAGTTGTGGGTAAGTTCATTTAGCACTACCAGAGATCATAAAGGAGCATGAGGCTCCGGGAGGCACCGTGGTGCAATGGTTAGCATGCCCGCCTTGCATACACAAGGTCGTGGGTTCGATTCCTGCTTCGACCGAACACCAAAAAGTTTTTCAGCGGTGGATTATCTCACCTCAGCAATGCTGGTGACATTTCTGAGGGTTTCAAAGCTTCTCTAAGTGGTTTCACTGCAATGTGGAACGCCGTTCGGACTCGGCTATAAAAAGGAGGTCCCTTGTCATTGAGCTTAACATGGAATCGGGCAGCACTCCGTGATAAGAGAGAAGTTCACCAAATGTGGTATCACAATGGACTGAATAGTCTAAGTGAGCCTGATACATCGGGCTGCAACCTAATCTAACCTAACCTATGAGGCTCCGGAAATCAAATCAGGGGATTGGTTTATATGGGAGCTATATAAAAGGTGATATGGTCAATATAAACTTGACGTAAAAGGTGATATGGTCAATATAAACTTGACGTATTTCTTTCAATTTTGCATTTAAAAAACCTGAACACCCCTCATTTTGAAGGTGTGTGTGTGTAGAATGTTGCTCATATTTTGATTTAGGAATTCACTCTTCAGTTGTCAAAATGCCGTCCAAGCAAGAAGAGCAGCGTATCAAAATTTTGCTCGCGCATCGCGGAAATCCGAGCTACCCGCACGCAAAGCTGGCAAAATCGCTAAAAGTTGCCAAATTAACCGTTACAAATGTAATTAAAATGTTTGGGGAACGTTTGTCGACAGCCAGGAAGTCTGGATCGGGGGGAAATCGAAAACCGGAAGCCGCTGAGACGACAAAGAGAGTTGCCGGTAGTTTCAAGCGAGACCCTAACCTCTCTCTCCGAGATGCCGCAAATAAGATGGGTGTATCGTCTACAACCGTGCATCGAGCCAAAAAACGAGCCGGACTATCGACTTACAAGAAGGTAGTGACTCCAAATCGCGACGATGAACAAAATACGACGGCCAAAGCGCGATCCCGGAGGCTATACACGACGATGCTGACGAAGTTTGACTGCGTGGTAATGGACGACGAAACCTACGTCAAAGCCGACTACAAGCAGCTTCCGGGACAGGAGTTTTATACGGCAAAAGGAAGGGGAAAGGTAGCAGATATTTTCAAGCACATAAAACTGTCAAAGTTCGCAAAGAAATATTTGGTTTGGCAAGCCATCTGTACTTGTGGCTTGAAAAGCAGCATTTTCATAGCTTCCGGGAATGTCAACCAAGAAAATGACGCGAAAGAGTGTTTGAATAAACGTCTGCTGCCTTTCCTGAAGAAACACGGTTGTTCCGTACTGTTTTGGCCGGATTTGGCATCTTGCCATTACGGTAAAAAGGCCATAGAGTGGTATGCCGCCAACAACGTGCAGGTGGTTCCCAAGGACAAGAACCATCCCAACACGCCAGAGCTCCGCCCAATTGAGAAACAATGGACTATTGTCAAGCGGAACCTAAAGAAGATCAAAAAACTGCTAAGGTCGAGCAGCAGTTCAAGGCAAACTGGCTTTCTGCGACGAAGAAGGTGGACAAGGCGGCTGTACAAAATCTGATGGCAGGTGTCAAGCGTGAGGCCCGGCAATTCGGATTTGGAAAGGAGAAAGCCTAACTGAATATTTTTCCTGAATTTTATACTAATTGAACTTGAAAAAGAAATTTCATTTGATTTTTTAAATAAACGATTTCACCGATTTACACGCGTTTTCCCTTGACCAAATTTTGACCGTATCACCCTTTATAGCTATGGACCGATAAGGTTTTTAGAAGACATATAATAACCAGAGAATAGACCCTGTACACCATGCGGCATACCCCCATAAAGTATATATATTCTGGGTCGTGGTGGAGTTCTGAATCGATCTGAGCACGTCCGTCCGTCCGTCCGTCTGTTGAAATCACGCTAACTTCCGAACGAAACAAGCTATCGACTCGAAACTTGGCACAAGTAGTTGTTATTGATGCAGGTCGGATGGTATTGCAAATTGGCCATATCGGTCCACTTTTATGTATAGCCCCCATATAAACGGACCCCCAAATTTGGATTGCGAGGCCTCTAAGAGAAGCAAGTTTCATCCGATCCGAATGAAATTTGGTACATTGTGTTAGTATATGGTCTCTAACAACCATGCAAAAATTGGTCCACATCGGTCCATAATTATATAGCCCCCATATAAACCGAACCCCCGATTTGGCTTGCGAGGCCACTAAGAGAAGCAAATTTCATCCGATCCAGCTGAAATTTGGTACATGGTGTTAGTATATGGTCTCTAACATCCATGCAAAAATTGGTCCACATCGGTCCATAATTATATATAGCCCCCATATAAACCGATCCCCCGATTTGGCTTGCGAGGCCACTAAGAGAAGCAAATTTCATCCGATCCGGCTGAAATTTGGTACTTGATGTTAGTATATGGTCTCTAACAACCATGCAAAAATTGCTCCACATCGGTCCATAATTATATAAACCGAACCCCCGATTTGGCTTGCGAGGCCACTAAGAGAAGCAAATTTCATCCGATCCAGCTGAAATTTTGTACATGGTGTTACTACATGGTCTCTAACAACCATGCAAAAATTGGTCCACATCGGTCAATAATTATATATAGCCCCCATATAAACCGATCCCCCGATTTGGCTTGCGAGGCCTCTAAGTGAAGCAAATTTCATCCGATCCGGCTGAAATTTGGTACATGATGTTAGTATATGGTCTCTAACATCCATGCAAAAATTGGTCCACATCGGTCCATAATTATATATAGCCCCCATATAAACCGATCCCCCGATTTGGCTTGCGAGGCCACTAAGAGAAGCAAATTTCATCCTATCCGGCTGAAATTTGGTACATGGTGTTACTATATGGTCTCTAACAACCATGCAAAAATTGGTCCACATCGGTCAATAATTATATATAGCCCCCATATAAACCAATCCCCCGATTTGGCTTGCGAGGCCTCTAAGTGAAGCAAGTTTCATCCGATCCGGCTGAAATGTGTTACATGGTGTTAGTATATGGTCTCTAATAACCATGCAAAAATTGGTCCACATCGGTCCATAATTATATATAGCCCCCATATAAACCGATCCCCCGATTTGGCTTGCAAGGCCACTAAGAGAAGCAAATTTCATCCGATCCAGCTGAAATTTGGTACATGGTGTTAGTATATGGTCTCTAACAACCATGCAAAAATTGGTCCACATCGGTCCATAATTATATATGGCCCCATATAAACCGATCACCGGATTTGAGAGGCTCCGGACTCTTGGAAGACCAAAATTAATCTGATTCAGTTGAAATTTGGTACGTAGTGTTGATATATGGCCTCAAACTCCCATGCAGAAATTGGTCGGTATCGGTCCATAATTATATATAGGCCCCATATAAACCGATCCCCAGATTTGACCTCCAGAGCCCCTTGGAAGAGCAAAATTCTTCCCATTCAGTTGAAATTTGGTACGTGATGTTAGTATATGGTATCCAAAAACCATGCAGGAATTGGTTCCTATCAGCCCATAATTATATATAGCTCCCATATAAACCGATCGCCTGATTTGACCTCCGGTGCCTTTTGCAGAAGCAAAATTCATCCGATCTGCTTGAAATTTGGTACGTGGTGATCGTATATGATATTTAACAACCATGCCAAAAGTGGTCCATATCAGTCCATAGTCATATATAGCCCCATATAAACCGATCCCGAGATTTGGTTTTGGAGCCTCTTGTAGGAGCAAATTTCATCCGAGTGAGTTGAAATTTGGTACATTGTGCTACTATATGGTTGTTAACAACCATGCTTATATATACCCCTTAGATAAATCATACATAACTTTTATGTCTAATATATACAACGTATGGACTAACTCACAATTTAGAAAACGATGTTAAGAAGTTTTAATATACCACAACCCAAGTAATTCGATTGTGGATGACAGTCTTTCGTAGAAGTTTCTACGCAATCCATGGTGGAGGGTACATAAGATTCGGCCTGGCCGAACTTACGGCCGTATATACTTGTTTTTTCATTAAATTGAAGACACACATTTTGAAAATTTGCGTCCCTTCGTTAAAGTTGCATTCTTTAAACAAAGGCAAATTGCCATTAAAGTAAAGAAACACATTTTTGATTTAATAAAATCGTCCTTAAATTAACTGAAATATTGAAATATTTAGTTTAAGGATAAAAACGCTTCAAATTTAGGCTAAGTCTTATTTTGAGGATTTAGCATCTTTGGTTTAAAGTTTACTTCAAAGTATCCGTCATAATTTGGATTTTTAGCATTCAATAAATGAGATCTGTATCCTAATTTTAATTTTATAGATCCTAGATTTAAAACCAAATAGGTCGACAAAAAATTTCCTTATTTTAAAGAACGCGCATCTTTGGCTCGGAATCAATACCAAAATCCTGAAAGGAAGGTCAAAATCTTTGGTTCCAAGTAAACTTTTTTTATACCCACCACCATAGAATGGTGACGGGGGTATAATAAGTTTGTCATTCCGATTGTAACACATCGAAATATCGATTTCCCACTATATAAAGTATATATTCTTGATTGGGGAGAAATTCTAAGACGATATATGTTAAGCATGTCCGTCTGTTGTAATCACGCTACAGCCTTCAATAATTGTGCTATCGTCCTGAAATTTGGCACAGAATCGTCTTTTGTCTGCACGCAGGCCAAGTTCGAAGATGGGCTATATCGGTCCAAGTTTTGATATAATCCCCATATAAACCCACCTGCCGATTTGGGGTCTTGGGCTTATAAAAACTGTAGTTTTTATCCACTTTGCCTGAAATTGGAAATCTAGAGGTATTTTTGGACCATCAAAAAGTGTACCGAAAATGGTGCCTATCGGTCCATGTTTTGGTATAGCCCCCATATGGACCGATTACCCGATTTTGCTTCTTGGGCTTCTAGAAAGTGTATTTTCTATCCGATTTGCCTGACATTGGAAATCTAGAGGTATTTTAGGATCACAAAGAGGTGTGCCGAAAATGGGGTGTATCGGTCCATGTTTTCATATAGCCCCCATATAGACCGATCTCCCGATTTTACTTCTTGGGCTTCTAGAATCCGTAGGTTTAATCCAATTTACCTGAAATTTGAAATCTAGAGCTACTCTAGGACCCTAAAAACGAGTGCCGAAAATGGTGATTATCGGACCATGTTTTGATATAGCCACCATATAGACCGATCTCCAGATTTTACTTCTTGGGCTTCCAGAATCCGTAGTTTTTATCCAATGTGCTTGCAATTGGAAATCTAGAGGTATTTCAGGACCATAAAGAGGTGTGCCGAATATATTAAGTAACGGTACAGTTTTTGATATAGCCCCCTTATAAACCGGCCCTCCTATTTGGGGTCTAGATTCTAGAACTACAAATAAATGTGCTGAATACTGTGTGTATCCTTCCATGTTTTGGTATAGCCCCCATCACACTGAACCGGGAGTTCGGTGTAATGGTAATTTAACTCCTAGGGTAATTTAACTTCTAGAGATTGTAGTTTTTACTCGAATTGCCACAAATTGTCTCAATAAATTGAACTGAAATTGAAATTGAAAATATATTGGCATTTTAGACCCATAACAAAGTGTATATGATTTAGTTTTATCGGTCTATTTGGTAAGGCCTCTATATAAACCGATTTCACTTATTGAGGGTATAGAAGGCGCACTGATCTGCTTGGGAAAATATCTGTCATCACACCCCCCTGAAATTTTCAAAGGAAACTATTATATTTAATTCATGGTGGAGGGTATTTAAGATTCGGCCCGGCCGAACTTACTACTGTATATACTTGTTTCTATATCCAATACCTCATTTATTAGCATAGACCTATGTCCTGGAATAAAGTGTTTACCTATTGCAGTATTGTATATTTTCTACTCATTAATTTCGATCTTTAGAAAATTATTCATAACACTGCAGGAGGGATTAAGAATTCAAATTTATATTAAAAGCTGAAATTCGATCCAACTTGTCGTTATACGTACCCTTGTTTTTTTTTCCAAAATTTAAATATTATCATCTGTATAATTTAATTCATCTGCACAGGAGACATCAACGCAATACCGACTAAAAGTGAAAATAAACACACATTGCCAAAAGACTCCATCCAAGTATAACCTTGTTTAATGATTTCCAAGAAAAACAATGTCAAAATGAATGCCATCATGCTATCATACGATATGACAATCATGTGTAAATAAATTAATTTATTTTTCCCACAATGATGGAAATCAATTCCAAGTGTAACACAACATGAATAATGAATCTCTGGTAGACTTATCCATAAGACAAGGACATAATTAAAAATCTCCCATAATGATAACAGAAAAAAAATCCATTGGAAGTGTTGTTAATTAATCTATAGTCCAGTCCAAATCAAATGATTGACAGTATGATACTATAGGCAATTGACAAAAATAATTTCCTCGGAAAGTGGTATAAAATTTGCCACATAAAGTAGCAGGGTTTTGAAAGGCAATCGGTACCAATTGGTACACTGAAAAAATATTTACGTCATATTAAAGATTACGCAACCTTAATTTTCGAATGCGAAATTTACAAAATATTAAGGACAAATTACTTTGAAAGAATGAAATTTTAATTAAAATAAAGTTTATAGTCTTTGCTTCAATTTTTTTTTTTTGGAATTAAGAAAACATATTTTACTTTGAAGAATTCGTTATAATTGGGATTTTTAAATTGACATTTGTTTGTACGTGAGTACCTTTATTAATAAACCGCGAAAAGAGAATGACAATTTGATAAATGCGATCTGTATCCTAATATAAATTTTATTGGTCCTAGATTTAAAGCCAGATAGGTGGCGAAAAATTTCTTTATTTTAAAGAAGCCGCATCTTTGGCTCGCAATCAATACCAAAATCCTTAAGGGAAGGTCAAAATTTTTGGATCCAAGTAATTTTTTTTTTTTTTTTTTGAGTGTAGGATGCCATTCACTATAGTGAATTCTTCAGGCCAATTGACATAATTTGAATAGCAAACAAGTATATACAGTCGAAATTGCACCTGGGGGAAATTTTTTCTAGCCATCACCAGGGATTGCGTACAAAATTCCTATAAGGACGACAATAGCTTTACGGTAAATATGGGCTAATATTAAATATACTTTTGTGGTTGGAAGGGGGTGAGGGGATAAAACTGGCACTATGGACTAAATTTCAGGCGACATGAATGGAAACGAATAGTGTTTTCTTTGAAGAAAAAAGTGTTTTACCTTCATTTTTATACCCACCACCATAGAATGGTGATGGGGGGTATAATAAGTTTGTCATTCCGTGTCTAACACATCGAAATATCGATTTCCGACTATATAAAGTATATATATTCTTGATCAGGGAGAAATTCTAAGACGATATAAGCATGTCCGTCCGTCCGTCTGTCTGTTGTAATCACGCTACAGCCTTCAATAATAGCACTATCATCCAGACATTTGGCACAGATTCGTTTTTTGTTTGCAGGCAGGTCAAGTTCGAAGATGAGCTATATCGGTCCAAGTTTTGATATAGTCCCCATATAAACCGACTTCCCGATTTGGGGTCTTGGGCTTATAAAAACCGTAGATTTTATCCAATTTGCCTGAAATTGCAAATCTAGAGGTACTTGAGGACCATAAAAAGGTGTGCCGAAAATGGTGCCCATCGGTCCATGTTTTGGTATAGCACCCATATAAACCGATCTCCCGATTTTACTTTTTGGGCGTCTAGAAACTGTATTTTTTATCCGGTTTGCCTGAAATTGAAAATCTGGATTGAAAATCTGGTATTTTAGGACCATAAAGAGGTATGTCGAAAAAAGGGTGTATCGCTTCATGTTTTGGTATAGCCGCCATATAGACCGAACTCCCGATTTTTATTCTTGAGCTTCTATAAACTGTATTTATTACCCGATTTGCCTGAAATTGGAAATCTAGAGGTATTTTGGGACCACAAATAGGTGTGCCGAAATTGAGGTGTATTGGTCCATTTTTTGGTATTCCCCATATCCCGATCTCCCGATTTTACTTCTTGTGCGACTATAGACTATATTTTCTAGTCGATTTGTTTGAAATTGAAAATCTGGAGATATTTTAAGATCACAAATAGGTGTGTCGCAAATGGTGCTTATCGGTCCATGTTTTGGTATAGTCCCTATATAGACTGATCTCCCGATTTTACTTCCTGGGCTTCTAGAATTCGTAGTTTTCATCCAATTCGTCTGAAACTGGAATTCTAGAGGTATTTGAGGAACATTAAGAGGTGGTGAGTATTGGTCCATGTTTTGATATAGCCCCATATAAACCTCACTCCCGAATTTATTTCTAGGACTTTTGGAATCCGACTGACCACAAATAGGTCAGCCGAATATGGTGTGTGTCGACCCATGTTTTAGTATAGCCTCCACATAGACCGATCCCCAGTTTTAACTCCTTGGGCTTCTAGAAACCGTAGTTTTTATCCGATTTGCACAAAAATGTAAATACACTGGTATTTTAAACCCTCAAAAATCTGTATCGCTTTTTTGCCAGTCAATTTGGTAAGGCATCGATATAGACCGATTTAACTTCTTGAGGGTATAGAAGGCGCACTGATCATGAAAATTGTTTGAAACTGAATGTAAAATTTCCAGATTTTACTTCTCGTAATCATTTAAATAATGGGGATGAACATCTAGATATTTAAAATTTCAAATCAAGGCGTTATTTCATCATTTTCTTGCACACCTACAAGAGATGTTAATGATTCCTCTAAAACACAAACAAAAATTAGAGTAGTACATTGTAATTCGTTAATTTGGCCTTTTAAAGGCTTTGAAGTGCTTAAATAAATGGAAATAAAAGGTTCTTATAAATCCAGAGTCTGATATAGTCTTCATAGGTAAAATCTTATCTTCGGAAAGTGTACTAGTTGAACTGATCTATTTGGGAGAATGTCTGTCATCAAACCTCCCGAAAATTTCAAAGGAAACTATAATATTTGATTCATGGTGGTGGCTATTTAAGATTCGGCCCGGCCGAACTTACTGCTGTACATGTACATAGTGTATATATTTAAAATGCTGACAACAACCTAAAAATACTAATCAATTTAAAGGACAGAAAAGAATTGAAAGGAGTAAACAGGACGAACGTAAAATGAACTAAAAAAGGTAATAAAAAACCCTTAAGCCAAAAGACGCCCAAGTAGGCAACTTAAATCAAGTTTCAAGCAGATATATTAATTAGCGTGAATACAACAGACGACCACATGGACGGACAGAGATGGATAATAGATCGTCCCGGAATATAACCACCACCAGGATATATAGCATTATCACTTTAAATGAAAATTTTTATACCCTCAACCATATGGTATATTAACTTTTTCATTCCCTTTGTAATAGAGGTGTGCATGTGAGTAATATTTTACTCACGCACACTCTCGACGGAAAAATCGTGCTCAAGCACACTCTCGCACTATATTGTCTTTTAGTACTCACGATCACACACACTCAAGAAAACAAAATTTGTACTGACGCACACTCACGTACGAAAATGTCGTGACTCACGCAAAATACCATCACTCACGAATAATTTTATGAGTAATTTACCTGAGGAACGTGTCTGAAAACATGAACATGATTAAAATCGAGAGCGTTATTACACTTTTAACATTGTACGTGTCACTAAAATTGTAAATGAATCCAACTGGTAAGCCTTTTGTGTTCGTGAACGGAATTAATTTCGTGAGCTTATTTTACCGAAATTCGTTACTCACGAACACTGACGAAGATATTATTTTCGTGGCTCATGCTCACGCACGGCATTTGGTTTGTTAATCCCGCTCACGCACACTTACGTGAGTCATGAGAATTTTCGGGAGTCACGACAATTTCGTGTCACGTACACACCTCTAGTTTGTAACACATCGAAATATTGCTCTAAGACCACATAAAGTGTATATATATATATATATATATATATATATATATATATATATATATATATATATATATATATATATATATATATATATATATATATATATATATATATATATATATATATATATATATATATATATATATATATATATATATATATATATATATATATATATATATATATATATGCGTCCGACCCTCCGTCTGTTGAAATCACACTAACTTCCGAATGAAACAAGCTATCGACTTGAAACTTGGCACAAGTAGTTGTTATTGATGTAGGTCAGATGGTATTGCAAATCGGCCATATCGGACCACTTTTACGTATTGCCCCATATAAACCGCCCCAGGCTTGTAGATCCTTATAGAGAAGCAAATTTCATTTGATCTGGCTGAAATTTGGTACGTCGTATATGTATATGGCCTCTAACATTCATGCAAACATTGCTCCATATCGGTCCATAATTACATATAGCCCCCATATAAACCGATCCCCAGATTTAAACTCCAGAGCTTCTTGGAGTAGCACAATTCATCCGATCCAGTTGAAATTTGGTACGTACTTTTAGTATATGGTCTCTAAAAAATATGCAAAAATTGGTCCATATCGGTCCATAATTATATATAGCCCTCATACAAACGGGCCCACAAATTTAGATTTCAGTGCCTGTAAGAGCATCAATTTCCATCCGATCCGGGAGAAATTTGGTACGCGGTGTTACTATATGGTATCTAATAAACATTCAAAAGTAGGTCCATATCGGTCCATAAATATATATAACAGGTTGGCTGATAAGCCCCCGGTCTAACAAAGAAAAACACATTTTTTTTGTCAAAATTCGTTTTTATTATTCCCTTCCCTTCAAGAGCGATACAACGATTATAACGACCTTCCAAGTTTTTGATACCATTTTGGTAGTACTCCTTCGGTTTTGCCTCAAAATAGGCCTCATTTTCGGCGATTACCTCCTCTTTGCAGCCAAATCACCTTCTCTGCGAGCATCCTTTTGAGGTCTGAGAACAAGAAAAAGTCGCTGGGGGCCAGATCTGGAGAATACGGTGGGCGGGGAAGCAATTCGAAGCCCAATTCATGAATTTTTGCCGTCGTTCGCATTGACTTGTGGCACGGTGCGTTGTCTTGGTGGAACAACACTTTTTTCTTCTTCATATGGGGCCGTTTTGCCGCGATTTCGACCTTCAAACGCTCCAATAACGCCATATAATAGTCACTGTTGATGGTTTTTCCCTTCTAAAGATAATCGATAAAAACTATTCCATGCGCATCCCAAAAAACAGAGGCCATTACTTTGCCAGCGGACTTTTGAGTCTTTCCACGCTTCGGAGACGGTTCACCGGTCTCTGTCCACTCAGCCGAGTCGATTTGACTCAGGAGTGTAGTGATAGAGCCACGACGGATAAACTCGGGTGTATTACGAGTTAACAGCTGCAAACACAGCTTGACCAAAAACACGTTGTTGTTTTTGGTCAAATGTGAGCTCGCGCGGCACCCATTTTGTACAGAGCTTCCGCATATCCAAATATTGATGAATGATATGACCAACACGTTCCTTTGATATCTTTAAGGCCTCTGCTATCTCGATCAACTTCATTTTACGGTCATTCAAAATCATTTTGTGGATTTTTTGATGTTTTCGTCGGTAACCACCTCTTTCAGGCGTCCACTGCGTTCACCGTCCTCCGTGCTCATTTCACCACACTTGAATTTTGCATACCAATTAATTATTGTTGATTTCCCTGGGGCAGAGTCCGGAAACTCATTATCAAGCCAAGTTTTTCATTCCACCGTATTTTTTCCTTTCAGAAAACAGATTTTATCAAAACACGAAATTCCTGTTTTTCCATTTTTTCACAATAACAAAAGTTGCTTCACAAAAGACGCTCTATCTCATAAACTAATTGACTTACAGACGTCAAATTTTGGTACGAATCATTCGAAGGATGGTACTATATAAAAATAATATGCATTTAATACTAGCGACGCCATCTATGTGTCAGACCGGGGGCTTATCAGCCAACCTGTTAGGGCCCCATAAAAACGGATCCCCAGATTGGGCTTGCGGAGCCTATTAGAGAAGTAAATTCCATCCGATCCGGTTGAAATTTCGTACGTGGTGTTAGTATATGGTCTCTAATAAACATGCAAAAGTGGGTCCATATCAGTCCATAAATATATATATAGGCCCCATTAAAACGGATCCCCAGATTTGGCATTCGGAGCTTCTTGGAGGAGCAAATTTAATCCGATAAAGCCTAAATTTTATACGTTGTGTTAGTATATGACCTCTAACAATCAATTGAATGGTTGTTAGACACCATATACTATATATCGGTCGATAATTATATATAGCCCCCATATAAACCAAACATCAGATTTGACATCTGGAGCCTCTTGAAAGAGTAAATTCCATCCGATGCGTTTAAAAGTGTGTACGTTGTGTTAGTATATGGACTTTAATCACCATGCAAAAATTGATCGATATCGGTCCATAATTAAACGGACCACATATTGTACTTATTGAGCCTACTGGATAAGCAAATGTCATCTGATCTTGCTAAAATTTGATACTAATCACGCAAAAATTGGCCAATATCGGTTCAAAATAATATACAGCCCCCATATGGCTCTCTAATTATTATTAATTTTTCATAGACTCTCCTATATACACCGGTCAATAACTAAATTATATAGATATTTAATCTGCCTTTTATGAATCGAAATTTTTAGTTTCTACGCAATCCATGGTGGAGGGTACATAAGATTCGACGTGGCCGAACTTACAGCCGTATATACTTGCTTCAAATGATTTGTTTCATAGCGGTGGGTTTTTAAAATTCGGCTCCGTCGCACAACATTTCCGATGGTTAGGTTAGGTGGCAATCCGATGTATCAGGCTCGCTCACTTAGACTATTCAGTCCATTGTGATACCATATTGGTGAAATTCTCTCTTATCACTGAGTTATGTCTGATTAAGCTCAATGACATTTCCGATGGAAAAATTTTATGCGGATCAATGATACACATAATGTTGTAGGACATAAAATAAATTTACTTTAAATTTAAGATAAAAGATCCTTCTCAATACATTATTGAATAAAAATATCAAAGTAAACTGCACAAAAATTATGATAAAGAAAAAAAATATATTTTACAAAAATTTCCTAGAATAAGTTAATAAATCGTAAAGCAAGATTCTCTTTTAACCGTTAAATCTAAGTAAACGTTGACTTTTTGGGCAGTATAAAGGACAAAGCTCCAGCGACTATAAAATATTAAAAAAAAAAACAAAAAATATATTAACTCAATATCCCAATTCATAAATTCTCCCCCATTGCTTTAACTTACATATTAATACCGATCCGACCATGGCAAAAGGTGGTATACATCCCAATTCCATTAAAATTGGGAACATTAAATTTCCCGATAATGCCCCAAGACGACCAAACATCATTACCATTGACACAGTTATAGTTCTACAAAAATAAAAATGCAAACACAATTGCTTTCAAAAGTTTTCGGATAAAAATCTTCCCTTCCATACAAACCTTAGAGTTGTTGGAAATAGTCCAACTACCATTCCCAATAATGATGATGTTGATATTCCGCACAACGTTATAAATAATGATGATATTATCAATGTGATTAGACCACTACTGGACCAATATAAACTAAAACCCAAGCATCCCGATATGAAAAGACCACTGACTAAAGGGGGAAAGAGCCAAAGAGATAATGTGATTTTTTTTGTTATTGAGCAATTTGGTGAATTCACACTTACTCAATAATCTTTTAGTACCCACCACACGAACTATCGCACCAGCAAAGCAATATCCCACAATACCTGCAATGGATACGATGATGTTGTTCATGTACATGTCCATGGAAATATTTTTATTCTGAAATAAAAACAAATTTCATATTATAGAAAAATATCGGCCAAGCGGAATTTTAGATACCCTCCTGCTCCACTTACAGCGTTGATTTCGCCCTAGCGGTCCTTCCGTATGGACGAATTTATTTATCTCAGAACAAGTCGACCAGTTGCACACAATTTTCTTTTATATAAAAATACCCATTTTTTAAGTCCAATCACGGGAGCCACCGTGATGTGATAGTTAGCATGCTCTTCTTGCGTACAAAGGGTCATGGGTTCAATCCCAGTCTCAACCGAACACCAAAAAGCTTTTCACCAGTAAATTATCTCCTCTCACTAATGCTGGTAACATTTCTGAGTGGTTTCATTGCAATGTGGAATGCTTTTCTTACTCGGCTATAAAAAGGAGGTCCCTCCTTCTAAGTCGAAATAGTCGGAATAGAGATGTCCGTCCTATGCCATCCGTCTTTTACAATCACGCTAACTTCTGAACAAAACAAGCTATCGTCATGAAACTTGGTACAAGCAGTTGTTATTGATTAAGGTCGGACAATATTGCAAATAGGCCATAGCAGATCACCTTAAGGTATAGTCCCATATAAACCAATCGCCAGGTTGAAATTAGGTGAAAGTGATGTTATAGTATCACCAAAATTTTCCCAATTAAAATTTTAATTGAATTCTAAAAATGCCATCATTTTTTTTAATTGAAACAAAAAACAATTACTAAAATTGAAAGATTCAATTAAATTTTTTGTAATTGACGATTGTTATTGATACTATCATATTTATTGTATCAATTAATTTCTTGATTGACGACAAAATATTTTTTCTGTTTTGGTCAATATCGACCAAAACAGACTACACAGAAGAACATTTTAATTAAAAATTTAATTGATTCAAAAAAAAATTTTATTGAAACAAAAATCAATCACAAAAATTAATAGTATCAATTAATTTTTTAATTGGACCAATAAATTTTTATTATTGATATTTCTGTGATTGAAGACATTTTAATTAAAAAACAAGTATATACGGCCGTAAGTTCAGCCAAGCCGAATGGATTGCGTAGACACTTCTGTGAAAGACTGTCATCTACAATCGAATTACTTAAGATACCTTACCGATGGCAAAGGTATTTTAAAACTTCTTAACATCGTCTTCTAAATTGTAAATTAGTCCATGCGTGGTATATATTGGACGTAAAAGTAAGTAAGTCTACAAATAATTACGAACCGATAAGGACTTTTGCGCGGTAATTAGAGAGCCAGAATTGAAAAATGGGGGTGGCTTTATATGAGGGCTATATACAATTATGAACCGATATGGTCCAATTTTTGTGTGATTGGGCAACGATTTATCTGTGGGCTGTATATAACTATAGACCGATATGGACCTAGTTTGGCATGGTTGTTAGAGGCCATATACTAGCACAATGTACCGAATTTCAAATTTCCACGTACCAAATTTGATGAATTTTCCTTCTCCAAAAGGCTCCGGAGGTCAAATCTGGGGACCGTTTTATATGGGGGCTATATATAATTATGAACCGATACGGACCAATTTTTGCATGGTTATTAGAGACTATATACTAACACCACATACCAAATTTCAACCGAGAGAAGTAATGCTCCAAGCAATAGCGGCATTAATATATACTCAGACAGTCAACCTGCAATAAAATCCTTGGAATCTGTGTTCCTCAACTCGAAAACGGCCATCGACTGCCGCAAATCTCTCAATGAGATGGCTGAGCAGCACAATATTCACCTAATATGGGTGCCTGGCCATAGGAACATACCGGGGAACTGCGAAGCTGATGAGTTAGCAAGGCTAGGAACTACCTTACATATTCCAGGGGAACTAGAATCTGTTGCTATGCCTCTGGCTACACGCAAGCTCTTACTGCGTCAGAAGGCTGTCATGATGGCAAATGTTCGATGGGAGGATTGCAAGGGTTGTAACGACACCAAGCAAATATGGCCCCATTTAAACTTAAACCGCACACTAGATATGCTAGTGTTCTCGAGGCGCCAGATATCACTCCTGATATAACGGGTCGCTACCTGATAGACGATTTTGCAAAAACTATTGGCGCGAAATATAATGACTATTGTATGAACTGTCATGATGCGGAGGAAAAGGAATCAATAAAACACCGCTTGTGCGAGTGTCCTGCATTTTGTGCAAGCGTGGGCAAATTTTAGGGGCATATAGCTTTAGATTACTGGGGGACCTGGAAAACTTTAACTTAAGCGTCTGCTAATGTTTTTGAAGAGATCAAACCATTTACGGTGTTAGTTTCATACTCGAACCAAACGCGTATACGACAAGTATTGACATAGCATTAAAATACAAATAAAAAGAAATTAAGTGCACAAAATAAACAGGGGAAATTTTTTTTTTTTGTTCTTGCCTAAAA
The DNA here is from genome assembly GCF_050003625.1 of Haematobia irritans. NCBI lineage: Eukaryota > Metazoa > Arthropoda > Insecta > Diptera > Muscidae > Haematobia > Haematobia irritans. Next base: position 25,793,583 of record NC_134397.1, read on the forward strand.
TTTAACATTGTTTCAAGAAAATTAAGTTTTTCATTTAAAAAATAAAAACGAAAAACAAATAAAAACAAGTAAGTAAAGTCTATAGTCGGGCGGTGCCGACTATATTATACCCTTCACCCCTATGTAGGCCAAAAACTACTTCACATTTGCTGGAAGCTATATAACATAAAGGAGACAATTTTTTTTACTTCTACAAAATCTCTAGAATTAAAATTTAAATCGGCTAACGCTATCCAGTTAATTGGAGGACACTTCCATTGAAAATGGGTCTAAAATGTGTAACAGTCTACCATATTTCCCCAACTCTGGTGTACGTATATATGGGAGCTATATATAATCTCAACTGATTTTGACTAAATTTTACATATATAGTTAGAATAATAATTCTGCTATCTATGCGAAATTTCACGTAAATGGCAGTATAACTTTGGTCCCCTGGTCATATGAGTGCAAATCGGGCGGAAGATATATATGGGAGCCATAACTAAATCTGAACCGATTTCAACCAAATTTGGCACAATTACCGATACTACCAAACGTACTCCTTGTGCGAAATTTGAAGCAAATCACGGCAAAACCCTGGATTTTGAGGCCATATAAGTTCAAGTCGGACGAAAGATATATATGGGAGCTATATCTAAATCTGTATAGATTTTGACCATATTTGGCACATACAATAGTATCGTTAAAAGTACCGCTTGTGCAAAATTTGAAGTAAGTCAGGGTAAAACTCTGGCTTCTGGGACCGTATTAGTCCATATCGGGCGAAAAATATATATGGGAGCTATATCTAAATCTGAACCGATGTCAACCAAATTTGGCGCGCATAGCTACAATGCTAATTCTACTCCCTATGCAAAATTTAAACTAAATCGGAGCAAAAAATTGGACTCTGTGGGCAAATGAGTGTAAATCGGGCGAAAGCTATATATGGGAGATATATCCAAATCTGAACCGATGTCAACCAAATTTGGCACGCATAGCTACAATGCTAATTCTACTCCCTGTGCAAAATTTCAACTAAATCGGAGTTAAAAATTGGCCTCTGTGGTCATATGAATGTAAATCGGGCGAAAGCTATATATGGGAGCTATATCTAAATCTGAACCGATTTGGCTGATATTTGCAAGTTTTTCGAGACTCATAAAATATTCGGATGTACGGAATTTGAGGAAGATCGGTTGATATACACGACAATTATGACCAGATCGGTGACAAATATATATGGCAGCTATATCTAAATCTGAACCGATTTTTTCCAAAATCAATAAGAATCGTCTTTGAGCCGAAACAGGATCCTATACCAAATTTTAGGACAATTGGACTAAAACTGCGAGCTGTACTTTGCACACAAAAATACATCAACAGACAGACAGACAGACGGACATCGCTAAATCGACTCAGAATTTAATTCTAAGACGATCGGTATACTAAACGATGGGTCTCAGACTTTTCCTCCTTGGCGTTACATACAAATGCACAAACTTATTATACCCTGTACCACAGTAGTGGTGAAGGGTATAAAAATTACAAACATATATGGAACTAACATGGTAAATGCAACATTTGGTATGACGCAAGCCAATTTCCTATCTTCCTTAAGTTTATTGTCTTTGGCCTGCACCACCGTGGCTTTAGTCCACGTGAAGCAACACTATTAATATCACGATAACGAGCAATGGTACGATGAACAAAAGATTTATTCAGGGAATGTTATTTTCAGGCTCTCGACAATATTTTTTTTTTTTTCAGTATACTTACCGCTGTACATTCTCCATTATGATTGGCTATTACAGCAGCTGTTTTATTAACACTGTAGTCTAAAATAGCGCATAGGTTAGATGACACATCTGTATCAGCGTATTCGTGCTCAAATTCTGCTATGGAAGCAAATAATTGAGGTAACCACAAACGTATGGTATTGTAACTGAAAAACAAGGACATTTTAAATATTTAATAATAATAAGAAAAAATTGAAACCTTAAGTCGAAGAAAAATCTTTCCAAGAAAAGTGTTCACAGAAAAACAATTTTTTCTGATTCAATCATGCAATTCATTGATTTTTTAATTAAAATGACTTTAATCACAGAAATGATAGTATCAATTAAAAAATTAATTGAAGGTCAATTAAAAAATAATTGATACTATTAATTTTTGTGATTGATTTTTGTTTTAATTAAAAAATTTGATGAATCAATTAAAATTTTAATTGAATATTTTTTAAAACTCAATTAAAATTTTAATTGGAAAAATGTTCGTGAAATTTTCTTCTGTGTTTATAGCCATAAAACTTGGAATATTCCTAGCATTTAAAGTATCGATATACATACTTCCGTAGCTTACCCCAATAAAATGGAGAACTGCAATAAGTACACATGCAATGATTTGGTAAGTAATGGTTTTCGAAACATGGGCTTTGTTTGTATCCAGCCCTCTTGTAAGCTCTGCGATATGGTTCGATGCTTAATTCCAGGCATTTCTTTATATTGATCGTCGTTATTGGCAATTTTATGGTCTATGGTAAAAATTGTTTTGTCACCAGGTATCTCACGTGTTGGAACTTCCTCTACCAAATTATAGATCTGAGGAACGCTTATTAAAATTTGAGTTAAATTTACCCATATAAAAATCTAAAAGTTCAACTTACCGGATATGAGGATTTAGGTTTTCTAGTATTATAGGCATAGATTGCCTGAAATGCTTGCAGCGCCTCTTGATTTCGACCCTGAGACATAAGAAATTTTGGACTTTCTGGTAAAATTATTAGAATAAGGCTACTCAGGAAACTGGGTAATCCACAAAACAGGAGAAAAATTTGCCAGGTATGAACTAGAAAAGGTGTTAGCATGAAATACAAAAAAAGAAGTAAGAATGAGCTTAAGGGTTGGTAAAAAATAAAATTTTGTGTTCCGTTTTAAGAAACTTTGCACCATAGATATATGGGCGAAAGTTCAGTCAAATCATAGTCCATACGTGGTATATATTAAACTAAAAAGACCGATTAAATACGTATATAATTAAGTTTAAAGTTTCTATAGAAATAAAATTTTGACAACATGTTCTATAGAAGTAAAATTTGGAAAAGATTTTCTATAGAAATAAAATTTGGAAAAAATTTTCTATAGACATAAAATTTGGAAAAAATTTTCTATAGAAATAAAATTTTGACAAAATTTTCTATAGAAATAAAATTTTGACAAAATTTTCTATAGAAATAACATTTTGACAATGTTTTCTATAAAAATAAAATTTTGGTAGGTTATTTTTGGCTCGAGTGGCAACCATGATTATGAACCGATATGAACCAATTTTTGTGTGATTGGGGATCGGCTATATATAACTATAGACCGATATGGACCAATTTTGGTCCAAATTTGGTTTCAACCGGATCGGATGAATTTTGCTCCTCCAAGAGGCTCCGGAGATCAAATCTGGGGATCGGTTTATATGGGGGCTATATATAATTATGAACCGATATGGACCAATTCTTGCATGGTTGTTAGAGACCACGTACCAAATTTCAACCGGATCGGATGAATTTTGCTCCTCTAATAGGCTTCGGAAGTCAAATCCGGGGATCGGCTTATATGGGGGCTATATATAATTATGGACCGATATGGACCAATTTTGGCATGGTTGTTAGAGACAATATACTAACACCACGTACCAAATTTCAATCGGATTGGATGACTTTAGCTCCTCTAAGAGGCTCCGGAGGTCAAATTTGGGGATCGGTTTATATGGGGGCTATATATAATTATGGGCCGACGTGGACCAATTTTTGCATGGTCATTAGAGAACATATACCAACACCATGTACCAAATTTCAGCCGGATCGGATGAAATTTGCTTCTCTTAGAGGCTCCGCAAGCCAAATCGGGGGATCGGTTTATATGAAGGCTATATATAATTATGGACCGATGTGGACCACTTTTTGCACGGTTGTTAGAGACCCTGTACCAACACCATGTACCAAATTTCAACCGGTTCGGATGAAATTTTGTTCTCTTAGAGGCTCAGCAAACCAAATCGGGGGATCGGTTTATATGGGGGCTATATGTAATTATGGACCGATATGGACCAATTTCTGCATGGTTGTTAGAGACCATATACTAACACCATGTACCAAATTTCAGCCGGATCGGATGAAATTTGCTTCTTTTAGAGGCTCCGCAATCCAAATTTGGGGGTCCGTTTATATGGGGGCTATACGTAAAAGTGGACCGATATGGCCCATTTGCAATACCATCCGACCTACATCAATAACTACTACTTGTGCCAAGTTTCAAGTCGATAGCTTGTTTCGTTCGGAAGACGGACATGCTCAGATCGACTCAGAATTTCACCACGACCCAGAATATATATACTTTATGGGGTCTTAGAGCAATATTTCGATGTGTTACAAACGGAATGACAAAGTTAATATACCCCCATCCTATGGTAGAGGGTATAAAAATTGGAAGGTCGTTATAATCGTTGTATCGCTCTTGAAGGGAACTATGTTGAATAATTTTTTTTTTTTTTTTTGTTTATTTAAGCAATTTCTACAATCATACTATGCTTATATTAACTACAACTAGTCTCTTTATACAGCAGTGACTAACCAGTAGTTTAGTTAAGGAATTTTGTAATGTTAATTAATTAACGATTCATAAATTAAAAGCAAAATTTAACTGGTTGGAAAGCGAGTAATAAGGTCATGCGGCTTAAATCTTTGTAATCTTCTTCTCATGTTGCCGATTTGAGAAAGTTCTGCTGCTCCCATGTTTACATGTTGTTGCAGTCTTTCATTATGCCTCTTTGCGAGGTTTACTATTTCTTCCTTTACGGTTTTTACTTGCAGGTCCCGATGCAGATCGCTATTCCTAATATACCATGGCGCGTTTACCGCGTTTCGTAGAACTTTGTTTTGGAAGCGTTGTATTTTCTCAATATGGGTAGCTTTTGCACATCCCCAGAGTTGTATGCCATATAACCAGACAGGCTTTAGTACTTGGTTATAAATCATAAGTTTGTTGTCAAGAGATAGGATGGAATTGCGTCCAAGTAGCCATTGGAGTTCTCGGTATTTTGACTTCAATTCTACTAGTTTTTTGTCGATATGTTCATGCCACTTGAGTTTGGAATCTAATGTAATCCCGAGATATTTTGCTGAATGCGAATGAGGAATCTGGTTTCCATTTATGAATAGAGGATTATATGTTATTTGATTTAGAGCGAAATCTATGTGAATTGATTTGTTACTGTTTAATTTTAGATCCCAATCTGTCGTCCACTTATATAAGCTATTCAATGTTAATTGCAAGTTTTGTTTGGTTTCTACAGTGTTTAAACCAGTCGACATGATGACCGTATCATCCGCAAAGGTACCTATGAAACAGATTTCGCTCGTCGGAACGTCGTGGGTATACAAAAGGTATAACGTGGGGCCCAGAATGCTTCCTTGTGGAACACCAGATGTAATTTGATGTAACTCACTATATGAATTTTCGTAACGAACTCTAAAGTATCGATCTTCCAAGTACGATTGAAGAATATAACAAAATTTAAGTGGTAGTAGCGTACTAATTTTTTGAATAAGGCCAGCATGGTTCACTCTATCAAAAGCTTTGGAAATATCTAAGAATACTGCAGAGCAGACTTTTCTATGTTCAAAAGCCTCTTCTATGTAACTTGTTACCCTATGAACTTGATCTATCGTTGAGTGTTGTTTTCTGAACCCAAATTGATGATATGGAATAATATTCTTCGAAGTTATAATGGTTTCCAATCGGTTGCATAAAAGTCTTTCAAACAGTTTTCCAAGCACGGGTAGTAATGAAATTGGTCTATATGACTGTACATCGTGGGGATTTTTTCCAGGTTTTGGGATCATAATAATTACGGCAACTTTCCAACAAAGCGGAAAGTAGTTTAACTTCAAGGCGGCATTCATGATGGATGTTATGTTTGCTACACTTATGTATGGCAAGTTTTTCAGAATTTCTCCGCTAATTAGGTCGAATCCTGGTGATTTTTTGTTTTCGAGTTTATTTATAGCATCCCATACTTCCTTAAAGGTAAATCTTTCCAGGGACATTAGACTGTTGTTTTGAAGAGGATACGTTGGAGTCGTATAATCAGCGCCATTCGATTGTGAATTAGAAAAAGTTGTTTTAAGATGTTCGGCAAAATGTTGGACTTTCTCAGAGTTACTTTTTAACCATATTCCGTTACTATTGCGTAGTGGAGCTTTCTGATCAATTGGTCTGTTAGTTTGTTGTTTGGTAGTTTTCCAAAGAGAATAGTTAGTTTTACTATCATAGGTAAGATTGGATATAGTTTTATAAAAACATTCTTCATTATATTTTTTAATTATTCTGTTTAATTTCTTCGACGCATTGTTGAAAATTCTCTTGTCTGCTGGAGAACGTGATATTTGCCAGCTTTTGCGGAGTTTCCGTTTGGATTTTATTAGATTTATTATGTAGGAGGGATAAGTTCGTGTATTTGTTTGGAAGTTTGATGGTGGAGTACTTTTCCAAGCAGCTTGTTGGATGTTATTAGAAAATTTGAGCACTTCATCTTCGATTTCATCGATGTTTGTAATTTCAGAAATCATTGTCGAATTTCTAACTAAAAATTTGAAGTAGTTCCAGTCTCTTTTCTTGTTTGTCAGGGGGAGATTGTAGTTTTGGTTTATGTTTGCACTTTTGTAAGTTAAATATATTGGTGTATGATGAATAATAGAAACGAATTTTGACAAAAAAAAAAAAAACAAGTGTTTTTCTTTGTTACACCGGGAACTCATCAGCCAACCTGTTATGTGGCGCGGATATATCGAATAAGACCTATTCATATATTAATTGAAACTTCTTCATTATCTTTCCAGCGAAGTATGTTACAGATATGTGTGTACATGATGGTTAGGTAGGTTAGGTGAACTTCTCTCTTATCATCTTATCACCGTGGTGCAATGGTTAGCATGCCCGCCTTGCATACACAAGGTCGTGGGTTCGATTCCTGCTTCGACCGAACACCAAAAAGTTTTTCAGCGGTGGATTATCCCACCTCAGTAATGCTGGTGACATTTCTGAGGGTTTCAAAGCTTCTCTAAGTGGTTTCACTGCAAGGTGGAACGCCGTTCGGACTCGGCTATAAAAAGGAGGTCCCTTGTCATTGAGCTTAACATGGAATCGGGCAGCACTCAGAGAAGTTCACCAATGTGGTATCACAATGGACTGAATAGTCTAAGTGAGCCTGATACATAGGGCTGCCACCTAAACTAACCTAACCTAACATCTTATCATTGAGTACTGCTCGATTCTATGTGTACATGATGTACAACCGGTTTTATAAACGATTATTTACTTACACTTTAGAACCGAATAAACTGTTATCCGATTACTTCTGCCAGACTGTTTATCGTAATCTTCTTTTTTAGTTCTACAAACTATGAATTTTTTGAAAAAATTTAAGAAGTATGACTAAACCAGAGTTTAGCCGCATTCGTATTTTGGGGACAAGAAATATTTTTGCTTAAGGCGAAAATTAAGAATTGAAAAATGAAAAAGGTACACTGTATACTCACCATTAAAATCTCTCCACCGAAATTCCCAATCGTTTGGTAAAATCAACCATGCCATTACAGGTAAAAGTAAAGTACCAAACGATGTGATTACACCCAAAACCATTAGAACCCTAGGTCTATGTTTCGAGCCATGTAATTCTGTTAAATATGTAATCAATACAGCACTGGGACCATTTACTCTATGGGGGGAAAACACACACACAAATAACTTTTTATTTTTTCCTTGGCATTAAATATTTTTGAAATTACTTACATTAATCCTCCTAGAAATTTAAATGTTACTAACATGGCAAAATTTTGACTTATGGAACTGCAAAATACACATATAGCATCAGCTAATAGACCCCAGGCTAGAATTTTCTTCCTTCCTTGGGTATCGGCTAAATATCCCCATACTATAGCTGAGGAAATCATACCACCAAATGTGACTGCATTTAGAACGCCTTTATTAAAGAGTGACAATTTCAAATCACATTCTGCTATTGGTAAAATATACGCCATTGTTGTTGTGGAAAAGACAATTGCCAATTTAGCGGGTATTGCTGCCAAAAGCAGAAGAAGATTGAATGAACCAAATCCAGTTGCTTCGAGGGCTTTTTCAAAATCAGCCGGTTCAATGACATCTGAAATAAAGGCAAGTGACATTTTTCAAATCAAATGACAGTTAACACTACAAAGGGTATTAATTTAAAGTTTTCGGTCAAAAACCTTTGTTCTTAGCACCTAATTTTTTTAATACTTATTTTCATAATTTATTATGTTTGTAAATCTTGTAATAAATAAATAATAAATTTAAAGGTAGTGCAAATGTAAAAACGTCATAGGAAATTTATATGAGGATTTTCCAATATATACATAAATATATGCTTACTTCCATTTTTATTTTCAAACGATGAGTTTTCAATTTCATCATTTTTTATAGCTTTTGACTGCATTTTCAAAAATGTTCCTTTTGTATTATAATAATTAAAACGTCAAATATGTTCTAGACATATTCTAAATTAATTTCCCAATATAGAAAACTAATGAAGATATTGTGGTAGACTATTGATATTATTAATATTCGTCTATTTATTCCAAATCAAATGCTTCGATTTTCAAAACCATGTCCTTTTTACTTTGTTTAGCTTCACCACAAATGATTAATACATCAGATATGTTCTTGACATATTCTCAATTAATTTCTTAATGTAGATAATCAATGAAGTCAATTTTAGTGAAATAATAGTAGTAGAGTACACTAATTATGTTATTTGCATATAAATTAAATATTCTCGGTGTTTATCAATTGAAACTCATGCAACCGACACACGATGCTGTACACATATGGAACTGTGAATATTTAAGTGTTTGGCGCTAATTTTCTTATCTTTCTCACTAGATTTGTATCGGTTTGAATGTCACACGTTAACTGAATGCTGATGCTAATCCTCAGCAAGCTTTCACACCCACACTCAACAACATGAAAAACAACTAAATAAAGCCGAAACTCGGGCGAGACCGAATATGTTGTACCCTCCATTATTCTATATGACAACTTTGATCAAATTTTTGTGATTATTATAAAAAAAATATTTCTTCGGAAGAAAGAAATAATTTTTATTTCTTTAGAAAATGTTCTCAAAATTTTATTTCTATAGAAGATTTTGTTAAAATTTTATTTCTATAGAAAATTTTGTCAAAATTTTATTTTTATATAAAATTATGTCAAAATTTTATTTCTATAACAAAATTGACAAAATTTTATTTCTATGAAAAATTTGTATTTCTTTAGAAAATTTTCTCAAAATTTTATTGCAATAGACAATTTTGTCCAAATTTTATTTCCACAGAAAATTTTGTCAAAATTTTATTTCTATAGAAAATTTTGTAAAAATTTATTTCTATAGAAAATTTTGTAAAAATTTATTTCTATAGAAAATTTTGTCAATTTTTTTTTTGTAAATACTTTATTTCTATACAAAATTTTGTTAAAATTTTAATTCTATAGAAAATGTTCTCAAAATTTTATTTCTATAGAAGGTTGTGTCAGAATTTTATTTCTATAGAAAATTTTGTCAAAATTTTATTTTTATATAAAATTATGTCAAAATTTCATTTATATAACAAAATTGACAAAATTTTATTTCTATGAAAAAATTGTATTTCTTTTAAAAATTTTCTCAAAATTTTATATCTATAGAAAATTTTGTAAAAAATTTATTTCTATAGAAAATTTTGTCAAAATTGTATTTCTGTAGAAAATTTTGTCAAAATTTGATTTCTATTGAAAAGTTTTGTCACAATTTTGTTTCTATAGAAAATTTTGTCAAAATTTTATTTCCACAGAAAATTTGCCAAAATTTTATTTCTATAGAAAATTTGCCAACATTTTATTTCTATAGAAAATTTTGTCAAAAATTTATTTACAACGAAAATTTGCCAAAATTTTATTTCTATAGAAAATTTTGTAAAAATTTATTTCTATAGAAAATTTTGTCAAAATTTTTTTTATAAAAACTTTATTTCTATACAAAATTTTGTCAAAATTTTATTTCTACAGAAAATTTTGTTAAAATTTTAATTCTATAGAAAATGTTCTCAAAATTTTATTTCTATAGAAGATTTTGTCAGAATTTTATTTCTATAGAAAATTTTGTCAAAATTTTATTTTTATATAAAATTATGTCAAAATTTCATTTATATAACAAAATTGACAAAATTTTATTTCTATGAAAAAATTGTATTTCTTTTAAAAATTTTCTCAAAATTTTATATCTATAGAAAATTTTGTAAAAATTTTATTTCTATAGAAAATTTTGTCAAAATTGTATTTCTGTAGAAAATTTTGTCAAAATTTGATTTCTATTGAAAAGTTTTGTCACAATTTTGTCAAAATTTTATTTCCACAGAAAATTTGCCAAAATTTTATTTCTATAGAAAATTTGCCAACATTTTATTTCTATAGAAAATTTTGTAAAAATTTATTTCTATAGAAAATTTTGTCAAAATTTTATTTCCACAGAAAATGTTGCCAAAATTTTATTTCTATAGAAAATTTTGTAAAAACTTTACTTCTATAGAAAATTTTTTCAAAATTTTATTTCTATAGAAAATTTTGTCAACATTTTATTATACCCTAAATCACATAGTGGTCAGGGTATAATAAGTTTGATCGGCCAAAAAATGTGCCTACCAGAAATATTGATTGTATACCCCATAAAATATATACCGATCGACTCAGAATCACCTCCTGAGTCGATCTAGCGCTTGGTGTCCGTCCGTCCGTCCGTCTGTCCATGTTTTTGTTATTCACAGGATTCCGGTCGCAATTATTAACCGATTTGGATGAAATTTGGTGCAGGGTGTTTTTTGGGCACAAGGACGAACGCTATTGAATTTGGAAGAAATCGAATCAAATATATATGTATCGCCCGATTTCTACAAATGTAGTCACGTTGCGCTTTTTTACAAACCGATCGTCATCAAATTTTGCACATAGTAAACTTTTTCATCACCCTTTAAGTCTGCAAAATTTAATCGAAATCGGTTCAGATTTAGATATTGCTCTCAAATATATGTATCGCCCAATTTTCGCAAATTTGGCCATAAAAACCTTATTTATTAAGCGATCTTGCTCAAACTTGGCTTACTCTAATCTTTTATGGTACTGACAATATGTGGCAAAAATAATCGAAATCGGTTCAGATTTGGATATAGCTCCCATATATATGTATCGCCCGATTTTGCCAAATTTGTTCGTAAAACCCTTATTTATCAACCGATCGTAACCACGGTTGGCTAAATGTAATCTTCTATAGCTCTAACTGTATGTGCAAAATTTCATCGAAATCGGTTCAAATGTAGCTCCCATATACATGTATCGCCCGATTTTGAACAATTTGCCTCTAATAACCTTATTTTTGACCATAGGGGCCTCATTTATTAACTGATCGTACTCAAACTTTACACAAAGTGACCTTCTGTGGTATCAATCATACCTGCAAAATATTATACAAATTGGTTCAGATTTAGATATAGGTCACATATATATGCATCGCTCGATTTTGTCATATTTGGCCATAATATTCTTATTTATTAACCTTTGTTATTCAAATTTCAAATTTTGATGTACTAGCTGATCGTATTTTGACTTACATGTAGCTCTTACATAAATCTATTGCCCTCTTTGCAGAAATTTGAATCTCTCTTTTCCTTTTCCTCTGTTGGTTAAGCTACACTTGTAGTTTATTCAATGTATGGTTTTAATCTCAAATCAAAAAAACAACAACAAATTTTATTTCTATAGAAAATTTTGTCAAAATTTTATTTCTATAGAAAATTTTGTTGAATTTTTTTTTTTCATATAGAAAATTTTGTCAAAATTTTATTTCGATAGGAAATTTTGTACAAATTTTATTTCTATCGAAAATTTTGTCAAAATTTTATTTCTATCGAAAATGTTGTCGAAATTTTTTTCATATAGAAAATTTTGTCGAAATTTTATTTCTATAGGAAATTTTGTACAAATTTTATTTCTATCAACAATTTTGTCAAAATTTTATTTCTATAACAAATTGTGTCAAAAATTTGATTTCTATAGAATATTTTGTCAAAATTTGATTTCTATTGAAAATTTTGTCACAATTTTGTTTCTATACAAAATTTTCTCAAAATTTTATTTCTATATATAATTTTGGTGAAATTTTATTTCTAAAGATAATTTTGTAAAAATTTTATTTTATAGAAAATTTTGTCAAAATTTTATTTCTATAGAAAATTTTGTCAAAATTTTATTTCTATAGGAAATTTTGTACAAATTTTATTTCTATAGAAAATTTTGTCGAATTTTTTTTTTTCATATAGAAAATTTTGTCAAAATTTTATTTCTATAGAAAATTTTGTCGCAGTTTTTTTTCATATAGAAAATTTTGTCAAAATTTTATTTCTATAGGAAATTTTGTACAAATTTTATTTCTATAGAAAATTTTGTCAAAATTTTATTTCTATCGAAAATGTTGTCAAAATTTGATTTCTATTGACAATTTTGCCGCAATTTTGTTTCTATAGAATTGTTTTTCAAAATTTTTTTTTCTATAGACAATTTTGTCAAAATTTTATTTCTCTATATAATTTTGTTAAAATTTTATTTCTAAAGATAATTTTGCAAAAATTTAATTTCTATAGAAAATTTTGTCAAAATTTGATTTCTATAGAAAATTTTGTAAAAATGTTATTTCTATAGAAAATTTTGTCAAAATTTTATTTCTATACAATATTTTGTCAAAATTTTATTTCTAAGGAAAATTTTTCAAATATTTATTTCTGTAGAATATTTTGTTAAAATTTTATTTCTAAAGAAAATGTTTTAAAAATTTTATTTCTATAGAAAATTGTGTCAATATTGTCCATATACAGAAAATGGTTCATCATATCCTCTTGAGAATCTATATATTTGAAAGTTTTCAAAGTAAACTATTATATTTGATTCATGGTGGTGGGTACTTAAAATTCGACACGGGCCATTTATACCTGTTTTATCTCAATTTAGCTTTTATCTAATCTTGAATTTTTGTTCAGATCATCGAAAGGTGTTATCACTCAACTATTTAGTCTATATACTACCGTGTTTTTCTCTTGACCTTTTATCAGATAAGATGACAATATCATATGTGTTTTCATATAGTAAAGATTCTTAATATAATACGAAAATTTCTCTACAAATCATTTGCCTTAGGTCGACTAGAGTCCCACTCCTTTTTCTCATAACACGTGTTGTCAGTGGATTTACCTTCTCATCTGTAAAGATTCTTAATAAAATACGAAAATTTCTCTACAAATCATTTGCCTTAGGTCGACTAGAGTCCCACTCCTTTTTCTCATAACACGTGTTTTCAGTGGATTTACCTTCTCATCTGTTCATATAATATATAAATAATCTGCGAATCACTTATATTATTTTCAACAATTGTGTTTACAATGTGTTATATATACAGACATTGAATATTGATCATTTTTAATTAATTATTAAAAATGATTTGTTAATTTTAATGATGCACGTCGACGACAACGTTGGTAAGCTCAAATTTCATGGAAAATTACAATGCCTATTTTATGCTCAACTAACTGATTATGGCCACGATTACAATTAAAATTGCAACCACATTATGAAGCGAATATCTACCTGTATTAATTTTCAATGAAATTCTCGTAAAGTGTAGGTGTTTAATTAGGAGCGTCTGATTAAGAAATCATACATTAAAGTAATCACTTTACTATGAAAACATAAATCCCACACAAGTGTTTTTTTTTTTGTTATTACAATATCTGAGATTCCCAACATGGTCAATAATTTACGCCGTAGCCTATGCAAGTTGATTTCTCATAGTTGTTTCTCTCCACTACATAATTTATCTTCTTTCGGCAGGATTAATCCCATTACATTTGCGTTTTCAAACGAGGTTTCTAGGTCTTCCAGGCGGAAGCCTTGAAAAGGCAAATAAATCCTTCAGAATTAAGTCCCGTATATGGACACTGGCACAGAAAATCGGACGACGTTTCCTTCTAGAAATATCATCAGTTATTAAGTCAATCGTTTCCCATTAATGGTCTCGGATCATCTCTATGCGTCGCCATTAGAAATCCAAAGTTCTTAGTACTCTTGTCGTTCCATATCAATTTGGTTTGCCTGCAGCTCAACGTCCTTTCCATAAATAATTGTATTTAACATAGACTCTGTAAATTTATAAAGATAGCGGGTGCGGAAACGTCTGTAACGAAGTTATCCGTGACGCGTGCCGCTTCTTTAGCCAGCACATCTGCCTTCTCATTATCCATTATTCCATAAAGTCCAGATATCCAGCACATAGTAATAATATGCTGTTCAGTGAGAGTTCTAAGCTCTCTACGACAGCGGTCGACCTTGTGTTTACATTACCCAAGGCTTTTATTGCTTCTAGACTGTCGATAAAGAAGCTGATACCGCTTCTGAATATTGTCCTCATTAACAGGACTTCCGCAGTCTTTGCAATGGCAAATATCTTTGCCTGAAAAATGCTACATCCGCTGTACATCTTATATGACTCCCTGATTTCTAACTCTTCGCAGTAAATACCACTGTCAGTGTCTTCACTTCTTATAAACCTTCAGATCCCCAAAATGTAAGAGCCTCTCTCTCTAATCCTCCATACTTGGGATAATTGATTTCAACATGCCTAATTCACTTTTTTCTGTGTATATAAAATTCAATCTATGTTTGTTTATTTGTTTGTTTGTTTGTTTGTTTGTATGAACCGAGTTGGCTCCGAAACGGCTGAACCGATTTACTTGAAACTTTCAGAGATCATAGGGGACGTTCATGTGGTGAAAATAGGGTACCTCATTTTTTGACACCTGGTCGCGGAGGGGACCTCCCCTTTGTCGGACTTTTTGAAAATTGGACCAAAGTTGACCGATTCGCTTGAAATTTTCATTGAAGGTTGGGGTTGTCATCTAGACAAAGATCCGCTACTTTATATTTCGATATTTGGTGGCGGAGGGGGTCTCCCCTTTGTTTGACTTTTTTTTAAGTACAGCGAAAAAACTAAAATTCTCTAAATTATCTGAGATTTACAGAGAATATGCGGTGAGGTTATGGAATTAATATGGGGTACCTGATGATTTCATATGTGGAAGGGGAGAGACCTCCCCCTTGCCCTATTTTTTGAAACTTGGAACAAAATTATGCGATTTGCTTGAAATTTTCATAGAATATTGGGGTTGGCATCTAGACAAAAATTCGCTACATTATTTTTCGATATTTGGTCGGGGAGGGGGACCACCCCTTTGCCCGACTTTTTTTTTGAGTACAGTGAAAACAAAACTAAATTCCCCCGACTGAAATTTTACGGAAAAAATGGGTATGAAATTTATATCAGGTTCCTGATTTTTTAATAAAAATAAAAGGGCATAGGGAGCATCCGCTTCTCTTAAGTACATACAGAGAAACAATTAAACTGTACCGAGTTACTTGAAATTTACAGAGGACTGGGGAGAGGTTACGATATTAATAGTTGATACCTGATTTTATGATATATGATGACGGAAGAGAGGCCGCCCTTTAGGCTTATAATTTGCTTGACATTTTCTGCGACGTTTACAAAAGATACGCTACATCACTTTTCGATATTTGGTCGGGGAGGAGGTCCTCCTCTAAAACTGCAAAAAAAACAAAAATTCTTAAGTTTTCTTGAAATTTACAAAGGCAGTGGGGGAAGGTTATGAACGAAGAGGCAACCTTCCTTGCACTACACTTGAAGGAAAGTTTCAAGAATTTTCGGGGAAGGTTAGGGGTGCTATTCACTACGGTGTTTGTTAATATTGCGTCGGGGAAAGTGACGTCCCTTTAAAACAATAGAGCAAAATTTATACATCTCCGATCTACTTGAAATTTACAGGGAAGGTGGGAGGAGATGATTAAATTTATACATGATTTTTAAATTAGTATATGATTTTTCGATATCTGGTTGGGGAAGGGGAAAATTGAAATAAACTTTGTCGATTTACTTCGATAGAATTTATAAAGACCATTGAGTAGATGTGAAATTAATATTGGGTACGTGATAGTCCGATATCAGGTCGTAGTGGTGCTAAGGTGGGGAGGGGGTTCCCTTTTGTCCGTTTTTTTGTTTTTCTTAAATTGAAAGTAGAGGGTTACCCGTAAATGGGAACTCGGTACATAATTTTATGATTTTTGCACATGCTTCCGCCAGACTTCTATTTAGTAAAGAACTTAAATTTACATGGAATTAATTTACATAAAAATATTAATGTGGTAAATTTTTTTACTACTTTTGCTTTTTCCGATTTATTGGATGGGAAACAGTAATTCTTTGTATGTTATTATACTATAGTGCTTAATTTTCAGATATGTTAAGGAGAAGGATACCTTTCCTTGACAAGCCACACTTAAAATTCACAAGAAATATAGAAAATTGTCCAACTACTTGAAGACAGAACATTATTTAAAAAATTTGAAGGGTACACCCTCTCCCCGACATTTTTTAAAACGAACCGTTTTACATATGCATATCCGCCGTATTTGTACCTATAAACGAAAAAGCAAGTGGTCCGATTTTTTTGAAAGAATTCAAATCTTTTCGAATTTGTTTTCAGCGCGAAGGATATGGTTCACAAAGTTAACGCAAAATATTCCTACAAATACGCTTCGCAAGGTGCAGCGAAGCGGGCCGGGTTACGCTAATAATAAAATAAAATTACAATAATTTCCTAAATAGTTTGTGTTTTATTCAAAATCAACATCGGCCCTTGAAATTTTAACCACCCTTTAAGAGGCGTCCTGTTTATTCAAGTGAATTTCTGTATATGATGGTTGACCTTTACCAGATGTGTCATCTATAGGTAGCTACTGGTATTGTAATCGCTGTAAAGAGACAATGAAATATGGACGGCTTCAACGTTCCCAAAGCATCTTTTGGCACGCATACAGTGCCGCGTAAGTCTTATTTAGACGAGCAATTGTATTTTCTAGCCAGTTTAGTCTGGAATCCAAGATATCTTCCAAGACTTGGCCAATTTCGAGACACTCAATCTCGCTCCTGGAAATTGTGGGTCCTTATACCCGATAGTTTTTTATCCTCTTATGAAGAGCACTAGAAGAACATTCTTATGGTTAACTGCGGTTTGGTCGTTGTAAAGCCTCCCCATTTTATTAGAGAACAGCCTAGTTATTTTGGTTCTCTACATGTCAAGATTCGTGCCA
The DNA here is from genome assembly GCF_050003625.1 of Haematobia irritans. Classification (NCBI taxonomy): domain Eukaryota; kingdom Metazoa; phylum Arthropoda; class Insecta; order Diptera; family Muscidae; genus Haematobia; species Haematobia irritans. Next base: position 25,810,892 of record NC_134397.1, read on the forward strand.
ACAAAACAGCATTTATGGGAATTTTTTAATATATTTAGAGAAGAGTGCAGCTTAATGGCATCGATTACCGTCCGAAGCTTATCGAGAGTGTGCCCTTTCGGTTTTAGCATGCGTGAGATAGTTTGAGCTTTCCAGATGTGGTGGTTTTGATGTGGAAGATAAAGAACGTCCAAGTTTGAAGTTGCTGAATTGGAGGCAATACTCGATGAGGACTCGTACCAAGGCGAACTTGCTAAATTATTCGAAGTTACACGCCAATTCATTTCCCGTCGATTGAAACTATTGGAAATGATTCAAAAGCAAATAAATCGTATCGAATACGCGCCGAGGCGTGGAAAGGCCATATTTCACTTGCGAACTGCTGCTCCAAAGAAAACAAAGGAAAGTTTTTTTCATCGCATCATTACTGGAAATGAAAAATGGGTCCACAACGATAGTTCCCAGCGAAAAAAATCCGTTACATAATTTTTCGGAATAAATTCCCAAAAATGTGAATTAGCACTCGAATAATTTATTGCTAAAATAGCGAAAATTAAATTATTTGCGAAGAGCGTTTTTGGATGTACATTAAATGTAATAACTGAGTGAAACTTCAAACTTATATTATTCATCTTTTCAACGAATATAGCATTCGTTTAAAATTTCTTCTTCTTAAAAAAATTTTCCTTTTGCAATCTGCTTTTGAAATTTAATTTTTGCAATATTTTGAAAAATCTGTTTGAAATTGCTGACACCAAATGAAATTTAATTAAAATTGAAATGCAACCAATTCATGAGTGAATTCTGTGAGAAACATTCATCATAAGGCCAGCAGCCAACAATCTCGTGCACAGATTGCATTTAATCTTCCTTTTGTAATCAAAAACTGAATGATATGAATGCTCTTAGTTGGCATGCAAACAGCTTGAACCCTCATTACTTTCAGAGTAAAAAGGTAAATGAACGTTGGATTAAAAATCGTGAAGTATGGGTGGTGGCTAAGGTGATCCATTTCAATTATCATAGATAATAGGGTAGGGTGAGTGCAAAATTTAATTACATAAATTCAAGCAAAAATTTCACGAAAAATTTTTTCAAGTAAAGTCTTAATTGCGTTACAAATTAAAAAAAAAAAAATCAATTAAAAATTGAATTTATTCAACAAATTTTTTAATTGAAAAAAATTTGTCAAAAATTTTGTTTCTTAAGAAAATTTTGTCAAAATTTTATTTCTACAGAAAATTTTGTCTCCCACATTCGGATTAATTGGATTCTGTCAAGGTATCTTCAAAATCATAAACCTATGCTTCTATTCGGCACAGATGAGCTCTCAATTCTAGATGCCTAGATGCCAATTCGCGGCCTTCATGACTATCGTTCTGCTCTCCTTGAGTAGTTTTCCAGACTATTTTGTTTTTCTGGGTCACCATATAGTATTTGCGTCGCCATTTCGACCATTTATCCAACTCATCTTCCATTGCCTTTATTGCCTTTGCGTTCTCTAATTTCACTTCACTCCATATCCTAGCTCTTATTGCCAGTTCAGTTGGCTTTACGTTACCTCTCATTCCAGCAGGTTCAGACACCCATAGCAAGTGTCGTATTCGGAGTATTCGCTGACAATGTCTTTGCATTCCAATACAGTATAAAATCGGACTATTATTTATTACCATCCGAAAATCCGTGAAAACGATAACGTTTTGTGCGTGGAATAGGATCTCATTACATGGGTCCTCCACATACTATATATGCACAGTCCCGTCCCCTCACCCATCATCGTTCTATCGGTGTAGCAGCTATTTCCAACTGGTATCTGTTCGGGGATCCCATTCTCATATGACAGTCTTAGTGGATCATAATGTCACACACAGCACAGCTATGACTACCTCAGTAGTGTGATCCACGGTTGCAACGGTTGGTAGAATTCTACCAAAAATTAGATTAGATTGGTAGATTGGTTTTGGTAGATTTTCTATACAAAATAAAATTTTGACAAAATTTTCTATAGAAATAAAATTTTGACAAAATTTTCTATAGAAATAAAATTTTGACAAAATTTTCTATAGAAATAAAGTTTTGACAAATTTTCTATAGAAATAATATTTTGACAAAATTTTCTATGGAAATAAAATTTTGACAAAATTATCTATAGAAATAAAATTTTGACAATTTTTTCTATAGAAATAAAATGTTGACAAAATTTTCTATAGAAATAAATTTTTACAAAATTTTCTATAGAAATAAAATTTTGACAAAAATTTCTACAGAAATAAAATTTTGACAAAATTTTCTACAGAAATAAAATTTTGACAAAATTTTCTATAAAAATAAAATGTTGACAAAATTTCCTATAAAAATAAAATTTTGACAAAATTTTCTATAAAAATAAAATTTTGACAAAACTTTCTATAAAAATAAAATTTTGACAAAATTTTCTATAGAAATAAAATTTTGACAAAATTTTCTATAGAAATAAAATTTTGACAAAATTTTCTATAGAAATAAAATTTTGACAAAATTTTCTATAAAAATAAAATTTTGACAAATTTTTTTATAGAAATAAAATTTTGACAAAATTTTCTATAGAAATAAAATTTTGACAAAATTTTCTATAGAAATCAAATTTTGACAAAATGTTCTATAGAAATAAAATTTTGACAAAATTTTCTATAGGAATAAAATTTTGAAAAATTTTTCTATAGAAATAAAATGTTGACAAAATTTTGTATAGAAATAAAATTTTGACAAAATTTTCTATATAAATAAAATTTTGACAAAATAGAAGTACAATTTGGCGAAATAACGTTTTTTTCATTGGTAGGTTTTCGGTAAGATTTTCTCCAAATGTTGGTAGATTATTTTAGCTCTACTGGCAACCGTGGTACGATCATGAATTATTGCGGCATCCACCACTACACCACCGTCTTCTCTATTATCCTTTGATGGATTGTAATGTTTCTGGTTTCCACCCATTCTCCCAACATTTTCAATCTTATCGCAGACATGACGGTTTGATCTGAACCTCTACTATGGTTTTAAGGTCAGCATTGCAATTCTAAGGCTCTGGTTGACGTCGTCTTCACGACTTCAGTCCTCTTCTTGAAAAAAAAAACTTATAAAATTCATTTAATTCGTATATTTTTTCCAAAGAAAAGAGTGCACTTGTTTGTGCCACCTTTTATTGTTAGTGACACTTTTCATGCCACCTTTTAGAAATTTTCAACGGTAATGTTGGTGATATCCTCCGGTTTTATTGCAATGCTATTTTCAATTCTGTATCTAAAAGCTACAAAAATGTCCTTCATATTTTGCAATCAATTTCGAGGATGTTGCCTTTTTTATTAGAATCGAGATCGTCATGTGGGCATTCTGTACATTATAATTTCAATTTCAAACTTCTAAGGTAAGCGAAACATCAACTATTGACCGAAGTCTGCGATCAAGCTCGAATAGATTTAATTGTATTTGATTTCATTAAGAACCCTATAATCTTCCTTCCACTCTATGATAAAATATAGGCATAGCATATAAATCCCTGTAGGTGGACACAAGGCATTCACTTTTCTGCCACTAGAAATATTGTAGGTTTGCCATAATAATCTGCATAAAACATTTAAGATTAGAAAAAATAGGGAATTTTAAAAAGTCCACATGTCCACCTACAAATTAAGCTGAATTTTATGACAAGAGAATAATTCGTCGGAGGCCAGGGGGATTGTTCATAGCATAATTAGATTGTCTGAAAGACTACTCATTAAGGCATCACTTTCTTCACTTTCTATAGGAACTTGCTATGATTCAGTGGGTTCCACTTATCCCATGAACTATGGCAACTAACTTTGACTTTAAGGACACCATAAGTTCCAAGTATTTATAGTGAGTAGAGAAACCTTATTGTTTCCACGAAGCATTAAATTTTCTTCTGGCTCATTAAATGCAATTTTATTTTGCATTTCTGCTAAGTTCATTTTAATTAAATTATACAGCTAAAGCAAAGCAGTCATAAAACGAGTAAGATTCTCAAGCAAAAAAAATCATATTTTTATTTACTTCAATCCAAAAGGGCATAGTAATTTTGTTTCATTTTTATTTATGATCCTAGAATAAAATTAAATCGTTGCCTTAGTAAACTGCAAACACAGCGTACATAAACATTAGCATAATCTGGGGATTAATAAATTTTAACGATGCTCTTTAAAATAAATATTCAATATCAAATTAAATATTGGGTGGTCACGACGCTTAGTTTAGGAGATATGGCCAAAAGAAGTTTTTCATAAAAAAATTACAGTTTTTTTAGGATTTGGATGGAATTTTCAATTTTTTTGGTGGTGGTCACGAATTCAAGGCCTTTTCGGTCTAGGACGCTTAATTTAGCAGATATGGGCAAAAGAAGTTTTTCATATAAAAATTTCAAAATTTTTAGAATTTGGACGGAATTTTCAATTTTTGGCGGGTGGCCACGATTTAAAGCCCTTTTCGCTCTAAGACGCTTAGTTTAGGAGATATGGGCAAAAAAAGTTTTTCATACAAAAATTTCAAAAATTGTAGGATTTGGATTGAATTTTAAATTTTTTGGGTGTGGTCACGAATTAAAGCCCTTTTCACACTAGGACGCTTAGTTTAGGAGATATGGCCAAAAGAAGTTTTTCATATAAAAATTTCAAAAATTTTAGGATTTGGATTGAATTTTAAATTTTTTGGGTGTGGTCACGCTCTAGGACGCTTAGTGTAGGAGATATGGGCAAAAGAGAAAAAAGTTTTTCATATAAAAATTTAAAAATTTTTAGGATTTGGATAGAATTTTCAATTTGTTGGGGGTGGTCACGAATTAAAGCCCTTTCGCTCTAGGAGGCTTAGTTTAGGAGATATGGCCAAAAGAAGTTTTTCATATAAAAATTTCACAAATTTTAGGATTTGGATTGAATTTTCAATTTTTTGGGGTGGTCACGAATTATCGTCCTTTTTGCTCTAGGACGCTTAGTTTAGGAGATATGGCCAAAAGAAGTTTTTCATATAAAAATCTAAATTTTTTTAGGATTGGGGTGGACGCTTAGTTTAGGAGATATGGCCAAAAGAAGTTTTTCATATAAAAATCTAAATTTTTTTAGGATTTGGGTGGATTTTTCGGTTTTTTGTGGATGGTCACGAATTATTGTCCTTTTCGCTCTAGGACGCTTAGTTTAGGAGATATGGCCAAGAGAAGTTTTTCATATAAAATTTCAATTTTTTTAGGATTTGGGTGGATTTTTCGATTTTTTGAGGGTGGTCACGAATTATCGTCCTTTTCGCTCTAGGACGCTTAGATTAGGAGATATGGCCAAAAGAAGTTTTTCATATAAAAATTTGAATTTTTTAGGATTTGGGTGGATTTTTCGATTTTTTGAGGGTGGTCACGAATTATCGTCCTTTTCGCTTAGTTTAGGAGATATGGCCAAAAGAAGTTTTTCATATAAAAATTTCAATTTTTTTTAGGTATTGGGTGGATTTTTCGATTTTTTGAGGGTGGTCACGAATTATTGTCCTTTTCGCTATAGGACGCTTAGTTTAGGAGATATGGCCAAAAGAAGTTTTTCATATACAAATCTCAATTTTTTTAGGATTTGGGTGGATTTTTCGATTTTTTGAGGGTGGTCACGAATTATCGTCCTTTTCGCTCTAGGACGCTTAGATTAGGAGATATGGCCAAAAGAAGTTTTTCATATAAAAATTTAAATTTTTTTAGGATTTGAGTGGATTTTTCGATTTTTTGAGGGTGGTCACGAATTATTGTCCTTTTCGCTCTAGGACGCTTAGGAGATATGGCCAAAAGAAGTTTTTCATGTAAAAATTTCAAGTTTTTTGGGATTTGGGATTTGGGTGGATTTTTCGATTCTTTGAGGGTGGTCACGAATTATCGTCCTTTTCGCTCTAGGACGCTTAGTTTAGGAGATATGGCCAAAAGAAGTTTTTCATATAAAAATTTCAATTTTCTTAGGATTTGGGTGGATTTTTCGATTTTTTGAGGGTGGTCACGAATTATCGTCCTTTTCGCTCTAGGACGCTTAGTTTAGGAGATATGGCCAAAAGAAGTTTTTCATATAAAAATTTCAATTTTTTTAGGATTTGGGTGGATTTTTCGATTTTTTGAGGGTGGTCACGAATTATTGTCCTTTTCGCTCTAGGACGCTTAGTTTAGGAAATATGGCCAAAAGAAGTTTTTCATATAAAAATTTCAATTTTTTTAGGATTTTGGTGGATTTTTCGATTTTTTGAGGGTGGTCACGAATTATTGTCCTTTTCGCTCTAGGACGCTTAGTTTAGGAGATATGGCCAAAAGAAGTTTTTCATATAAAAATTTAAATTTTTTAAGGATTTGGGTGGATTTTTCGATTTTTTTGAGGGTGGTCACGAATTACTGTCCTTTTCGCTTTAGGGCGCTTAGTTTAGGAGATATGGTCAAAAGAAGTTTTTCATATACAAATTTCAATTTTTTTAGGATTTGGATGGATTTTTCGATTTTTTGAGGGTGGTCACGAATTATCGTCCTTTTCGCTCTAGGACGCTTAGTTTAGGAGATATGGCCAAAAGAAGTTTTTCATATAAAAATTTCAATTTTTTTAGGATTTGGGTGGATTTTTCGATTTTTTGAGGGTGGTCACGAATTATTGTCCCTTTCGCTCTAGGAATCTTAGTTTAGGAGATATGGCCAAAAGAAGTTTTTCATATAAAAATTTAAATTTTTTAGGATTTGGGCGGATTTTTCGATTTTTTGAGGGTGGTCACGAATTATCGTCCTTTTCGCTCTAGGACGCTTAGTTTAGGAGATATGGCCAAAAGAAGTTTTTCATATAAAAATTTCATTTTTTTTAGGATTTGGGTGGATTTTTCGATTTTTTGAGAGTGGTCACGAATTATTGTCCTTTTCGCTCTGGGACGCTTAGTTTAGGAGATATGGCCAAAAGAAGTTTTTCATATAAAAATTTCAATTTTTTTAGGATTTGGTTGGATTTTTCGATTTTTTGAGGGTGGTCACGAATTATCGTCCTTTTCGCTCTAGGACGCTTAGTTTAGGAGATATGGCCAAAAGAAGTTTTTCATATAAAAATTTCAATTTTTTTAGGATGTGGGTGGATTTTTCGATTTTTTGAGGGTGGTCACGAATTTTCGTCCTTTTCGCTCTAGGACGCTTAGTTTAGGAGATATGGCCAAAAGAAGTTTTTCATATAAAAATTTCAATTTTTTTAGGATTTGGTTGAATTTTTCGATTTTTTGAGGGTGGTCACGAATTATCGTCCTTTTCGCTCTAAGACGCTTAGTTTAGGAGATATGGCCAAAAGAAGTTTTTCATATAAAAGTTTAATTTTTTTTAGGATTTGGGTGGATTTTTCGATTTTTTGAGGGTGGTCACGAATTATCGTCCTTTTCGCTCTAGGACGCTTAGTTTAGGAGATATGGCCAAAAGAAGTTTTTCATATAAAAATTTCAATTTTTTTAGGATTTGGGTGGATTTTTCGATTTTTTGAGGGTGGTCACGAATTATCGTCCTTTTCGCTCTAGGACGCTTAGTTTAGGAGATATGGCCAAAAGAAGTTTTTCATATAAAAATTTCAATTTTTTTAGGATTTGGGTGGATTTTTCGGTTTTTTGTGGGTGGTCACGAATTATTGTCCTTTTCGCTCTAGGACGCTTAGTTTAGGAGATATGGCCAAAAGAAGTTTTTCATATAAAAATTTCAATTTTTTTAGGATTTGGGTGGATTTTTCGATTTTTTGAGGGTGGTCACGAATTATCGTCCTTTTCGCTCTAGGACTCTTAGTTTAGGAGATATGGCCAAAAGAAGTTTTTCATATAAAAATTTCAATTTTTTTAGGATTTGGGTGGATTTTCGGTTTTTTGAGGGTGGTCATGAATTATCGTCCTCTTCGCTCTAGGACGCTTAGTTCAGGAGATATGGCCAAAAGAAGTTTTTCATATAAAAATTTCAATTTTTTTATAAAAATTTCAATTTTTTTAGGATTTGGGTGGATTTTTCGATTTTTTGAGGGTGGTCACGAATTATCGTCCTTTTCGCTCTAGGACGCTTAGTTTAGGAGATATGGCCAAAAGAAGTATTTCATATAAAAATTTCAATTTTTTTAGGATGTGGGTGGATTTTTCGATTTTTTGAGGGTGGTCACGAATTATCTTCCTTTTCGCTCTAGGACGCTTAGTTTAGGAGATATGGCCAAAAGAAGTTTTTCATATAAAAATTTAAATTTTTTTAGAATTTGGGTGGATTTTTCAATTTTTTGAGGGTGGTCACGAGTTATCGTCCTTTTTGCTCTAGGATGCTTAGTTTAGGAGATATGGCCAAAAGAAGTTTTTCATATAAAAATTTCAATTTTTTTAGGATTTGGGTGGATTTTTCGATTTTTTGAGGGTGGTCACGAATTATCGTTTATCCTTTTCGCTCTGGGACGCTTAGTTTAGGAGATATGGTCAAAAGAAGTTTTTCATATAAAAATTTCAATTTTTTTAGGATTTGGTTGGATTTTTCGATTTTTTGAGGGTGGTCACGAATTATCGTCCTTTTCGCTCTAGGACGCTTAGTTTAAGAGATATGGCCAAAAGAAGTTTTTCATATAAAAATTTCAATTTTTTTAGGATGTGGGTGGATTTTTCGATTTTTTGAGGGTGGTCACGAATTATCTTCCTTTTCGCTCTAGGACGCTTAGTTTATGAGATATGACCAAAAGAAGTTTTTCATATAAAAATTTCAATTTTTTTAGGATTTGGGTGGATTTTTCGATTTTTTGAGGGTGGTCACGAATTATCGTCCTTTTCGCTCTAGGACGCTTAGTTTAGGAGATATGGCCAAAAGAAGTTTTTCATATAAAAATTTCAATTTTTTTAGAATTTGGGTGGATTTTTCAATTTTTTGAGGGTGGTCACGAATTATCGTCCTTTTCGCTCTAGGACGCTTAGTTTAGGAGATATGGCCAAAAGAAGTTTTTCATATAAAAATTTCAATTTTTTTAGGATTTGGGTGGATTTTTCGATTTTTTGAGGGTGGTCACGAATTATTGTCCTTTTCGCTCTAGGACGCTTAGTTTAGGAGATATGGCCAAAAGAAGTTTTTCATATAAAAATTTCAATTTTTATAGGATTTGGGTGGATTTTTCGATTTTTTGAGGGTGGTCACGAATTATTGTCCTTTTCGCTATAGGACGCTTAGTTTAGGAGATATGGCCAAAAGAAGTTTTTCATATAAAAATTTCAATTTTGTTAGGATTTGGGTGGATTTGTCGATTTTTTGAGGGTGGTCACGAATTAGTTTTTCATATAAAAATTTCAATTTTTTTAGGATTTGGGTGGATTTTTCGATTTTTTTAGGGTGGTCACGAATTATCGTCCTTTTTACTCTAGGACGCTTAGTTTAGGAGATATGGCCAAAAGAAGTTTTTCATATAAAAATTTGGGTGGATTTTTCGATTTTTTTAGGGTGGTCACAAATTATCGTCCTTTCGCTCTAGGACGCTTAGTTTAGGAGATATGGCCAAAAGAAGTTTTTCATATAAAAATTTCAATTTTTTTAGGATTTGGGTGGATTTTTCGATTTTTTGAGGGTGGTCACGAATTTTCGTCCTTTTCGCTCTAGGACGCTTAGTTTAGGAGATATGGCCAAAAGAAGTTTTTCATATAAAAATTTCAATTTTTTTAGGATTTGGTTGAATTTTTCGATTTTTTGAGGGTGGTCACGAATTATCGTCCTTTTCGCTCTAAGACGCTTAGTTTAGGAGATATGGCCAAAAGAAGTTGTTCATATAAAAGTTTAATTTTTTTTAGGATTTGGGTGGATTTTTCGATTTTTTGAGGGTGGTCACGAATTATCGTCCTTTTCGCTCTAGGACGCTTAGTTTAGGAGATATGGCCAAAAGAAGTTTTTCATATAAAAATTTCAATTTTTTTAGGATTTGGGTGGATTTTTCGATTTTTTGAGGGTGGTCACGAATTATCGTCCTTTTCGCTCTAGGACGCTTAGTTTAGGAGATATGGCCAAAAGAAGTTTTTCATATAAAAATTTAAATTTCTTTAGAATTGGGTGGATTTTTCGATTTTTTGAGGGTGGTCATGAATTATCGTCCTTTTCGCTCTAGGACGCTTAGTTTAGGAGATATGGCCAAAAGAAGTTTTTCATATAAAAATTTAAATTTTTTTAGGATTTGGGTTGATTTTTAAATTTTTTGAGGGTGGTCACGAATTATCGTCCTTTTCGCTCTAGGACGCTTAGTTTAGGAGATATGGCCAAAAGAAGTTTTTCATATAAAAATTTCAATTTTGTTAGGATTTGGGTGGATTTGTCGATTTTTTGAGGGTGGTCACGAATTATCGTCCTTTTCGCTCTAGGACGCTTAGTTTAGGGGATATGGCCAAAAGAAGTTTTTCATATAAAAATTTAAATTTTTTTAGGATTTGGGTGGATTTTTCGATTTTTTGAGGGTGGTCACGAATTATCGCCCTTTTCCCTCTTGGACGCTTAGTTTAGGAGATATGGCCAAAAGAAGTTTTTCATATACAAATTTCAATTTTTTTAGGATTTGGGTGGATTTTTCGATTTTTTGAGGGTGGTCACGAATTATCGTCCTTTTCGCTCTAGGACGCTTAGTTTAGGAGATATGGCCAAAAGAAGTTTTTCATATACAAATTTCAATTTTTTTAGGATTTGGGTGGATTTTTCGATTTTTTGAGGGTGGTCACGAATTATCGTCCTTTTCGCTCTAGGACGCTTAGTTTAGGAGATATGGCCAAAAGAAGTTTTTCATATAAAAATTAAATTTTTTTTAGGATTTGGGTGGATTTTTCGATTTTTTTAGGGTGGTCACGAATTATCGTCCTTTCGCTCTAGGACGCTTAGTTTAGGAGATATGGCCAAAAGAAGTTTTTCATATAAAAATTTCAATTTTTTTAGGATTTGGGTGGATTTTTCGATTTTTTGGGGGTGGTCACGAATTTTCGTCCTTTTCGCTCTAGGACGCTTAGTTTAGGAGATATGGCCAAAAGAAGATTTTCATATAAATTTCAATTTTTTTGGATTTTGGTGGATTTTTCGATTTTTTGAGGGTGGTCACGAATTATTGTCCTTTTCGCTCTAGGACGCTTAGTTTAGGAGATATGGCAAAAAGAAGTTTTTCAAATAAAATTTCAATTTTTTAAGGCTTTGGGCGGATTTTTCGATTTTTTGAGGGTGGTCACGAATTATCGTCCTTTTCCCTCTTGGACGCTTAGTTTAGGAGATATGGCCAAAAGAAGTTTTTCATATAAAAATTTCAATTTTTTTAAGATTTGGGTGGATTTTTCGCTTTTTTGAGGGTGGTCACGAATTATTGTCCTTTTCGCTCTAGGACGCTTAGTTTAGGAGATATGGCCAAAAGAAGTTTTTCATATAAATTTCAATTTTTTTGGATTTTGGTGGATTTTTCGATTTTTTTAGGGTGGTCACGAATTATTGTCCTTTTCGCTCTAGGACGCTTAGTTTATGAGATATGACCAAAAGAAGTTTTTCATATAAAAATTTCAATTTTTTTAGGATTTGGGTGGATTTTTCGATTTTTTGAGGGTAGTCACGAATTATCGCCCTTTTCCCTCTTGGACGCTTAGTTTAGGAGATATGGCCAAAAGAAGTTTTTCATATACAAATTTCAATTTTTTTAGGATTTGGGTGGATTTTTCGATTTTTTGAGGGTGGTCACGAATTATCGTCCTTTTCGCTCTAGGACGCTTAGTTTAGGAGATATGGCCAAAAGAAGTTTTTCATATACAAATTTCAATTTTTTTAATATTTGGGTGGATTTTTCGCTTTTTTGAGGGTGGTCACGAATTATCGTCCTTTTCGCTCTAGGACGCTTAGTTTAGGAGATATGGCCAAAAGAAGTTTTTCATATAAAAATTTCAATTTTTTTAGGATGTGGGTGGATTTTTCGATTTTTTGAGGGTGGTCACGAATTATCTTCCTTTTCGCTCTAGGACGCTTAGTTTATGAGATATGACCAAAAGAAGTTTTTCATATAAAAATTTCATTTTTTTTAGGATTTGGGTGGATTTTTCGATTTTTTGAGGGTGGTCACGAATTATCGTCCTTTTCGCTCTAGGACGCTTAGTTTAGGAGATATGGCCAAAAGAAGTTTTTCATATAAAATTTCAATTTTTTTAGAATTTGGGTGGATTTTTCAATTTTTTGAGGGTGGTCACGAATTATCGTCCTTTTCGCTCTAGGACGCTTTGTTTAGGAGATATGGCCAAAAGAAGTTTTTCATATAAAAATTTCAATTTTTTTAGGATTTGGGTGGATTTTTCGATTTTTTGAGGGTGGTCACGAATTATTGTCCTTTTCGCTCTAGGACGCTTAGTTTAGGAGATATGGCCAAAAGAAGTTTTTCATATAAAAATTTCAATTTTTATAGGATTTGGGTGGATTTTTCGATTTTTTGAGAGTGGTCACGAATTATTGTCCTTTTCGCTATAGGACGCTTAGTTTAGGAGATATGGCCAAAAGAAGTTTTTCATATAAAAATTTCAATTTTGTTAGGATTTGGGTGGATTTGTCGATTTTTTGAGGGTGGTCACGAATTAGTTTTTCATATAAAAATTTCAATTTTTTTAGGATTTGGGTGGATTTTTCGATTTTTTTAGGGAAGTCACGAATTATCGTCCTTTTTACTCTAGGACGCTTAGTTTAGGAGATATGGCCAAAAGAAGTTTTTCATATAAAAATTTGGGTGGATTTTTCGATTTTTTTAGGGTGGTCACAAATTATCGTCCTTTCGCTCTAGGACGCTTAGTTTAGGAGATATGGCCAAAAGAAGTTTTTCATATAAAAATTTCAATTTTTTTAGGATTTGGGTGGATTTTTCGATTTTTTGAGGGTGGTCACGAATTATCGTCCTTTTCGCTCTAGGACGCTTAGTTTAGGAGATATGGCCAAAAGAAGTTGTTCATATAAAAATTTCAATTTTTTTAGGATTTGGGTGGATTTTTCGATTTTTTGAGGGTGGTCACGAATTTTCGTCCTTTTCGCTCTAGGACGCTTAGTTTAGGAGATATGGCCAAAAGAAGTTTTTCATATAAAAATTTAAATTTTTTTAGGATTTGGTTGGATTTTTCGATTTTTTGAGGGTGGTCACGAATTATCGTCCTTTTCGCTCTAGGACGCTTAGTTTAGGAGATATGGCCAAAAGAAGTTTTTCATATAAAAATTTCAATTTTTTTAGGATTTGGGTTGATTTTTCGATTTTTTGAGGGTGGTCACAAATTATTGTCCTTTTCGCTCTAGGACGCTTAGTTTAGGAGATATGGCCAAAAGAAGTTTTTCATATAAAAATTTAAATTTTTTTAGGATTTGGGTGGATTTTTCGATTTTTTGAGGGTGGTCACGAATTATCGTCCTTTTCGCTCTAGGACGCTTAGTTTAGGAGATATGGCCAAAAGAAGTTTTTCATATAAAAATTTCAATTTTGTTAGGATTTGGGTGGATTTGTCGAAGTTTTTCATATAAAAATTTCATTTTTTTTAGGATTTGGGTGGATTTTTCGATTTTTTGAGGGTGGTCACGAATTATCGTCCTTTTCGCTCTAGGGCGCTTAGTTTAGGAGATATGGCCAAAAGAAGTTTTTCATATACAAATTTCAATTTTTTTAGGATTTGGGTGGATTTTTCGATTTTTTGAGGGTAGTCACGAATTATCGTCGTTTTCCCTCTTGGACGCTTAGTTTAGGAGATATGGCCAAAAGAAGTTTTTCATATAAAAATTTCAATTGTTTTAGGATTTGGGTGGATTTTTCGATTTTTTGAGGGTGGTCACGAATTATCGTCCTTTTCGCTCTAGGACGCTTAGTTTAGGAGATATGGCCAAAAGAAGTTTTTCATATACAAATTTCAATTTTTTTAGGATTTGGGTGGATTTTTCGATTTTTTGAGGGTGGTCACGAATTATCGTCCTTTTCCCTCTTGGACGCTTAGTTTAGGAGATATGGCCAAAAGAAGTTTTTCATATAAAAATTTCAATTTATTTAGGATTTGGGTGGATTTTTCGATTTTTTGAGGGTGGTCACGAATTATCGTCCTTTTCGCTTAGTTTAGGAGATATGGCCAAAAGAAGTTTTTCATATAAAAATTAAATTTTTTTTAGGATTTGGGTGGATTTTTCGATTTTTTTAGGGTGGTCACGAATTATCGTCCTTTCGCTCTAGGACGCATAGTTTAGGAGATATGGCCAAAAGAAGTTTTTCATATAAAAATTTCAATTTTTTTAGGATTTGGGTGGATTTTTCGATTTTTTTAGGGTGGTCACGAATTATCGTCCTTGTTACTCTAGGACGCTTAGTTTAGGAGATATGGCCAAAAGAAGTTTTTCATATAAAAATTTGGGTGGATTTTTCGATTTTTTAAGGTGGTCACGAATTATCGTCCTTTCGCTCTAGGACGCTTAGTTTAGGAGATATGGCCAAAAGAAGTTTTTCATATAAAAATTTAAATTTTTTTAGGATTTGGGTGGATTTTTCGATTTTTTGAGGGTGGTCACGAATTTTCGTCCTTTTCGCTCTAGGACGCTTAGTTTAGGAGATATGGCCAAAAGCAGTTTTTCATATAAAAATTTCAATTTTTTTAGGATTTGGTTGAATTTTTCGATTTTTTGAGGGTGGTCACGAATTATCGTCCTTTTCGCTCTAAGACGCTTAGTTTAGGAGATATGGCCAAAAGAAGTTTTTCATATAAAAATTTCAATTTGTTTGGGATTTTGGGTTGATTTTTCGATTTTTTGAGGGTGGTCACGAATTATCGTCCTTTTCGCTCTAGGACGCTTAGTTTAGGAGATATGGCCAAAAGAAGTTTTTCATATAAAAATTTCAATTTTTTAAGGATTTGGGTGGATTTTTCGATTTTTTGAGGGTGGTCACGAATTTTCGTCCTTTTCGCTCTAGGACGCTTAGTTTAGGAGATATGGCCAAAAGAAGTTTTTCATATAAAAATTTAAATTTTTTTAGGATTTGGTTGGATTTTTCGATTTTTTGAGGGTGGTCACGAATTATCGTCCTTTTCGCTCTAGGACGCTTAGTTTAGGAGATATGGCCAAAAGAAGTTTTTCATATAAAAATTTCAATTTTTTTAGGATTTGGGTTGATTTTTCGATTTTTTGAGGGTGGTCACAAATTATTGTCCTTTTCGCTCTAGGACGCTTAGTTTAGGAGATATGGCCAAAAGAAGTTTTTCATATAAAAATTTAAATTTTTTTAGGATTTGGGTGGATTTTTCGATTTTTTGAGGGTGGTCACGAATTATCGTCCTTTTCGCTCTAGGACGCTTAGTTTAGGAGATATGGCCAAAAGAAGTTTTTCATATAAAAATTTCAATTTTGTTAGGATTTGGGTGGATTTGTCGAAGTTTTTCATATAAAAATTTCATTTTTTTTAGGATTTGGGTGGATTTTTCGATTTTTTGAGGGTGGTCACGAATTATCGTCCTTTTCGCTCTAGGACGCTTAGTTTAGGAGATATGGCCAAAAGAAGTTTTTCATATACAAATTTCAATTTTTTTAGGATTTGGGTGGATTTTTCGATTTTTTGAGGGTAGTCACGAATTATCGTCCTTTTCCCTCTTGGACGCTTAGTTTAGGAGATATGGCCAAAAGAAGTTTTTCATATAAAAATTTCAATTGTTTTAGGATTTGGGTGGATTTTTCGATTTTTTGAGGGTGGTCACGAATTATCGTCCTTTTCGCTCTAGGACGCTTAGTTTAGGAGATATGGCCAAAAGAAGTTTTTCATATACAAATTTCAATTTTTTTAGGATTTGGGTGGATTTTTCGATTTTTTGAGGGTGGTCACGAATTATCGTCCTTTTCCCTCTTGGACGCTTAGTTTAGGAGATATGGCCAAAAGAAGTTTTTCATATAAAAATTTCAATTTATTTAGGATTTGGGTGGATTTTTCGATTTTTTGAGGGTGGTCACGAATTATCGTCCTTTTCGCTTAGTTTAGGAAATATGGCCAAAAGAAGTTTTTCATATAAAAATTAAATTTTTTTTAGGATTTGGGTGGATTTTTCGATTTTTTTAGGGTGGTCACGAATTATCGTCCTTTCGCTCTAGGACGCTTAGTTTAGGAGATATGGCCAAAAGAAGTTTTTCATATAAAAATTTCAATTTTTTTAGGATTTGGGTGGATTTTTCGATTTTTTTAGGGTGGTCACGAATTATCGTCCTTGTTACTCTAGGACGCTTAGTTTAGGAGATATGGCCAAAAGAAGTTTTTCATATAAAAATTTGGGTGGATTTTTCGATTTTTTAGGGTGGTCACGAATTATCGTCCTTTCGCTCTAGGACGCTTAGTTTAGGAGATATGGCCAAAAGAAGTTTTTCATATAAAAATTTCAATTTTTTTAGAATTTGGGTGGATTTTTCGATTTTTTGAGGGTGGTCACGAATTTTCGTCCTTTTCGCTCTAGGACGCTTAGTTTAGGAGATATGGCCAAAAGAAGTTTTTCATATAAGTTTCAATTTTTTTGGATTTTGGTGGATTTTTCGATTTTTTGAGGGTGGTCACGAATTATCGTCCTTTTCGCTCTAGGACGCTTAGTTTAGGAGATATGGCCAAAGAAGTTTTTCATATAAAAATTTCAATTTTTTTAGGATTTGGTTGGATTTTTCGATTTTTTGAGGGTGGTCACGAATTATCGTCCTTTTCCCTCTTGGACGCTTAGTTTAGGAGATATGGCCAAAAGAAGTTTTTCATATAAAAATTTCAATTTTTTTAAGATTTGGGTGGATTTTTCGCTTTTTTGAGGGTGGTCACGAATTATTGTCCTTTTCGCTCTAGGACGCTTAGTTTAGGAGATATGGCCAAAAGAAGTTTTTCATATAAATTTCAATTTTTTTGGATTTTGGTGGATTTTTCGATTTTTTTAGGGTGGTCACGAATTATTGTCCTTTTCGCTCTAGGACGCTTAGTTTAGGAGATATGGCCAAAAGAAGTTTTTCATATAAAATTTCAATTTTTTAAGGCTTTGGGTGGATTTTTCGATTTTTTGAGGGTGGTTACGAATTATCGTCCTTTTCGCTCTAGGACGCTTAGTTTAGGAGATATGGCCAAAAGAAGTTTTTCATATAAAAATTTCAATTTTTTTTTAATATTTGGGTGGATTTTTCGATTTTTTGAGGGTGGTCACGAATTATCGTCCTTTTCGCTCTAGGACGCTTAGTTTAGGAGATATGGCCAAAACAAGTTTTTCATATAAAAATTTCAATTTTTTTAGGATTTGGGTTGATTTTTCGGTTTGTTGAGGGTGGTCACGAATTATCGTCCTTTTCGCTCTAGGACGCTTAGTTTAGGAGATATGGCCAAAAGAAGTTTTTCATATAAAAATTTCAATTTTTTTGGATTTTGGTGGATTTTTCGATTTTTTGAGGGTGGTCACGAATTATCGTCCTTTTCGCTCTAGGACGCTTTGTTTAGGAGATATGGCCAAAAGAAGTTTTTCATATAAAAATTTCAATTTTTTTAGGATTTGGGTTGATTTTTCGATTTTTTGAGGGTGGTCACGAATTATCGTCCTTTTCGCTCTAGGACGCTTAGTTTAGGAGATATGGCCACAAGAAGTTTTTCATATAAAAATTTCAATTTTTTTAGGATTTGGGTTGATTTTTCGATTTTTTGAGGGTGGTCACGAATTATCGTCCTTTTCGCTCTAGGACGCTTAGTTTAGGAGATATGGCCAAAAGAAGTTTTTCATATAAAAATTTCAATTTTTTTAGGATTTGGGTGGATTTTTCGATTTTTTGAGGGTGGTCACGAATTATCGTCCTTTTCGCTCTAGGACGCTTAGTTTAGGAGATATGGCCAAAAGAAGTTTTTCATATAAAAATTTCAATTTTTTTAGGATTTGGGTGAATTTTTCGATTTTTTGAGGGTGGTCACGAATTATCGTCCTTTTCGCTCTAGGACGCTTAGTTTAGGAGATATGGCCAAAAGAAGTTTTTCATATAAAAATTTCAATTTTTTTAGGATTTGGGTGGATTTTTCGATTTTTTGAGGGTGGTCACGAATTATCGTCCTTTTCGCTCTAGGACGCTTAGTTTAGGAGATATGGCCAAAAGAAGTTTTTCATATAAAATTTCAATTTTTTAAGGCTTTGGGTGGATTTTTCGATTTTTTGAGGGTGGTCACGAATTATCGTCCTTTTCGCTCTAGGACGCTTAGTTTAGGAGATATGGCCAAAACAAGTTTTTCATATAAAAATTTCAATTTTTTTAGGATTTGGGTGGATTTTTCGATTTTTTGAGGGTGGTCACGAATTATCGTCCTTTTCGCTCTAGGACGCTTAGTTTAGGAGATATGGCCAAAAGAAGTTTTTCATATAAAAATTTCAATTTTTTTAGGATTTGGGTGGATTTTTCGATTTTTTGAGGGTGGTCACGAATTTTTGCCCTTTTCGCTCTAGGACGCTTAGTTTAGGAGATATAGCCAAAAGAAGTTTTTCATATAAAAATTTCAATTTTTTTAGGATTTGGTTGGATTTTTCGATTTTGTGAGGGTGGTCACGAATTATCGTCCTTTTCGCTCTAGGACGCTTAGTTTAGGAGATATGGCCAAAAGAAGTTTTTCATATAAAAATTTCAATTTTTTTAGGATTTGGGTTGATTTTTCGATTTGTTGAGGGTGGTCACGAATTATCGTCCTTTTCGCTCTAGGACGCTTAGTTTAGGAGATATGGCCAAAAGAAGTTTTTCATATAAAAATTTCAATTTTTTTAGGATTTGGGTGGATTTTTCGATTTTTTGAGGGTGGTCACGAATTATCGTCCTTTTCGCTCTAGGACGCTTAGTTTAGGAGATATGGCCAAAAGAAGTTTTTCATATAAAAATTTCAATTTTTTTAGAATTTGGGTGGATTTTTCGATTTTTTGAGGGTGGTCACGAATTTTTGCCCTTTTCGCTCTAGGACGCTTAGTTTAGGAGATATAGCCAAAAGAAGTTTTTCATATAAAAATTTCAATTTTTTTAGGATTTGGTTGGATTTTTCGATTTTTTGAGGGTGGTCACGAATTATCGTCCTTTTCGCTCTAGGACGCTTAGTTTAGGAGATATGGCCAAAAGAAGTTTTTCATATAAAAATTTCAATTTTTTTAGGATTTGGGTTGATTTTTCGATTTGTTGAGGGTGGTCACGAATTATCGTCCTTTTCGCTCTAGGACGCTTAGTTTAGGAGATATGGCCAAAAGAAGTTTTTCATATAAAAATTTCAATTTTTTTAGGATTTGGTTGGATTTTTCGATTTTTTGAGGGTGGTCACGAATTATCGTCCTTTTTGCTCTAGGACGCTTAGTTTAGGAGATATGGCCAAAAGAAGTTTTTCATATAAAAATTTCAATTTTTTTGGGATTTTGGGTTGATTTTTCGATTTTTTGAGGGTGGTCACGAATTATCGTCCTTTTCGCTCTAGGACGCTTAGTTTAGGAGATATGGCCAAAAGAAGTTTTTCATATAAAAATTTCAATTTTTTAAGGATTTGGGTGGATTTTTCGATTTTTTGAGGGTGGTCACGAATTATCGTCCTTTTCGCTCTAGGACGCTTTGTTTAGGAGATATGGCCAAAAGAAGTTTTTCATATAAAAATTTCAATTTTTTTGGATTTTGGTGGATTTTTCGATTTTTTGAGAGTGGTCACGAATTATTGTCCTTTTCGCTCTAGGACGCTTAGTTTAGGAGATATGGCCAAAAGAAGTTTTTCATATAAAAATTTCAATTTTTTTAGGATTTGGGTGGATTTTTCGATTTTTTGAGGGTGGTCACGAATTATCGTCCTTTTTGCTCTAGGACGCTTAGTTTAGGAGATATGGCCACAAGAAGTTTTTCATATAAAAATTTCAATTTTTTTAGGATTTGGGTTGATTTTTTGAGGGTGGTCACGAATTATCGTCCTTTTCGCTCTAGGACGCTTAGTTTAGGAGATATGGCCAAAAGAAGTTTTTCATATAAAAATTTCAATTTTTTTAGGATTTGGGTGGATTTTTCGATTTTTTGAGGGTGGTCACGAATTATTATCCTTTTCGCTCTAGGACGCTTAGTTTAGGAGATATGGCCAAAAGAAGTTTTTCATATAAAAATTTCAATTTTTTTAGGATTTGGGGGGATTTTTCGATTTTTTGAGGGTGGTCACGAATTTTTGCCCTTTTCGCTTTTGGACGCTTAGTTTAGGAGATATAGCCAAAAGAAGTTTTTCATATAAAAATTTCAATTTTTTTAGGATTTGGTTGGATTTTTCGATTTTTTGAGGGTGGTCACGAATTATCGTCCTTTTCGCTCTAGGACGCTTAGTTTAGGAGATATGGCCAAAAGAAGTTTTTCATATAAAAATTTCAATTTTTTTAGGATTTGGTTGGATTTTTCGATTTTTTGAGGGTGGTCAAGAATTATCGTCCTTTTCGCTCTAGGACGCTTAGTTTAGGAGATATGGCCAAAAGAAGTTTTTCATATAAAAATTTCAATTTTTTTAGGATTTGGTTGGATTTTTCGATTTTTTGAGGGTGGTCACGAATTATCGTCCTTTTCGCTCTAGGACGCTTAGTTTAGGAGATATGGCCAAAAGAAGTTTTTCATATAAAAATTTCAATTTTTTTAGGATTTGGGTGGATTTTTCGATTTTTTGAGGGTGGTCACGAATTATCGTCCTTTTCGCTCTAGGACGCTTAGTTTAGGAGATATGGCCAAAAGAAGTTTTTCATATAAAAATTTCAATTTTTTTAGGATTTGGGTGGATTTTTCGATTTTTTGAGGGTGGTCACGAATTATCGTCCTTTTCGCTCTAGGACGCTTAGTTTAGGAGATATGGCCAAAAGAAGTTTTTCATATAAAAATTTCAATTTTTTTAGGATTTGGGTGGATTTTTCGATTTTTTGAGGGTGGTCACGAATTATTGTCCTTTTCGCTCTAGGACGCTTAGTTTAGGAGATATGGCCAAAAGAAGTTTTTCATATAAAAATTTCAATTTTTTTAGGATTTGGGTGGATTTTTCGATTTTTTGAGGGTGGTCACGAATTATCGTCCTTTTCGCTCTAGGACGCTTAGTTTAGGAGATATGGCCAAAAGAAGTTTTTCATATAAAATTTCAATTTTTTAAGGCTTTGGGTGGATTTTTCGATTTTTTGAGGGTGGTCACGAATTATCGTCCTTTTCGCTCTAGGACGCTTAGTTTAGGAGATATGGCCAAAACAAGTTTTTCATATAAAAATTTCAATTTTTTTAAGATTTGGGTGGATTTTTCGCTTTTTTGAGGGTGGTCACGAATTATCGTCCTTTTCGCTCTAGGACGCTTAGTTTAGGAGATATGGCCAAAAGAAGTTTTTCATATAAAAATTTCAATTTTTTTGGATTTTGGTGGATTTTTCGATTTTTTGAGGGTGGTCACGAATTATCGTCCTTTTCGCTCTAGGACGCTTTGTTTAGGAGATATGGCCAAAAGAAGTTTTTCATATAAAAATTTCAATTTTTTTAGGATTTGGGTGGATTTTTCGATTTTTTGAGGGTGGTCACGAATTATCGTCCTTTTTGCTCTAGGACGCTTAGTTTAGGAGATATGGCCACAAGAAGTTTTTCATATAAAAATTTCAATTTTTTTAGGATTTGGGTTGATTTTTCGATTTTTTGAGGGTGGTCACGAATTATCGTCCTTTTCGCTCTAGGACGCTTAGTTTAGGAGATATGGCCAAAACAAGTTTTTCATATAAAAATTTCAATTTTTTTAAGATTTGGGTGGATTTTTCGCTTTTTTGAGGGTGGTCACGAATTATCGTCCTTTTCGCTCTAGGACGCTTAGTTTAGGAGATATGGCCAAAAGAAGTATTTCATATAAAAATTTCAATTTTTTTAGGATTTGGGTGGATTTTTCGATTTTTTGAGGGTGGTCACGAATTATCGTCCTTTTCGCTCTAGGACGCTTAGTTTAGGAGATATGGCCAAAAGAAGTTTTTCATATAAAAATTTCAATTTTTTTAGGATTTGGGTGAATTTTTCGATTTTTTGAGGGTGGTCACGAATTATCGTCCTTTTCGCTCTAGGACGCTTAGTTTAGGAGATATGGCCAAAAGAAGTTTTTCATATAAAAATTTCAATTTTTTTAGGATTTGGGTGGATTTTTCGATTTTTTGAGGGTGGTCACGAATTATCGTCCTTTTCGCTCTAGGACGCTTAGTTTAGGAGATATGGCCAAAAGAAGTTTTTCATATAAAATTTCAATTTTTTAAGGCTTTGGGTGGATTTTTCGATTTTTTGAGGGTGGTCACGAATTATCGTCCTTTTCGCTCTAGGACGCTTAGTTTAGGAGATATGGCCAAAACAAGTTTTTCATATAAAAATTTCAATTTTTTTAAGATTTGGGTGGATTTTTCGCTTTTTTGAGGGTGGTCACGAATTATCGTCCTTTTCGCTCTAGGACGCTTAGTTTAGGAGATATGGCCAAAAGAAGTTTTTCATATAAAAATTTCAATTTTTTTAGGATTTGGGTGGATTTTTCGATTTTTTGAGGGTTGTCACGAATTTTTGCCCTTTTCGCTCTAGGACGCTTAGTTTAGGAGATATAGCCAAAAGAAGTTTTTCATATAAAAATTTCAATTTTTTTAGGATTTGGTTGGATTTTTCGATTTTTTGAGGGTGGTCACGAATTATCGTCCTTTTCGCTCTAGGACGCTTAGTTTAGGAGATATGGCCAAAAGAAGTTTTTCATATAAAAATTTCAATTTTTTTAGGATTTGGGTTGATTTTTCGATTTGTTGAGGGTGGTCACGAATTATCGTCCTTTTCGCTCTAGGACGCTTAGTTTAGGAGATATGGCCAAAAGAAGTTTTTCATATAAAAATTTCAATTTTTTTAGGATTTGGGTGGATTTTTCGATTTTTTGAGGGTGGTCACGAATTATCGTCCTTTTCGCTCTAGGACGCTTTGTTTAGGAGATATGGCCAAAAGAAGTTTTTCATATAAAAATTTCAATTTTTTTAGAATTTGGGTGGATTTTTCGATTTTTTGAGGGTGGTGACGAATTTTTGCCCTTTTCGCTCTAGGACGCTTAGTTTAGGAGATATAGCCAAAAGAAGTTTTTCATATAAAAATTTCAATTTTTTTAGGATTTGGTTGGATTTTTCGATTTTTTGAGGGTGGTCACGAATTATCGTCCTTTTCGCTCTAGGACGCTTAGTTTAGGAGATATGGCCAAAAGAAGTTTTTCATATAAAAATTTCAATTTTTTTAGGATTTGGGTTGATTTTTCGATTTGTTGAGGGTGGTCACGAATTATCGTCCTTTTCGCTCTAGGACGCTTAGTTTAGGAGATATGGCCAAAAGAAGTTTTTCATATAAAAATTTCAATTTTTTTAGGATTTGGTTGGATTTTTCGATTTTTTGAGGGTGGTCACGAATTATCGTCCTTTTTGCTCTAGGACGCTTAGTTTAGGAGATATGGCCAAAAGAAGTTTTTCATATAAAAATTTCAATTTGTTTGGGATTTTGGGTTGATTTTTCGATTTTTTGAGGGTGGTCACGAATTATCGTCCTTTTCGCTCTAGGACGCTTAGTTTAGGAGATATGGCCAAAAGAAGTTTTTCATATAAAAATTTCAATTTTTTAAGGATTTGGGTGGATTTTTCGATTTTTTGAGGGTGGTCACGAATTATCGTCCTTTTCGCTCTAGGACGCTTTGTTTAGGAGATATGGCCAAAACAAGTTTTTCATATAAAAATTTCAATTTTTTTAGGATTTGGGTGGATTTTTCGATTTTTTGAGGGTGGTCACGAATTATCGTCCTTTTCGCTCTAGGACGCTTAGTTTAGGAGATATGGCCAAAAGAAGTTTTTCATATAGAAATTTCAATTTTTTTGGATTTTGGTGGATTTTTCGATTTTTTGAGAGTGGTCACGAATTATTGTCCTTTTCGCTCTAGGACGCTTAGTTTAGGAGATATGGCCAAAAGAAGTTTTTCATATAAAAATTTCAATTTTTTTAGGATTTGGGTGGATTTTTCGATTTTTTGAGGGTGGTCACGAATTATCGTCCTTTTTGCTCTAGGACGCTTAGTTTAGGAGATATGGCCACAAGAAGTTTTTCATATAAAAATTTCAATTTTTTTAGGATTTGGGTTGATTTTTTGAGGGTGGTCACGAATTATCGTCCTTTTCGCTCTAGGACGCTTAGTTTAGGAGATATGGCCAAAAGAAGTTGTTCATATAAAAAATTCAATTTTTTAAGGATTTGGGTGGATTTTTCGATTTTTTGAGGTTGGTCACGAATTATCGTCCTTTTCGCTCTAGGACGCTTTGTTTAGGAGATATGGCCAAAAGAAGTTTTTCATATAAAAATTTCAATTTTTTTAGGATTTGGGTGGATTTTTCGATTTTTTGAGGGTGGTCACGAATTATCGTCCTTTTCGCTCTAGGACGCTTAGTTTAGGAGATATGGCCAAAAGAAGTTTTTCATATAAAAATTTCAATTTTTTTAGGATTTGGGTGGATTTTTCGATTTTTTGAGGGTGGTCACGAATTTTTGCCCTTTTCCCTCTAGGACGCTTAGTTTAGGAGATATAGCCAAAAGAAGTTTTTCATATAAAAATTTCAATTTTTTTAGGATTTGGTTGGATTTTTCGATTTTTTGAGGGTGGTCACGAATTGTCGTCCTTTTCGCTCTAGGACGCTTAGTTTAGGAGATATGGCCAAAACAAGTTTTTCATATAAAAATTTCAATTTTTTTAAGATTTGGGTGGATTTTTCGCTTTTTTGAGGGTGGTCACGAATTATCGTCCTTTTCGCTCTAGGACGCTTAGTTTAGGAGATATGGCCAAAAGAAGTTTTTCATATAAAAATTTCAATTTTTTTAGGATTTGGGTGGATTTTTCGATTTTTTGAGGGTGGTCACGAATTATCGTCCTTTTCGCTCTAGGACGCTTAGTTTAGGAGATATGGCCAAAAGAAGTTTTTCATATAAAAATTTCAATTTTTTTAGGATTTGGGTGAATTTTTCGATTTTTTGAGGGTGGTCACGAATTATCGTCCTTTTCGCTCTAGGACGCTTAGTTTAGGAGATATGGCCAAAAGAAGTTTTTCATATAAAAATTTCAATTTTTTTAGGATTTGGGTGGATTTTTCGATTTTTTGAGGGTGGTCACGAATTATCGTCCTTTTCGCTCTAGGACGCTTAGTTTAGGAGATATGGCCAAAAGAAGTTTTTCATATAAAATTTCAATTTTTTAAGGCTTTGGGTGGATTTTTCGATTTTTTGAGGGTGGTCACGAATTATCGTCCTTTTCGCTCTAGGACGCTTAGTTTAGGAGATATGGCCAAAACAAGTTTTTCATATAAAAATTTCAATTTTTTTAAGATTTGGGTGGATTTTTCGCTTTTTTGAGGGTGGTCACGAATTATCGTCCTTTTCGCTCTAGGACGCTTAGTTTAGGAGATATGGCCAAAAGAAGTTTTTCATATAAAAATTTCAATTTTTTTAGGATTTGGGTGGATTTTTCGATTTTTTGAGGGTTGTCACGAATTTTTTCCCTTTTCGCTCTAGGACGCTTAGTTTAGGAGATATAGCCAAAAGAAGTTTTTCATATAAAAATTTCAATTTTTTTAGGATTTGGTTGGATTTTTCGATTTTTTGAGGGTGGTCACGAATTATCGTCCTTTTCGCTCTAGGACGCTTAGTTTAGGAGATATGGCCAAAAGAAGTTTTTCATATAAAAATTTCAATTTTTTTAGGATTTGGGTTGATTTTTCGATTTGTTGAGGGTGGTCACGAATTATCGTCCTTTTCGCTCTAGGACGCTTAGTTTAGGAGATATGGCCAAAAGAAGTTTTTCATATAAAAATTTCAATTTTTTTAGGATTTGGGTGGATTTTTCGATTTTTTGAGGGTGGTCACGAATTATCGTCCTTTTCGCTCTAGGACGCTTAGTTTAGGAGATATGGCCAAAAGAAGTTTTTCATATAAAAATTTCAATTTTTTTAGAATTTGGGTGGATTTTTCGATTTTTTGA
Source organism: Haematobia irritans (assembly GCF_050003625.1). Classification (NCBI taxonomy): domain Eukaryota; kingdom Metazoa; phylum Arthropoda; class Insecta; order Diptera; family Muscidae; genus Haematobia; species Haematobia irritans. The sequence goes on from NC_134397.1 coordinate 25,836,895, forward strand.
GGGTGGTCACGAATTTTTGCCCTTTTCGCTCTAGGACGCTTAGTTTAGGAGATATAGCCAAAAGAAGTTTTTCATATAAAAATTTCAATTTTTTTAGGATTTGGTTGGATTTTTCGATTTTTTGAGGGTGGTCACGAATTATCGTCCTTTTCGCTCTAGGACGCTTAGTTTAGGAGATATGGCCAAAAGAAGTTTTTCATATAAAAATTTCAATTTTTTTAGGATTTGGGTTGATTTTTCGATTTGTTGAGGGTGGTCACGAATTATCGTCCTTTTCGCTCTAGGACGCTTAGTTTAGGAGATATGGCCAAAAGAAGTTGTTCATATAAAAAATTCAATTTTTTAAGGATTTGGGTGGATTTTTCGATTTTTTGAGGTTGGTCACGAATTATCGTCCTTTTCGCTCTAGGACGCTTTGTTTAGGAGATATGGCCAAAAGAAGTTTTTCATATAAAAATTTCAATTTTTTTAGGATTTGGGTGGATTTTTCGATTTTTTGAGGGTGGTCACGAATTATCGTCCTTTTCGCTCTAGGACGCTTAGTTTAGGAGATATGGCCAAAAGAAGTTTTTCATATAAAAATTTCAATTTTTTTAGGATTTGGGTGGATTTTTCGATTTTTTGAGGGTGGTCACGAATTTTTGCCCTTTTCCCTCTAGGACGCTTAGTTTAGGAGATATAGCCAAAAGAAGTTTTTCATATAAAAATTTCAATTTTTTTAGGATTTGGTTGGATTTTTCGATTTTTTGAGGGTGGTCACGAATTGTCGTCCTTTTCGCTCTAGGACGCTTAGTTTAGGAGATATGGCCAAAAGAAGTTTTTCATATAAAAATTTCAATTTTTTTAGGATTTGGGTGGATTTTTCGATTTTTTGAGGGTGGTCACGAATTATCGTCCTTTTCGCTCTAGGACGCTTAGTTTAGGAGATATGGCCAAAAGAAGTTTTTCATATAAAAATTTCAATTTTTTTAGGATTTGGTTGGATTTTTCGATTTTTTGAGGGTGGTCAAGAATTATCGTCCTTTTCGCTCTAGGACGCTTAGTTTAGGAGATATGGCCAAAAGAAGTTTTTCATATAAAAATTTAAATTTTTTTAGGATTTGGGTGGATTTTTCGATTTTTTGAGGGTGGTCACGAATTATCGTCCTTTTCGCTCTAGGACGCTTAGTTTAGGAGATATGGCCAAAAGAAGTTTTTCATATAAAAATTTCAATTTTTTTTAGGATTTGGGTGGATTTTTCGATTTTTTGAGGGTGGTCACGAATTTTTGTCCTTTTCGCTCTAGGACGCTTAGTTTAGGAGATATGGCCAAAAAAATTTTTGATATAAAAATTTCAATTTTTTTAGGATTTGGGTGGATTTTTCGATTTTTTGAGGGTGGTCACGAATTATCGTCCTTTTCGCTCTAGGACGCTTAGTTTAGGAGATATGGCCAAAAGAAGTTTTTCATATAAAAATTTCAATTTTTTTAGAATGTGGGTGGATTTTTCGATTTTTTGAGGGTGGTCACGAATTATCTTCCTTTTCGCTCTAGGACGCTTAGTTTATGAGATATGACCAAATGAAGTTTTTCATATAAAAATTTCAATTTTTTTAGGATTTGGGTGGATTTTTCGATTTTGTGAGGGTGGTCACGAATTATCGTCCTTTTCGCTCTAGGACGCTTAGTTTAGGAGATATGGCCAAAAGAAGTTTTTCATATAGAAATTTCAATTTTTTTGGATTTTGGTGGATTTTTCGATTTTTTGAGGGTGGTCACGAATTATTGTCCTTTTCGCTCTAGGACGCTTAGTTTAGGAGATATGGCCAAAAGAAGTTTTTCATATAAAAATTTCAATTTTTTTAGGATTTGGGTGGATTTTTCGATTTTTTGAGGGTGGTCACGAATTATCGTCCTTTTTGCTCTAGGACGCTTAGTTTAGGAGATATGGCCACAAGAAGTTTTTCATATAAAAATTTCAATTTTTTTAGGATTTGGGTTGATTTTTCGAATTTTTGAGAGTGGTCACGAATTATCGTCCTTTTCGCTCTAGGACGCTTAGTTTAGGAGATATGGCCAAAAGAAGTTTTTCATATAAAAATTTAAATTTTTTTAGGATTTGGGTGGATTTTTCGATTTTTTGAGAGTGGTCACGAATTATTGTCCTTTTCGCTCTAGGACGCTTAGTTTAGGAGATATGGCCAAAAGAAGTTTTTCATATAAAAATTTCAATTTTTTAAGGCTTTGGGTGGATTTTTCGATTTTTTGAGGGTGGTCACGAATTATCGTCCTTTTCGCTCTAGGACGCTTAGTTTAGGAGATATGGCCAAAACAAGTTTTTCATATAAAAATTTCAATTTTTTTAAGATTTGGGTGGATTTTTCGCTTTTTTGAGGGTGGTCACGAATTATCGTCCTTTTCGCTCTAGGACGCTTAGTTTAGGAGATATGGCCAAAAGAAGTTTTTCATATAAAAATTTCAATTTTTTTGGATTTTGGTGGATTTTTCGATTTTTTGAGGGTGGTCACGAATTATCGTCCTTTTCGCTCTAGGACGCTTTGTTTAGGAGATATGGCCAAAAGAAGTTTTTCATATAAAAATTTCAATTTTTTTAGGATTTGGGTGGATTTTTCGATTTTTTGAGGGTGGTCACGAATTATCGTCCTTTTCGCTCTAGGACGCTTAGTTTAGGAGATATGGCCAAAAGAAGTTTTTCATAAAAAAATTTCAATTTTTTTAGGATTTGGGTGGATTTTTCGATTTTTTGAGGGTGGTCACGAATTTTTGCCCTTTTCGCTCTAGGACGCTTAGTTTAGGAGATATAGCCAAAAGAAGTTTTTCATATAAAAATTTCAATTTTTTTAGGATTTGGTTGGATTTTTCGATTTTTTGAGGGTGGTCACGAATTATCGTCCTTTTCGCTCTAGGACGCTTAGTTTAGGAGATATGGCCAAAAGAAGTTTTTCATATAAAAATTTCAATTTTTTTAGGATTTGGGTGGATTTTTCGATTTTTTGAGGGTGGTCACGAATTTTTGTCCTTTTCGCTCTAGGACGCTTAGTTTAGGAGATATGGCCAAAGGAAGTTTTTCATATAAAAATTTAATTTTTTTTAGGATTTGGGTGGATTTTTCGATTTTTTGAGGGTGGTCACGAATTTTTGTCCTTTTCGCTCTAGGACGCTTAGTTTAGGAGATATGGCCAAAAGAAGTTTTTCATATAAAAATTTCAATTTTTTTTAGGATTTGGGTGGATTTTTCGATTTTTTGAGGGTGGTCACGAATTTTTGTCCTTTTCGCTCTAGGACGCTTAGTTTAGGAGATATGGCCAAAGGAAGTTTTTCATATAAAAATTTAATTTTTTTTAGGATTTGGGTGGATTTTTCGATTTTTTGAGGGTGGTCACGAATTATCGCTCTTTTCGCTCTAGGACGCTTAGTTTAGGAGATATGGCCAAAAGAAGTTTTTCATATAAAAATTTCAATTTTTTTTAGGATTTGGGTGGATTTTTCGATTTTTTGGGGGTGGTCACGAATTTTTGTCCTTTTCGCTCTAGGACGCTTAGTTTAGGAGATATGGCCAAAAGAAGTTTTTCATATAAAAATTTCAATTTTTTTAGGATTTGGGTGGATTTTTCGATTTTTTGAGGGTGGTCACGAATTATCGTCCTTTTCGCTCTAGGACGCTTAGTTTAGGAGATATGGCCAAAAGAAGTTTTTCATATAAAAATTTAAATTTTTTTAGGATTTGGGTGGATTTTTCGATTTTTTGAGGGTGGTCACGAATTATCGTCCTTTTCGCTCTAGGACGCTTAGTTTAGGAGATATGGCCAAAACAAGTTTTTCATATAAAAATTTCAATTTTTTTAAGATTTGGGTGGATTTTTCGCTTTTTTGAGGGTGGTCACGAATTATCGTCCTTTTCGCTCTAGGACGCTTAGTTTAGGAGATATGGCCAAAAGAAGTTTTTCATATAAAAATTTCAATTTTTTTGGATTTTGGTGGATTTTTCGATTTTTTGAGGGTGGTCACGAATTATCGTCCTTTTCGCTCTAGGACGCTTAGTTTAGGAGATATGGCCAAAAGAAGTTTTTCATATAAAAATTTCAATTTTTTTAGGATTTGGGTGGATTTTTCGATTTTTTGAGGGTGGTCACGAATTATCGTCCTTTTCGCTCTAGGACGCTTAGTTTAGGAGATATGGCCAAAAGAAGTTTTTCATATAAAAATTTAAATTTTTTTAGGATTTGGGTGGATTTTTCGATTTTTTGAGGGTGGTCACGAATTATCGTCCTTTTCGCTCTAGGACGCTTAGTTTAGGAGATATGGCCAAAAGAAGTTTTTCATATAAAAATTTCAATTTTTTTAGGATTTCGTTGGATTTTTCGATTTTTTGAGGGTGGTCACGAATTATCGTCCTTTTCGCTCTAGGACGCTTAGTTTAGGAGATATGGCCAAAAGAAGTTTTTCATATAAAAATTTCAATTTTTTAAGGATTTGGGTGGATTTTTCGATTTTTTGAGGGTGGTCACGAATTATCGTCCTTTTCGCTCTAGGACGCTTTGTTTAGGAGATATGGCCAAAAGAAGTTTTTCATATAAAAATTTCAATTTTTTTAGGATTTGGGTGGATTTTTCGATTTTTTGAGGGTGGTCACGAATTATCGTCCTTTTCGCTCTAGGACGCTTAGTTTAGGAGATATGGCCAAAAGAAGTTTTTCATATAGAAATTTCAATTTTTTTGGATTTTGGTGGATTTTTCGATTTTTTGAGAGTGGTCACGAATTATTGTCCTTTTCGCTCTAGGACGCTTAGTTTAGGAGATATGGCCAAAAGAAGTTTTTCATATAAAAATTTCAATTTTTTTAGGATTTGGGTGGATTTTTCGATTTTTTGAGGGTGGTCACGAATTATCGTCCTTTTTGCTCTAGGACGCTTAGTTTAGGAGATATGGCCACAAGAAGTTTTTCATATAAAAATTTCAATTTTTTTAGGATTTGGGTTGATTTTTTGAGGGTGGTCACGAATTATCATCCTTTTCGCTCTAGGACGCTTAGTTTAGGAGATATGGCCAAAAGAAGTTTTTCATATAAAAATTTCAATTTTTTTAGGATTTGGGTGGATTTTTTGATTTTTTGAGGGTGGTCACGAATTATTATCCTTTTCGCTCTAGGACGCTTAGTTTAGGAGATATGGCCAAAAGAAGTTTTTCATATAAAAATTTCAATTTTTTTAGGATTTGGGTGAATTTTTCGATTGTTTGAGGGTGGTCACGAATTATCGTCCTTTTCGCTCTAGGACGCTTAGTTTAGGAGATATGGCCAAAAGAAGTTTTTCATATAAAAGTTTCAATTTTTTTAGGATTTGGGTGGATTTTTCGATTTTTTGAGGGTGGTCACGAATTATCGTCCTTTTCGCTCTAGGACGCTTAGTTTAGGAGATATGGCCAAAAGAAGTTGTTCATATAAAAAATTCAATTTTTTAAGGATTTGGGTGGATTTTTCGATTTTTTGAGGTTGGTCACGAATTATCGTCCTTTTCGCTCTAGGACGCTTTGTTTAGGAGATATGGCCAAAAGAAGTTTTTCATATAAAAATTTCAATTTTTTTAGGATTTGGGTGGATTTTTCGATTTTTTGAGGGTGGTCACGAATTATCGTCCTTTTCGCTCTAGGACGCTTTGTTTAGGAGATATGGCCAAAAGAAGTTTTTCATATAAAAATTTCAATTTTTTTAGGATTTGGGTGGATTTTTCGATTTTTTGAGGGTGGTCACGAATTATCGTCCTTTTCGCTCTAGGACGCTTAGTTTAGGAGATATGGCCAAAAGAAGTTTTTCATATAGAAATTTCAATTTTTTTGGATTTTGGTGGATTTTTCGATTTTTTGAGAGTGGTCACGAATTATTGTCCTTTTCGCTCTAGGACGCTTAGTTTAGGAGATATGGCCAAAAGAAGTTTTTCATATAAAAATTTCAATTTTTTTAGGATTTGGGTGAATTTTTCGATTGTTTGAGGGTGGTCACGAATTATCGTCCTTTTCGCTCTAGGACGCTTAGTTTAGGAGATATGGCCAAAAGAAGTTTTTCATATAAAAATTTCAATTTTTTTAGGATTTGGGTGGATTTTTCGATTTTTTGAGGGTGGTCACGAATTATCGTCCTTTTCGCTCTAGGACGCTTAGTTTAGGAGATATGGCCAAAATAAGTTGTTCATATAAAAAATTCAATTTTTTAAGGATTTGGGTGGATTTTTCGATTTTTTGAGGTTGGTCACGAATTATCGTCCTTTTCGCTCTAGGACGCTTAGTTTAGGAGATATGGCCAAAAGAAGTTTTTCATATAAAAATTTCAATTTTTTTAGGATTTGGGTGGATTTTTCGATTTTTTGAGGGTGGTCACGAATTTTTGCCCTTTTCGCTCTAGGACGCTTAGTTTAGGAGATATAGCCAAAAGAAGTTTTTCATATAAAAATTTCAATTTTTTTAGGATTTGGTTGGATTTTTCGATTTTTTGAGGGTGGTCACGAATTATCGTCCTTTTCGCTCTAGGACGCTTAGTTTAGGAGATATGGCCAAAAGAAGTTTTTCATATAAAAATTTCAATTTTTTTAGGATTTGGGTGCATTTTTCGATTTTTTGAGGGTGGTCACGAATTATCGTCCTTTTCGCTCTAGGACGCTTAGTTTAGGAGATATGGCCAAAAGAAGTTTTTCATATAAAAATTTCAATTTTTTTAGGATTTGGGTGGATTTTTCGATTTTTTGAGGGTGGTCACGAATTATCGTCCTTTTTGCTCTAGGACGCTTAGTTTAGGAGATATGGCCACAAGAAGTTTTTCATATAAAAATTTCAATTTTTTTAGGATTTGGGTTGATTTTTTGAGGGTGGTCACGAATTATCGTCCTTTTCGCTCTAGGACGCTTAGTTTAGGAGATATGGCCAAAAGAAGTTGTTCATATAAAAAATTCAATTTTTTAAGGATTTGGGTGGATTTTTCGATTTTTTGAGGTTGGTCACGAATTATCGCCCTTTTCGCTCTAGGACGCTTTGTTTAGGAGATATGGCCAAAAGAAGTTTTTCATATAAAAATTTCAATTTTTTTAGGATTTGGGTGGATTTTTCGATTTTTTGAGGGTGGTCACGAATTATCGTCCTTTTCGCTCTAGGACGCTTAGTTTAGGAGATATGGCCAAAAGAAGTTTTTCATATAAAAATTTCAATTTTTTTAGGATTTGGGTGGATTTTTCGATTTTTTGAGGGTGGTCACGAATTATCGTCCTTTTTGCTCTAGGACGCTTAGTTTAGGAGATATGGCCACAAGAAGTTTTTCATATAAAAATTTCAATTTTTTTAGGATTTGGGTTGATTTTTTGAGGGTGGTCACGAATTATCGTCCTTTTCGCTCTAGGACGCTTAGTTTAGGAGATATGGCCAAAAGAAGTTTTTCATATAAAAATTTCAATTTTTTTAGGATTTGGGTGGATTTTTCGATTTTTTGAGGGTGGTCACGAATTATCGTCCTTTTCGCTCTAGGACGCTTAGTTTAGGAGATATGGCCAAAAGAAGTTTTTCATATAAAAATTTCAATTTTTTTAGGATTTGGTTGGATTTTTCGATTTTTTGAGGGTGGTCAAGAATTATCGTCCTTTTCGCTCTAGGACGCTTAGTTTAGGAGATATGGCCAAAAGAAGTTTTTCATATAAAAATTTAAATTTTTTTAGGATTTGGGTGGATTTTTCGATTTTTTGAGGGTGGTCACGAATTATCGTCCTTTTCGCTCTAGGACGCTTAGTTTAGGAGATATGGCCAAAAGAAGTTTTTCATATAAAAATTTCAATTTTTTTTAGGATTTGGGTGGATTTTTCGATTTTTTGAGGGTGGTCACGAATTTTTGTCCTTTTCGCTCTAGGACGCTTAGTTTAGGAGATATGGCCAAAAAAATTTTTGATATAAAAATTTCAATTTTTTTAGGATTTGGGTGGATTTTTCGATTTTTTGAGGGTGGTCACGAATTATCGTCCTTTTCGCTCTAGGACGCTTAGTTTAGGAGATATGGCCAAAAGAAGTTTTTCATATAGAAATTTCAATTTTTTTGGATTTTGGTGGATTTTTCGATTTTTTGAGAGTGGTCACGAATTATTGTCCTTTTCGCTCTAGGACGCTTAGTTTAGGAGATATGGCCAAAAGAAGTTTTTCATATAAAAATTTCAATTTTTTTAGGATTTGGGTGGATTTTTCGATTTTTTGAGGGTGGTCACGAATTATCGTCCTTTTTGCTCTAGGACGCTTAGTTTAGGAGATATGGCCACAAGAAGTTTTTCATATAAAAATTTCAATTTTTTTAGGATTTGGGTTGATTTTTTGAGGGTGGTCACGAATTATCATCCTTTTCGCTCTAGGACGCTTAGTTTAGGAGATATGGCCAAAAGAAGTTTTTCATATAAAAATTTCAATTTTTTTAGGATTTGGGTGGATTTTTTGATTTTTTGAGGGTGGTCACGAATTATTATCCTTTTCGCTCTAGGACGCTTAGTTTAGGAGATATGGCCAAAAGAAGTTTTTCATATAAAAATTTCAATTTTTTTAGGATTTGGGTGAATTTTTCGATTGTTTGAGGGTGGTCACGAATTATCGTCCTTTTCGCTCTAGGACGCTTAGTTTAGGAGATATGGCCAAAAGAAGTTTTTCATATAAAAGTTTCAATTTTTTTAGGATTTGGGTGGATTTTTCGATTTTTTGAGGGTGGTCACGAATTATCGTCCTTTTCGCTCTAGGACGCTTAGTTTAGGAGATATGGCCAAAAGAAGATGTTCATATAAAAAATTCAATTTTTAGGATTTGGGTGGATTTTTCGATTTTTTGAGGGTGGTCACGAATTATCGTCCTTTTCGCTCTAGGACGCTTAGTTTAGGAGATATGGCCAAAATAAGTTGTTCATATAAAAAATTCAATTTTTTAAGGATTTGGGTGGATTTTTCGATTTTTTGAGGTTGGTCACGAATTATCGTCCTTTTCGCTCTAGGACGCTTAGTTTAGGAGATATGGCCAAAAGAAGTTTTTCATATAAAAATTTCAATTTTTTTAGGATTTGGGTGGATTTTTCGATTTTTTGAGGGTGGTCACGAATTTTTGCCCTTTTCGCTCTAGGACGCTTAGTTTAGGAGATATAGCCAAAAGAAGTTTTTCATATAAAAATTTCAATTTTTTTTGAGGGTGGTCACGAATTATCGTCCTTTTCGCTCTAGGACGCTTAGTTTAGGAGATATGGCCAAAAGAAGTTGTTCATATAAAAAATTCAATTTTTTAAGGATTTGGGTGGATTTTTCGATTTTTTGAGGTTGGTCACGAATTATCGTCCTTTTCGCTCTAGGACGCTTTGTTTAGGAGATATGGCCAAAAGAAGTTTTTCATATAAAAATTTCAATTTTTTTAGGATTTGGGTGGATTTTTCGATTTTTTGAGGGTGGTCACGAATTATCGTCCTTTTCGCTCTAGGACGCTTTGTTTAGGAGATATGGCCAAAAGAAGTTTTTCATATAAAAATTTCAATTTTTTTAGGATTTGGGTGGATTTTTCGATTTTTTGAGGGTGGTCACGAATTATCGTCCTTTTCGCTCTAGGACGCTTAGTTTAGGAGATATGGCCAAAAGAAGTTTTTCATATAGAAATTTCAATTTTTTTGGATTTTGGTGGATTTTTCGATTTTTTGAGAGTGGTCACGAATTATTGTCCTTTTCGCTCTAGGACGCTTAGTTTAGGAGATATGGCCAAAAGAAGTTTTTCATATAAAAATTTCAATTTTTTTAGGATTTGGGTGAATTTTTCGATTGTTTGAGGGTGGTCACGAATTATCGTCCTTTTCGCTCTAGGACGCTTAGTTTAGGAGATATGGCCAAAAGAAGTTTTTCATATAAAAATTTCAATTTTTTTAGGATTTGGGTGGATTTTTCGATTTTTTGAGGGTGGTCACGAATTATCGTCCTTTTCGCTCTAGGACGCTTAGTTTAGGAGATATGGCCAAAATAAGTTGTTCATATAAAAAATTCAATTTTTTAAGGATTTGGGTGGATTTTTCGATTTTTTGAGGTTGGTCACGAATTATCGTCCTTTTCGCTCTAGGACGCTTAGTTTAGGAGATATGGCCAAAAGAAGTTTTTCATATAAAAATTTCAATTTTTTTAGGATTTGGGTGGATTTTTCGATTTTTTGAGGTTGGTCACGAATTATCGTCCTTTTCGCTCTAGGACGCTTTGTTTAGGAGATATGGCCAAAAGAAGTTTTTCATATAAAAATTTCAATTTTTTTAGGATTTGGGTGGATTTTTCGATTTTTTGAGGGTGGTCACGAATTATCGTCCTTTTCGCTCTAGGACGCTTTGTTTAGGAGATATGGCCAAAAGAAGTTTTTCATATAAAAATTTCAATTTTTTTAGGATTTGGGTGGATTTTTCGATTTTTTGAGGGTGGTCACGAATTATCGTCCTTTTCGCTCTAGGACGCTTAGTTTAGGAGATATGGCCAAAAGAAGTTTTTCATATAAAAATTTCAATTTTTTTAGGATTTGGGTGGATTTTTCGATTTTTTGAGGGTGGTCACGAATTATCGTCCTTTTTGCTCTAGGACGCTTAGTTTAGGAGATATGGCCACAAGAAGTTTTTCATATAAAAATTTCAATTTTTTTAGGATTTGGGTTGATTTTTTGAGGGTGGTCACGAATTATCGTCCTTTTCGCTCTAGGACGCTTAGTTTAGGAGATATGGCCAAAAGAAGTTGTTCATATAAAAAATTCAATTTTTTAAGGATTTGGGTGGATTTTTCGATTTTTTGAGGTTGGTCACGAATTATCGCCCTTTTCGCTCTAGGACGCTTTGTTTAGGAGATATGGCCAAAAGAAGTTTTTCATATAAAAATTTCAATTTTTTTAGGATTTGGGTGGATTTTTCGATTTTTTGAGGGTGGTCACGAATTATCGTCCTTTTCGCTCTAGGACGCTTAGTTTAGGAGATATGGCCAAAAGAAGTTTTTCATATAAAAATTTCAATTTTTTTAGGATTTGGGTGGATTTTTCGATATTTTGAGGGTGGTCACGAATTATCGTCCTTTTTGCTCTAGGACGCTTAGTTTAGGAGATATGGCCACAAGAAGTTTTTCATATAAAAATTTCAATTTTTTTAGGATTTGGGTTGATTTTTTGAGGGTGGTCACGAATTATCGTCCTTTTCGCTCTAGGACGCTTAGTTTAGGAGATATGGCCAAAAGAAGTTTTTCATATAAAAATTTCAATTTTTTTAGGATTTGGGTGGATTTTTCGATTTTTTGAGGGTGGTCACGAATTATCGTCCTTTTCGCTCTAGGACGCTTAGTTTAGGAGATATGGCCAAAAGAAGTTTTTCATATAAAAATTTCAATTTTTTTAGGATTTGGTTGGATTTTTCGATTTTTTGAGGGTGGTCAAGAATTATCGTCCTTTTCGCTCTAGGACGCTTAGTTTAGGAGATATGGCCAAAAGAAGTTTTTCATATAAAAATTTAAATTTTTTTAGGATTTGGGTGGATTTTTCGATTTTTTGAGGGTGGTCACGAATTATCGTCCTTTTCGCTCTAGGACGCTTAGTTTAGGAGATATGGCCAAAAGAAGTTTTTCATATAAAAATTTCAATTTTTTTTAGGATTTGGGTGGATTTTTCGATTTTTTGAGGGTGGTCACGAATTTTTGTCCTTTTCGCTCTAGGACGCTTAGTTTAGGAGATATGGCCAAAAAAATTTTTGATATAAAAATTTCAATTTTTTTAGGATTTGGGTGGATTTTTCGATTTTTTGAGGGTGGTCACGAATTATCGTCCTTTTCGCTCTAGGACGCTTAGTTTAGGAGATATGGCCAAAAGAAGTTTTTCATATAAAAATTTCAATTTTTTTAGGATGTGGGTGGATTTTTCGATTTTTTGATGGTGGTCACGAATTATCTTCCTTTTCGCTCTAGGACGCTTAGTTTATGAGATATGACCAAATGAAGTTTTTCATATAAAAATTTCAATTTTTTTAGGATTTGGGTGGATTTTTCGCTTTTTTGAGGGTGGTCACGAATTATCGTCCTTTTCGCTCTAGGACGCTTAGTTTAGGAGATATGGCCAAAAGAAGTTTTTCATATAGAAATTTCAATTTTTTTGGATTTTGGTGGATTTTTCGATTTTTTGAGGGTGGTCACGAATTATTGTCCTTTTCGCTCTAGGACGCTTAGTTTAGGAGATATGGCCAAAAGAAGTTTTTCATATAAAAATTTCAATTTTTTTAGGATTTGGGTGGATTTTTCGATTTTTTGAGGGTGGTCACGAATTATCGTCCTTTTTGCTCTAGGACGCTTAGTTTAGGAGATATGGCCACAAGAAGTTTTTCATATAAAAATTTCAATTTTTTTAGGATTTGGGTTGATTTTTTGAGGGTGGTCACGAATTATCATCCTTTTCGCTCTAGGACGCTTAGTTTAGGAGATATGGCCAAAAGAAGTTTTTCATATAAAAATTTCAATTTTTTTAGGATTTGGGTGGATTTTTTGATTTTTTGAGGGTGGTCACGAATTATTATCCTTTTCGCTCTAGGACGCTTAGTTTAGGAGATATGGCCAAAAGAAGTTTTTCATATAAAAATTTCAATTTTTTTAGGATTTGGGTGAATTTTTCGATTGTTTGAGGGTGGTCACGAATTATCGTCCTTTTCGCTCTAGGACGCTTAGTTTAGGAGATATGGCCAAAAGAAGTTTTTCATATAAAAGTTTCAATTTTTTTAGGATTTGGGTGGATTTTTCGATTTTTTGAGGGTGGTCACGAATTATCGTCCTTTTCGCTCTAGGACGCTTAGTTTAGGAGATATGGCCAAAAGAAGTTGTTCATATAAAAAATTCAATTTTTTAAGGATTTGGGTGGATTTTTCGATTTTTTGAGGTTGGTCACGAATTATCGTCCTTTTCGCTCTAGGACGCTTTGTTTAGGAGATATGGCCAAAAGAAGTTTTTCATATAAAAATTTCAATTTTTTTAGGATTTGGGTGGATTTTTCGATTTTTTGAGGGTGGTCACGAATTATCGTCCTTTTCGCTCTAGGACGCTTTGTTTAGGAGATATGGCCAAAAGAAGTTTTTCATATAAAAATTTCAATTTTTTTAGGATTTGGGTGGATTTTTCGATTTTTTGAGGGTGGTCACGAATTATCGTCCTTTTCGCTCTAGGACGCTTAGTTTAGGAGATATGGCCAAAAGAAGTTTTTCATATAGAAATTTCAATTTTTTTGGATTTTGGTGGATTTTTCGATTTTTTGAGAGTGGTCACGAATTATTGTCCTTTTCGCTCTAGGACGCTTAGTTTAGGAGATATGGCCAAAAGAAGTTTTTCATATAAAAATTTCAATTTTTTTAGGATTTGGGTGAATTTTTCGATTGTTTGAGGGTGGTCACGAATTATCGTCCTTTTCGCTCTAGGACGCTTAGTTTAGGAGATATGGCCAAAAGAAGTTTTTCATATAAAAATTTCAATTTTTTTAGGATTTGGGTGGATTTTTCGATTTTTTGAGGGTGGTCACGAATTATCGTCCTTTTCGCTCTAGGACGCTTAGTTTAGGAGATATGGCCAAAATAAGTTGTTCATATAAAAAATTCAATTTTTTAAGGATTTGGGTGGATTTTTCGATTTTTTGAGGTTGGTCACGAATTATCGTCCTTTTCGCTCTAGGACGCTTAGTTTAGGAGATATGGCCAAAAGAAGTTTTTCATATAAAAATTTCAATTTTTTTAGGATTTGGGTGGATTTTTCGATTTTTTGAGGGTGGTCACGAATTATCGTCCTTTTCGCTCTAGGACGCTTAGTTTAGGAGATATGGCCAAAAGAAGTTTTTCATATAAAAATTTCAATTTTTTTAGGATTTGGGTGGATTTTTCGATTTTTTGAGGGTGGTCACGAATTATCGTCCTTTTCGCTCTAGGACGCTTAGTTTAGGAGATATGGCCAAAAGAAGTTTTTCATATAAAAATTTCAATTTTTTTAGGATTTGGGTGGATTTTTCGATTTTTTGAGGGTGGTCACGAATTATCGTCCTTTTTGCTCTAGGACGCTTAGTTTAGGAGATATGGCCACAAGAAGTTTTTCATATAAAAATTTCAATTTTTTTAGGATTTGGGTTGATTTTTTGAGGGTGGTCACGAATTATCGTCCTTTTCGCTCTAGGACGCTTAGTTTAGGAGATATGGCCAAAAGAAGTTGTTCATATAAAAAATTCAATTTTTTAAGGATTTGGGTGGATTTTTCGATTTTTTGAGGTTGGTCACGAATTATCGCCCTTTTCGCTCTAGGACGCTTTGTTTAGGAGATATGGCCAAAAGAAGTTTTTCATATAAAAATTTCAATTTTTTTAGGATTTGGGTGGATTTTTCGATTTTTTGAGGGTGGTCACGAATTATCGTCCTTTTCGCTCTAGGACGCTTAGTTTAGGAGATATGGCCAAAAGAAGTTTTTCATATAAAAATTTCAATTTTTTTTAGGATTTGGGTGGATTTTTCGATTTTTTGAGGGTGGTCACGAATTTTTGTCCTTTTCGCTCTAGGACGCTTAGTTTAGGAGATATGGCCAAAAAAATTTTTGATATAAAAATTTCAATTTTTTTAGGATTTGGGTGGATTTTTCGATTTTTTGAGGGTGGTCACGAATTATCGTCCTTTTCGCTCTAGGACGCTTAGTTTAGGAGATATGGCCAAAAGAAGTTTTTCATATAAAAATTTCAATTTTTTTAGGATGTGGGTGGATTTTTCGATTTTTTGAGGGTGGTCACGAATTATCTTCCTTTTCGCTCTAGGACGCTTAGTTTATGAGATATGACCAAATGAAGTTTTTCATATAAAAATTTCAATTTTTTTAGGATTTGGGTGGATTTTTCGCTTTTTTGAGGGTGGTCACGAATTATCGTCCTTTTCGCTCTAGGACGCTTAGTTTAGGAGATATGGCCAAAAGAAGTTTTTCATATAGAAATTTCAATTTTTTTGGATTTTGGTGGATTTTTCGATTTTTTGAGGGTGGTCACGAATTATTGTCCTTTTCGCTCTAGGACGCTTAGTTTAGGAGATATGGCCAAAAGAAGTTTTTCATATAAAAATTTCAATTTTTTTAGGATTTGGGTGGATTTTTCGATTTTTTGAGGGTGGTCACGAATTATCGTCCTTTTTGCTCTAGGACGCTTAGTTTAGGAGATATGGCCACAAGAAGTTTTTCATATAAAAATTTCAATTTTTTTAGGATTTGGGTTGATTTTTCGATTTTTTGAGAGTGGTCACGAATTATCGTCCTTTTCGCTCTAGGACGCTTAGTTTAGGAGATATGGCCAAAAGAAGTTTTTCATATAAAAATTTAAATTTTTTTAGGATTTGGGTGGATTTTTCGATTTTTTGAGAGTGGTCACGAATTATTGTCCTTTTCGCTCTAGGACGCTTAGTTTAGGAGATATGGCCAAAAGAAGTTTTTCATATAAAAATTTCAAGTTTTTTAGGATTTGGGTGAATTTTTCGATTTTTTGAGGGTGGTCACGAATTATCGTCCTTTTCGCTCTAGGACGCTTAGTTTAGGAGATATGGCCAAAAGAAGTTTTTCATATAAAAATTTCAATTTTTTTAGGATTTGGTTGGATTTTTCGATTTTTTGAGGGTGGTCACGAATTATCGTCCTTTTCGCTCTAGGACGCTTAGTTTAGGAGATATGGCCAAAAGAAGTTTTTCATATAAAATTTCAATTTTTTAAGGCTTTGGGTGGATTTTTCGATTTTTTGAGGGTGGTCACGAATTATCGTCCTTTTCGCTCTAGGACGCTTAGTTTAGGAGATATGGCCAAAACAAGTTTTTCATATAAAAATTTCAATTTTTTTAAGATTTGGGTGGATTTTTTGCTTTTTTGAGGGTGGTCACGAATTATCGTCCTTTTCGCTCTAGGACGCTTAGTTTAGGAGATATGGCCAAAAGAAGTTTTTCATATAAAAATTTCAATTTTTTTGGATTTTGGTGGATTTTTCGATTTTTTGAGGGTGGTCACGAATTATCGTCCTTTTCGCTCTAGGACGCTTTGTTTAGGAGATATGGCCAAAAGAAGTTTTTCATATAAAAATTTCAATTTTTTTAGGATTTGGGTGGATTTTTCGATTTTTTGAGGGTGGTCACGAATTATCGTCCTTTTCGCTCTAGGACGCTTAGTTTAGGAGATATGGCCAAAAGAAGTTTTTCATAAAAAAATTTCAATTTTTTTAGGATTTGGGTGGATTTTTCGATTTTTTGAGGGTGGTCACGAATTCGATTTTTTGAGGGTGGTCACGAATTATCGTCCTTTTCGCTCTAGGACGCTTAGTTTAGGAGATATGGCCAAAAGAAGTTTTTCATATAAAAATTTCAATTTTTTTAGGATTTGGGTGGATTTTTCGATTTTTTGAGGGTGGTCACGAATTATCGTCCTTTTCGCTCTAGGACGCTTAGTTTAGGAGATATGGCCAAAAGAAGTTTTTCATATAAAAATTTCAATTTTTTTAGGATTTGGGTGGATTTTTCGATTTTTTGAGGGTGGTCACGAATTATCGTCCTTTTTGCTCTAGGACGCTTAGTTTAGGAGATATGGCCACAAGAAGTTTTTCATATAAAAATTTCAATTTTTTTAGGATTTGGGTTGATTTTTTGAGGGTGGTCACGAATTATCGTCCTTTTCGCTCTAGGACGCTTAGTTTAGGAGATATGGCCAAAAGAAGTTGTTCATATAAAAAATTCAATTTTTTAAGGATTTGGGTGGATTTTTCGATTTTTTGAGGTTGGTCACGAATTATCGTCCTTTTCGCTCTAGGACGCTTTGTTTAGGAGATATGGCCAAAAGAAGTTTTTCATATAAAAATTTCAATTTTTTTAGGATTTGGGTGGATTTTTCGATTTTTTGAGGGTGGTCACGAATTATCGTCCTTTTCGCTCTAGGACGCTTAGTTTAGGAGATATGGCCAAAAGAAGTTTTTCATATAAAAATTTCAATTTTTTTAGGATTTGGGTGGATTTTTCGATTTTTTGAGGGTGGTCACGAATTTTTGCCCTTTTCCCTCTAGGACGCTTAGTTTAGGACATATAGCCAAAAGAAGTTTTTCATATAAAAATTTCAATTTTTTTAGGATTTGGTTGGATTTTTCGATTTTTTGAGGGTGGTCACGAATTATCGTCCTTTTCGCTCTAGGACGCTTAGTTTAGGAGATATGGCCAAAAGAAGTTTTTCATATAAAAATTTCAATTTTTTTAGGATTTGGGTGGATTTTTCGATTTTTTGAGGGTGGTCACGAATTATCGTCCTTTTCGCTCTAGGACGCTTAGTTTAGGAGATATGGCCAAAATAAGTTGTTCATATAAAAAATTCAATTTTTTAAGGATTTGGGTGGATTTTTCGATTTTTTGAGGTTGGTCACGAATTATCGTCCTTTTCGCTCTAGGACGCTTAGTTTAGGAGATATGGCCAAAAGAAGTTTTTCATATAAAAATTTCAATTTTTTTAGGATTTGGGTGGATTTTTCGATTTTTTGAGGGTGGTCACGAATTATCGTCCTTTTCGCTCTAGGACGCTTAGTTTAGGAGATATGGCCAAAAGAAGTTTTTCATATAAAAATTTCAATTTTTTTAGGATTTGGGTGGATTTTTCGATTTTTTGAGGGTGGTCACGAATTATCGTCCTTTTCGCTCTAGGACGCTTAGTTTAGGAGATATGGCCAAAAGAAGTTTTTCATATAAAAATTTCAATTTTTTTAGGATTTGGGTGGATTTTTCGATTTTTTGAGGGTGGTCACGAATTATCGTCCTTTTCGCTCTAGGACGCTTAGTTTAGGAGATATGGCCAAAATAAGTTGTTCATATAAAAAATTCAATTTTTTAAGGATTTGGGTGGATTTTTCGATTTTTTGAGGTTGGTCACGAATTATCGTCCTTTTCGCTCTAGGACGCTTAGTTTAGGAGATATGGCCAAAAGAAGTTTTTCATATAAAAATTTCAATTTTTTTAGGATTTGGGTGGATTTTTCGATTTTTTGAGGGTGGTCACGAATTTTTGCCCTTTTCGCTCTAGGACGCTTAGTTTAGGAGATATAGCCAAAAGAAGTTTTTCATATAAAAATTTCAATTTTTTTAGGATTTGGTTGGATTTTTCGATTTTTTGAGGGTGGTCACGAATTATCGTCCTTTTCGCTCTAGGACGCTTAGTTTAGGAGATATGGCCAAAAGAAGTTTTTCATATAAAAATTTCAATTTTTTTAGGATTTGGGTGGATTTTTCGATTTTTCGAGGGTGGTCACGAATTATCGTCCTTTTCGCTCTAGGACGCTTAGTTTAGGAGATATGGCCAAAAGAAGTTTTTCATATAAAAATTTCAATTTTTTTAGGATTTGGGTGGATTTTTCGATTTTTTGAGGGTGGTCACGAATTATCGTCCTTTTTGCTCTAGGACGCTTAGTTTAGGAGATATGGCCACAAGAAGTTTTTCATATAAAAATTTCAATTTTTTTAGGATTTGGGTTGATTTTTTGAGGGTGGTCACGAATTATCGTCCTTTTCGCTCTAGGACGCTTAGTTTAGGAGATATGGCCAAAAGAAGTTGTTCATATAAAAAATTCAATTTTTTAAGGATTTGGGTGGATTTTTCGATTTTTTGAGGTTGGTCACGAATTATCGCCCTTTTCGCTCTAGGACGCTTTGTTTAGGAGATATGGCCAAAAGAAGTTTTTCATATAAAAATTTCAATTTTTTTAGGATTTGGGTGGATTTTTCGATTTTTTGAGGGTGGTCACGAATTATCGTCCTTTTCGCTCTAGGACGCTTAGTTTAGGAGATATGGCCAAAAGAAGTTTTTCATATAAAAATTTCAATTTTTTTTAGGATTTGGGTGGATTTTTCGATTTTTTGAGGGTGGTCACGAATTTTTGTCCTTTTCGCTCTAGGACGCTTAGTTTAGGAGATATGGCCAAAAAAATTTTTGATATAAAAATTTCAATTTTTTTAGGATTTGGGTGGATTTTTCGATTTTTTGAGGGTGGTCACGAATTATTGTCCTTTTCGCTCTAGGACGCTTAGTTTAGGAGATATGGCCAAAAGAAGTTTTTCATATAAAAATTTAAATTTTTTTAGGATTTGGGTGGATTTTTCGATTTTTTGAGAGTGGTCACGAATTATTGTCCTTTTCGCTCTAGGACGCTTAGTTTAGGAGATATGGCCAAAAGAAGTTTTTCATATAAAAATTTCAAGTTTTTTAGGATTTGGGTGAATTTTTCGATTTTTTGAGGGTGGTCACGAATTATCGTCCTTTTCGCTCTAGGACGCTTAGTTTAGGAGATATGGCCAAAAGAAGTTTTTCATATAAAAATTTCAATTTTTTTAGGATTTGGTTGGATTTTTCGATTTTTTGAGGGTGGTCACGAATTATCGTCCTTTTCGCTCTAGGACGCTTAGTTTAGGAGATATGGCCAAAAGAAGTTTTTCATATAAAATTTCAATTTTTTAAGGCTTTGGGTGGATTTTTCGATTTTTTGAGGGTGGTCACGAATTATCGTCCTTTTCGCTCTAGGACGCTTAGTTTAGGAGATATGGCCAAAACAAGTTTTTCATATAAAAATTTCAATTTTTTTAAGATTTGGGTGGATTTTTTGCTTTTTTGAGGGTGGTCACGAATTATCGTCCTTTTCGCTCTAGGACGCTTAGTTTAGGAGATATGGCCAAAAGAAGTTTTTCATATAAAAATTTCAATTTTTTTGGATTTTGGTGGATTTTTCGATTTTTTGAGGGTGGTCACGAATTATCGTCCTTTTCGCTCTAGGACGCTTTGTTTAGGAGATATGGCCAAAAGAAGTTTTTCATATAAAAATTTCAATTTTTTTAGGATTTGGGTGGATTTTTCGATTTTTTGAGGGTGGTCACGAATTATCGTCCTTTTCGCTCTAGGACGCTTAGTTTAGGAGATATGGCCAAAAGAAGTTTTTCATAAAAAAATTTCAATTTTTTTAGGATTTGGGTGGATTTTTCGATTTTTTGAGGGTGGTCACGAATTCGATTTTTTGAGGGTGGTCACGAATTATCGTCCTTTTCGCTCTAGGACGCTTAGTTTAGGAGATATGGCCAAAAGAAGTTTTTCATATAAAAATTTCAATTTTTTTAGGATTTGGGTGGATTTTTCGATTTTTTGAGGGTGGTCACGAATTATCGTCCTTTTCGCTCTAGGACGCTTAGTTTAGGAGATATGGCCAAAAGAAGTTTTTCATATAAAAATTTCAATTTTTTTAGGATTTGGGTGGATTTTTCGATTTTTTGAGGGTGGTCACGAATTATCGTCCTTTTTGCTCTAGGACGCTTAGTTTAGGAGATATGGCCACAAGAAGTTTTTCATATAAAAATTTCCATTTTTTTAGGATTTGGGTTGATTTTTTGAGGGTGGTCACGAATTATCGTCCTTTTCGCTCTAGGACGCTTAGTTTAGGAGATATGGCCAAAAGAAGTTGTTCATATAAAAAATTCAATTTTTTAAGGATTTGGGTGGATTTTTCGATTTTTTGAGGTTGGTCACGAATTATCGTCCTTTTCGCTCTAGGACGCTTTGTTTAGGAGATATGGCCAAAAGAAGTTTTTCATATAAAAATTTCAATTTTTTTAGGATTTGGGTGGATTTTTCGATTTTTTGAGGGTGGTCACGAATTATCGTCCTTTTCGCTCTAGGACGCTTAGTTTAGGAGATATGGCCAAAAGAAGTTTTTCATATAAAAATTTCAATTTTTTTAGGATTTGGGTGGATTTTTCGATTTTTTGAGGGTGGTCACGAATTTTTGCCCTTTTCCCTCTAGGACGCTTAGTTTAGGAGATATAGCCAAAAGAAGTTTTTCATATAAAAATTTCAATTTTTTTAGGATTTGGTTGGATTTTTCGATTTTTTGAGGGTGGTCACGAATTATCGTCCTTTTCGCTCTAGGACGCTTAGTTTAGGAGATATGGCCAAAAGAAGTTTTTCATATAAAAATTTCAATTTTTTTAGGATTTGGGTGGATTTTTCGATTTTTTGAGGGTGGTCACGAATTATCGTCCTTTTCGCTCTAGGACGCTTAGTTTAGGAGATATGGCCAAAAGAAGTTTTTCATATAAAAATTTCAATTTTTTTAGGATTTGGTTGGATTTTTCGATTTTTTGAGGGTGGTCAAGAATTATCGTCCTTTTCGCTCTAGGACGCTTAGTTTAGGAGATATGGCCAAAAGAAGTTTTTCATATAAAAATTTAAATTTTTTTAGGATTTGGGTGGATTTTTCGATTTTTTGAGGGTGGTCACGAATTATCGTCCTTTTCGCTCTAGGACGCTTAGTTTAGGAGATATGGCCAAAAGAAGTTTTTCATATAAAAATTTCAATTTTTTTTAGGATTTGGGTGGATTTTTCGATTTTTTGAGGGTGGTCACGAATTTTTGTCCTTTTCGCTCTAGGACGCTTAGTTTAGGAGATATGGCCAAAAAAATTTTTGATATAAAAATTTCAATTTTTTTAGGATTTGGGTGGATTTTTCGATTTTTTGAGGGTGGTCACGAATTATCGTCCTTTTCGCTCTAGGACGCTTAGTTTAGGAGATATGGCCAAAAGAAGTTTTTCATATAAAAATTTCAATTTTTTTAGGATGTGGGTGGATTTTTCGATTTTTTGAGGGTGGTCACGAATTATCTTCCTTTTCGCTCTAGGACGCTTAGTTTATGAGATATGACCAAATGAAGTTTTTCATATAAAAATTTCAATTTTTTTAGGATTTGGGTGGATTTTTCGCTTTTTTGAGGGTGGTCACGAATTATCGTCCTTTTCGCTCTAGGACGCTTAGTTTAGGAGATATGGCCAAAAGAAGTTTTTCATATAGAAATTTCAATTTTTTTGGATTTTGGTGGATTTTTCGATTTTTTGAGGGTGGTCACGAATTATTGTCCTTTTCGCTCTAGGACGCTTAGTTTAGGAGATATGGCCAAAAGAAGTTTTTCATATAAAAATTTCAATTTTTTTAGGATTTGGGTGGATTTTTCGATTTTTTGAGGGTGGTCACGAATTATCGTCCTTTTTGCTCTAGGACGCTTAGTTTAGGAGATATGGCCACAAGAAGTTTTTCATATAAAAATTTCAATTTTTTTAGGATTTGGGTTGATTTTTCGATTTTTTGAGAGTGGTCACGAATTATCGTCCTTTTCGCTCTAGGACGCTTAGTTTAGGAGATATGGCCAAAAGAAGTTTTTCATATAAAAATTTAAATTTTTTTAGGATTTGGGTGGATTTTTCGATTTTTTGAGAGTGGTCACGAATTATTGTCCTTTTCGCTCTAGGACGCTTAGTTTAGGAGATATGGCCAAAAGAAGTTTTTCATATAAAAATTTCAAGTTTTTTAGGATTTGGGTGAATTTTTCGATTTTTTGAGGGTGGTCACGAATTATCGTCCTTTTCGCTCTAGGACGCTTAGTTTAGGAGATATGGCCAAAAGAAGTTTTTCATATAAAAATTTCAATTTTTTTAGGATTTGGTTGGATTTTTCGATTTTTTGAGGGTGGTCACGAATTATCGTCCTTTTCGCTCTAGGACGCTTAGTTTAGGAGATATGGCCAAAAGAAGTTTTTCATATAAAATTTCAATTTTTTAAGGCTTTGGGTGGATTTTTCGATTTTTTGAGGGTGGTCACGAATTATCGTCCTTTTCGCTCTAGGACGCTTAGTTTAGGAGATATGGCCAAAACAAGTTTTTCATATAAAAATTTCAATTTTTTTAAGATTTGGGTGGATTTTTTGCTTTTTTGAGGGTGGTCACGAATTATCGTCCTTTTCGCTCTAGGACGCTTAGTTTAGGAGATATGGCCAAAAGAAGTTTTTCATATAAAAATTTCATTTTTTTTGGATTTTGGTGGATTTTTCGATTTTTTGAGGGTGGTCACGAATTATCGTCCTTTTCGCTCTAGGACGCTTCGTTTAGGAGATATGGCCAAAAGAAGTTTTTCATATAAAAATTTCAATTTTTTTAGGATTTGGGTGGATTTTTCGATTTTTTGAGGGTGGTCACGAATTATCGTCCTTTTCACTCTAGGACGCTTAGTTTAGGAGATATGGCCAAAAGAAGTTTTTCATAAAAAAATTTCAATTTTTTTAGGATTTGGGTGGATTTTTCGATTTTTTGAGGGTGGTCACGAATTTTTGCCCTTTTCGCTCTAGGACGCTTAGTTTAGGAGATATAGCCAAAAGAAGTTTTTCATATAAAAATTTCATTTTTTTTAGGATTTGGTTGGATTTTTCGATTTTTTGAGGGTGGTCACGAATTATCGTCCTTTTCGCTCTAGGACGCTTAGTTTAGGAGATATGGCCAAAAGAAGTTTTTCATATAAAAATTTCAATTTTTTTAGGATTTGGGTGGATTTTTCGATTTTTTGAGGGTGGTCACGAATTTTTGTCCTTTTCGCTCTAGGACGCTTAGTTTAGGAGATATGGCCAAAGGAAGTTTTTCATATAAAAATTTAATTTTTTTTAGGATTTGGGTGGATTTTTCGATTTTTTGAGGGTGGTCACGAATTTTTGTCCTTTTCGCTCTAGGACGCTTAGTTTAGGAGATATGGCCAAAAGAAGTTTTTCATATAAAAATTTCAATTTTTTTTAGGATTTGGGTGGATTTTTCGATTTTTTGAGGGTGGTCACGAATTTTTGTCCTTTTCGCTCTAGGACGCTTAGTTTAGGAGATATGGCCAAAGGAAGTTTTTCATATAAAAATTTAATTTTTTTTAGGATTTGGGTGGATTTTTCGATTTTTTGAGGGTGGTCACGAATTATCGCTCTTTTCGCTCTAGGACGCTTAGTTTAGGAGATATGGCCAAAAGAAGTTTTTCATATAAAAATTTCAATTTTTTTAGGATTTGGGTGGATTTTTCGATTTTTTGGGGGTGGTCACGAATTTTTGTCCTTTTCGCTCTAGGACGCTTAGTTTAGGAGATATGGCCAAAAGAAGTTTTTCATATAAAAATTTCAATTTTTTTAGGATTTGGGTGGATTTTTCGATTTTTTGAGGGTGGTCACGAATTATCGTCCTTTTCGCTCTAGGACGCTTAGTTTAGGAGATATGGCCAAAAGAAGTTTTTCATATAAAAATTTAAATTTTTTTAGGATTTGGGTGGATTTTTCGATTTTTTGAGGGTGGTCACGAATTATCGTCCTTTTCGCTCTAGGACGCTTAGTTTAGGAGATATGGCCAAAACAAGTTTTTCATATAAAAATTTCAATTTTTTTAAGATTTGGGTGGATTTTTCGCTTTTTTGAGGGTGGTCACGAATTATCGTCCTTTTTGCTCTAGGACGCTTAGTTTAGGAGATATGGCCAAAAGAAGTTTTTCATATAAAAATTTAAATTTTTTTAGGATTTGGGTTGATTTTTCGATTTTTTGAGGGTGGTCACGAATTATCGTCCTTTTCGCTCTAGGACGCTTAGTTTAGGAGATATGGCCAAAAGAAGTTTTTCATATAAAAATTTCAATTTTTTTAGGATTTCGTTGGATTTTTCGATTTTTTGAGGGTGGTCACGAATTATCGTCCTTTTCGCTCTAGGACGCTTAGTTTAGGAGATATGGCCAAAAGAAGTTTTTCATATAAAAATTTCAATTTTTTAAGGATTTGGGTGGATTTTTCGATTTTTTGAGGGTGGTCACGAATTATCGTCCTTTTCGCTCTAGGACGCTTTGTTTAGGAGATATGGCCAAAAGAAGTTTTTCATATAAAAATTTCAATTTTTTTAGGATTTGGGTGGATTTTTCGATTTTTTGAGGGTGGTCACGAATTATCGTCCTTTTCGCTCTAGGACGCTTAGTTTAGGAGATATGGCCAAAAGAAGTTTTTCATATAGAAATTTCAATTTTTTTGGATTTTGGTGGATTTTTCGATTTTTTGAGAGTGGTCACGAATTATTGTCCTTTTCGCTCTAGGACGCTTAGTTTAGGAGATATGGCCAAAAGAAGTTTTTCATATAAAAATTTCAATTTTTTTAGGATTTGGGTGGATTTTTCGATTTTTTGAGGGTGGTCACGAATTATCGTCCTTTTTGCTCTAGGACGCTTAGTTTAGGAGATATGGCCACAAGAAGTTTTTCATATAAAAATTTCAATATTTTTAGGATTTGGGTTGATTTTTTGAGGGTGGTCACGAATTATCATCCTTTTCGCTCTAGGACGCTTAGTTTAGGAGATATGGCCAAAAGAAGTTTTTCATATAAAAATTTCAATTTTTTTAGGATTTGGGTGGATTTTTCGATTTTTTGAGGGTGGTCACGAATTATTATCCTTTTCGCTCTAGGACGCTTAGTTTAGGAGATATGGCCAAAAGAAGTTTTTCATATAAAAATTTCAATTTTTTTAGGATTTGGGTGAATTTTTCGATTGTTTGAGGGTGGTCACGAATTATCGTCCTTTTCGCTCTAGGACGCTTAGTTTAGGAGATATGGCCAAAAGAAGTTTTTCATATAAAAATTTAAATTTTTTTAGGATTTGGGTGGATTTTTCGATTTTTTGAGGGTGGTCACGAATTATCGTCCTTTTCGCTCTAGGACGCTTAGTTTAGGAGATATGGCCAAAAGAAGTTGTTCATATAAAAAATTCAATTTTTTAAGGATTTGGGTGGATTTTTCGATTTTTTGAGGTTGGTCACGAATTATCGTCCTTTTCGCTCTAGGACGCTTTGTTTAGGAGATATGGCCAAAAGAAGTTTTTCATATAAAAATTTCAATTTTTTTAGGATTTGGGTGGATTTTTCGATTTTTTGAGGGTGGTCACGAATTATCGTCCTTTTCGCTCTAGGACGCTTTGTTTAGGAGATATGGCCAAAAGAAGTTTTTCATATAAAAATTTCAATTTTTTTAGGATTTGGGTGGATTTTTCGATTTTTTGAGGGTGGTCACGAATTATCGTCCTTTTCGCTCTAGGACGCTTAGTTTAGGAGATATGGCCAAAAGAAGTTTTTCATATAGAAATTTAATTTTTTTTGGATTTTGGTGGATTTTTCGATTTTTTGAGAGTGGTCACGAATTATTGTCCTTTTCGCTCTAGGACGCTTAGTTTAGGAGATATGGCCAAAAGAAGTTTTTCATATAAAAATTTCAATTTTTTTAGGATTTGGGTGAATTTTTCGATTGTTTGAGGGTGGTCACGAATTATCGTCCTTTTCGCTCTAGGACGCGTAGTTTAGGAGATATGGCCAAAAGAAGTTTTTCATATAAAAATTTCAATTTTTTTAGGATTTGGGTGGATTTTTCGATTTTTTGAGGGTGGTCACGAATTATCGTCCTTTTCGCTCTAGGACGCTTAGTTTAGGAGATATGGCCAAAATAAGTTGTTCATATAAAAATTTCAATTTTTTAAGGATTTGGGTGGATTTTTCGATTTTTTGAGGTTGGTCACGAATTATCGTCCTTTTCGCTCTAGGACGCTTAGTTTAGGAGATATGGCCAAAAGAAGTTTTTCATATAAAAATTTCAATTTTTTTAGGATTTGGGTGGATTTTTCGATTTTTTGAGGGTGGTCACGAATTTTTGCCCTTTTCGCTCTAGGACGCTTAGTTTAGGAGATATAGCCAAAAGAAGTTTTTCATATAAAAATTTCAATTTTTTTAGGATTTGGTTGGATTTTTCGATTTTTTGAGGGTGGTCACGAATTATCGTCCTTTTCGCTCTAGGACGCTTAGTTTAGGAGATATGGCCAAAAGAAGTTTTTCATATAAAAATTTCAATTTTTTTAGGATTTGGGTGGATTTTTCGATTTTTTGAGGGTGGTCACGAATTATCGTCCTTTTCGCTCTAGGACGCTTAGTTTAGGAGATATGGCCAAAAGAAGTTTTTCATATAAAAATTTCAATTTTTTTAGGATTTGGTTGGATTTTTCGATTTTTTGAGGGTGGTCAAGAATTATCGTCCTTTTCGCTCTAGGACGCTTAGTTTAGGAGATATGGCCAAAAGAAGTTTTTCATATAAAAATTTCAATTTTTTTAGGATTTGGGTGGATTTTTCGATTTTTTGAGGGTGGTCACGAATTATCGTCCTTTTCGCTCTAGGACGCTTAGGTTAGGAGATATGGCCAAAAGAAGTTTTTCATATAAAAATTTCAATTTTTTTTAGGATTTGGGTGGATTTTTCGATTTGTTGAGGGTGGTCACGAATTTTTGTCCTTTTCGCTCTAGGACGCTTAGTTTAGGAGATATGGCCAAAATAAGTTTTTGATATAAAAATTTCAATTTTTTTAGGATTAGGGTGGATTTTTCGATTTTTTGAGGGTGGTCACGAATTATCGTCCTTTTCGCTCTAGGACGCTTAGTTTAGGAGATATGGCCAAAATAAGTTTTTGATATAAAAATTTCAATTTTTTTAGGATTAGGGTGGATTTTTCGATTTTTTGAGGGTGGTCACGAATTATCGTCCTTTTCGCTCTAGGACGCTTAGTTTAGGAGATATGGCCAAAAGAAGTTTTTTATATAAAAATTTCAATTTTTTTAGGATTTGGGCGGATTTTTCGATTTTTTGAGGGTGGTCACGAATTATCGTCCTTTTCGCTCTAGGACGCTTAGTTTAGGAGATATGGCCAAAAGAAGTTTTTCATATAAAAATTTCAATTTTTTTAGGATTTGGGTGGATTTTTCGATTTTTTGAGAGTGGTCACGAATTATTGTCCTTTTCGCTCTAGGACGCTTAGTTTAGGAGATATGGCCAAAACAAGTTTTTCATATAAAAATTTCAAGTTTTTTAGGATTTGGGTGGATTTTTCGATTTTTTGAGGGTGGTCACGAATTATCGTTTATCCTTTTCGCTCTAGGACGCTTAGTTTAGGAGATATGGCCAAAAGAAGTTTTTCATATAAAATTTCAATTTTTTAAGGCTTTGGGTGGATTTTTCGATTTTTTGAGGGTGGTCACGAATTATCGTCCTTTTCGCTCTAGGACGCTTAGTTTAGGAGATATGGCCAAAAGAAGTTTTTCATATAAAAATTTCAATTTTTTTAGGATTTGGTTGGATTTTTCGATTTTTTGAGGGTGGTCACGAATTATCGTCCTTTTCGCTCTAGGACGCTTAGTTTAGGAGATATGGCCAAAAAAAGTTTTTCATATAAAAATTTCATTTTTTTTAGGATTTGGGTGGATTTTTCGATTTTTTGAGGGTGGTCACGAATTATCGTCCTTTTTGCTCTAGGACGCTTAGTTTAGGAGATATGGCCAAAAGAAGTTTTTCATATAAAAATTTCAATTTTTTTGGGATTTGGGTGGATTTTTCGATTTTTTGAGGGTGGTCACGAATTATTGTCCTTTTTGCTCTAGGATGCTTAGTTTAGGAGATATGGCCAAAAGAAGTTTTTCATATAAAAATTTCAATTTTTTTAGGATTTGGGTGAATTTTTCGATTTTTTGAGGGTGGTCACGAATTATCGTCCTTTTCGCTCTAGGACGCTTAGTTTAGGAGATATGGCCAAAAGAAGTTTTTCATATAAAAATTTCAATTTTTTTAAGGATTTGGGTGGATTTTTCGATTTTTTGAGGGTGGTCACGAATTATCGTCCTTTTCGCTCTAGGACGCTTTGTTTAGGAGATATGGCCAAAAGAAGTTTTTCATATAAAAATTTCAATTTTTTTAGGATTTGGGCGGATTTTTCGATTTTTTGAGGGTGGTCACGAATTATCGTCCTTTTCGCTCTAGGACGCTTAGTTTAGGAGATATGGCCAAAAGAAGTTTTTCATATAGAAATTTCAATTTTTTTGGATTTTGGTGGATTTTTCGATTTTTTGAGGGTGGTCACGAATTATTGTCCTTTTCGCTCTAGGACGCTTAGTTTAGGAGATATGGTCAAAAGAAGTTTTTCATATAAAAATTTCAATTTTTTTATGATTTGGGTGGATTTTTCGATTTTTTGAGGGTGGTCACGAATTATCGTCCTTTTTGCTCTAGGACGCTTAGTTTAGGAGATATGGCCACAAGAAGTTTTTCATATAAAAATTTCAATTTCAATTTTTTTTCATATAAAAATTTCAATTTTTTTAGGATTTGGTTGGATTTATCGATTTTTGAGGGTGGTCACGAATTATCGTTCTTTTCGCTCTAGGACGCTTAGTTTAGGAGATATGACCAAAAGCAGTTTTTGATATAAAAATTTCAATTTTTGTAGGATTTGGGTGGATTTTTCGATTTTTTGAGGGTGGTCACGAATTATCGTCCTTTTCGCTCTAGGACGCTTAGTTTAGGAGATATGGCCAAAAGAAGTTTTTCATATAAAAATTTAAATTTTTTTAGGATTTGGGTGGATTTTTCGATTTTTTGAGGGTGGTCACGAATTATCGTCCTTTTCGCTCTAGGACGCTTAGTTTAGGAGATATGGCCAAAAGAAGTTTTTCATATAAAAATTTCGATTTTTTAAGGATTTGGGTGGATTTTTCGATTTTTTGAGGTTGGTCACGAATTATCGTCCTTTTCGCTCTAGGACGCTTTGTTTAGGAGATATGGCCAAAAGAAGTTTTTCATATAAAAATTTCAATTTTTTTAGGATTTGGGTGGATTTTTCGATTTTTTGAGGGTGGTCACGAATTATCGTCCTTTTCGCTCTAGGACGGTTAGTTTAGGAGATATGGCCAAAAGAAGTTTTTCATATAAAAATTTCAATTTTTTTAGGATTTGGGTGGATTTTTCGATTTTTTGAGGGTGGTCACGAATTTTTGCCCTTTTCGCTCTAGGACGCTTAGTTTAGGAGATATAGCCAAAAGAAGTTTTTCATATAAAAATTTCAATTTTTTTAGGATTTGGGTGGATTTTTCGATTTTTTTGAGGGTGGTCACGAATTATCGTCCTTTTCGCTCTAGGACGCTTAGTGTAGGAGATATGGCCAAAAGAAGTTTTTCATATAAAAATTTCAATTTTTTTGGATTTTGGTGGATTTTTCGATTTTTTGAGGGTGGTCACGAATTATTGTCCTTTTCGCTCTAGGACGCTTAGTTTAGGAGATATGGCCAAAAGAAGTTTTTCATATAAAAATTTCAATTTTTTTAGGATTTGGGTGGATTTTTCGAGGGTGGTCACGAATTATCGTCCTTTTTGCTCTAGGACGCTTAGTTTAGGAGATATGGCCACAAGAAGTTTTTCATAAAAAAATTTCAATTTTTTTAGGATTTGGGTTGATTTTTCGATTTTTTGAGGGTGGTCACGAATTATCGTCCTTTTCGCTCTAGGACGCTTAGTTTAGGAGATATGGCCAAAGGAAGTTTTTCATATAAAAATTTCAATTTTTTTAGGATTTGGGTGGATTTTTCGATTTTTTGAGGGTGGTCACGAATTATTGTCCTTTTCGCTCTAGGACGCTTAGTTTAGGAGATATGGCCAAAAGAAGTTTTTCATATAAAAATTTCAATTTTTTTAGGATTTGGGTGAATTTTTCGATTTTTTGAGGGTGGTCACGAATTATCGTCCTTTTCGCTCTAGGACGCTTAGTTTAGGAGATATGGCCAAAAGAAGTTTTTCATATAAAAATTTCAATTTTTTTAGGATTTGGGTGAATTTTTCGATTTTTTGAGGGTGGTCACGAATTATCGTCCTTTTCGCTCTAGGACGCTTAGTTTAGGAGATATGGCCAAAAGAAGTTTTTCATATAAAATTTCAATTTTTTAAGGCTTTGGGTGGATTTTTCGATTTTTTGAGGGTGGTCACGAATTATCGTCCTTTTCGCTCTAGGACGCTTAGTTTAGGAGATATGGCCAAAAGAAGTTTTTCATATAAAAATTTCAATTTTTTTGGATTGTGGTGGATTTTTCGATTTTTTGAGGGTGGTCACGAATTATCGTCCTTTTCGCTCTAGGACGCTTTGTTTAGGAGATATGGCCAAAAGAAGTTTTTCATATAAAAATTTCAATTTTTTTAGGATTTGGGTGGATTTTTCGATTTTTTGAGGGTGGTCACGAATTATCGTCCTTTTTGCTCTAGGACGCTTAGTTTAGGAGATATGGCCACAAGAAGTTTTTCATATAAAAATTTCAATTTTTTTAGGATTTGGGTTGATTTTTCGATTTTTTGAGGGTGGTCACGAATTATCGTCCTTTTCGCTCTAGGACGCTTTGTTTAGGAGATATGGCCAAAAGAAGTTTTTCATATAAAAATTTCAATTTTTTTAGGATTTGGGTGGATTTTTCGATTTTTTGAGGGTGGTCACGAATTATCGTCCTTTTCGCTCTAGGACGCTTAGTTTAGGAGATATGGCCAAAAGAAGTTTTTCATATAAAAATTTTAAATTTTTTTAGGATTTGGGTGAATTTTTCGATTTTTTGAGGGTGGTCACGAATTATCGTCCTTTTCGCTCTAGGACGCTTAGTTTAGGAGATATGGCCAAAAGAAGTTTTTCATATAAAAATTTCAATTTTTTTAGGATTTGGGTGGATTTTTCGATTTTTTGAGGGTGGTCACGAATTATCGTCCTTTTCGCTCTAGGACGCTTAGTTTAGGAGATATGGCCAAAAGAAGTTTTTCATATAAAATTTCAATTTTTTAAGGCTTTGGGTGGATTTTTCGATTTTTTGAGGGTGGTCACGAATTATCGTCCTTTTCGCTCTAGGACGCTTAGTTTAGGAGATATGGCCAAAACAAGTTTTTCATATAAAAATTTCAATTTTTTTAAGATTTGGGTGGATTTTTCGCTTTTTTGAGGGTGGTCACGAATTATCGTCCTTTTCGCTCTAGGACGCTTAGTTTAGGAGATATGGCCAAAAGAAGTTTTTCATATAAAATTTCAATTTTTTAAGGCTTTGGGTGGATTTTTCGATTTTTTGAGGGTGGTCACGAATTATCGTCCTTTTCGCTCTAGGACGCTTAGTTTAGGAGATATGGCCAAAACAAGTTTTTCATATAAAAATTTCAATTTTTTTAAGATTTGGGTGGATTTTTCGCTTTTTTGAGGGTGGTCACGAATTATCGTCCTTTTCGCTCTAGGACGCTTAGTTTAGGAGATATGGCCAAATTTTTCGATTTTTTGAGGGTGGTCACGAATTATTGTCCCTTTCGCTCTAGGACGCTTAGTTTAGGAGATATGGCCAAAAGAAGTTTTTCATATAAAAATTTCAATTTTTTTAGGATTTGGGTGGATTTTTCGATTTTTTGAGGGTGGTCACGAATTATCGTCCTTTTTGCTCTAAGACGCTTAGTTTAGGAGATATGGCCAAAAGAAGTTTTTCATATAAAAATTTCAATTTTTTTAGGATTTGGGTTGATTTTTCGATTTGTTGAGGGTGGTCCCGAATTATCGTCCTTTTCGCTCTAGGACGCTTAGTTTAGGAGATATGGCAAAAAAAAGTTTTTCATATAAAAATTTCATTTTTTTTTAGGATTTGGGTGGATTTTTCGATTTTTTGAGGGTGGTCACGAATTATCGTCCTTTTTGCTCTAGGACGCTTAGTTTAGGAGATATGGCCACAAGAAGTTTTTCATATAAAAATATCAATTTTTTTGGGATTTGGGTTGATTTTTCGATTTTTTGAGGGTGGTCACGAATTATCGTCCTTTTCGCTCTAGGACGCTTAGTTTAGGAGATATGGCCAAAAGAAGTTTTTCATATAAAAATTTCAATTTTTTAAGGATTTGGGTGGATTTTTCGATTTTTTGAGGGTGGTCACGAATTATCGTCCTTTTCGCTCTAGGACGCTTTGTTTAGGAGATATGGCCAAAAGAAGTTTTTCATATAAAAATTTCAATTTGTTTAGGATTTGGGTGGATTTTTCGATTTTTTGAGGGTGGTCACGAATTATCGTCCTTTTCGCTCTAGGACGCTTAGTTTAGGAGATATGGCCAAAAGAAGTTTTTCATATAAAAATTTCAATTTTTTTAGGATTTGGGTGGATTTTTCGATTTTTTGAGGGTGGTCACGAATTTTTGCCCTTTTCGCTCTAGGACGCTTAGTTTAGGAGATATAGCCAAAAGAAGTTTTTCATATAAAAATTTCAATTTTTTTAGGATTTGGTTGGATTTTTCGATTTTTTGAGGGTGGTCACGAATTATCGTCCTTTTCGCTCTAGGACGCTTAGTTTAGGAGATATGGCCAAAAGAAGTTTTTCATATAAAAATTTCAATTTTTTTAGGATTTGGGTGGATTTTTCCATTTTTTGAGGGTGGTCACGAATTTTTACCCTTTTCGCTCTAGGACGCTTAGTTTAGGAGATATAGCCAAAAGAAGTTTTTCATATAAAAATTTCAATTTTTTTAGGATTTGGTTGGATTTTTCGATTTTTTGAGGGTGGTCACGAATTATCGTCCTTTTCGCTCTAGGACGCTTAGTTTAGGAGATATGGCCAAAAAAAGTTTTTCATATAAAAATTTCATTTTTTTTAGGATTTGGGTGGATTTTTCGATTTTTTGAGGGTGGTCACGAATTATCGTCCTTTTTGCTCTAGGACGCTTAGTTTAGGAGATATGGCCAAAAGAAGTTTTTCATATAAAAATTTCAATTTTTTTGGGATTTGGGTTGATTTTTCGATTTTTTGAGGGTGGTCACGAATTATCGTCCTTTTCGCTCTAGGACGCTTAGTTTAGGAGATATGGCCAAAAGAAGTTTTTCATATAAAAATTTCAATTTTTTAAGGATTTGGGTGGATTTTTCGATTTTTTGAGGGTGGTCACGAATTATCGTCCTTTTCGCTCTAGGACGCTTTGTTTAGGAGATATGGCCAAAAGAAGTTTTTCATATAAAAATTTCAATTTTTTTAGGATTTGGGTGGATTTTTCGATTTTTTGAGGGTGGTCACGAATTATCGTCCTTTTCGCTCTAGGACGCTTAGTTTAGGAGATATGGCCAAAAGAAGTTTTTCATATAGAAATTTCAATTTTTTTGGATTTTGGTGGATTTTTCGATTTTTTGAGGGTGGTCACGAATTATTGTCCTTTTCGCTCTAGGACGCTTAGTTTAGGAGATATGGCCAAAAGAAGTTTTTCATATAAAAATTTCAATTTTTTTAGGATTTGGGTGGATTTTTCGATTTTTTGAGGGTGGTCACGAATTATCGTCCTTTTTGCTCTAGGACGCTTAGTTTAGGAGATATGGCCAAAAGAAGTTTTTCATATAAAAATTTCAATTTTTTTAGGATTTTGGTTAATTTTTCGATTTTTTGAGGGTGGTCACGAATTATCGTCCTTTTCGCTCTAGGACGCTTAGTTTAGGAGATATGGCCAAAAGAAGTTTTTCATATAAAAATTTCAATTTTTTTAGGATTTGGGTGGATTTTTCGATTTTTTGAGGGTGGTCACGAATTATTGTCCTTTTCGCTCTAGGACGCTTAGTTTAGGAGATATGGCCAAAAGAAGTTTTTCATATAAAAATTTCAGTTTTTTTAGGATTTGGGTGAATTTTTCGATTGTTTGAGGGTGGTCACGAATTATCGTCCTTTTCGCTCTAGGACGCTTAGTTTAGGAGATATGGCCAAAAGAAGTTTTTCATATAAAAATTTCAATTTTTTTAGGATTTGGGTGGATTTTTCGATTTTTTGAGGGTGGTCACGAATTATCGTCCTTTTCGCTCTAGGACGCTTAGTTTAGGAGATATGGCCAAAAGAAGTTTTTCATATAAAAATTTCAATTTTTTTAGGATTTGGGTGGATTTTTCGATTTTTTGAGGGTGGTCACGAATTATCGTCCTTTTCGCTCTAGGACGCTTAGTTTAGGAGATATGGCCAAAATAATTTTTTCATATAAAAATTTCAATTTTTTTAGGATTTGGTTGGATTTTTCGATTTTTTGAGGGTGGTCAAGAATTATCGTCCTTTTCGCTCTAGGACGCTTAGTTTAGGAGATATGGCCAAAAGAAGTTTTTCATATAAAAATTTCAATTTTTTTTTAGGATTTGGGTGGATTTTTCGATTTTTTGAGGGTGGTCACGAATTTTTGTCCTTTTCGCTCTAGGACGCTTAGTTTAGGAGATATGGCCAAAGGAAGTTTTTCATATAAAAATTTAAATTTTTTTAGGATTTGGGTGGATTTTTCGATTTTTTGAGGGTGGTCACGAATTATCGCTCTTTTCGCTCTAGGACGCTTAGTTTAGGAGATATGGCCAAAAGAAGTTTTTCATATAAAAATTTCAATTTTTTTTAGGATTTGGGTGGATTTTTCGATTTTTTGGGGGTGGTCACGAATTTTTGCCTTTTCGCTCTAGGACGCTTAGTTTAGGAGATATGGCCAAAATAAGTTTTTGATAAAAAATTTCAATTTTTTAAGGATTTGGGTGGATTTTTCGATTTTTTGAGGGTGGTCACGAATTATCGTCCTTTTCGCTCTAGGACGCTTAGTTTAGGAGATATGGCCTTTTCGCTCTAGGACGCTTAGTTTAGGAGATATGGCCAAAAGAAGTTTTTCATATAGAAATTTCAATTTTTTTGGATTTTGGTGGATTTTTCGATTTTTTGAGGGTGGTCACGAATTATCGTCCTTTTTGCTCTAGGACGCTTAGTTTAGGAGATATGGCCAAAAGAAGTTTTTCATATAAAATTTTCAATTTTTTTAGGATTTGGGTTGATTTTTCGATTTTTTGAGGGTGGTCACGAATTATCGTCCTTTTCGCTCTAGGACGCTTAGTTTAGGAGATATGGCCAAAAGAAGTTTTTCATATAAAAATTTCAATTTTTTAAGGATTTGGGTGGATTTTTCGATTTTTTGAGGGTGGTCACGAATTATCGTCCTTTTTGCTCTAGGACGCTTAGTTTAGGAGATATGGCCAAAAGAAGTTTTTCATATAAAAATTTCAATTTTTTAAGGATTTGGGTGGATTTTTCGATTTTTTGAGGGTGGTCACGAATTATCGTCCTTTTTGCTCTAGGACGCTTAGTTTAGGAGATATGGCCAAAAGAAGTTTTTCATATAAAAATTTCAATTTTTTTAGGATTTGGGTGAATTTTTCGATTTTTTGAGGGTGGTCACGAATTATCGTCCTTTTCGCTCTAGGACGCTTAGTTTAGGAGATATGGCCAAAAGAAGTTTTTCATATAAAAATTTCAATTTTTTTAGGATTTGGGTGGATTTTTCGATTTTTTGAGGGTGGTCACGAATTATCGTCCTTTTCGCTCTAGGACGCTTAGTTTAGGAGATATGGCCAAAACAAGTTTTTCATATAAAAATTTCAATTTTTTTGGATTTTGGTGGATTTTTCGATTTTTTGAGGGTGGTCACGAATTATTGTCCTTTTCGCTCTAGGACGCTTAGTTTAGGAGATATGGCCAAAAGAAGTTTTTCATATAAAAATTTCAATTTTTTTAGGATTTGGGTGGATTTTTCGATTTTTTGAGGGTGGTCACGAATTATCGTCCTTTTCGCTCTAGGAGGCTTTGTTTAGGAGATATGGCCAAAAGAAGTTTTTCATATAAAAATTTCAATTTTTTTAGGATTTGGGTGGATTTTTCGATTTTTTGAGGGTGGTCACGAATTATCGTCCTTTTCGCTCTAGGACGCTTAGTTTAGGAGATATGGCCAAAAGAAGTTTTTCATATAAAAATTTCAATTTTTTAAGGATTTGGGTGGATTTTTCGATTTTTTGAGGGTGGTCACGAATTATCGTCCTTTTTGCTCTAGGACGCTTAGTTTAGGAGATATGGCCAAAAGAAGTTTTTCATATAAAAATTTCAATTTTTTAAGGATTTGGGTGGATTTTTCGATTTTTTGAGGGTGGTCACGAATTATCGTCCTTTTTGCTCTAGGACGCTTAGTTTAGGAGATATGGCCAAAAGAAGTTTTTCATATAAAAATTTC
Source organism: Haematobia irritans (assembly GCF_050003625.1). NCBI lineage: Eukaryota > Metazoa > Arthropoda > Insecta > Diptera > Muscidae > Haematobia > Haematobia irritans. The sequence goes on from NC_134397.1 coordinate 25,873,653, forward strand.
AATTTTTTTAGGATTTGGGTGAATTTTTCGATTTTTTGAGGGTGGTCACGAATTATCGTCCTTTTCGCTCTAGGACGCTTAGTTTAGGAGATATGGCCAAAAGAAGTTTTTCATATAAAAATTTCAATTTTTTTAGGATTTGGGTGGATTTTTCGATTTTTTGAGGGTGGTCACGAATTATCGTCCTTTTCGCTCTAGGACGCTTTGTTTAGGAGATATGGCCAAAAGAAGTTTTTCATATAAAAATTTCAATTTTTTTAGGATTTGGGTGGATTTTTCGATTTTTTGAGGGTGGTCACGAATTATCGTCCTTTTCGCTCTAGGACGCTTAGTTTAGGAGATATGGCCAAAAGAAGTTTTTCATATAAAAATTTCAATTTTTTAAGGATTTGGGTGGATTTTTCGATTTTTTGAGGGTGGTCACGAATTATCGTCCTTTTCGCTCTAGGACGCTTTGTTTAGGAGATATGGCCAAAAGAAGTTTTTCATATAAAAATTTCAATTTTTTTAGGATTTGGGCGGATTTTTCGATTTTTTGAGGGTGGTCACGAATTATCGTCCTTTTCGCTCTAGGACGCTTAGTTTAGGAGATATGGCCAAAAGAAGTTTTTCATATAGAAATTTCAATTTTTTTTGGATTTTGGTGGATTTTTCGATTTTTTGAGGGTGGTCACGAATTATCGTCCTTTTCGCTCTAGGACGCTTAGTTTAGGAGATATGGCCAAAAGAAGTTTTTCATATAAAAATTTCAATTTTTTAAGGATTTGGGTGGATTTTTCGATTTTTTGAGGGTGGTCACGAATTATCGTCCTTTTCGCTCTAGGAGGCTTTGTTTAGGAGATATGGCCAAAAGAAGTTTTTCATATAAAAATTTCAATTTTTTTAGGATTTGGGCGGATTTTTCGATTTTTTGAGGGTGGTCACGAATTATCGTCCTTTTCGCTCTAGGACGCTTAGTTTAGGAGATATGGCCAAAAGAAGTTTCTCATATAGAAATTTCAATTTTTTTAGGATTTGGGTGAATTTTTCGATTTTTTGAGGGTGGTCACGAATTATCGTCCTTTTCGCTCTAGGACGCTTAGTTTAGGAGATATGGCCAAAAGAAGTTTTTCATATAAAAATTTCAATTTTTTTAGGATTTGGGTTGATTTTTCGATTTTTTGAGGGTGGTCACAAATTATTGTCCTTTTCGCTCTAGGACGCTTAGTTTAGGAGATATGGCCAAAAGAAGTTTTTCATATAAAAATTTAAATTTTTTAGGATTTGGGTGGATTTTTCGATTTTTTGAGGGTGGTCACGAATTATCGTCCTTTTCGCTCTAGGACGCTTAGTTTAGGAGATATGGCCAAAAGAAGTTTTTCATATAAAAATTTCAATTTTGTTAGGATTTGGGTGGATTTGTCGAAGTTTTTCATATAAAAATTTCATTTTTTTTTAGGATTTGGGTGGATTTTTCGATTTTTTGAGGGTGGTCACGAATTATTGTCCTTTTCGCTCTAGGACGCTTAGTTTAGGAGATATGGCCAAAAGAAGTTTTTCATATAAAAATTTCAATTTTTTAAGGATTTGGGTGGATTTTTCGATTTTTTGAGGGTGGTCACGAATTATCGTCCTTTTCGCTCTAGGAGGCTTTGTTTAGGAGATATGGCCAAAAGAAGTTTTTCATATAAAAATTTCAATTTTTTTATGATTTGGGCGGATTTTTCGATTTTTTGAGGGTGGTCACGAATTATCGTCCTTTTCGCTCTAGGACGCTTAGTTTAGGAGATATGGCCAAAAGAAGTTTTTCATATAGAAATTTCAATTTTTTTAGGATTTGGGTGAATTTTTCGATTTTTTGAGGGTGGTCACGAATTATCGTTCTTTTCGCTCTAGGACGCTTAGTTTAGGAGATATGGCCAAAAGAAGTTTTTCATATAAAAATTTCAATTTTTTTAGGATTTGGGTGGATTTTTCGATTTTTTGAGGGTGGTCACGAATTATCGTCCTTTTCGCTCTAGGACGCTTAGTTTAGGAGATATGGCCAAAAAAAGTTTTTCATATAAAAATTTCATTTTTTTTAGGATTTGGGTGGATTTTTCGATTTTTTGAGGGTGGTCCCGAATTATCGTCCTTTTTGCTCTAGGACGCTTAGTTTAGGAGATATGGCCAAAAGAAGTTTTTCATATAAAAATTTCAATTTTTTTGGATTTTGGTGGATTTTTCGATTTTTTGAGGGTGGTCACGAATTATTGTCCTTTTCGCTCTAGGACGCTTAGTTTAGGAGATATGGCCAAAAGAAGTTTTTCATATAAAAATTTCAATTTTTTTAGGATTTGGGTGGATTTTTCGATTTTTTGAGGGTGGTCACGAATTATCGTCCTTTTTGCTCTAGGACGCTTAGTTTAGGAGATATGGCCAAAAGAAGTTTTTCATATAAAAATTTCAATTTTTTTGGGATTTGGGTTGATTTTTCGATTTTTTGAGGGTGGTCACGAATTATCGTCCTTTTCGCTCTAGGACGCTTAGTTTAGGAGATATGGCCAAAAGAAGTTTTTCATATAAAAATTTCAATTTTTTAAGGATTTGGGTGGATTTTTCGATTTTTTGAGGGTGGTCACGAATTATCGTCCTTTTCGCTCTAGGACGCTTTGTTTAGGAGATATGGCCAAAAGAAGTTTTTCATATAAAAATTTCAATTTTTTTAGGATTTGGGCGGATTTTTCGATTTTTTGAGGGTGGTCACGAATTATCGTCCTTTTCGCTCTAGGACGCTTAGTTTAGGAGATATGGCCAAAAGAAGTTTTTCATATAGAAATTTCAATTTTTTTAGGATTTGGGTGGATTTTTCGATTTTTTGAGGGTGGTCACGAATTATCGTCCTTTTTGCTCTAGGACGCTTAGTTTAGGAGATATGGCCACAAGAAGTTTTTCATATAAAAATTTCAATTTTTTTAGGATTTGGGTTGATTTTTCGATTTTTTGAGGGTAGTCACGAATTATCGTCCTTTTCGCTCTAGGACGCTTAGTTTAGGAGATATGGCCAAAAGAAGTTTTTCATATAAAAATTTAAATTTTTTTAGGATTTGGGTGGATTTTTCGATTTTTTGAGGGTGGTCACGAATTATCGTCCTTTTCGCTCTAGGACGCTTAGTTAAGGATATATGGCCAAAAGAAGTTTTTCATATAAAAATTTCAATTTTTTTTAGGATTTGGTTGGATTTATCGATTTTTGAGGGTGGTCACGAATTATCGTTCTTTTCGCTCTAGCACGCTTAGTTTAGGAGATATGACCAAAAGAAGTTTTTGATATAAAAATTTCAATTTTTGTAGGATTTGGGTTGATTTTTCGATTTTTTGAGGGTGGTCAAGAATTATCGTCCTTTTCGCTCTAGGAGATATGGCCAAAAGAAGTTTTTCATATAAAAATTTAAATTTTTTTAGGATTTGGGTGGATTTTTCGATTTTTTGAGGGTGGTCACGAATTATCGTCCTTTTCGCTCTAGGACGCTTTGTTTAGGAGATATGGCCAAAAGAAGTTTTTCATATAAAAATTTCAATTTTTTTAGGATTTGGGTGGATTTTTCGATTTTTTGAGGGTGGTCACGAATTATTGTCCTTTTCGCTCTAGGACGCTTAGTTTAGGAGATATGGCCAAAAGAAGTTTTTCATATAAAAATTTCAATTTTTTTAGGATTTGGGTGAATTTTTCGATTTTTTGAGGGTGGTCACGAATTATCGTCCTTTTCGCTCTAGGACGCTTAGTTTAGGAGATATGGCCAAAAGAAGTTTTTCATATAAAAATTTCAATTTTTTTTAGGATTTGGGTGGATTTTTCGATTTTTTGAGGGTGGTCACGAATTATCGTCCTTTTCGCTCTAGGACGCTTAGTTTAGGAGATATGGCCAAAAGAAGTTTTTCATATAAAAATTTCAATTTTTTAAGGATTTGGGTGGATTTTTCGATTTTTTGAGGTTGGTCACGAATTATCGTCCTTTTCGCTCTAGGACGCTTAGTTTAGGAGATATGGCCAAAAGAAGTTTTTCATATAAAAATTTCAATTTTTGTAGGATTTGGGTTGATTTTTCGATTTTTTGAGGGTGGTCAAGAATTATCGTCCTTTTCGCTCTAGGACGCTTAGTTTAGGAGATATGGCCAAAAGAAGTTTTTCATATAAAAATTTCAATTTTTTTAGGATTTGGGTGGATTTTTCGATTTTTTGAGGTTGGTCACGAATTATCGTCCTTTTCGCTCTAGGACGCTTTGTTTAGGAGATATGGCCAAAAGAAGTTTTTCATATAAAAATTTCAATTTTTTTAGGATTTGGGCGGATTTTTCGATTTTTTGAGGGTGGTCACGAATTATCGTCCTTTTCGCTCTAGGACGCTTAGTTTAGGAGATATGGCCAAAAGAAGTTTTTCATATAAAAATTTCAATTTTTTAAGGATTTGGGTGGATTTTTCGATTTTTTGAGGGTGGTCACGAATTATCGTCCTTTTCGCTCTAGGAGGCTTTGTTTAAGAGGTATGGCCAAAAGAAGTTTTTCATATAAAAATTTCAATTTTTTTAGGATTTGGGCGGATTTTTCGATTTTTTGAGGGTGGTCACGAATTATCGTCCTTTTCGCTCTAGGACGCTTAGTTTAGGAGATATGGCCAAAAGAAGTTTTTCATATAGAAATTTCAATTTTTTAAGGATTTGGGTGGATTTTTCGATTTTTTGAGGGTGGTCACGAATTATCGTCCTTTTCGCTCTAGGACGCTTTGTTTAGGAGATATGGCCAAAAGAAGTTTTTCATATAAAAATTTCAATTTTTTTAGGATTTGGGCGGATTTTTCGATTTTTTGAGGGTGGTCACGAATTATCGTCCTTTTCGCTCTAGGACGCTTAGTTTAGGAGATATGACCAAAAGAAGTTTTTCATATAGAAATTTCAATTTTTTTTGGATTTTGGTGGATTTTTCGATTTTTTGAGGGTGGTCACGAATTATCGTCCTTTTCGCTCTAGGACGCTTAGTTTAGGAGATATGGCCAAAAGAAGTTTTTCATATAAAAATTTCAATTTTTTTAGGATTTGGGCGGATTTTTCGATTTTTTGAGGGTGGTCACGAATTATCGTCCTTTTCGCTCTAGGACGCTTAGTTTAGGAGATATGGCCAAAAGAAGTTTTTCATATAGAAATTTCAATTTTTTTGGATTTTGGTGGATTTTTCGATTTTTTGAGGGTGGTCACGAATTTTTGTCCTTTTCGCTCTAGGACGCTTAGTTTAGGAGATATGGCCAAAAGAAGTTTTTCATATAAAAATTTCAATTTTTTTAGGATTTAGGTGGATTTTTCGATTTTTTGAGGGTGGTCACGAATTATCGTCCTTTTTGCTCTAGGACGCTTAGTTTAGGAGATATGGCCACAAGAAGTTTTTCATATAAAAATTTCAATTTTTTTAGGATTTGGGTTGATTTTTCGATTTTTTGAGGGTGGTCACGAATTATCGTCCTTTTCGCTCTAGGACGCTTAGTTTAGGAGATATGGCCAAAAGAAGTTTTTCATATAAAAATTTAAATTTTTTTAGGATTTGGGTGGATTTTTCGATTTTTTGAGGGTGGTCACGAATTATCGTCCTTTTCGCTCTAGGACGCTTAGTTAAGGATATATGGCCAAAAGAAGTTTTTCATATAAAAATTTCAATTTTTTTAGGATTTGGTTGGATTTATCGATTTTTGAGGGTGGTCACGAATTATCGTTCTTTTCGCTCTAGCACGCTTAGTTTAGGAGATATGACCAAAAGAAGTTTTTGATATAAAAATTTCAATTTTTGTAGGATTTGGGTTGATTTTTCGATTTTTTGAGGGTGGTCAAGAATTATCGTCCTTTTCGCTCTAGGAGATATGGCCAAAAGAAGTTTTTCATATAAAAATTTAAATTTTTTTAGGATTTGGGTGGATTTTTCGATTTTTTGAGGGTGGTCACGAATTATCGTCCTTTTCGCTCTAGGACGCTTTGTTTAGGAGATATGGCCAAAAGAAGTTTTTCATATAAAAATTTCAATTTTTTTAGGATTTGGGTGGATTTTTCGATTTTTTGAGGGTGGTCACGAATTATTGTCCTTTTCGCTCTAGGACGCTTAGTTTAGGAGATATGGCCAAAAGAAGTTTTTCATATAAAAATTTCAATTTTTTTAGGATTTGGGTGAATTTTTCGATTTTTTGAGGGTGGTCACGAATTATCGTCCTTTTCGCTCTAGGACGCTTAGTTTAGGAGATATGGCCAAAAGAAGTTTTTCATATAAAAATTTCAATTTTTTTTAGGATTTGGGTGGATTTTTCGATTTTTTGAGGGTGGTCACGAATTATCGTCCTTTTCGCTCTAGGACGCTTAGTTTAGGAGATATGGCCAAAAGAAGTTTTTCATATAAAAATTTCAATTTTTTAAGGATTTGGGTGGATTTTTCGATTTTTTGAGGTTGGTCACGAATTATCGTCCTTTTCGCTCTAGGACGCTTAGTTTAGGAGATATGGCCAAAAGAAGTTTTTCATATAAAAATTTCAATTTTTGTAGGATTTGGGTTGATTTTTCGATTTTTTGAGGGTGGTCAAGAATTATCGTCCTTTTCGCTCTAGGACGCTTAGTTTAGGAGATATGGCCAAAAGAAGTTTTTCATATAAAAATTTCAATTTTTTTAGGATTTGGGTGGATTTTTCGATTTTTTGAGGTTGGTCACGAATTATCGTCCTTTTCGCTCTAGGACGCTTAGTTTAGGAGATATGGCCAAAAGAAGTTTTTCATATAAAAATTTCAATTTTTTAAGGATTTGGGTGGATTTTTCGATTTTTTGAGGGTGGTCACGAATTATCGTCCTTTTCGCTCTAGGACGCTTAGTTTAGGAGATATGGCCAAAAGAAGTTTTTCATATAAAAATTTCAATTTTTTTAGGATTTGGGCGGATTTTTCGATTTTTTGAGGGTGGTCACGAATTATCGTCCTTTTCGCTCTAGGACGCTTAGTTTAAGAGGTATGGCCAAAAGAAGTTTTTCATATAAAAATTTCAATTTTTTAGGATTTGGGTGAATTTTTCGATTTTTGAGGGTGGTCACGAATTATCGTCCTTTTCGCTCTAGGAGGCTTAGTTTAGGAGATATGGCCAAAAGAAGTTTTTCATATAAAAATTTCAATTTTTTTAGGATTTGGGTGGATTTTTCGATTTTTTGAGGGTGGTCACGAATTATCGTCCTTTTCGCTCTAGGACGCTTAGTTTAGGAGATATGGCCAAAACAAGTTTTTCATATAAAAATTTCAATTTTTTTAAGATTTGGGTGGATTTTTCGCTTTTTTGAGGGTGGTCACGAATTATCGTCCTTTTCGCTCTAGGACGCTTAGTTTAGGAGATATGGCCAAAAGAAGTTTTTCATATAAAAATTTCAATTTTTTGGATTTTGGTGGATTTTTCGATTTTTTGAGGGTGGTCACGAATTATTGTCCTTTTCGCTCTAGGACGCTTAGTTTAGGAGATATGGCCAAAAGAAGTTTTTCATATAAAAATTTCAATTTTTTTTAGGATTTGGGTGGATTTTTCGATTTTTTGAGGGTGGTCACGAATTATCGTCCTTTTTGCTCTAGGACGCTTAGTTTAGGAGATATGGCCAAAAGAAGTTTTTCATATAAAAATTTCAATTTTTTTGGGATTTGGGTTGATTTTTCGATTTTTTGAGGGTGGTCACGAATTATCGTCCTTTTCGGACGCTTAGTTTAGGAGATATGGCCAAAAGAAGTTTTTCATATAAAAATTTCAATTTTTTAAGGATTTGGGTGGATTTTTCGATTTTTTGAGGGTGGTCACGAATTATCGTCCTTTTCGCTCTAGGACGCTTTGTTTAGGAGATATGGCCAAAAGAAGTTTTTCATATAAAAATTTCAATTTTTTTAGGATTTGGGCGGATTTTTCGATTTTTTGAGGGTGGTCACGAATTATCGTCCTTTTCGCTCTAGGACGCTTAGTTTAGGAGATATGACCAAAAGAAGTTTTTCATATAGAAATTTCAATTTTTTTTGGATTTTGGTGGATTTTTCGATTTTTTGAGGGTGGTCACGAATTATCGTCCTTTTCGCTCTAGGACGCTTAGTTTAGGAGATATGGCCAAAAGAAGTTTTTCATATAAAAATTTCAATTTTTTAAGGATTTGGGTGGATTTTTCGATTTTTTGAGGGTGGTCACGAATTATCGTCCTTTTCGCTCTAGGAGGCTTTGTTTAGGAGATATGGCCAAAAGAAGTTTTTCATATAAAAATTTCAATTTTTTTAGGATTTGGTTGGATTTTTCGATTTTTTGAGGGTGGTCACGAATTATCGTCCTTTTCGCTCTAGGACGCTTAGTTTAGGAGATATGGCCAAAAGAAGTTTTTCATATAGAAATTTCAATTTTTTTGGATTTTGGTGGATTTTTCGATTTTTTGAGGGTGGTCACGAATTATTGTCCTTTTCGCTCTAGGACGCTTAGTTTAGGAGATATGGCCAAAAGAAGTTTTTCATATAAAAATTTCAATTTTTTTAGGATTTGGGTGGATTTTTCGATTTTTTGAGGGTGGTCACGAATTATCGTCCTTTTTGCTCTAGGACGCTTAGTTTAGGAGATATGGCCACAAGAAGTTTATTTATTTATTTATTTACAAAATATATTTCATAAAATAAATTTATAAAATATAATTGAAAGGCACCGGATAACAAAGATCATTTGTGCCTGTTGGATTGTTGCAATATTGGTTTAAATGTTACTTATCTAAATATTATGAAAAAGTTTCTAATTAATACCGATATTAATACGGTTTTTGAGTACATAAAAAGAAAAACAAGTTTAGATGTTTGAGATTCCATGAATTCTAAGGGATTCTCGTATTTTCGGGATCATTATTTTTAAAGAGCAGTCAAGGATGCTCCTAATAGGTATATTAATTCTGGATGATGGACAATCGGAAAGAATATGTTTCACAGAGAGGTAATCGTCACAAAAACTACATTTGACGGGTTCAGTTTGGTCATAATAGTGTTGTGTATTGAAAAGCGTTTTATTCACCCTAAGACGAGCGAGAAAAATGCATTCCGATCTACTAAGGCGGGGGTTGTAGTTAGATCTACTAATAGCTGGGTCTATCAAGCTAAGAAATACGTTGGAATCGCACCAATTGCGAGTGTTAATGTAGACCTTTTTGGACAAAAAAGGTGTTGTTATAACCTTGTGAAAGGAGGGTGGAGTGAATATTTGATTCGAATTTAAGGATCTCTTTGCAATCTCGTCCGCATATTCATTACCGCTTATATCGACGTGGGAAGGTATCCACATTATTATAATGTCAGCTCGAGAGGCGTGGAAAATTAAGTGGTCGAAAACATGGACCTTATTGGATTGTATGGCCTTTGCCACACTAAGACTATCGGTACAGATAAGTGTCCTACCAGGTTGCCCCGAAGCATATGCTACAGCAGATGCAATGGCAGCCAACTCAGCAGAGAATATGCCAACTCTGTCCGGTAGTCGACATTCCTTTATAATACAGAAGTTCTGGCCAGATCGCCTTATGACTGAAAAACCAGTACGAATTCCATCAAAGGAACCGTCTGTATACAATACGGTTTGTGGGTTATAAAAGGTCATTTTTTCAACCAACAGTGTCTTGTATACATGGGGAGCAGTAAGATTCTTGTTGTATTCGCTTAGACTGTCGTCGAAAAGAATTTTGTCGTTAAAGTCGAATAGTTTGACGGGTCTATCCGGAATAGAAATGTCAAAGTCTGAGAGCAAGTTCTTAATTCTGCCTATAGCAGACACTGGTAATCGAGGCCCATTTTCGATATGTTCCCAAAAGGACTGATGGAGCCCATCCCCGATCATGGTGATCGCTCGAGAGGCCAAGCATATACAGTATTTCTCGTGTAATTCGCTAAAACTTTTAAATTTACCCTCATGCCTTAACGACTCGATCGGTGTCGATCTCAGTAGACCAGTAGCCGTTCGATAACACTTATTCATGGAAGTATCAAGTTTGGAGATGTTGGACCGCGAAGTCCATCCATATAATGTTATACCGTGTGAAAGAATTCCTGATACGAGTGACCTACATATATGAACCGCAACGTCCATATGAGGACCCTTGTTCCTAGAGCAGATAAGTCTCAATAAGTTATTGACCTTTGTCAATTTACTTACTAAGTATGTTGTCTGATCATTCCATAAAAGATTCTTAGTAAATATAATCCCGAGGACTTTTAGACGTGTTTTGACAGAGATTTCATCGTTACCGAGGCGAAGAATATCGATACGACAATTTCTCTTCCTGCATACGTGAAGGAGTTCTGTCTTTGAGTCAGGAATGATTGCTCCCGAATATCTAGCCCAATCCTGAACACGATTGTTAAAACTATTCATATTGAAATCTATGTCATCGTGGTTTCCAGAAAAGATAGCAAATATGTTATCGGCATAAATTCCGACATAGTCGACAGTCGGGTGAGTTACCATGGTATAGGCAAGGCTATTGGCGTATATATTGTAAAGCACAACGGATAGGGGAGACCCCTGTGGAATACCATTGTCAAGTTCGAATGTTTGGGAATAGTGGCCATCGATCTTGACAACGATTCTTCGATTTGACAAAAATGAATGAAGCAAATGGAGTATAGACGAATTCATTCCCCATCTCCCTAATTCAGATATTATCGGAGTTAGAATGACGCGATCGAAGGCTTTTTCCAAATCGGAAGACATAAGTATGGAATGTTTCCTGTTGGAAATATTATTACGGAGCTTCTCTTCGATTTGATGACAAATGCTGTGTACACCATGTCTCGGTATAAACGCGTGTTGAATTTGGGAGATTTTGTCGTGGGTATATGTAACAAATCGTCGTGCTATTATCTTCTCCAGGATCTTTGACATTATTGGTAACAGCGATATAGGTCTGTAGCCTTCTATACGGTTATGGTCCTTTCCGGGTTTTGGTATTGGGGACAATGTTGCAGTTTTCCAATCCTGTGGGTAAGTCCCAGATTGGATAATGTTATTATAAAGTTTGCATATCCTTTCCTTTATAATAATAGGTGCATTGTTGACCATCGGATAACAAAGTTTGTCCCGTGATGGGGTTGAACCCTTAAGGGTCATCAGAATCCGATTCAGTTCGGAAACGTCAATGTCTTGTGTCATACCTGGAAAGTGGTCTCCATTGGATGCGATAGTGGAAACAATGGAGAATTTCTCTCTAATTATAGCGGGGTCAAAAGCTTCGTCGGAGCTCAGAGAACTCCAGAAGGACGCAAATTCACACGCAATTTCCTGGGGGTTAGATATACTTCTCCTAGAGACAGTGATCATAGGAAAACCTAGGAATTTTGGCGATCTTAGACGCTTTACCCTGTCCCAAAGTAAACGAATGTCTAAGAAGGGATCAAGAGAATTTAGAAAGTTTGTCCATGTCTGGCGTTTGGAGATTTTGCATTCTCTCTTAACCATGGCACATGCCCTTCTATAAAGTCTACAGTTTTCGTTCGAGCGGGATCTTCTAAATGCAATCCAGGCCTTATTCCTTATATAAATCAATCTACCAATATACCTGTTGAACCAAATAGGATTATTTCCATTGGAAGGTTTCCGGGTTAGCGGTATAGACTCGTTCGCTGCCTTTCGAAAAAGACGCCCGATTTGAGCGGCTTCTCTGTTGACATCATCAGAATGTTCAAAAGAGTCGTTAAACTGTGACAATTTCGATCGAAATAGAGGCCAGTTGGCTCTCTTGACTATGAATCGTGGTATAAAATTTCTACTATAAGTTGGTGAACAGGTGGAGATTAAAATAGGGAAGTGGTCACCTGATTCAGGTAAATCCAATCGACACCAGGAAATATTCGGGGCTAAATCGGGACTGCACATGGTTACATCGATTGCAGTAAAAGTATTGCGTGTGCTGAGAAGAGTTGGTGAACCATCATTCAGAAAGACTAAGTCTCTATCTTCCGCAAAGTTTACCCAAAGATTGCCCTGTGGTGAATCTGTGGAGGAACCCCATACGCTACTATGTGCGTTGAGATCTCCCAGAACTATATTATATCCGGTTCTCACAAATGGTATTCTATCAATTGCCTCGGCAGATAAGATAATGTCATGTTCACGATAGATATTTGTAATGGTCGTTGGGTGACCAATATCAACTGTCAGTGTCTGAAAAAGTAATGTATCAGTAGATGTGGTACTAGGCAAAAAGTGTAAGCCATTTTTGATAAAAATGGCAATACCTGCTTTAGCATAATTATAATTCTTGTTATGATATAAAACTGAATAGCCGGGTAAATGTAGTAGATGGGAGTTCCTTTCTATAATGTGTGTCTCTTGTAAGGCAATAATGTTCGGTTTATGTTTAGCAACAAGCATTTCTAAAGCGAACTTATGGCATAAGAATCCCTGAATATTCCATTGTAGAATCTTTACATCTAAATTTGTCATATTCAATAATCTAGAAAAAGGAAAAAAAGTGATGTAATTAATTTATGATTTATAGTTTGATTTTGATGATGTTTTTCTGTAAGTTTCAGGTGTTATTAATACTTTTAAATCTGGAAATTTTTTGAAGGCCTGAGAACAGGGAGACATTTCTATGTCATCGATTTCTGAATTGTCCCTTGGGGGTGATTCTAATGGATTTGTAGACAGGTTGTCGGATTTAGAAGTGGAACTAGAGGTTGGTTCACTTTTATTAAAATTGTTGCTGCTGAAAGAATTTTGGTTGTGTGTTTCATTATTTTCGTTTGAGTATTTTGAAGTTGTAGTTGTTGTTTTTTCAGAATTATTTGCTGATATAGTGGAGTTGCTTGCTATTTTTGGTGAAGATCTATTTATGAGTGAACTGGAGGTTGTTGGTTGTGGTGAGTTTGTGGGTTGCTGTATTATATGCTGAGGTGGTGAGGAAAGTGAATTTGGTGGTGGAGTGTATTCTGTGGAGTGTGATTTCGTATTTTGGTTCTTGGTGGAGTCGTAGTTACTGGTTACTTGAGCGTATGTAGCTTTTGGTGTATGAGGAGTTATTAGGTGAGCTGATGGATTGGAGTTAAAAATTTTCCAGGCTTCACGGACTGTGCATCGATTGTTAATTTTTATCTTATTCACTGATTTGTGCTTCAAGAAGGTTGGACATTTTGGATCATTGGATGTATGTGATTCGATATTGCAGTTAACGCAAAATTTTCTGTTGCAAACATCATGAGGTGGTGGTTGAGCACATTCCCCACAAAGTGCGATCTTCTTACAATGGTTTTTTGTATGTCCGAGTTTTTGACAGTTTCTACACTTTAGTGGATTTGGTATATGCTCAAATACTGTGCATATGTTGTAGCCTATTTTGATGCGTGAAGGGCGATGTATGTTATTAAACGTTATGACAGCTGCACCGGTGTCTACCAAATTACCATTTTCATTTTTTTTAATTTTGCGAAGTTCCATAATTAATCCGGGGTATTTCATGTTAATTTGGTTTACCAATTCTTCTTCGCTATAGCTTACAATTTTCTCGTAGAATATTTTGCCATAAGAACAGTTGAGTTTGTTATGTAGAGTGATTCTAACGGGAACTATGTCAATGTGTTTTGCATTTAAGAATTTCTCTGCTGCTTTTAAGTTGTTGGCTTTTATGAGAAGATCCCCATTTTTTAACTCTGTTACTTCGCTGTACTCTTTACTGATGTGATCCAGGCCTTTACCAATTTGGAATATGTTGTGTGAACCTAGTGCTTTAGTTTCAGTAGATTTATCGTTTGAAATGGTGGAAGCTACTAAGTATCTTGGAAGGTGGTCATAGTTTTGTATTTCAGAAAAAGTGGATGGAGACTCATCTGTGCTTAGTTGAAGTTTTCTGTTTGGTTTTTTCCGTTTTTTGTCCGGGGAGGGGTCCAGTGATAAAACACTGAACTTGTTGTGGTTGGGGGGGTAAGCCCCATTCATTTTTATGTACGAGCAAAGTTATTTGATACTCTTTTATGTAATATAACGTAGAGAGAAAAACAAAAGCAAAAAGAAAGAAGAGCGCGGGAGAAAAAGTTAGAGGTAAAATAAACTGTATTGGTGCCTTTGATTTGCTTCAACCGTGTCGACGCAAAAATGATGTTTGCTCGGCGATAGCCCAATCAAGACTGAAGTTTTTCATATAAAAATTTCAATTTTTTTAGGATTTGGGTTGATTTTTCGATTTTTTGAGGGTGGTCACGAATTATCGTCCTTTTCGCTCTAGGACGCTTAGTTTAGGAGATATGGCCAAAAGAAGTTTTTCATATAAAAATTTAAATTTTTTTAGGATTTGGGTGGATTTTTCGATTTTTTGAGGGTGGTCACGAATTATCGTCCTTTTCGCTCTAGGACGCTTAGTTAAGGATATATGGCCAAAAGAAGTTTTTCATATAAAAATTTCAATTTTTTTAGGATTTGGTTGGATTTATCGATTTTTGAGGGTGGTCACGAATTATCGTTCTTTTCGCTCTAGCACGCTTAGTTTAGGAGATATGACCAAAAGAAGTTTTTGATATAAAAATTTAAATTTTTGTAGGATTTGGGTTGATTTTTCGATTTTTTGAGGGTGGTCACGAATTATCGTCCTTTTCGCTCTAGGACGGTTAGTTTAGGAGATATGGCCAAAAGAAGTTTTTCATATAAAAATTTCAATTTTTTTAGGATTTGGGTGGATTTTTCGATTTTTTGAGGGTGGTCACGAATTATCGTCCTTTTCGCTCTAGGACGCTTAGTTTAGGAGATATGGCCAAAAGAAGTTTTTCATATAAAAATTTCAATTTTTTTAGGATTTGGGTGGATGTTTCGATTTTTTGAGGGTGGTCACGAATTATTGTCCTTTTCGCTCTAGGACGCTTAGTTTAGGAGATATGGCCAAAAGAAGTTTTTCATATAAAAATTTCAATTTTTTTAGGATTTGGGTGAATTTTTCGATTTTTTGAGGGTGGTCACGAATTATCGTCCTTTTCGCTCTAGGACGCTTAGTTTAGTAGATATGGCCAAAAGAAGTTTTTCATATAAAAATTTCAATTTTTGTAGGATTTGGGTTGATTTTTCGATTTTTTGAGGGTGGTCAAGAATTATCGTCCTTTTCGCTCTAGGACGCTTAGTTTAGGAGATATGGCCAAAAGAAGTTTTTCATATAAAAATTTCAATTTTTTAAGGATTTGGGTGGATTTTTCGATTTTTTGAGGGTGGTCACGAATTATCGTCCTTTTCGCTCTAGGACGCTTAGTTTAGGAGATATGGCCAAAAGAAGTTTTTCATATAAAAATTTCAATTTTTTTAGGATTTGGGCGGATTTTTCGATTTTTTGAGGGTGGTCACGAATTATCGTCCTTTTCGCTCTAGGACGCTTAGTTTAGGAGATATGGCCAAAAGAAGTTTTTCATATAGAAATTTCAATTTTTTTAGGATTTGGGTGAATTTTTCGATTTTTTGAGGGTGGTCACGAATTATCGTCCTTTTCGCTCTAGGACGCTTAGTTTAGGAGATATGGCCAAAAGAAGTTTTTCATATAAAAATTTAAATTTTTTTAGGATTTGGGTTGATTTTTCGATTTTTTGAGGGTGGTCACAAATTATTGTCCTTTTCGCTCTAGGACGCTTAGTTTAGGAGATATGGCCAAAAGAAGTTTTTCATATAAAAATTTAAATTTTTTTAGGATTTGGGTGGATTTTTCGATTTTTTGAGGGTGGTCACGAATTATCGTCCTTTTCGCTCTAGGACGCTTAGTTTAGGAGATATGGCCAAAAGAAGTTTTTCATATAAAAATTTCAATTTTGTTAGGATTTGGGTGGATTTGTCGAAGTTTTTCATATAAAAATTTCATTTTTTTTAGGATTTGGGTGGATTTTTCGATTTTTTGAGGGTGGTCACGAATTATCGTCCTTTTCGCTCTAGGACGCTTAGTTTAGGAGATATGGCCAAAAGAAGTTTTTCATATAAAAATTTCAATTTTTTAAGGATTTGGGTGGATTTTTCGATTTTTTGAGGGTGGTCACGAATTATTATCCTTTTCGCTCTAGGACGCTTAGTTTAGGAGATATGGCCAAAAGAAGTTTTTCATATAAAAATTTCAATTTTTTAGGATTTGGGTGGATTTTTCGATTTTTTGAGGGTGGTCACGAATTATCGTCCTTTTCGCTCTAGGACGCTTTGTTTAGGAGATATGGCCAAAAGAAGTTTTTCATATAAAAATTTCAATTTTTTTAGGATTTGGGTGGATTTTTCGATTTTTTGAGGGTGGTCACGAATTATTGTCCTTTTCGCTCTAGGACGCTTAGTTTAGGAGATATGGCCACAAGAAGTTTTTCATATAAAAATTTCAATTTTTTTAGGATTTGGGTGAATTTTTCGATTTTTTGAGGGTGGTCACGAATTATCGTCCTTTTCGCTCTAGGACGCTTAGTTTAGGAGATATGGCCAAAAGAAGTTTTTCATATAAAAATTTCAATTTTTTTTAGGATTTGGGTGGATTTTTCGATTTTTTGAGGGTGGTCACGAATTATCGTCCTTTTCGCTCTAGGACGCTTAGTTTAGGAGATATGGCCAAAAGAAGTTTTTCATATAAAAATTTCAATTTTTTAAGGATTTGGGTGGATTTTTCGATTTTTTGAGGTTGGTCACGAATTATCGTCCTTTTCGCTCTAGGACGCTTAGTTTAGGAGATATGGCCAAAAGAAGTTTTTCATATAAAAATTTCAATTTTTGTAGGATTTGGGTTGATTTTTCGATTTTTTGAGGGTGGTCAAGAATTATCGTCCTTTTCGCTCTAGGACGCTTAGTTTAGGAGATATGGCCAAAAGAAGTTTTTCATATAAAAATTTCAATTTTTTAAGGATTTGGGTGGATTTTTCGATTTTTTGAGGGTGGTCACGAATTATCGTCCTTTTCGCTCTAGGACGCTTAGTTTAGGAGATATGGCCAAAAGAAGTTTTTCATATAAAAATTTCAATTTTTTTAGGATTTGGGCGGATTTTTCGATTTTTTGAGGGTGGTCACGAATTATCGTCCTTTTCGCTCTAGGACGCTTAGTTTAGGAGATATGGCCAAAAGAAGTTTTTCATATAGAAATTTCAATTTTTTTAGGATTTGGGTGAATTTTTCGATTTTTTGAGGGTGGTCACGAATTATCGTCCTTTTCGCTCTAGGACGCTTAGTTTAGGAGATATGGCCAAAAGAAGTTTTTCATATAAAAATTTCAATTTTTTTAGGATTTGGGTTGATTTTTCGATTTTTTGAGGGTGGTCACAAATTATTGTCCTTTTCGCTCTAGGACGCTTAGTTTAGGAGATATGGCCAAAAGAAGTTTTTCATATAAAAATTTAAATTTTTTTAGGATTTGGGTGGATTTTTCGATTTTTTGAGGGTGGTCACGAATTATCGTCCTTTTCGCTCTAGGACGCTTAGTTTAGGAGATATGGCCAAAAGAAGTTTTTCATATAAAAATTTCAATTTTGTTAGGATTTGGGTGGATTTGTCGAAGTTTTTCATATAAAAATTTCATTTTTTTAGGATTTGGGTGGATTTTTCGATTTTTTGAGGGTGGTCACGAATTATCGTCCTTTTCGCTCTAGGACGCTTAGTTTAGGAGATATGGCCAAAAGAAGTTTTTCATATAAAAATTTCAATTTTTTAAGGATTTGGGTGGATTTTTCGATTTTTTGAGGGTGGTCACGAATTATTATCCTTTTCGCTCTAGGACGCTTAGTTTAGGAGATATGGCCAAAAGAAGTTTTTCATATAAAAATTTCAATTTTTTTAGGATTTGGGTGGATTTTTCGATTTTTTGAGGGTGGTCACGAATTATTGTCCTTTTCGCTCTAGGACGCTTAGTTTAGGAGATATGGCCAAAAGAAGTTTTTCATATAGAAATTTCAATTTTTTTAGGATTTGGGTGAATTTTTCGATTTTTTGAGGGTGGTCACGAATTATCGTCCTTTTCGCTCTAGGACGCTTAGTTTAGGAGATATGGCCAAAAGAAGTTTTTCATATAAAAATTTCAATTTTTTTAGGATTTGGGTGGATTTTTAGATTTTTTGAGGGTGGTCACGAATTATCGTCCTTTTCGCTCTAGGACGCTTAGTTTAGGAGATATGGCCAAAAAAAGTTTTTCATATAAAAATTTCATTTTTTTAGGATTTGGGTGGATTTTTCAATTTTTTGAGGGTGGTCCCGAATTATCGTCCTTTTTGCTCTAGGACGCTTAGTTTAGGAGATATGGCCAAAAGAAGTTTTTCATATAAAAATTTCAATTTTTTTGGGATTTGGGTTGATTTTTCGATTTTTTGAGGGTGGTCACGAATTATCGTCCTTTTCGCTCTAGGACGCTTAGTTTAGGAGATATGGGCAAAAGAAGTTTTTCATATAAAAATTTCAATTTTTTAAGGATTTGGGTGGATTTTTCGATTTTTTGAGGGTGGTCACGAATTATCGTCCTTTTTGCTCTAGGACGCTTAGTTTAGGAGATATGGCCAAAAGAAGTTTTTCATATAAAAATTTCAATTTTTTAGAATTTGGGTGAATTTTTCGATTTTTGAGGGTGGTCACGAATTATCGTCCTTTTCGCTCTAGGAGGCTTAGTTTAGGAGATATGGCCAAAAGAAGTTTTTCATATAAAAATTTCAATTTTTTTAGGATTTGGGTGGATTTTTCGATTTTTTGAGGGTGGTCACGAATTATCGTCCTTTTCGCTCTAGGACGCTTAGTTTAGGAGATATGGCCAAAAGAAGTTTTTCATATAAAAATTTCAATTTTTTTGGATTTTGGTGGATTTTTCGATTTTTTGAGGGTGGTCACGAATTATTGTCCTTTTCGCTCTAGGACGCTTAGTTTAGGAGATATGGCCAAAAGAAGTTTTTCATATAAAAATTTCAATTTTTTTAGGATTTGGGTGGATTTTTCGATTTTTTGAGGGTGGTCACGAATTATCGTCCTTTTTGCTCTAGGACGCTTAGTTTAGGAGATATGGCCAAAAGAAGTTTTTCATACAAAAATTTCAATTTTTTTGGGATTTGGGTTGATTTTTCGATTTTTTGAGGGTGGTCACGAATTATCGTCCTTTTCGCTCTAGGACGCTTAGTTTAGGAGATATGGCCAAAAGAAGTTTTTCATATAAAAATTTCAATTTTTTAAGGATTTGGGTGGATTTTTCGATTTTTTGAGGGTGGTCACGAATTATCGTCCTTTTCGCTCTAGGACGCTTTGTTTAGGAGATATGGCCAAAAGAAGTTTTTGATATAAAAATTTCAATTTTTTAAGGATTTGGGTGGATTTTTCGATTTTTTGAGGGTGGTCACGAATTATTATCCTTTTCGCTCTAGGACGCTTAGTTTAGGAGATATGGCCAAAAGAAGTTTTTCATATAAAAAT
Source organism: Haematobia irritans (assembly GCF_050003625.1). Classification (NCBI taxonomy): domain Eukaryota; kingdom Metazoa; phylum Arthropoda; class Insecta; order Diptera; family Muscidae; genus Haematobia; species Haematobia irritans. The sequence continues at coordinate 25,893,040 of NC_134397.1, forward strand.
TTCAATTTTTTTAGGATTTGGGTGGATTTTTCGATTTTTTGAGGGTGGTCACGAATTATTGTCCTTTTCGCTCTAGGACGCTTAGTTTAGGAGATATGGCCAAAAGAAGTTTTTCATATAGAAATTTCAATTTTTTTAGGATTTGGGTGAATTTTTCGATTTTTTGAGGGTGGTCACGAATTATCGTCCTTTTCGCTCTAGGACGCTTAGTTTAGGAGATATGGCCAAAAGAAGTTTTTCATATAAAAATTTCAATTTTTTTAGGATTTGGGTGGATTTTTAGATTTTTTGAGGGTGGTCACGAATTATCGTCCTTTTCGCTCTAGGACGCTTAGTTTAGGAGATATGGCCAAAAAAAGTTTTTCATATAAAAATTTCATTTTTTTAGGATTTGGGTGGATTTTTCAATTTTTTGAGGGTGGTCCCGAATTATCGTCCTTTTTGCTCTAGGACGCTTAGTTTAGGAGATATGGCCAAAAGAAGTTTTTCATATAAAAATTTCAATTTTTTTGGGATTTGGGTTGATTTTTCGATTTTTTGAGGGTGGTCACGAATTATCGTCCTTTTCGCTCTAGGACGCTTAGTTTAGGAGATATGGGCAAAAGAAGTTTTTCATATAAAAATTTCAATTTTTTAAGGATTTGGGTGGATTTTTCGATTTTTTGAGGGTGGTCACGAATTATCGTCCTTTTTGCTCTAGGACGCTTAGTTTAGGAGATATGGCCAAAACAAGTTTTTCATATAAAAATTTCAATTTTTTTAAGATTTGGGTGGATTTTTCGCTTTTTTGAGGGTGGTCACGAATTATCGTCCTTTTCGCTCTAGGACGCTTAGTTTAGGAGATATGGCCAAAAGAAGTTTTTCATATAAAAATTTCAATTTTTTTGGATTTTGGTGGATTTTTCGATTTTTTGAGGGTGGTCACGAATTATTGTCCTTTTCGCTCTAGGACGCTTAGTTTAGGAGATATGGCCAAAAGAAGTTTTTCATATAAAAATTTCAATTTTTTTAGGATTTGGGTGGATTTTTCGATTTTTTGAGGGTGGTCACGAATTATCGTCCTTTTTGCTCTAGGACGCTTAGTTTAGGAGATATGGCCAAAAGAAGTTTTTCATACAAAAATTTCAATTTTTTTGGGATTTGGGTTGATTTTTCGATTTTTTGAGGGTGGTCACGAATTATCGTCCTTTTCGCTCTAGGACGCTTAGTTTAGGAGATATGGCCAAAAGAAGTTTTTCATATAAAAATTTCAATTTTTTAAGGATTTGGGTGGATTTTTCGATTTTTTGAGGGTGGTCACGAATTATCGTCCTTTTCGCTCTAGGACGCTTTGTTTAGGAGATATGGCCAAAAGAAGTTTTTCATATAAAAATTTCAATTTTTTTAGGATTTGGGCGGATTTTTCGATTTTTTGAGGGTGGTCACGAATTATCGTCCTTTTCGCTCTAGGACGCTTAGTTTAGGAGATATGACCAAAAGAAGTTTTTCATATAGAAATTTCAATTTTTTTTGGATTTTGGTGGATTTTTCGATTTTTTGAGGGTGGTCACGAATTATCGTCCTTTTCGCTCTAGGACGCTTAGTTTAGGAGATATGGCCAAAAGAAGTTTTTCATATAAAAATTTCAATTTTTTAAGGATTTGGGTGGATTTTTCGATTTATTGAGGGTGGTCACGAATTATCGTCCTTTTCGCTCTAGGAGGCTTTGTTTAGGAGATATGGCCAAAAGAAGTTTTTCATATAAAAATTTCAATTTTTTTAGGATTTGGGCGGATTTTTCGATTTTTTGAGGGTGGTCACGAATTATCGTCCTTTTCGCTCTAGGACGCTTAGTTTAGGAGATATGGCCAAAAGAAGTTTTTCATATAGAAATTTCAATTTTTTTGGATTTTGGTGGATTTTTCGATTTTTTGAGGGTGGTCACGAATTATCGTCCTTTTCGCTCTAGGAGGCTTAGTTTAGGAGATATGGCCAAAAGAAGTTTTTCATATAAAAATTTCAATTTTTTTAGGATTTGGGTGGATTTTTCGATTTTTTGAGGGTGGTCACGAATTATCGTCCTTTTCGCTCTAGGACGCTTAGTTTAGGAGATATGGCCAAAAGAAGTTTTTCATATAAAAATTTCAATTTTTGTAGGATTTGGGTTGATTTTTCGATTTTTTGAGGGTGGTCAAGAATTATCGTCCTTTTCGCTCTAGGACGCTTAGTTTAGGAGATATGGCCAAAAGAAGTTTTTCATATAAAAATTTCAATTTTTTAAGGATTTGGGTGGATTTTTCGATTTTTTGAGGGTGGTCACGAATTATCGTCCTTTTCGCTCTAGGACGCTTAGTTTAGGAGATATGGCCAAAAGAAGTTTTTCATATAAAAATTTCAATTTTTTTAGGATTTGGGCGGATTTTTCGATTTTTTGAGGGTGGTCACGAATTATCGTCCTTTTCGCTCTAGGACGCTTAGTTTAGGAGATATGGCCAAAAGAAGTTTTTCATATAGAAATTTCAATTTTTTTAGGATTTGGGTGAATTTTTCGATTTTTTGAGGGTGGTCACGAATTATCGTCCTTTTCGCTCTAGGACGCTTAGTTTAGGAGATATGGCCAAAAGAAGTTTTTCATATAAAAATTTCAATTTTTTTAGGATTTGGGTTGATTTTTCGATTTTTTGAGGGTGGTCACAAATTATTGTCCTTTTCGCTCTAGGACGCTTAGTTTAGGAGATATGGCCAAAAGAAGTTTTTCATATAAAAATTTCAATTTTTTAAGGATTTGGGTGGATTTTTCGATTTTTTGAGGGTGGTCACGAATTATCGTCCTTTTCGCTCTAGGAGGCTTTGTTTAGGAGATATGGCCAAAAGAAGTTTTTCATATAAAAATTTCAATTTTTTTAGGATTTGGGCGGATTTTTCGATTTTTTGAGGGTGGTCACGAATTATCGTCCTTTTCGCTCTAGGACGCTTAGTTTAGGAGATATGGCCAAAAGAAGTTTTTCATATAGAAATTTCAATTTTTTTGGATTTTGGTGGATTTTTCGATTTTTTGAGGGTGGTCACGAATTATCGTCCTTTTCGCTCTAGGAGGCTTAGTTTAGGAGATATGGCCAAAAGAAGTTTTTCATATAAAAATTTCAATTTTTTTAGGATTTGGGTGGATTTTTCGATTTTTTGAGGGTGGTCACGAATTATCGTCCTTTTCGCTCTAGGACGCTTAGTTTAGGAGATATGGCCAAAAGAAGTTTTTCATATAAAAATTTCAATTTTTGTAGGATTTGGGTTGATTTTTCGATTTTTTGAGGGTGGTCAAGAATTATCGTCCTTTTCGCTCTAGGACGCTTAGTTTAGGAGATATGGCCAAAAGAAGTTTTTCATATAAAAATTTCAATTTTTTAAGGATTTGGGTGGATTTTTCGATTTTTTGAGGGTGGTCACGAATTATCGTCCTTTTCGCTCTAGGACGCTTAGTTTAGGAGATATGGCCAAAAGAAGTTTTTCATATAAAAATTTCAATTTTTTTAGGATTTGGGCGGATTTTTCGATTTTTTGAGGGTGGTCACGAATTATCGTCCTTTTCGCTCTAGGACGCTTAGTTTAGGAGATATGGCCAAAAGAAGTTTTTCATATAGAAATTTCAATTTTTTTAGGATTTGGGTGAATTTTTCGATTTTTTGAGGGTGGTCACGAATTATCGTCCTTTTCGCTCTAGGACGCTTAGTTTAGGAGATATGGCCAAAAGAAGTTTTTCATATAAAAATTTCAATTTTTTTAGGATTTGGGTTGATTTTTCGATTTTTTGAGGGTGGTCACAAATTATTGTCCTTTTCGCTCTAGGACGCTTAGTTTAGGAGATATGGCCAAAAGAAGTTTTTCATATAAAAATTTAAATTTTTTTAGGATTTGGGTGGATTTTTCGATTTTTTGAGGGTGGTCACGAATTATCGTCCTTTTCGCTCTAGGACGCTTAGTTTAGGAGATATGGCCAAAAGAAGTTTTTCATATAAAAATTTCAATTTTGTTAGGATTTGGGTGGATTTGTCGAAGTTTTTCATATAAAAATTTCATTTTTTTAGGATTTGGGTGGATTTTTCGATTTTTTGAGGGTGGTCACGAATTATCGTCCTTTTCGCTCTAGGACGCTTAGTTTAGGAGATATGGCCAAAAGAAGTTTTTCATATAAAAATTTCAATTTTTTAAGGATTTGGGTGGATTTTTCGATTTTTTGAGGGTGGTCACGAATTATTATCCTTTTCGCTCTAGGACGCTTAGTTTAGGAGATATGGCCAAAAGAAGTTTTTCATATAAAAATTTCAATTTTTTTAGGATTTGGGTGGATTTTTCGATTTTTTGAGGGTGGTCACGAATTATTGTCCTTTTCGCTCTAGGACGCTTAGTTTAGGAGATATGGCCAAAAGAAGTTTTTCATATAGAAATTTCAATTTTTTTAGGATTTGGGTGAATTTTTCGATTTTTTGAGGGTGGTCACGAATTATCGTCCTTTTCGCTCTAGGACGCTTAGTTTAGGAGATATGGCCAAAAGAAGTTTTTCATATAAAAATTTCAATTTTTTTAGGATTTGGGTGGATTTTTAGATTTTTTGAGGGTGGTCACGAATTATCGTCCTTTTCGCTCTAGGACGCTTAGTTTAGGAGATATGGCCAAAAAAAGTTTTTCATATAAAAATTTCATTTTTTTAGGATTTGGGTGGATTTTTCAATTTTTTGAGGGTGGTCCCGAATTATCGTCCTTTTTGCTCTAGGACGCTTAGTTTAGGAGATATGGCCAAAAGAAGTTTTTCATATAAAAATTTCAATTTTTTTGGGATTTGGGTTGATTTTTCGATTTTTTGAGGGTGGTCACGAATTATCGTCCTTTTCGCTCTAGGACGCTTAGTTTAGGAGATATGGGCAAAAGAAGTTTTTCATATAAAAATTTCAATTTTTTAAGGATTTGGGTGGATTTTTCGATTTTTTGAGGGTGGTCACGAATTATCGTCCTTTTTGCTCTAGGACGCTTAGTTTAGGAGATATGGCCAAAAGAAGTTTTTCATATAAAAATTTCAATTTTTTAGAATTTGGGTGAATTTTTCGATTTTTGAGGGTGGTCACGAATTATCGTCCTTTTCGCTCTAGGAGGCTTAGTTTAGGAGATATGGCCAAAAGAAGTTTTTCATATAAAAATTTCAATTTTTTTAGGATTTGGGTGGATTTTTCGATTTTTTGAGGGTGGTCACGAATTATCGTCCTTTTCGCTCTAGGACGCTTAGTTTAGGAGATATGGCCAAAAGAAGTTTTTCATATAAAAATTTCAATTTTTTTGGATTTTGGTGGATTTTTCGATTTTTTGAGGGTGGTCACGAATTATTGTCCTTTTCGCTCTAGGACGCTTAGTTTAGGAGATATGGCCAAAAGAAGTTTTTCATATAAAAATTTCAATTTTTTTAGGATTTGGGTGGATTTTTCGATTTTTTGAGGGTGGTCACGAATTATCGTCCTTTTTGCTCTAGGACGCTTAGTTTAGGAGATATGGCCAAAAGAAGTTTTTCATACAAAAATTTCAATTTTTTTGGGATTTGGGTTGATTTTTCGATTTTTTGAGGGTGGTCACGAATTATCGTCCTTTTCGCTCTAGGACGCTTAGTTTAGGAGATATGGCCAAAAGAAGTTTTTCATATAAAAATTTCAATTTTTTAAGGATTTGGGTGGATTTTTCGATTTTTTGAGGGTGGTCACGAATTATCGTCCTTTTCGCTCTAGGACGCTTTGTTTAGGAGATATGGCCAAAAGAAGTTTTTGATATAAAAATTTCAATTTTTTAAGGATTTGGGTGGATTTTTCGATTTTTTGAGGGTGGTCACGAATTATTATCCTTTTCGCTCTAGGACGCTTAGTTTAGGAGATATGGCCAAAAGAAGTTTTTCATATAAAAATTTCAATTTTTTTAGGATTTGGGTGGATTTTTCGATTTTTTGAGGGTGGTCACGAATTATTGTCCTTTTCGCTCTAGGACGCTTAGTTTAGGAGATATGGCCAAAAGAAGTTTTTCATATAGAAATTTCAATTTTTTTAGGATTTGGGTGAATTTTTCGATTTTTTGAGGGTGGTCACGAATTATCGTCCTTTTCGCTCTAGGACGCTTAGTTTAGGAGATATGGCCAAAAGAAGTTTTTCATATAAAAATTTCAATTTTTTTAGGATTTGGGTGGATTTTTAGATTTTTTGAGGGTGGTCACGAATTATCGTCCTTTTCGCTCTAGGACGCTTAGTTTAGGAGATATGGCCAAAAAAAGTTTTTCATATAAAAATTTCATTTTTTTAGGATTTGGGTGGATTTTTCAATTTTTTGAGGGTGGTCCCGAATTATCGTCCTTTTTGCTCTAGGACGCTTAGTTTAGGAGATATGGCCAAAAGAAGTTTTTCATATAAAAATTTCAATTTTTTTGGGATTTGGGTTGATTTTTCGATTTTTTGAGGGTGGTCACGAATTATCGTCCTTTTCGCTCTAGGACGCTTAGTTTAGGAGATATGGGCAAAAGAAGTTTTTCATATAAAAATTTCAATTTTTTAAGGATTTGGGTGGATTTTTCGATTTTTTGAGGGTGGTCACGAATTATCGTCCTTTTCGCTCTAGGACGCTTAGTTTAGGAGATATGGCCAAAAGAAGTTTTTCATATAAAAATTTCAATTTTTTTGGATTTTGGTGGATTTTTCGATTTTTTGAGGGTGGTCACGAATTATTGTCCTTTTCGCTCTAGGACGCTTAGTTTAGGAGATATGGCCAAAAGAAGTTTTTCATATAAAAATTTCAATTTTTTTAGGATTTGGGTGGATTTTTCGATTTTTTGAGGGTGGTCACGAATTATCGTCCTTTTTGCTCTAGGACGCTTAGTTTAGGAGATATGGCCAAAAGAAGTTTTTCATACAAAAATTTCAATTTTTTTGGGATTTGGGTTGATTTTTCGATTTTTTGAGGGTGGTCACGAATTATCGTCCTTTTCGCTCTAGGACGCTTAGTTTAGGAGATATGGCCAAAAGAAGTTTTTCATATAAAAATTTCAATTTTTTAAGGATTTGGGTGGATTTTTCGATTTTTTGAGGGTGGTCACGAATTATCGTCCTTTTCGCTCTAGGACGCTTTGTTTAGGAGATATGGCCAAAAGAAGTTTTTCATATAAAAATTTCAATTTTTTTAGGATTTGGGCGGATTTTTCGATTTTTTGAGGGTGGTCACGAATTATCGTCCTTTTCGCTCTAGGACGCTTAGTTTAGGAGATATGACCAAAAGAAGTTTTTCATATAGAAATTTCAATTTTTTTTGGATTTTGGTGGATTTTTCGATTTTTTGAGGGTGGTCACGAATTATCGTCCTTTTCGCTCTAGGACGCTTAGTTTAGGAGATATGGCCAAAAGAAGTTTTTCATATAAAAATTTCAATTTTTTAAGGATTTGGGTGGATTTTTCGATTTTTTGAGGGTGGTCACGAATTATCGTCCTTTTCGCTCTAGGAGGCTTTGTTTAGGAGATATGGCCAAAAGAAGTTTTTCATATAAAAATTTCAATTTTTTTAGGATTTGGGCGGATTTTTCGATTTTTTGAGGGTGGTCACGAATTATCGTCCTTTTCGCTCTAGGACGCTTAGTTTAGGAGATATGGCCAAAAGAAGTTTTTCATATAGAAATTTCAATTTTTTTGGATTTTGGTGGATTTTTCGATTTTTTGAGGGTGGTCACGAATTATCGTCCTTTTCGCTCTAGGACGCTTAGTTTAGGAGATATGGCCAAAAGAAGTTTTTCATATAAAAATTTCAATTTTTTTAGGATTTGGGTGGATTTTTCGATTTTTTGAGGGTGGTCACGAATTATCGTCCTCTTCGCTCTAGGACGCTTAGTTTAGGAGATATGGCCAAAAGAAGTTTTTCATATAAAAATTTCAATTTTTTTAGGATTTGGGTGGATTTTTCGATTTTTTGAGGGTGGTCACGAATTTTTGCCCTTTTCGCTCTAGGACGCTTAGTTTAGGAGATATAGCCAAAAGAAGTTTTTCATATAAAAATTTCAATTTTTTTAGGATTTGGTTGGATTTTTCGATTTTTTGAGGGTGGTCACGAATTATCGTCCTTTTCGCTCTAGGACGCTTAGTTAAGGATATATGGCCAAAAGAAGTTTTTCATATAAAAATTTCAATTTTTTTAGGATTTGGTTGGATTTATCGATTTTTGAGGGTGGTCACGAATTATCGTTCGTTTCGCTCTAGCACGCTTAGTTTAGGAGATATGACCAAAAGAAGTTTTTCATATAAAAATTTCAATTTTTTTAGGATTTGGGTGGATTTTTCGATTTTTTGAGGGTGGTCACGAATTATCGTCCTTTTTGCTCTAGGACGCTTAGTTTAGGAGATATGGCCACAAGAAGTTTTTCATATAAAAATTTCAATTTTTTTAGGATTTGGTTGGATTTTTCGATTTTTTGAGGGTGGTCACGAATTATCGTCCTTTTCGCTCTAGGACGCGTAGTTAAGGATATATGGCCAAAAGAAGTTTTTCATATAAAAATTTCAATTTTTTTGGATTTTGGTGGATTTTTCGATTTTTTGAGGGTGGTCACGAATTATCGTCCTTTTCGCTCTAGGACGCTTAGTTTAGGAGATATGGCCAAAAGAAGTTTTTCATATAAAAATTTCAATTTTTTTAGGATTTGGGTGGATTTTTCGATTTTTTGAGGGTGGTCACGAATTATCGTCCTTTTTGCTCTAGGACGCTTAGTTTAGGAGATATGGCCACAAGAAGTTTTTCATATAAAAATTTCAATTTTTTTAGGATTTGGGTTGATTTTTCGATTTTTTGAGGGTGGTCACGAATTATCGTCCTTTTCGCTCTAGGACGCTTAGTTTAGGAGATATGGCCAAAAGAAGTTTTTCATATAAAAATTTAAATTTTTTTAGGATTTGGGTGGATTTTTCGATTTTTTGAGGGTGGTCACGAATTATCGTCCTTTTCGCTCTAGGACGCTTAGTTAAGGATATATGGCCAAAAGAAGTTTTTCATATAAAAATTTCAATTTTTTTAGGATTTGGTTGGATTTATCGATTTTTGAGGGTGGTCACGAATTATCGTTCGTTTCGCTCTAGCACGCTTAGTTTAGGAGATATGACCAAAAGAAGTTTTTGATATAAAAATTTCAATTTTTGTAGGATTTGGGTTGATTTTTCGATTTTTTGAGGGTGGTCAAGAATTATCGTCCTTTTCGCTCTAGGAGATATGGCCAAAAGAAGTTTTTCATATAAAAATTTAAATTTTTTTAGGATTTGGGTGGATTTTTCGATTTTTTGAGGGTGGTCACGAATTATCGTCCTTTTCGCTCTAGGACGCTTTGTTTAGGAGATATGGCCAAAAGAAGTTTTTCATATAAAAATTTCAATTTTTTAGGATTTGGGTGGATTTTTCGATTTTTTGAGGGTGGTCACGAATTATTGTCCTTTTCGCTCTAGGACGCTTAGTTTAGGAGATATGGCCAAAAGAAGTTTTTCATATAAAAATTTCAATTTTTTTAGGATTTGGGTGAATTTTTCGATTTTTTGAGGGTGGTCACGAATTATCGTCCTTTTCGCTCTAGGACGCTTAGTTTAGGAGATATGGCCAAAAGAAGTTTTTCATATAAAAATTTCAATTTTTTTTAGGATTTGGGTGGATTTTTCGATTTTTTGAGGGTGGTCACGAATTATCGTCCTTTTCGCTCTAGGACGCTTAGTTTAGGAGATATGGCCAAAAGAAGTTTTTCATATAAAAATTTCAATTTTTTAAGGATTTGGGTGGATTTTTCGATTTTTTGAGGTTGGTCACGAATTATCGTCCTTTTCGCTCTAGGACGCTTAGTTTAGGAGATATGGCCAAAAGAAGTTTTTCATATAAAAATTTCAATTTTTGTAGGATTTGGGTTGATTTTTCGATTTTTTGAGGGTGGTCAAGAATTATCGTCCTTTTCGCTCTAGGACGCTTAGTTTAGGAGATATGGCCAAAAGAAGTTTTTCATATAAAAATTTCAATTTTTTTAGGATTTGGGTGGATTTTTCGATTTTTTGAGGGTGGTCACGAATTATCGTCCTTTTCGCTCTAGGACGCTTAGTTTAGGAGATATGGCCAAAAGAAGTTTTTCATATAAAAATTTCAATTTTTTTAGGATTTGGGTGAATTTTTCGATTTTTTGAGGGTGGTCACGAATTATCGTCCTTTTCGCTCTAGGACGCTTAGTTTAGGAGATATGGCCAAAAGAAGTTTTTCATATAAAAATTTCAATTTTTTTAGGATTTGGGTGGATTTTTCGATTTTTTGAGGGTGGTCACGAATTTTTGCCCTTTTCGCTCTAGGACGCTTAGTTTAGGAGATATAGCCAAAAGAAGTTTTTCATATAAAAATTTCAATTTTTTTAGGATTTGGTTGGATTTTTCGATTTTTTGAGGGTGGTCACGAATTATCGTCCTTTTCGCTCTAGGACGCTTAGTTTAGGAGATATGGCCAAAAGAAGTTTTTCATATAAACATTTCAATTTTTTTAGGATTTGGGTGGATTTTTCGATTTTTTGAGGGTGGTCACGAATTATCGTCCTTTTCGCTCTAGGGCGCTTAGTTAAGGAGATATGGCCAAAAGAAGTTTTTCATATAAAAATTTCAATTTTTTTAGGATTTGGTTGGATTTATCGATTGTTGAGGGTGGTCACAAATTATCGTTCTTTTCGCTCTAGCACGCTTAGTTTAGGAGATATGACCAAAAGAAGTTTTTGATATAAAAATTTCAATTTTTGTAGGATTTGGGTGGATTTTTCGATTTTTTGAGGGTGGTCACGAATTATCGTCCTTTTCGCTCTAGGACGCTTAGTTTAGGAGATATGGCCAAAAGAAGTTTTTCATATAAAAATTTCAATTTTTTTTAGGATTTGGGTGGATTTTTCGATTTTTTGGGGGTGGTCACGAATTTTTGTCCTTTTTGCTCTAGGACGCTTAGTTTAGGAGATATGGCCAAAATAAGTTTTTGATATAAAAATTTCAATTTTTTAAGGATTTGGGTGGATTTGTCGATTTTTTTGAGGGTGGTCACGAATTATCGTCCTTTTCGCTCTAGGACGCTTTGTTTAGGAGATATGGCCAAAAGAAGTTTTTCATATAAAAATTTCAATTTTTTTAGGATTTGGGTGGATTTTTCGATTTTTTGAGGGTGGTCACGAATTATCGTCCTTTTTGCTCTAGGACGCTTAGTTTAGGAGATATGGCCAAAAGAAGTTTTTCATATAGAAATTTCAATTTTTTTGGATTTTGGTGGATTTTTCGATTTTTTGAGGGTGGTCAAGAATTATCGTCCTTTTCGCTCTAGGACGCTTAGTTTAGGAGATATGGCCAAAAGAAGTTTTTCATATAAAAATTTCAATTTTTTTTAGGATTTGGGTGGATTTTTCGATTTTTTGAGGGTGGTCACGAATTTTTATCCTTTTCGCTCTAGGACGCTTAGTTTAGGAGATATGGCCAAAGGAAGTTTTTCATATAAAAATTTAAATTTTTTTAGGATTTGGGTGGATTTTTCGATTTTTTGAGGGTGGTCACGAATTATCGCTCTTTTCGCTCTAGGACGCTTAGTTTAGGAGATATGGCCAAAAGAAGTTTTTCATATAAAAATTTCAATTTTTTTTAGGATTTGGGTGGATTTTTCGATTTTTTGGGGGTGGTCACGAATTTTTGTCCTTTTCGCTCTAGGACGCTTAGTTTAGGAGATATGGCCAAAATAAGTTTTTGATATAAAAATTTCAATTTTTTAAGGATTTGGGTGGATTTGTCGATTTTTTGAGGGTGGTCACGAATTATCGTCCTTTTCGCTCTAGGACGCTTTGTTTAGGAGATATGGCCAAAAGAAGTTTTTCATATAAAAATTTAAATTTTTTTAGGATTTGGGTGGATTTTTCGATTTTTTGAGGGTGGTCACGAATTATCGTCCTTTTCGCTCTAGGACGCTTAGTTTAGGAGATATGGCCAAAAGAAGTTTTTAATATAGAAATTTCAATTTTTTTGGATTTTGGTGGATTTTTCGATTTTTTGAGGGTGGTCACGAATTATCGCTCTTTTCGCTCTAGGACGCTTAGTTTAGGAGATATGGCCAAAAGAAGTTTTTCATATAAAAATTTCAATTTTTTTTAGGATTTGGGTGGATTTTTCGATTTTTTGGGGGTGGTCACGAATTTTTGTCCTTTTCGCTCTAGGACGCTTAGTTTAGGAGATATGGCCAAAATAAGTTTTTGATATAATGTTGGAAGTAGCATTGTAATGCTACTGGACAAAAATATATCGGTCTAATATACTTTGCATTATTTTAACTTGCTACTTTAATTTTGAAATTTATTTTTTTTCATCAAGTATGCTTTTTGAATATTTTAATTTGAGTTTTCTTCTACTTTTAAATATTGAGTATGACAATAATTTTTATTCATTCTGTTTTAACTTTTGAATTGACAAGTTGTGAGACTAAAATATAAAGACTTAAAAAAACAATTGTTTGTGTGTGTATTCATTTGGAAAATTAGATTGTTCTGGAATTCTAATAGGTTATGGGCCCAGACAACGCCCCGTAACTAAAAAAACAAGACATGGATAAACTAAAAAGAAATATTAAGCCTTTTGATGGTGAAAGATATTCCATATGGAAATTTCGGGTTAAATCTCTTTTGGCTGAAATTGATGTTCTAAAAGTGGTTGAAAATGATGCTCCTGATAATGTTACCGAGGAATGGAAAAAGTGTGAAAGAAATGCTAAGAGTGTTATAATTGAGTATTTAGGAGATTCTTTCTTGGGATTTGCCAGAGCTGAATGCTCAGCTAAACAAATTTTCAAGAATCTGGATGCTATATATGAGCGAAAGAGTATTGCATCACAATTGGCTATACGAAAAAAATTATTATCTTTGAAATTGAAGGAGGATATACCACTATTGAACCATTTTAATATTTTTGATGATTTAATCACGGAGTTGTTGGCTTCAGGTGCAAAACTTGAAGAAATGGATAAGGTATCCCATTTACTAATAACATTGCCGTCATCCTATGATGGAGTAATTACTGCTATTGAGACATTATCTGAAGACAATTTGACACTGGCATTTGTAAAAACTCGTTTACTTGACCATGAAATTAAACTGAGAAATGATAGCAAAGACACTAGCTCTAAAATACTGCAAGCAGTAAGCGAAAAGCCGCATTCATTTAATAACTTCACTCAAAAGGATAAACAACGTAGGACGCAATTTAATACCACAAAACGTGTGAAACCCTCCCTGAAATGTCATCATTGCCATAAACGTGGTCATATTAAAAAGAACTGCTACATTTACAAGAATTTATTGAGTTCTAAAAATTTCGGGAAAGCAAAAATAGCCCACACAGCCGTTCAATCTGGAGAAGGATTTGCTTTTATGGTGAGCAGTAAGGATATTTTTTGTCAAAAGGGCAGTGTGCAATTTTTGCTGGACTCCGGAGCATCAGATCATATTATAAATGACGAAAAGCTTTACACAGACTACATCAATTTAAAACCTCCAACGAAAATATCAGTTGCGAAATGTGGAGAATATATATATGCATCAAAACGAGGCACTGTGAGAATATGGAGCAACAACCAATATCAAATAACCCTTGAGAACGTCTTGTTTTGCAAAGAAGTTCCACAAAACCTCCTTTCCATAAGAAAAATGCAAGATGCTGGAATGACTATTGAATTTAATACGCGAGGTGTCGAAGTCCGCAAGGATAAGAAAGTGATTATTGAAGGTAAATGTGAAAATAATGTTCCAATAATTTCTTTTTGGTCTTGTGGTGACTTTCAAGCTTCCAGTGCTATCGATAGCACTGGTTACCGTTTGTGGCATGAACGGTTGGGGCATATTAGTAGAGGTAAATTCTTGGACATAAAAAGTAAGGAAATGTTTAGTGATTCTGTTATATTGAAGAATGTCAGTCCTGATGACTTATTGTGTGAGGCATGTATAAATGGTAAATTATCAAGGCAGAGTTTTAACAAGATTAAAAACAAAGAACATGTCAGAAGGCCATTATTTATTGTGCATTCAGATGTCTGTGGTCCAATTACCCCCGCAACACTAGACGGAAAGAGCTATTACGTAATTTTCATAGACCAATTTACTCATTATTGTGTGTCTTATATATTAACTTACAAGTCTGATGTATATTCTGCTTTTAAAGATTTTGTTGCCAAAAGCGAGGCTCATTTTAATTTGAAAGTTGTTAATTTGTATATTGATAATGGAAGAGAATATTTGTCAAATGAAATGCGCGAGTATTGTACTAATAAAGGCATAAGTTATCACTTGACTGTTCCATATACCCCACAATTGAATGGCGTAGCTGAGCGCATGATTAGAACGATTACCGAAAAAGCTCGTTCAATGGTAAGCGGTGCAAAATTAGACAAGTCTTTTTGGGGAGAAGCTGTTCTTACAGCAACATATTTGATAAACAGAAGCCCGAGTAAAGCACTAAAAGATTTCTCAAAAACACCGTTTGAAATTTGGCATGGAAAAAAGCCAGCTTTGAAATTTTTGAAAGTATTTGGCTCTACTGTATATGTACATAATAAAAATAGGAAAAGGAAGTTCGATGAAAAATCATCAAAGGCAATACTGGTTGGATATGAGCCAAATGGATATAAATTGTGGGATATGGAAACAGGAAAATTTTTTACGGCACGAGATGTAATTGTTGACGAAACTAATATGAAAAATTCCAGAACTCCAGTGGAATTCCGGAATGACAGTACGGAATATGAGCATTGCAAAATCCAGAATGAGAGTACGGATAAAGAAAAAGATCAAACACTGAGAGTTGTTATCCCGAATGAGAGTAAGGATATTATGTCAAGTGATTGTGGTACAAAAGAACAGTCTACTGTTGTAGTCCCGAATGAGAGTAAGGATATTAAGTCAAGTTGTGGTATAAATGAACCATCAACTGTTGTAGTCCCGAATGAGAGTACGGACATTATACCTCGCAATAATATATCGGATGAAAATCCAAGATGCTTGGAAGATAAATCAAATATCAGAAGAAGTGAACGTTTAAAAGAGAAACCCCGCGTAAACTATGATGAGTGTGAGTCAGCCTTAAATAGTTGTATATTAGTTGCAACAGCTTTTGTTGATAATGTTCCAAAATCATTTGATGAAATTGAGCTCAGAGATGATAAGTTGTGTTGGAAGAAAGCTATTGAGGAAGAACTTCATTCTCATTTCTCAAATCAGACATGGGAAATAGTTACAATGCCTAGTAATACAAATGTGGTGGACTGCAAGTGGATTTTTAGTTTAAAACATGATGAGTTTGGGAATCCCGTAAGGTATAAGGCCAGATTAGTGGCAAGGGGTTTTACGCAGGAATACTTAGTTGATTATGATGAGACGTTTGCCCCAGTAGCAAGAGTTTCCAGTTTTCGAATATTGATGTCCATTTCTAACCAGTACAATTTAAAAGTTCATCACATGGATGTAAAAACAGCCTTTCTAAATGGTGTTTTAAAGGAAGAAATTTATATGAAGATTCCACAGGGTTTGTTATGTGAGAAAGGAAAAGTTTGTAGACTGAATAAGGCAATATATGGGCTTAAGCAAGCAGCAAGATGTTGGTTCGAAGTTTTCGATAAGGCATTAAAAGATATTGGATTTATTAGCTCACCTGTAGATCGTTGTATTTATTTTCTTGACAAAGGCAAGTCATCAGAGAATATATATGTACTGCTGTATGTGGACGATTTGGTTATTGCTTCAGGAAATGAATCAACCATTACCAATTTTAAGGAGTATTTGATGAATAGATTCAAAATGACTGACTTAAAAGAGATTAAATTTTTCATTGGAATGAGGATTGAGCGAAATGATAGTAGTTTGATTCTGAGTCAGTCTGCTTACATTAACAAAATACTTGTGAAGTTTGGAATGAATGATTGCAAATCAGTTACTAGTCCTCTTCCGATCAGGCTAAATTATGATGCCTTAAATTCAAATGAAAACTATGAGGCTCCGTGTCGTAGTTTAATTGGTTGTTTAATGTACATCATGCTTTGTACAAGACCTGATCTAAGTACTTCGGTGAATATTTTGAGCCGTTATAGTAACAAGTCTAATAGAGAATTATGGCAGTGTCTTAAAAGGGTCCTTAGGTATCTTAAAGGTACCATTGATTTGAAATTAGTATATGAGAAGAAATCAGACAGTGCAACCTTGCTCAAAGGTTATGTGGACTCAGATTGGGGTGGAAACGAAAATGATAGAAAGAGCACTACTGGTTTTTTGTTCAAGATGTATGACCATAATTTAATTTGCTGGAATACAAGGAAACAGGCCTCTGTGGCAGCATCCTCAACCGAGGCAGAATACATGGCATTATTTGAAGCAGTACGGGAGGCACGATGGTTGAAGTCTTTGTTGAAAAGTATTGGTATAGATTTGGATGTTCCAATTTTGATTTATGAGGATAATCAAGGATGCTTAAGCATAGCTAATAACCCCTCATGCCACAAAAGATCTAAACATATTGACATCAAATACCACTTTGCTCGAGAACAAGTTGAAAATAAATTAATTAAACTTGAGTTTATTTCCACAGAAAAGCAGCTGGCTGACATCTTAACAAAACCTTTGGCGGCCCCCCGTTTTCTGGATATGAGAGAACAACTTGGATTAAAAGAATTTTAAATATTTTTATTAATTTGGCCTGATTAGGTTTTTCTGGGTTTTCCTAATCCTTGCAGCGAATGCTGGGTCATATGATTATTTTCCCAGAATAAACAACTTGTAATGAATAACGATTTTTTTTTCTATTATATTTGAAGTATCCGATATATTTTTGAGGAGGCGTGTTGGAAGTAGCATTGTAATGCTACTGGACAAAAATATATCGGTCTAATATACTTTGCATTATTTTAACTTGCTACTTTAATTTTGAAATTTATTTTTTTTCATCAAGTATGCTTTTTGAATATTTTAATTTGAGTTTTCTTCTACTTTTAAATATTGAGTATGACAATAATTTTTATTCATTCTGTTTTAACTTTTGAATTGACAAGTTGTGAGACTAAAATATAAAGACTTAAAAAAAACAATTGTTTGTGTGTGTATTCATTTGGAAAATTAGATTGTTCTGGAATTCTAATATATAAAAATTTCAATTTTTTAAGGATTTGGGTGGATTTGTCCATTTTTTGAGGGTGGTCACGAATTATCGTCCTTTTCGCTCTAGGACGCTTTGTTTAGGAGATATGGCCAAAAGAAGCTTTTCATATAAAAATTTCAATTTTGTTAGGATTTGGGTGGATTTTTCGATTTTTTGAGGGTGGTCACGAATTATCGTCCTTTTCGCTCTAGGACGCTTAGTTTAGGAGATATGGCCAAAAGAAGTTTTTCATATAAAAATTTAAATTTTTGTAGGATTTGGGTGGATTTTTCGATTTTTTGAGGGTGGTCACGAATTATCGTCCTTTTCGCTTTAGGACGCTTAGTTTAGGAGATATGGCCAAAATAAGTTTTTGATATAAAAATTTCAATTTTTTTAGGATTTGGGTGGATTTTTCGATTTTTTGAGGGTGGTCACGAATTATCGTCCTTTTCGCTCTAGGACGCTTAGTTAAGGAGATATGGCCAAAAGAAGTTTTTCATATAAAAATTTCAATTTTTTTAGGATTTGGTTGGATTTATCGATTTTTGTGGGTGGTCACGAATTATCGTTCTTTTCGCTCTAGCACGCTTAGTTTAGGAGATATGACCAAAAGAAGTTTTTGATATAAAAATTTCAATTTTTGTAGGATTTGGGTTGATTTTTCGATTTTTTGAGGGTGGTCAAGAATTATCGTCCTTTTCGCTCTGGGACGCTTAGTTTAGGAGATATGGCCAAAAGAAGTTTTTCATATAAAAATTTAAATTTTTTTAGGATTTGGGTGGATTTTTCGATTTTTTGAGGGTGGTCACGAATTATCGTCCTTTTCGCTCTAGGACGCTTTGTTTAGGAGATATGGCCAAAAGAAGTTTTTCATATAAAAATTTCAATTTTTTTAGGATTTGGGTGGATTTTTCGATTTTTTAAGGGTGGTCACGAATTATTGTCCTTTTCGCTCTAGGACGCTTAGTTTAGGAGATATGGCCAAAAGAAGTTTTTCATATAAAAATTTCAATTTTTTTAGGATTTGGGTGAATTTTTCGATTTTTTGAGGGTGGTCACGAATTATCGTCCTTTTCGCTCTAGGACGCTTAGTTTAGGAGATATGGCCAAAAGAAGTTTTTCATATAAAAATTTCAATTTTTTTTTAAGGATTTGGGTGGATTTTTCGATTTTTTGAGGGTGGTCACGAATTATCGTCCTTTTCGCTCTAGGACGCTTAGTTTAGGAGATATGGCCAAAAGAAGTTTTTCATATAAAAATTTCAATTTTTTAAGGATTTGGGTGGATTTTTCGATTTTTTGAGGTTGGTCACGAATTATCGTCCTTTTCGCTCTAGGACGCTTAGTTTAGGAGATATGGCCAAAAGAAGTTTTTCATATAAAAATTTCAATTTTTTTAGGATTTGGGTGGATTTTTCGATTTTTTGAGGGTGGTCACGAATTATCGTCCTTTTCGCTCTAGGGCGCTTAGTTAAGGAGATATGGCCAAAAGAAGTTTTTCATATAAAAATTTCAATTTTTTTAGGATTTGGGTGGATTTTTCGATTGTTTGAGGGTGGTCACGAATTATTGTCCTTTTCGCTCTAGGACGCTTAGTTTAGGAGATATGGCCAAAAGAAATTTTTCATATAAAAATTTCAATTTTTTTAGGATTTGGGTGGATTTTTCGATTTTTTGAGGGTGGTCACGAATTATCGTCCTTTTCGCTCTAGGACGCTTAGTTTAGGAGATATGGCCAAAAGAAGTTTTTCATATAAAATTTCAATTTTTTAAGGCTTTGGGTGGATTTTTCGTTTTTTTTTTTAGGGTGGTCACGAATTATCGTCCTTTTCGCTCTAGGACGCTTAGTTTAGGAGATATGGCCAAAACAAGTTTTTCATATAAAAATTTGAATTTTTTTAAGATTTGGGTGGATTTTTCGCTTTTTTGAGGGTGGTCACGAATTATCGTCCTTTTCGCTCTAGGACGCTTTGTTTAGGAGATATGGCCAAAAGAAGTTTTTCATATAAAAATTTCAATTTTTTTAGGATTTGGGTGGATTTTTCGATTTTTTAAGGGTGGTCACGAATTATTGTCCTTTTCGCTCTAGGACGCTTAGTTTTGGAGATATGGCCAAAAGAAGTTTTTCATATAAAAATTTCAATTTTTTTAGGATTTGGGTGAATTTTTCGATTTTTTGAGGGTGGTCACGAATTATCGTCCTTTTCGCTCTAGGACGCTTAGTTTAGGAGATATGGCCAAAAGAAGTTTTTCATATAAAAATTTCAATTTTTTTAGGATTTGGGTGGATTTTTCGATTTTTTGAGGGTGGTCACGAATTATCGTCCTTTTCGCTCTAGGACGCTTAGTTTAGGAGATATGGCCAAAAGAAGTTTTTCATATAAAAATTTCAATTTTTTAAGGATTTGGGTGGATTTTTCGATTTTTTGAGGTTGGTCACGAATTATCGTCCTTTTCGCTCTAGGACGCTTAGTTTAGGAGATATGGCCAAAAGAAGTTTTTCATATAAAAATTTCAATTTTTTTTAGGATTTGGGTGGATTTTTCGATTTTTTGAGGGTGGTCACGAATTATCGTCCTTTTCGCTCTAGGACGCTTAGTTTAGGAGATATGGCCAAAAGAAGTTTTTCATATAAAATTTCAATTTTTTAAGGCTTTGGGTGGATTTTTCGTTTTTTTTTTTTTTTTTAGGGTGGTCACGAATTATCGTCCTTTTCGCTCTAGGACGCTTAGTTAAGGAGATATGGCCAAAAGAAGTTTTTCATATAAAAATTTCAATTTTTTTAGGATTTGGGTGGATATTTCGATTTTTTGAGGGTGGTCACGAATTATTGTCCTTTTCGCTCTAGGACGCTTAGTTTAGGAGATATGGCCAAAAGAAGTTTTTCATATAAAAATTTCAATTTTTTTAGGATTTGGGTGGATTTTTCGATTTTTTAAGGGTGGTCACGAATTATTGTCCTTTTCGCTCTAGGACGCTTAGTTTTGGAGATATGGCCAAAAGAAGTTTTTCATATAAAAATTTCAATTTTTTTAGGATTTGGGTGAATTTTTCGATTTTTTGAGGGTGGTCACGAATTATCGTCCTTTTCGCTCTAGGACGCTTAGTTTAGGAGATATGGCCAAAAGAAGTTTTTCATATAAAAATTTCAATTTTTTTTAGGATTTGGGTGGATTTTTCGATTTTTTGAGGGTGGTCACGAATTATCGTCCTTTTCGCTCTAGGACGCTTAGTTTAGGAGATATGGCCAAAAGAAGTTTTTCATATTCAATTTTCATTTCAATTTTTTAAGGATTTGGGTGGATTTTTCGATTTTTTGAGGGTGGTCACGAATTATCGTCCTTTTTGCTCTAGGACGCTTAGTTTAGGAGATATGGCCAAAAGAAGTTTTTCATATAAAAATTTCAATTTTTTTGGGATTTGGGTTGATTTTTCGATTTTTTGAGGGTGGTCACGAATTATCGTCCTTTTCGCTCTAGGACGCTTAGTTTAGGAGATATGGCCAAAAGAAGTTTTTCATATAAAAATTTCAATTTTTTAAGGATTTGGGTGGATTTTTCGATTTTTTGAGGGTGGTCACGAATTATCGTCCTTTTTGCTCTAGGACGCTTTGTTTAGGAGATATGGCCAAAAGAAGTTTTTCATATAAAAATTTCAATTTTTTTAGGATTTGGGTGGATTTTTCGATTTTTTGAGGGTGGTCACGAATTATCGTCCTTTTCGCTCTAGGACGCTTAGTTTAGGAGATATGGCCAAAAGAAGTTTTTCATATAGAAATTTCAATTTTTTTGGATTTTGGTGGATTTTTCGATTTTGTGAGGGTGGTCACGAATTATTGTCCTTTTCGCTCTAGGACGCTTAGTTTAGGAGATATGGCCAAAAGAAGAAATTTCAATTTTTTTAGGATTTGGTTGGATTTTTCGATTTTTTGAGGGTGGTCACGAATTATCGTCCTTTTCGCTCTAGGACGCTTAGTTTAGGAGATATGGCCAAAAAAAATTTCATTTTTTTTAGGATTTGGGTGGATTTTTCGATTTTTTGAGGGTGGTCACGAATTATCGTCCTTTTTGCTCTAGGACGCTTAGTTTAGGAGATATGGCCAAAAGAAGTTTTTCATATAAAAATTTAAATTTTTTTGGGATTTGGGTTGATTTTTCGATTTTTTGAGGGTGGTCACGAATTATCGTCCTTTTCGCTCTAGGACGCTTAGTTTAGGAGATATGGCCAAAAGAAGTTTTTCATATAAAAATTTCAATTTTTTAAGGATTTGGGTGGATTTTTCGATTTTTTGAGGGTGGTCACGAATTATCGTCCTTTTTGCTCTAGGACGCTTAGTTTAGGAGATATGGCCAAAAGAAGTTTGTCATATAAAAATTTCAATTTTTTTAGGATTTGGGTGAATTTTTCGATTTTTTGAGGGTGGTCACGAATTATCGTCCTTTTCGCTCTAGGACGCTTAGTTTAGGAGATATGGCCAAAAGAAGTTTTTCATATAAAAATTTCAATTTTTTTAGGATTTGGGTGGATTTTTCGATTTTTTGAGGGTGGTCACGAATTATCGTCCTTTTCGCTCTAGGACGCTTAGTTTAGGAGATATGGCCAAAAGAAGTTTTTCATATAAAATTTCAATTTTTTAAGGCTTTGGGTGGATTTTTCGATTTTTTGAGGGTAGTCACGAATTATCGTCCTTTTCGCTCTAGGACGCTTAGTTTAGGAGATATGGCCAAAACAAGTTTTTCATATAAAAATTTCAATTTTTTTAAGATTTGGGTGGATTTTTCGCTTTTTTGAGGGTGGTCACGAATTATCGTCCTTTTCGCTCTAGGACGCTTAGTTTAGGAGATATGGCCAAAAGAAGTTTTTCATATAAAAATTTCAATTTTTTTGGATTTTGGTGGATTTTTCGATTTTTTGAGGGTGGTCACGAATTATTGTCCTTTTCGCTCTAGGACGCTTAGTTTAGGAGATATGGCCAAAAGAAGTTTTTCATATAAAAATTTCAATTTTTTTAGGATTTGGGTGGATTTTTCGATTTTTTGAGGGTGGTCACGAATTATCGTCCTTTTTGCTCTAGGACGCTTAGTTTAGGAGATATGGCCAAAAGAAGTTTTTCATATAAAAATTTCAATTCTTTTAGGATTTGGGTTGATTTTTCGATTTGTTGAGGGTGGTCACGAATTATCGTCCTTTTCGCTCTAAGACGCTTAGTTTAGGAGATATGGCCAAAAGAAGTTTTTCATATAAAAATTTCAATTTTTTTAGGATTTGGGTGGATTTTTCGATTTTTTGAGGGTGGTCACGAATTATTGTCCTTTTCGCTCTAGGACGCTTAGTTTAGGAGATATGGCCAAAAGAAGTTTTTCATATAAAAATTTCAATTTTTTTAGGATTTGGGTTGATTTTTCGATTTTTTGAGGGTGGTCACGAATTATCGTCCTTTTCGCTCTAGGACGCTTAGTTTAGGAGATATGGCCAAAAGAAGTTTTTCATATAAAAATTTCAATTTTTTTAGGATTTGGGTGGATTTTTCGATTTTTTGAGGGTGGTCACGAATTATTGTCCTTTTCGCTCTAGGACGCTTAGTTTAGGAGATATGGCCAAAAGAAGTTTTTCATATAAAAATTTCAATTTTTTTAGGATTTGGGTGAATTTTTCGATTTTTTGAGGGTGGTCACGAATTATCGTCCTTTTCGCTCTAGGACGCTTAGTTTAGGAAATATGGCCAAAAGAAGTTTTTCATATAAAAATTTCAATTTTTTTAGGATTTGGGTGGATTTTTCGATTTTTTGAGGGTGGTCACGAATTATCGTCCTTTTCGCTCTAGGACGCTTAGTTTAGGAGATATGGCCAAAATAAGTTTTTCATATAAAAATTTCAATTTTTTAAGGATTTGGGTGGATTTTTCGATTTTTTGAGGTTGGTCACGAATTATCGTCCTTTTCGCTCTAGGACGCTTAGTTTAGGAGATATGGCCAAAAGAAGTTGTTCATATAAAAATTTCAATTTTTTTAGGATTTGGTTGGATTTATCGATTTTTGAGGGTGGTCACGAATTATCGTTCTTTTCGCTCTAGGACGCTTAGTTTAGGAGATATGACCAAAAGAAGTTTTTAATATAAAAATTTCAATTTTTGTAGGATTTGGGTGGATTTTTCGATTTTTTGAGGGTGGTCAAGAATTATCGTCCTTTTCGCTCTAGGACGCTTAGTTTAGGAGATATGGCCAAAAGAAGTTGTTCATATAAAAATTTAAATTTTTTTTAGGATTTGGGTGGATTTTTCGATTTTTTGAGGGTGGTCACGTCCTTTTCGCTCTAGGACGCTTAGTTTAGGAGTATGGCCAAAAGAAGTTTTTCATATAAAAATTTCAATTTTTTTTAGGATTTGGGTGGATTTTTCGATTTTTTGAGGGTGGTCACGAATTTTTGTCGCTCTTTCGCTCTAGGACGCTTAGTTTAGGAGATATGGCCAAAAGAAGTTTTTCATATAAAAATTTCAATTTTTTTTAGGATTCGGGTGGATTTTTCGATTTTTTGGGGGTGGTCACGAATTTTTGTCCTTTTCGCTCTAGGACGCTTAGTTTAGGAGATATGGCCAAAATAAGTTTTTGATATAAAAATTTCAATTTTTTAAGGATTTGGGTGGATTTTTCGATTTTTTGAGGGTGGTCACGAATTATCGCTCTTTTCGCTCTAGGACGCTTTGTTTAGGAGATATGGCCAAAAGAAGTTTTTCATATAAAATTTCAATTTTTTAAGGCTTTGGGTGGATTTTTCGATTTTTTGAGGGTGGTCACGAATTATCGTCCTTTTCGCTCTAGGACGCTTAGTTTAGGAGATATGGCCAAAAGAAGTTTTTCATATAAAAATTTCAATTTTTTTTGGGATTTGGGTTGATTTTTCGATTTTTTGAGGGTGGTCACGAATTATCGTCCTTTTCGCTCTAGGACGCTTAGTTTAGGAGATATGGCCAAAAGAAGTTTTTCATATAAAAATTTCAATTTTTTTTAGGATTTGGGTGGATTTTTCGATTTTTTGAGGGTGGTCACGAATTATCGCTCTTTTCGCTCTAGGACGCTTAGTTTAGGAGATATGGCCAAAAGAAGTTTTTCATATAAAAATTTCAATTTTTTTTAGGATTCGGGTGGATTTTTCGATTTTTTGGGGGTGGTCACGAATTTTTGTCCTTTTCGCTCTAGGACGCTTAGTTTAGGAGATATGGCCAAAATAAGTTTTTGATATAAAAATTTCAATTTTTTAAGGATTTGGGTGGATTTTTCGATTTTTTGAGGGTGGTCACGAATTATCGCTCTTTTCGCTCTAGGACGCTTTGTTTAGGAGATATGGCCAAAAGAAGTTTTTCATATAAAATTTCAATTTTTTAAGGCTTTGGGTGGATTTTTCGATTTTTTGAGGGTGGTCACGAATTATCGTCCTTTTCGCTCTAGGACGCTTAGTTTAGGAGATATGGCCAAAAGAAGTTTTTCATATAAAAATTTCAATTTTTTTTGGGATTTGGGTTGATTTTTCGATTTTTTGAGGGTGGTCACGAATTATCGTCCTTTTCGCTCTAGGACGCTTAGTTTAGGAGATATGGCCAAAAGAAGTTTTTCATATAAAAATTTCAATTTTTTAAGGATTTGGGTGGATTTTTCGATTTTTTGAGGGTGGTCACGAATTATCGTCCTTTTTGCTCTAGGACGCTTTGTTTAGGAGATATGGCCAAAAGAAGTTTTTCATATAAAAATTTCAATTTTTTTAGGATTTGGGTGGATTTTTCGATTTTTTGAGGGTGGTCACGAATTATCGTCCTTTTCGCTCTAGGACGCTTAGTTTAGGAGATATGGCCAAAAGAAGTTTTTCATATAGAAATTTCAATTTTTTTGGATTTTGGTGGATTTTTCGATTTTGTGAGGGTGGTCACGAATTATTGTCCTTTTCGCTCTAGGACGCTTAGTTTAGGAGATATGGCCAAAAGAAGAAATTTCAATTTTTTTAGGATTTGGTTGGATTTTTCGATTTTTTGAGGGTGGTCACGAATTATCGTCCTTTTCGCTCTAGGACGCTTAGTTTAGGAGATATGGCCAAAAAAAATTTCATTTTTTTTAGGATTTGGGTGGATTTTTCGATTTTTTGAGGGTGGTCACGAATTATCGTCCTTTTCGCTCTAGGACGCTTAGTTTAGGAGATATGGCCAAAATAAGTTTTTCATATAAAAATTTCAATTTTTTTAGGATTTGGGTGAATTTTTCGATTTTTTGAGGGTGGTCACGAATTATCGTCCTTTTCGCTCTAGGACGCTTAGTTTAGGAGATATGGCCAAAAGAAGTTTTTCATATAAAAATTTCAATTCTTTTAGGATTTGGGTTGATTTTTCGATTTGTTGAGGGTGGTCACGAATTATCGTCCTTTTCGCTCTAAGACGCTTAGTTTAGGAGATATGGCCAAAAGAAGTTTTTCATATAAAAATTTCAATTTTTTTAGGATTTGGGTGGATTTTTCGATTTTTTGAGGGTGGTCACGAATTATTGTCCTTTTCGCTCTAGGACGCTTAGTTTAGGAGATATGGCCAAAAGAAGTTTTTCATATAAAAATTTCAATTTTTTTAGGATTTGGGTTGATTTTTCGATTTTTTGAGGGTGGTCACGAATTATCGTCCTTTTCGCTCTAGGACGCTTAGTTTAGGAGATATGGCCAAAAGAAGTTTTTCATATAAAAATTTCAATTTTTTTAGGATTTGGGTGGATTTTTCGATTTTTTGAGGGTGGTCACGAATTATTGTCCTTTTCGCTCTAGGACGCTTAGTTTAGGAGATATGGCCAAAAGAAGTTTTTCATATAAAAATTTCAATTTTTTTAGGATTTGGGTGGATTTTTCGATTTTTTGAGGGTGGTCACGAATTATCGTCCTTTTCGCTCTAGGACGCTTAGTTTAGGAGATATGGCCAAAATAAGTTTTTCATATAAAAATTTCAATTTTTTAAGGATTTGGGTGGATTTTTCGATTTTTTGAGGTTGGTCACGAATTATCGTCCTTTTCGCTCTAGGACGCTTAGTTTAGGAGATATGACCAAAAGAAGTTTTTCATATAAAAATTTCAATTTTTTTAGGATTTGGTTGGATTTATCGATTTTTGAGGGTGGTCACGAATTATCGTTCTTTTCGCTCTAGGACGCTTAGTTTAGGAGATATGACCAAAAGAAGTTTTTAATATAAAAATTTCAATTTTTGTAGGATTTGGGTGGATTTTTCGATTTTTTGAGGGTGGTCAAGAATTATCGTCCTTTTCGCTCTAGGACGCTTAGTTTAGGAGATATGGCCAAAAGAAGTTGTTCATATAAAAATTTAAATTTTTTTTAGGATTTGGGTGGATTTTTCGATTTTTTGAGGGTGGTCACGAATTATCGTCCTTTTCGCTCTAGGACGCTTAGTTTAGGAGTATGGCCAAAAGAAGTTTTTCATATAAAAATTTCAATTTTTTTTAGGATTTGGGTGGATTTTTCGATTTTTTGAGGGTGGTCACGAATTTTTGTCGCTCTTTCGCTCTAGGACGCTTAGTTTAGGAGATATGGCCAAAGGAAGTTTTTCATATAAAAATTTAAATTTTTTTAGGATTTGGGTGGATTTTTCGATTTTTTGAGGGTGGTCACGAATTATCGTCCTTTTCGCTCTAGGACGCTTAGTTTAGGAGATATGGCCAAAAGAAGTTTTTCATATAAAAATTTCAATTTTTTTAGGATTTGGGTGGATTTTTCGATTTTTTGAGGGTGGTCACGAATTATTGTCCTTTTCGCTCTAGGACGCTTAGTTTAGGAGATATGGCCAAAAGAAGTTTTTCATATAAAAATTTCAATTTTTTTAGGATTTGGGTGGATTTTTCGATTTTTTGAGGGTGGTCACGAATTATTGTCCTTTTCGCTCTAGGACGCTTAGTTTAGGAGATATGGCCAAAAGAAGTTTTTCATATAAAAATTTCAATTTTTTTAGGATTTGGGTGAATTTTTCGATTTTTTGAGGGTGGTCACGAATTATCGTCCTTTTCGCTCTAGGACGCTTAGTTTAGGAAATATGGCCAAAAGAAGTTTTTCATATAAAAATTTCAATTTTTTTAGGATTTGGGTGGATTTTTCGATTTTTTGAGGGTGGTCACGAATTATCGTCCTTTTCGCTCTAGGACGCTTAGTTTAGGAGATATGGCCAAAATAAGTTTTTCATATAAAAATTTCAATTTTTTAAGGATTTGGGTGGATTTTTCGATTTTTTGAGGTTGGTCACGAATTATCGTCCTTTTCGCTCTAGGACGCTTAGTTTAGGAGATATGACCAAAAGAAGTTTTTCATATAAAAATTTCAATTTTTTTAGGATTTGGTTGGATTTATCGATTTTTGAGGGTGGTCACGAATTATCGTTCTTTTCGCTCTAGGACGCTTAGTTTAGGAGATATGACCAAAAGAAGTTTTTAATATAAAAATTTCAATTTTTGTAGGATTTGGGTGGATTTTTCGATTTTTTGAGGGTGGTCAAGAATTATCGTCCTTTTCGCTCTAGGACGCTTAGTTTAGGAGATATGGCCAAAAGAAGTTGTTCATATAAAAATTTAAATTTTTTTTAGGATTTGGGTGGATTTTTCGATTTTTTGAGGGTGGTCACGAATTATCGTCCTTTTCGCTCTAGGACGCTTAGTTTAGGAGTATGGCCAAAAGAAGTTTTTCATATAAAAATTTCAATTTTTTTTAGGATTTGGGTGGATTTTTCGATTTTTTGAGGGTGGTCACGAATTTTTGTCGCTCTTTCGCTCTAGGACGCTTAGTTTAGGAGATATGGCCAAAGGAAGTTTTTCATATAAAAATTTAAATTTTTTTAGGATTTGGGTGGATTTTTCGATTTTTTGAGGGTGGTCACGAATTATCGCTCTTTTCGCTCTAGGACGCTTAGTTTAGGAGATATGGCCAAAAGAAGTTTTTCATATAAAAATTTCAATTTTTTTTAGGATTCGGGTGGATTTTTCGATTTTTTGGGGGTGGTCACGAATTTTTGTCCTTTTCGCTCTAGGACGCTTAGTTTAGGAGATATGGCCAAAATAAGTTTTTGATATAAAAATTTCAATTTTTTAAGGATTTGGGTGGATTTTTCGATTTTTTGAGGGTGGTCACGAATTATCGCTCTTTTCGCTCTAGGACGCTTTGTTTAGGAGATATGGCCAAAAGAAGTTTTTCATATAAAATTTCAATTTTGTAAGGCTTTGGGTGGATTTTTCGATTTTTTGAGGGTGGTCGCGAATTTTTGCCCTTTTCGCTCTAGGACGCTTAGTTTAGGAGATATAGCCAAAAGAAGTTTTTCATATAAAAATTTCAATTTTTTTAGGATTTGGTTGGATTTTTCGATTTTTTGAGGGTGGTCACGAATTATCGTCCTTTTCGCTCTAGGACGCTTAGTTTAGGAGATATGGCCAAAAGAAGTTTTTCATATAAAAATTTCAATTTTTTTAGGATTTGGGTGGATTTTTCGATTTTTTGAAGGTGGTCACGAATTATCGTCCTTTTCGCTCTAGGACGCTTAGTTTAGGAGATATGGCCAAAAGAAGTTTTTCATATAAAAATTTCAATTTTTTTAGGATTTGGTTGGATTTATCGATTTTTGAGGGTGGTCACGAATTATCGTTCTTTTCGCTCTAGGACGCTTAGTTTAGGAGATATGACCAAAAGAAGTTTTTGATATAAAAATTTCAATTTTTGTAGAATTTGGGTGGATTTTTCGATTTTTTGAGGGTGGTCAAGAATTATCGTCCTTTTCGCTCTAGGACGCTTAGTTTAGGAGATATGGCCAAAAGAAGTTTTTCATATAAAAATTTAAATTTTTTTAGGATTTGGGAGGATTTTTCGATTTTTTGAGGGTGGTCACGAATTATCGTCCTTTTCGCTCTAGGACGCTTAGTTTAGGAGATATGGCCAAAAGAAGTTTTTCATATAAAATTTCAATTTTTTTAGGATTTGGGTTGATTTTTCGATTTTTTGAGGGTGGTCACGAATTATCGTCCTTTTCGCTCTAGGACGCTTAGTTTAGGAGATATGGCCAAAAGAAGTTTTTCATATAAAAATTTCAATTTTTTTAGGATTTGGGTGGATTTTTCGATTTTTTGAGGGTGGTCACGAATTATTGTCCTTTTCGCTCTAGGACGCTTAGTTTAGGAGATATGGCCAAAAAAAGTTTTTCATATAAAAATTTCATTTTTTTAGGATTTGGGTGGATTTTTCGATTTTTTGAGGGTGGTCACGAATTATCGTCCCTTTTGCTCTAGGACGCTTAGTTTAGGAGATATGGCCAAAAGAAGTTTTTCATATAAAAATTTCAATTTTTTTGGGATTTGGGTTGATTTTTCGATTTTTTGAGGGTGGTCACGAATTATCGTCCTTTTCGCTCTAGGACGCTTAGTTTAGGAGATATGGCCAAAAGAAGTTTTTCATATAAAAATTTCAATTTTTTAGGATTTGGGTGGATTTTTCGATTTTTTGAGGGTGGTCACGAATTATCGTCCTTTTCGCTCTAGGACGCTTAGTTTAGGAGATATGGCCAAAAGAAGTTTTTCATATAGAAATTTCAATTTTTTTGGATTTTGGTGGATTCTTCGATTTTTTGAGGGTGGTCACGAATTATTGTCCTTTTCGCTCTAGGACGCTTAGTTTAGGAGATATGGCCAAAAGAAGTTTTTCATATAAAAATTTCAATTTTTTTAGGATTTGGGTGGATTTTTCGATTTTTTGAGGGTGGTCACGAATTATCGTCCTTTTTGCTCTAGGACGCTTAGTTTAGGAGATATGGCCACAAGAAGTTTTTCATATAAAAATTTCAATTTTTTTAGGATTTGGGTTGATTTTTCGATTTTTTGAGGGTGGTCACGAATTATCGTCCTTTTCGCTCTAGGACGCTTAGTTTAGGAGATATGGCCAAAAGAAGTTTTTCATATAAAAATTTCAATTTTTTAGGATTTGGGTGGATTTTTCGATTTTTTGAGGGTGGTCACGAATTATTGTCCTTTTCGCTCTAGGACGCTTAGTTTAGGAGATATGGCCACAAGAAGTTTTTCATATAAAAATTTCAATTTTTTTAGGATTTGGGTGAATTTTTCGATTTTTTGAGGGTGGTCACGAATTATCGTCCTTTTCGCTCTAGGACGCTTAGTTTAGGAGATATGGCCAAAAGAAGTTTTTCATATAAAAATTTCAATTTTTTTAGGATTTGGGTGGATTTTTCGATTTTTTGAGGGTGGTCACGAATTATCGTCCTTTTCGCTCTAGGACGCTTAGTTTAGGAGATATGGCCAAAAGAAGTTTTTCATATAAAAATTTCAATTTTTTTAGGATTTGGTTGGATTTTTCGATTTTTTGAGGGTGGTCACGAATTATCGTCCTTTTCGCTCTAGGACGCTTAGTTTAGGAGATATGGCCAAAAAAAGTTTTTCATATAAAAATTTCATTTTTTTTAGGATTTGGGTGGATTTTTCGATTTTTTGAGGGTGGTCACGAATTATCGTCCCTTTTGCTCTAGGACGCTTAGTTTAGGAGATATGGCCAAAAGAAGTTTTTCATATAAAAATTTCAATTTTTTTGGGATTTGGTTGGATTTTTCGATTTTTTGAGGGTGGTCACGAATTATCGTCCTTTTCGCTCTAGGACGCTTAGTTTAGGAGATATGGCCAAAAGAAGTTTTTCATATAAACATTTCAATTTTTTTAGGATTTGGGTGGATTTTTCGATTTTTTGAGGGTGGTCAGGAATTATCGTCCTTTTCGCTCTAGGACGCTTAGTTTAGGAGATATGGCCAAAAGAAGTTTTTCATATAAAAATTTAAATTTTTTTAGGATTTGGGTGGATTTTTCGATTTTTTGAGGGTGGTCACGAATTATTGTCCTTTTCGCTCTAGGACGCTTAGTTTAGGAGATATGGCCAAAAGAAGTTTTTCATATAAAAATTTCAATTTTTTTAGGATTTGGGTGGATTTTTCGATTTTTTGAGGGTGGTCACGAATTATCGTCCTTTTTGCTCTAGGACGCTTAGTTTAGGAGATATGGCCACAAGAAGTTTTTCATATAAAAATTTCAATTTTTTTAGGATTTGGGTTGATTTTTCGATTTTTTGAGGGTGGTCACGAGTTATCGTCCTTTTCGCTCTAGGACGCTTAGTTTAGGAGATATGGCCAAAAGAAGTTTTTCATATAAAAATTTCAATTTTTTTAGGATTTGGGTGGATTTTTCGATTTTTTGAGGGTGGTCACGAATTATTCTCCTTTTCGCTCTAGGACGCTTAGTTTAGGAGATATGGCCAAAAGAAGTTTTTCATATAAAAATTTCAATTTTTTTAGGATTTGGGTGAATTTTTCGATTTTTTGAGGGTGGTCACGAATTATCGTCCTTTTCGCTCTAGGACGCTTAGTTTAGGAGATATGGCCAAAAGAAGTTTTTCATATAAAAATTTCAATTTTTTAAGGATTTGGGTGGATTTTTCGATTTTTTGAGGATGGTCACGAATTATCGTCCTTTTCGCTCTAGGACGCTTAGTTTAGGAGATATGGCCAAAAGAAGTTTTTCATACAGAAATTTCAATTTTTTTGGATTTTGGTGGATTTTTCGATTTTTTGAGGGTGGTCACGAATTATCGTCCTTTTCGCTCTAGGACGCTTAGTTTAGGAGATATGGCCAAAAGAAGTTTTTCATATAAAAATTTCAATTTTTTAGGATTTGGGTGGATTTTTCGATTTTTTGAGGGTGGTCACGAATTATCGTCCTTTTTGCTCTAGGACGCTTAGTTTAGGATATATGGCCACAAGAAGTTTTTCATATAAAAATTTCAATTTTTTTAGGATTTGGGTTGATTTTTCGATTTTTTGAGGGTGGTCACGAATTATCGTCCTTTTTGCTCTAGGACGCTTAGTTTAGGAGATATGGCCACAAGAAGTTTTTCATATATAAATTTCAATTTTTTTGGATTTTGGTGGATTTTTCGATTTTTTGAGGGTGGTCACGAATTATTGTCCTTTTCGCTCTAGGACGCTTAGTTTAGGAGATATGGCCAAAAGAAGTTTTTCATATAAAAATTTCAATTTTTTTAGGATTTGGGTGGATTTTTCGATTTTTTGAGGGTGGCACGAATTATCGTCCTTTTTGCTCTAGGACGCTTAGTTTAGGAGATATGGCCACAAGAAGTTTTTCATATAAAAATTTAAATTTTTTTAGGATTTGGGTTGATTTTTCGATTTTTTGAGAGTGGTCACGAATTATCGTCCTTTTCGCTCTAGGACGCTTAGTTTAGGAGATATGGCCAAAAGAAGTTTTTCATATAAAAATTTCAATTTTTTTAGGATTTGGGTGGATTTTTCGATTTTTTGGCGGTGGTCACGAATTTTTGTCCTTTTCGCTCTAGGACGCTTAGTTTAGGAGATATGGCCAAAATAAGTTTTTGATACAAAAATTTCAATTTTTTAAGGATTTGGGTGGATTTTTCGATTTTTTGAGGGTGGTCACGAATTATCGTCCTTTTCGCTCTAGGACGCTTAGTTTAGGAGATATGGCCAAAAGAAGTTTTTCATATAAAAATTTCAATTTTTTTGGATTTTGGTGGATTTTTCGATTTTTTGAGGGTGGTCACGAATTATTGTCCTTTTCGCTCTAGGACGCTTAGTTTAGGAGATATGGCCAAAAGAAGTTTTTCATATAAAAATTTCAATTTTTTTAGGATTTGGGTGGATTTTTTCGATTTTTTGAGGGTGGTCACGAATTATCGTCCTTTTTGCTCTAGGACGCTTAGTTTAGGAGATATGGCCAAAAGAAGTTTTTCATATAAAAATTTCAATTTTTTTAGGATTTGGGTTGATTTTTCGATTTGTTGAGGGTGGTCACGAATTATCGTCCTTTTCGCTCTAGGACGCTTAGTTTAGGAGATATGGCCAAAAGAAGTTTTTCATATAAAAATTTCAATTTTTTTAGGATTTGGTTGGATTTTTCGATTTTTTGAGGGTGGTCACGAATTATCGTCCTTTTCGCTCTAGGACGCTTAGTTTAGGAGATATGGCCAAAAGAAGTTTTTCATATAAAAATTTCATTTTTTTAGGATTTGGGTGGATTTTTCGATTTTTTTGAGGGTGGTCACGAATTATTGTCCTTTTCGCTCTAGGACGCTTAGTTTAGGAGATATGGCCAAAAGAAGTTTTTCATATAAAAATTTCAATTTTTTTAGGATTTGGGTGAATTTTTCGATTTTTTGAGGGTGGTCACGAATTATCGTCCTTTTCGCTCTAGGACGCTTAGTTTAGGAGATATGGCCAAAAGAAGTTTTTCATATAAAAATTTCAATTTTTTTAGGATTAGGGTGGATTTTTCGATTTTTGAGGGTGGTCACGAATTATCGTCCTTTTCGCTCTAGGACGCTTAGTTTAGGAGATATGGCCAAAAGAAGTTTTTCATATAAAATTTCAATTTTTTAAGGCTTTGGGTGGATTTTTCGATTTTTTGAGGGTGGTCACGAATTATCGTCCTTTTCGCTCTAGGACGCTTTGTTTAGGAGATATGGCCAAAAGAAGTTTTTCATATAAAAATTTCAATTTTTTTGGATTTTGGTGGATTTTTCGATTTTTTGAGGGTGGTCACGAATTATTGTCCTTTTCGCTCTAGGACGCTTAGTTTAGGAGATATGGCCAAAAGAAGTTTTTCATATAAAAATTTCAATTTTTTTAGGATTTGGGTGGATTTTTTCGATTTTGTGAGGGTGGTCACGAATTATCGTCCTTTTTGCTCTAGGACGCTTAGTTTAGGAGATATGGCCAAAAGAAGTTTTTCATATAAAAATTTCAATTTTTTTAGGATTTGGGTTGATTTTTCGATTTGTTGAGGGTGGTCACGAATTATCGTCCTTTTCGCTCTAGGACGCTTAGTTTAGGAGATATGGCCAAAAGAAGTTTTTCATATAAAAATTTCAATTTTTTTAGGATTTGGGTGGATTTTTTCGATTTTTTGAGGGTGGTCACGAATTATCGTCCTTTTTGCTCTAGGACGCTTAGTTTAGGAGATATGGCCAAAAGAAGTTTTTCATATAAAAATTTCAATTTTTTTAGGATTTGGTTGGATTTTTCGATTTTTTGAGGGTGGTCACGAATTATCGTCCTTTTCGCTCTAGGACGCTTTGTTTAGGAGATATGGCCAAAAGAAGTTTTTCATATAAAAATTTCAATTTTTTTATGATTTGGGTGGATTTTTCGATTTTTTGAGGGTGGTCACGAATTATCGTCCTTTTCGCTCTAGGACGCTTAGTTTAGGAGATATGGCCAAAAGAAGTTTTTCATATAGAAATTTCAATTTTTTTGGATTTTGGTGGATTTTTCGATTTTTTGAGGGTGGTCACGAATTATTGTCCTTTTCGCTCTAGGACGCTTAGTTTAGGAGATATGGCCAAAAGAAGTTTTTCATATAAAAATTTCAATTTTTTTAGGATTTGGGTGGATTTTTCGATTTTTTGAGGGTGGTCACGAATTATCGTCCTTTTTGCTCTAGGACGCTTAGTTTAGGAGATATGGCCACAAGAAGTTTTTCATATAAAAATTTCAATTTTTTTTAGGATTTGGGTTGATTTTTCGATTTTTTGAGGGTGGTCACGAATTATCGTCCTTTTCGCTCTAGGACGCTTAGTTTAGGAGATATGGCCAAAAGAAGTTTTTCATATAAAAATTTCAATTTTTTTAGGATTTGGGTGGATTTTTCGATTTTTTGAGGGTGGTCACGAATTATTGTCCTTTTCGCTCTAGGACGCTTAGTTTAGGAGATATGGCCAAAAGAAGTTTTTCATATAAAAATTTCAATTTTTTTAGGATTTGGGTGAATTTTTCGATTTTTTGAGGGTGGTCACGAATTATCGTCCTTTTCGCTCTAGGACGCTTAGTTTAGGAGATATGGCCTAAAGAAGTTTTTCATATAAAAATTTCAATTTTTTTAGGATTTGGGTGGATTTTTCGATTTTTGAGGGTGGTCACGAATTATCGTCCTTTTCGCTCTAGGACGCTTAGTTTAGGAGATATGGCCAAAAGAAGTTTTTCATATAAAAATTT
Source organism: Haematobia irritans (assembly GCF_050003625.1). Lineage (NCBI taxonomy): Eukaryota > Metazoa > Arthropoda > Insecta > Diptera > Muscidae > Haematobia > Haematobia irritans. The sequence continues at coordinate 25,928,308 of NC_134397.1, forward strand.
CAATTTTTTAAGGATTTGGGTGGATTTTTCGATGTTGGTCACGAATTATCGTCCTTTTCGCTCTAGGACGCTTAGTTTAGGAGATATGGCCAAAAGAAGTTTTTCATATAGAAATTTCAATTTTTTTGGATTTTGGTGGATTTTTCGATTTTTTGAGGGTGGTCACGAATTATCGTCCTTTTCGCTCTAGGACGCTTAGTTTAGGAGATATGGCCAAAAGAAGTTTTTCATATAAAAATTTCAATTTTTTTAGGATTTGGGTGGATTTTTCGATTTTTTGAGGGTGGTCACGAATTATCGTCCTTTTTGCTCTAGGACGCTTAGTTTAGGAGATATGGCCACAAGAAGTTTTTCATATAAAAATTTCAATTTTTTTAGGATTTGGGTTGATTTTTCGATTTTTTGAGGGTGGTCACGAATTATCGTCCTTTTTGCTCTAGGACGCTTAGTTTAGGAGATATGGCCACAAGAAGTTTTTCATATACAAATTTCAATTTTTTTGGATTTTGGTGGATTTATCGATTTTTTGAGGGTGGTCACGAATTATTGTCCTTTTCGCTCTAGGACGCTTAGTTTAGGAGATATGGCCAAAAGAAGTTTTTCATATAAAAATTTCAATTTTTTTAGGATTTGGGTGAATTTTTCGATTTTTTGAGGGTGGTCACGAATTATCGTCCTTTCCGCTCTAGGACGCTTAGTTTAGGAGATATGGCCAAAAGAAGTTTTTCATATAAAAATTTCAATTTTTTTAGGATTTGGGTGAATTTTTCGATTTTTTGAGGGTGGTCACGAATTATCGTCCTTTTCGCTCTAGGACGCTTAGTTTAGGAGATATGGCCAAAAGAAGTTTTTCATATAAAAATTTCAATTTTTTTAGGATTTGGGTGAATTTTTCGATTTTTTGAGGGTGGTCACGAATTATCGTCCTTTTCGCTCTAGGACGCTTAGTTTAGGAGATATGGCCAAAAGAAGTTTTTCATATAAAAATTTCAATTTTTTAAGGATTTGGGTGGATTTTTCGATTTTTTGAGGGTGGTCACGAATTATCGTCCTTTTCGCTCTAGGACGCTTTGTTTAGGAGATATGGCCAAAAGAAGTTTTTCATATAAAAAATTCAATTTTTTTAGGATTTGGGTGGATTTTTCGATTTTTTGAGGGTGGTCACGAATTATCGTCCTTTTCGCTCTAGGACGCTTAGTTTAGGAGATATGGCCAAAAGAAGTTTTTCATATAGAAATTTTAATTTTTTTGGATTTTGGTGGATTTTTCGATTTTTTGAGGGTGGTCACGAATTATCGTCCTTTTTGCTCTAGGACGCTTAGTTTAGGAGATATGGCCAAAAGAAGTTTTTCATATAAAAATTTCAATTTTTTAGGATTTGGGTGGATTTTTCGATTTTTTGAGGGTGGTCACGAATTATCGTCCTTTTTGCTCTAGGACGCTTAGTTTAGGAGATATGGCCACAAGAAGTTTTTCATATAAAAATTTAAATTTTTTTAGGATTTGGGTTGATTTTTCGATTTTTTGAGGGTGGTCACGAATTATCGTCCTTTTCGCTCTAGGACGCTTAGTTTAGGAGATATGGCCAAAAGAAGTTTTTCATATAAACATTTCAATTTTTTTAGGTTTTGGGTGGATTTTTCGATTTTTTGAGGGTGGTCACGAATTATCGTCCTTTTCGCTCTAGGACGCTTAGTTTAGGAGATATGGCCAAAAGAAGTTTTTCATATAAAAATTTCAATTTTTTTAGGATTTTGGTGGATTTTTCGATTTTTTGAGGGTGGTCACGAATTATCGTCCTTTTCGCTCTAGGACGCTTAGTTTAGGAGATATGGCCAAAAGAAGTTTTTCATATAAAAATTTCAATTTTTTTAGGATTTGGGTGGATTTTTCGATTTTTTGAGGGTGGTCACGAATTATCGTCCTTTTCGCTCTAGGACGCTTAGTTTAGGAGATATGGCCAAAAGAAGTTTTTCATATAAAAATTTCAATTTTTTTAGGATTTGGGTGGATTTTTCGATTTTTTGAGGTTGGTCACGAATTATCGTCCTTTTCGCTCTAGGACGCTTTGTTTAGGAGATATGGCCAAAAGAAGTTTTTCATATAAAAATTTCAATTTTTTTAGGATTTGGGTGGATTTTTCGATTTTTTGAGGGTGGTCACGAATTATCGTCCTTTTCGCTCTAGGACGCTTAGTTTAGGAGATATGGCCAAAAGAAGTTTTTCATATAAAAATTTCAATTTTTTTAGGATTTGGGTGGATTTTTCGATTTTTGAGGGTGGTCACGAATTATCGTCCTTTTCGCTCTAGGACGCTTAGTTTAGGAGATATGGCCAAAAGAAGTTTTTCATATAAAAATTTCAATTTTTTAAGGATTTGGGTGGATTTTTCGATGTTGGTCACGAATTATCGTCCTTTTCGCTCTAGGACGCTTAGTTTAGGAGATATGGCCAAAAGAAGTTTTTCATATAGAAATTTCAATTTTTTTGGATTTTGGTGGATTTTTCGATTTTTTGAGGGTGGTCACGAATTATCGTCCTTTTCGCTCTAGGACGCTTAGTTTAGGAGATATGGCCAAAAGAAGTTTTTCATATAAAAATTTCAATTTTTTTAGGATTTGGGTGGATTTTTCGATTTTTTGAGGGTGGTCACGAATTATCGTCCTTTTTGCTCTAGGACGCTTAGTTTAGGAGATATGGCCACAAGAAGTTTTTCATATAAAAATTTCAATTTTTTTAGGATTTGGGTTGATTTTTCGATTTTTTGAGGGTGGTCACGAATTATCGTCCTTTTTGCTCTAGGACGCTTAGTTTAGGAGATATGGCCACAAGGAGTTTTTCATATATAAATTTCAATTTTTTTGGATTTTGGTGGATTTTTCGATTTTTTGAGGGTGGTCACGAATTATTGTCCTTTTCGCTCTAGGACGCTTAGTTTAGGAGATATGGCCAAAAGAAGTTTTTCATATAAAAATTTCAATTTTTTTAGGATTTGGGTGAATTTTTCGATTTTTTGAGGGTGGTCACGAATTATCGTCCTTTTCGCTCTAGGACGCTTAGTTTAGGAGATATGGCCAAAAGAAGTTTTTCATATAAAAATTTCAATTTTTTTAGGATTTGGGTGAATTTTTCGATTTTTTGAGGGTGGTCACGAATTATCGTCCTTTTCGCTCTAGGACGCTTAGTTTAGGAGATATGGCCAAAAGAAGTTTTTCATATAAAAATTTCAATTTTTTTAGGATTTGGGTGAATTTTTCGATTTTTTGAGGGTGGTCACGAATTATCGTCCTTTTCGCTCTAGGACGCTTAGTTTAGGAGATATGGCCAAAAGAAGTTTTTCATATAAAAATTTCAATTTTTTAAGGATTTGGGTGGATTTTTCGATTTTTTGAGGGTGGTCACGAATTATCGTCCTTTTCGCTCTAGGACGCTTTGTTTAGGAGATATGGCCAAAAGAAGTTTTTCATATAAAAAATTCAATTTTTTTAGGATTTGGGTGGATTTTTCGATTTTTTGAGGGTGGTCACGAATTATCGTCCTTTTCGCTCTAGGACGCTTAGTTTAGGAGATATGGCCAAAAGAAGTTTTTCATATAGAAATTTTAATTTTTTTGGATTTTGGTGGATTTTTCGATTTTTTGAGGGTGGTCACGAATTATTGTCCTTTTCGCTCTAGGACGCTTAGTTTAGGAGATATGGCCAAAAGAAGTTTTTCATATAAAAATTTCAATTTTTTTAGGTTTTGGGTGGATTTTTCGATTTTTTGAGGGTGGTCACGAATTATCGTCCTTTTTGCTCTAGGACGCTTAGTTTAGGAGATATGGCCACAAGAAGTTTTTCATATAAAAATTTAAATTTTTTTAGGATTTGGGTTGATTTTTCGATTTTTTGAGGGTGGTCACGAATTATCGTCCTTTTCGCTCTAGGACGCTTAGTTTAGGAGATATGGCCAAAAGAAGTTTTTCATATAAACATTTCAATTTTTTTAGGTTTTAGGTGGATTTTTCGATTTTTTGAGGGTGGTCACGAATTATCGTCCTTTTCGCTCTAGGACGCTTAGTTTAGGAGATATGGCCAAAAGAAGTTTTTCATATAAAAATTTCAATTTTTTTAGGATTTTGGTGGATTTTTCGATTTTTTGAGGGTGGTCACGAATTATCGTCCTTTTCGCTCTAGGACGCTTAGTTTAGGAGATATGGCCAAAAGAAGTTTTTCATATAAAAATTTCAATTTTTTTAGGATTTGGGTGGATTTTTCGATTTTTTGAGGGTGGTCACGAATTATCGTCCTTTTCGCTCTAGGACGCTTAGTTTAGGAGATATGGCCAAAAGAAGTTTTTCATATAAAAATTTCAATTTTTTTAGGATTTGGGTGGATTTTTCGATTTTTTGAGGTTGGTCACGAATTATCGTCCTTTTCGCTCTAGGACGCTTTGTTTAGGAGATATGGCCAAAAGAAGTTTTTCATATAAAAATTTCAATTTTTTTAGGATTTGGGTGGATTTTTCGATTTTTTGAGGGTGGTCACGAATTATCGTCCTTTTCGCTCTAGGACGCTTAGTTTAGGAGATATGGCCAAAAGAAGTTTTTCATATAAAAATTTCAATTTTTTTAGGATTTGGGTGGATTTTTCGATTTTTGAGGGTGGTCACGAATTATCGTCCTTTTCGCTCTAGGACGCTTAGTTTAGGAGATATGGCCAAAAGAAGTTTTTCATATAAAAATTTCAATTTTTTAAGGATTTGGGTGGATTTTTCGATGTTGGTCACGAATTATCGTCCTTTTCGCTCTAGGACGCTTAGTTTAGGAGATATAGCCAAAAGAAGTTTTTCATATAGAAATTTCAATTTTTTTGGATTTTGGTGGATTTTTCGATTTTTTGAGGGTGGTCACGAATTATCGTCCTTTTCGCTCTAGGACGCTTAGTTTAGGAGATATGGCCAAAAGAAGTTTTTCATATAAAAATTTCAATTTTTTTAGGATTTGGGTGGATTTTTCGATTTTTTGAGGGTGGTCACGAATTATCGTCCTTTTTGCTCTAGGACGCTTAGTTTAGGAGATATGGCCACAAGAAGTTTTTCATATAAAAATTTCAATTTTTTTAGGATTTGGGTTGATTTTTCGATTTTTTGAGGGTGGTCACGAATTATCGTCCTTTTTGCTCTAGGACGCTTAGTTTAGGAGATATGGCCACAAGGAGTTTTTCATATATAAATTTCAATTTTTTTGGATTTTGGTGGATTTTTCGATTTTTTGAGGGTGGTCACGAATTATTGTCCTTTTCGCTCTAGGACGCTTAGTTTAGGAGATATGGCCAAAAGAAGTTTTTCATATAAAAATTTCAATTTTTTTAGGATTTGGGTGAATTTTTCGATTTTTTGAGGGTGGTCACGAATTATCGTCCTTTTCGCTCTAGGACGCTTAGTTTAGGAGATATGGCCAAAAGAAGTTTTTCATATAAAAATTTCAATTTTTTAAGGATTTGGGTGGATTTTTCGATTTTTTGAGGGTGGTCACGAATTATCGTCCTTTTCGCTCTAGGACGCTTTGTTTAGGAGATATGGCCAAAAGAAGTTTTTCATATAAAAAATTCAATTTTTTTAGGATTTGGGTGGATTTTTCGATTTTTTGAGGGTGGTCACGAATTATCGTCCTTTTCGCTCTAGGACGCTTAGTTTAGGAGATATGGCCAAAAGAAGTTTTTCATATAGAAATTTTAATTTTTTTGGATTTTGGTGGATTTTTCGATTTTTTGAGGGTGGTCACGAATTATTGTCCTTTTCGCTCTAGGACGCTTAGTTTAGGAGATATGGCCAAAAGAAGTTTTTCATATAAAAATTTCAATTTTTTTAGGATTTGGGTGGATTTTTCGATTTTTTGAGGGTGGTCACGAATTATCGTCCTTTTTGCTCTAGGACGCTTAGTTTAGGAGATATGGCCACAAGAAGTTTTTCATATAAAAATTTAAATTTTTTTAGGATTTGGGTTGATTTTTCGATTTTTTGAGGGTGGTCACGAATTATCGTCCTTTTCGCTCTAGGACGCTTAGTTTAGGAGATATGGCCAAAAGAAGTTTTTCATATAAAAATTTAAATTTTTTTAGGTTTTGGGTGGATTTTTCGATTTTTTGAGGGTGGTCACGAATTATCGTCCTTTTCGCTCTAGGACGCTTAGTTTAGGAGATATGGCCAAAAGAAGTTTTTCATATAAAAATTTCAATTTTTTTAGGATTTTGGTGGATTTTTCGATTTTTTGAGGGTGGTCACGAATTATCGTCCTTTTCGCTCTAGGACGCTTAGTTTAGGAGATATGGCCAAAAGAAGTTTTTCATATAAAAATTTCAATTGTTTTAGGATTTGGGTGGATTTTTCGATTTTTTGAGGGTGGTCACGAATTATCGTCCTTTTCGCTCTAGGACGCTTAGTTTAGGAGATATGGCCAAAAGAAGTTTTTCATATAAAAATTTCAATTTTTTTAGGATTTGGGTGGATTTTTCGATTTTTTGAGGTTGGTCACGAATTATCGTCCTTTTCGCTCTAGGACGCTTTGTTTAGGAGATATGGCCAAAAGAAGTTTTTCATATAAAAATTTCAATTTTTTTAGGATTTGGGTGGATTTTTCGATTTTTTGAGGGTGGTCACGAATTATCGTCCTTTTCGCTCTAGGACGCTTAGTTTAGGAGATATGGCCAAAAGAAGTTTTTCATATAAAAATTTCAATTTTTTTAGGATTTGGTTGGATTTATCGATTTTTGAGGGTGGTCACGAATTATCGTTCTTTTCGCTCTAGGACGCTTAGTTTAGGAGATATGACCAAAAGAAGTTTTTGATATAAAAATTTCAATTTTTGTAGGATTTGGGTGGATTTTTCGATTTTTTGAGGGTGGTCACGAATTATCGTCCTTTTCGCTCTAGGACGCTTAGTTTAGGAGATATGGCCAAAAGAAGTTTTTCATATAAAAATTTCAATTTTTTTTAGGATTTGGGTGGATTTTTCGATTTTTTGAGGGTGGTCACGAATTTTTGTCCTTTTCGCTCTAGGACGCTTAGTTTAGGAGATATGGCCAAAGGAAGTTTTTCATATAAAAATTTAAATTTTTTAGGATTTGGGTGGATTTTTCGATTTTTTGAGGGTGGTCACGAATTATCGCTCTTTTCGCTCTAGGACGCTTAGTTTAGGAGATATGGCCACAAGAAGTTTTTCATATAAAAATTTCAATTTTTTTTAGGATTTGGGTGGATTTTTCGATTTTTTGGGGGTGGTCACGAATTTTTGTCCTTTTCGCTCTAGGACGCTTAGTTTAGGAGATATGGCCAAAATAAGTTTTTGATATAAAAATTTCAATTTTTTAAGGATTTGGGTGGATTTTTCGATTTTTTGAGGGTGGTCACGAATTATCGTCCTTTTCGCTCTAGGACGCTTAGTTTAGGAGATATGGCCAAAAGAAGTTTTTCATATAAAAATTTCAATTTTTTTAGGATTTGGGTGGATTTTTCGATTTTTTGAGGGTGGTCACGAATTATCGTCCTTTTTGCTCTAGGACGCTTAGTTTAGGAGATATGGCCACAAGAAGTTTTTCATATAAAAATTTCAATTTTTTTTAGGATTTGGGTGGATTTTTCGATTTTTTGGGGGTGGTCACGAATTTTTGTCCTTTTCACTCTAGGACGCTTAGTTTAGGAGATATGGCCAAAATAAGTTTTTGATATAAAAATTTCAATTTTTTAAGGATTTGGGTGGATTTTTCGATTTTTTGAGGGTGGTCACGAATTATCGTCCTTTTCGCTCTAGGACGCTTAGTTTAGGAGATATGGCCAAAAGAAGTTTTTCATATAAAAATTTCAATTTTTTTAGGATTTGGGTGGATTTTTCGATTTTTTGAGGGTGGTCACGAATTATCGTCCTTTTTGCTCTAGGACGCTTAGTTTAGGAGATATGGCCACAAGAAGTTTTTCATATAAAAATTTCAATTTTTTTTAGGATTTGGGTGGATTTTTCGATTTTTTGGGGGTGGTCACGAATTTTTGTCCTTTTCGCTCTAGGACGCTTAGTTTAGGAGATATGGCCACAAGAAGTTTTTGATATAAAAATTTCAATTTTTTAAGGATTTGGGTGGATTTTTCGATTTTTTGAGGGTGGTCACGAATTATCGTCCTTTTCGCTCTAGGACGCTTAGTTTAGGAGATATGGCCAAAAGAAGTTTTTCATATAAAAATTTCAATTTTTTTAGGATTTGGGTGGATTTTTCGATTTTTTGAGGGTGGTCACGAATTATCGTCCTTTTTGCTCTAGGACGCTTAGTTTAGGAGATATGGCCACAAGAAGTTTTTCATATAAAAATTTCAATTTTTTTTAGGATTTGGGTGGATTTTTCGATTTTTTGGGGGTGGTCACGAATTTTTGTCCTTTTCGCTCTAGGACGCTTAGTTTAGGAGATATGGCCAAAATAAGTTTTTGATATAAAAATTTCAATTTTTTAAGGATTTGGGTGGATTTTTCGATTTTTTGAGGGTGGTCACGAATTATCGTCCTTTTCGCTCTAGGACGCTTAGTTTAGGAGATATGGCCAAAAGAAGTTTTTCATATAAAAATTTCAATTTTTTTAGGATTTGGGTGGATTTTTCGATTTTTTGAGGGTGGTCACGAATTATCGTCCTTTTTGCTCTAGGACGCTTAGTTTAGGAGATATGGCCACAAGAAGTTTTTCATATAAAAATTTCAATTTTTTTTAGGATTTGGGTGGATTTTTCGATTTTTTGGGGGTGGTCACGAATTTTTGTCCTTTTCGCTCTAGGACGCTTAGTTTAGGAGATATGGCCAAAATAAGTTTTTGATATAAAAATTTCAATTTTTTAAGGATTTGGGTGGATTTTTCGATTTTTTGAGGGTGGTCACGAATTATCGTCCTTTTCGCTCTAGGACGCTTAGTTTAGGAGATATGGCCAAAAGAAGTTTTTCATATAAAAATTTCAATTTTTTTAGGATTTGGGTGGATTTTTCGATTTTTTGAGGGTGGTCACGAATTATCGTCCTTTTTGCTCTAGGACGCTTAGTTTAGGAGATATGGCCACAAGAAGTTTTTCATATAAAAATTTCAATTTTTTTAGGATTTGGGTTGATTTTTCGATTTTTTGAGGGTGGTCACGAATTATCGTCCTTTTCGCTCTAGGACGCTTAGTTTAGGAGATATGGCCAAAAGAAGTTTTTCATATAAAAATTTCAATTTTTTTAGGATTTGGGTGGATTTTTCGATTTTTGAGGGTGGTCACGAATTATCGTCCTTTTCGCTCTAGGACGCTTAGTTTAGGAGATATGGCCAAAAGAAGTTTTTCATATAAAAATTTCAATTTTTTAAGGATTTGGGTGGATTTTTCGATTTTTTGAGGTTGGTCACGAATTATCGTCCTTTTCGCTCTAGGACGCTTACTTTAGGAGATATGGCCAAAAGAAGTTTTTCATATAGAAATTTCAAATTTTTTGGATTTTTCGATTTTTTGAGGGTGGTCACGAATTATCGTCCTTTTCGCTCTAGGACGCTTAGTTTAGGAGATATGGCCAAAAGCAGTTTTTCATATAAAAATTTCAATTTTTTTAGGATTTGGGTGGATTTTTCGATTTTTTGAGGGTGGTCACGAATTATCGTCCTTTTTGCTCTAGGACGCTTAGTTTAGGAGATATGGCCACAAGAAGTTTTTCATATAAAAATTTCAATTTTTTTAGGATTTGGGTTGATTTTTCGATTTTTTGAGGGTGGTCACGAATTATCGTCCTTTTCGCTCTAGGACGCTTAGTTTAGGAGATATGGCCAAAAGAAGTTTTTCATATAAAAATTTCAATTTTTTTAGGATTTGGGTGGATTTTTCGATTTTTGAGGGTGGTCACGAATTATCGTCCTTTTCGCTCTAGGACGCTTAGTTTAGGAGATATGGCCAAAAGAAGTTTTTCATATAAAAATTTCAATTTTTTAAGGATTTGGGTGGATTTTTCGATTTTTTGAGGTTGGTCACGAATTATCGTCCTTTTCGCTCTAGGACGCTTACTTTAGGAGATATGGCCAAAAGAAGTTTTTCATATAGAAATTTCAAATTTTTTGGATTTTGGTGGATTTTTCGATTTTTTGAGGGTGGTCACGAATTATCGTCCTTTTCGCTCTAGGACGCTTAGTTTAGGAGATATGGCCAAAAGCAGTTTTTCATATAAAAATTTCAATTTTTTTAGGATTTGGGTGGATTTTTCGATTTTTTGAGGGTGGTCACGAATTATCGTCCTTTTTGCTCTAGGACGCTTAGTTTAGGAGATATGGCCAAAAGAAGTTTTTCATATAGAAATTTCAATTTTTTTAGGATTTGGGTGGATTTTTCGATTTTTTGAGGGTGGTCACGAATTTTTGCCCTTTTCGCTCTAGGACGCTTAGTTTAGGAGATATGGCCAAAAGAAGTTTTTCATATAAAAATTTCAATTTTTTTAGGATTTGGGTGGATTTTTCGATTTTTTGAGGGTGGTCACGAATTTTTGCTCTTTTCGCTCTAGGACGCTTAGTTTAGGAGATATGGCCAAAAGAAGTTTTTCATATAAAAATTTCGATTTTTTAAGGATTTGGGTGGATTTTTCGATTTTTTGAGGTTGGTCACGAATTATCGTCCTTTTTGCTCTAGGACGCTTAGTTTAGGAGATATGGCCACAAGAAGTTTTTCATATAAAAATTTCAATTTTTTTAGGATTTGGGTGGATTTTTCGATTTTTTGAGGGTGGTCACGAATTATCGTCCTTTTCGCTCTAGGACGCTTAGTTTAGGAGATATGGCCAAAAGAAGTTTTTCATATAAAAATTTCAATTTTTTTAGGATTTGGGTGGATTTTTCGATTTTTTGAGGGTGGTCACGAATTATTGTCCTTTTCGCTCTAGGACGCTTAGTTTAGGAGATATGGCCAAAAGAAGTTTTTCATATAAAAATTTCAATTTTTTTAGGATTTGGGTGGATTTTTCGATTTTTTGAGGGTGGTCACGAATTATCGTCCTTTTCGCTCTAGGACGCTTAGTTTAGGAGATATGGCCAAAGGAAGTTTTTCATATAAAAATTTAAATTTTTTAGGATTTGGGTGGATTTTTCGATTTTTTGAGGGTGGTCACGAATTATCGCTCTTTTCGCTCTAGGACGCTTAGTTTAGGAGATATGGCCACAAGAAGTTTTTCATATAAAAATTTCAATTTTTTTTAGGATTTGGGTGGATTTTTCGATTTTTTGGGGGTGGTCACGAATTTTTGTCCTTTTCGCTCTAGGACGCTTAGTTTAGGAGATATGGCCAAAATAAGTTTTTGATATAAAAATTTCAATTTTTTAAGGATTTGGGTGGATTTTTCGATTTTTTGAGGGTGGTCACGAATTATCGTCCTTTTCGCTCTAGGACGCTTAGTTTAGGAGATATGGCCAAAAGAAGTTTTTCATATAAAAATTTCAATTTTTTTAGGATTTGGGTGGATTTTTCGATTTTTTGAGGGTGGTCACGAATTATCGTCCTTTTTGCTCTAGGACGCTTAGTTTAGGAGATATGGCCACAAGAAGTTTTTCATATAAAAATTTCAATTTTTTTTAGGATTTGGGTGGATTTTTCGATTTTTTGGGGGTGGTCACGAATTTTTGTCCTTTTCACTCTAGGACGCTTAGTTTAGGAGATATGGCCAAAATAAGTTTTTGATATAAAAATTTCAATTTTTTAAGGATTTGGGTGGATTTTTCGATTTTTTGAGGGTGGTCACGAATTATCGTCCTTTTCGCTCTAGGACGCTTAGTTTAGGAGATATGGCCAAAAGAAGTTTTTCATATAAAAATTTCAATTTTTTTAGGATTTGGGTGGATTTTTCGATTTTTTGAGGGTGGTCACGAATTATCGTCCTTTTTGCTCTAGGACGCTTAGTTTAGGAGATATGGCCACAAGAAGTTTTTCATATAAAAATTTCAATTTTTTTTAGGATTTGGGTGGATTTTTCGATTTTTTGGGGGTGGTCACGAATTTTTGTCCTTTTCGCTCTAGGACGCTTAGTTTAGGAGATATGGCCACAAGAAGTTTTTGATATAAAAATTTCAATTTTTTAAGGATTTGGGTGGATTTTTCGATTTTTTGAGGGTGGTCACGAATTATCGTCCTTTTCGCTCTAGGACGCTTAGTTTAGGAGATATGGCCAAAAGAAGTTTTTCATATAAAAATTTCAATTTTTTTAGGATTTGGGTGGATTTTTCGATTTTTTGAGGGTGGTCACGAATTATCGTCCTTTTTGCTCTAGGACGCTTAGTTTAGGAGATATGGCCACAAGAAGTTTTTCATATAAAAATTTCAATTTTTTTTAGGATTTGGGTGGATTTTTCGATTTTTTGGGGGTGGTCACGAATTTTTGTCCTTTTCGCTCTAGGACGCTTAGTTTAGGAGATATGGCCAAAATAAGTTTTTGATATAAAAATTTCAATTTTTTAAGGATTTGGGTGGATTTTTCGATTTTTTGAGGGTGGTCACGAATTATCGTCCTTTTCGCTCTAGGACGCTTAGTTTAGGAGATATGGCCAAAAGAAGTTTTTCATATAAAAATTTCAATTTTTTTAGGATTTGGGTGGATTTTTCGATTTTTTGAGGGTGGTCACGAATTATCGTCCTTTTTGCTCTAGGACGCTTAGTTTAGGAGATATGGCCACAAGAAGTTTTTCATATAAAAATTTCAATTTTTTTTAGGATTTGGGTGGATTTTTCGATTTTTTGGGGGTGGTCACGAATTTTTGTCCTTTTCGCTCTAGGACGCTTAGTTTAGGAGATATGGCCAAAATAAGTTTTTGATATAAAAATTTCAATTTTTTAAGGATTTGGGTGGATTTTTCGATTTTTTGAGGGTGGTCACGAATTATCGTCCTTTTCGCTCTAGGACGCTTAGTTTAGGAGATATGGCCAAAAGAAGTTTTTCATATAAAAATTTCAATTTTTTTAGGATTTGGGTGGATTTTTCGATTTTTTGAGGGTGGTCACGAATTATCGTCCTTTTTGCTCTAGGACGCTTAGTTTAGGAGATATGGCCACAAGAAGTTTTTCATATAAAAATTTCAATTTTTTTAGGATTTGGGTTGATTTTTCGATTTTTTGAGGGTGGTCACGAATTATCGTCCTTTTCGCTCTAGGACGCTTAGTTTAGGAGATATGGCCAAAAGAAGTTTTTCATATAAAAATTTCAATTTTTTTAGGATTTGGGTGGATTTTTCGATTTTTGAGGGTGGTCACGAATTATCGTCCTTTTCGCTCTAGGACGCTTAGTTTAGGAGATATGGCCAAAAGAAGTTTTTCATATAAAAATTTCAATTTTTTAAGGATTTGGGTGGATTTTTCGATTTTTTGAGGTTGGTCACGAATTATCGTCCTTTTCGCTCTAGGACGCTTACTTTAGGAGATATGGCCAAAAGAAGTTTTTCATATAGAAATTTCAAATTTTTTGGATTTTTCGATTTTTTGAGGGTGGTCACGAATTATCGTCCTTTTCGCTCTAGGACGCTTAGTTTAGGAGATATGGCCAAAAGCAGTTTTTCATATAAAAATTTCAATTTTTTTAGGATTTGGGTGGATTTTTCGATTTTTTGAGGGTGGTCACGAATTATCGTCCTTTTTGCTCTAGGACGCTTAGTTTAGGAGATATGGCCACAAGAAGTTTTTCATATAAAAATTTCAATTTTTTTAGGATTTGGGTTGATTTTTCGATTTTTTGAGGGTGGTCACGAATTATCGTCCTTTTCGCTCTAGGACGCTTAGTTTAGGAGATATGGCCAAAAGAAGTTTTTCATATAAAAATTTCAATTTTTTTAGGATTTGGGTGGATTTTTCGATTTTTGAGGGTGGTCACGAATTATCGTCCTTTTCGCTCTAGGACGCTTAGTTTAGGAGATATGGCCAAAAGAAGTTTTTCATATAAAAATTTCAATTTTTTAAGGATTTGGGTGGATTTTTCGATTTTTTGAGGTTGGTCACGAATTATCGTCCTTTTCGCTCTAGGACGCTTACTTTAGGAGATATGGCCAAAAGAAGTTTTTCATATAGAAATTTCAAATTTTTTGGATTTTGGTGGATTTTTCGATTTTTTGAGGGTGGTCACGAATTATCGTCCTTTTCGCTCTAGGACGCTTAGTTTAGGAGATATGGCCAAAAGCAGTTTTTCATATAAAAATTTCAATTTTTTTAGGATTTGGGTGGATTTTTCGATTTTTTGAGGGTGGTCACGAATTATCGTCCTTTTTGCTCTAGGACGCTTAGTTTAGGAGATATGGCCAAAAGAAGTTTTTCATATAGAAATTTCAATTTTTTTAGGATTTGGGTGGATTTTTCGATTTTTTGAGGGTGGTCACGAATTTTTGCCCTTTTCGCTCTAGGACGCTTAGTTTAGGAGATATGGCCAAAAGAAGTTTTTCATATAAAAATTTCAATTTTTTTAGGATTTGGGTGGATTTTTCGATTTTTTGAGGGTGGTCACGAATTTTTGCTCTTTTCGCTCTAGGACGCTTAGTTTAGGAGATATGGCCAAAAGAAGTTTTTCATATAAAAATTTCGATTTTTTAAGGATTTGGGTGGATTTTTCGATTTTTTGAGGTTGGTCACGAATTATCGTCCTTTTTGCTCTAGGACGCTTAGTTTAGGAGATATGGCCACAAGAAGTTTTTCATATAAAAATTTCAATTTTTTTAGGATTTGGGTGGATTTTTCGATTTTTTGAGGGTGGTCACGAATTATCGTCCTTTTCGCTCTAGGACGCTTAGTTTAGGAGATATGGCCAAAAGAAGTTTTTCATATAAAAATTTCAATTTTTTTAGGATTTGGGTGGATTTTTCGATTTTTTGAGGGTGGTCACGAATTATTGTCCTTTTCGCTCTAGGACGCTTAGTTTAGGAGATATGGCCAAAAGAAGTTTTTCATATAAAAATTTCAATTTTTTTAGGATTTGGGTGGATTTTTCGATTTTTTGAGGGTGGTCACGAATTATCGTCCTTTTCGCTCTAGGACGCTTAGTTTAGGAGATATGGCCAAAAGAAGTTTTTCATATAAAAATTTCAATTTTTTTAGGATTTGGGTGGATTTTTCGATTTTTTGAGGGTGGTCACGAATTATCGTCCTGTTCGCTCTAGGACGCTTAGTTTAGGAGATATGGCCAAAAGAAGGTTTTCATATAAAATTTCAATTTTTTAAGGATTTGGGTGGATTTTGCGATTTTTTGAGGGTGGTCACGAATTATCGTCCTTTTCGCTCTAGGACGCTTAGTTTAGGAGATATGGCCAAAAGAAGTTTTTCATATAAAAATTTCAATTTTTTTAAGATTTGGGTGGATTTTTCGCTTTTTTGAGGGTGGTCACGAATTATCGTCCTTTTCGCTCTAGGACGCTTAGTTTAGGAGATATGGCCAAAAGAAGTTTTTCATATAAAAATTTCAATTTTTTTGGATTTTGGTGGATTTTTCGATTTTTTGAGGGTGGTCACGAATTATTGTCCTTTTCGCTCTAGGACGCTTAGTTTAGGAGATATGGCCAAAAGAAGTTTTTCATATAAAAATTTCAATTTTTTTAGGATTTGGGTGGATTTTCCGATTTTTTGAGGGTGGTCACGAATTATCGTCCTTTTTGCTCTAGGACGCTTAGTTTAGGACATATGGCCAAAAGAAGTTTTTCATATAAAAATTTCAATTTTTTTAGGATTTTGGTGGATTTTTAGATTTTTTGAGGGTGGTCACGAATTATCGTCCTTTTCGCTCTAGGACGCTTAGTTTAGGAGATATGGCCAAAATAAGTTTTTGATATAAAAATTTCAATTTTTTCGATTTTTTGAGGGTGGTCACGAATTATCGTCCTTTTCGCTCTAGGACGCTTAGTTTAGGAGATATGGCCACAAAAAGTTTTTCATATAAAAATTTCATTTTTTTAGGATTTGGGTGGATTTTTCGATTTTTTGAGGGTGGTCACGAATTATCGTCCTTTTTGCTCTAGGACGCTTAGTTTAGGAGATATGGCCAAAAGAAGTTTTTCATATAAAAATTTCAATTTTTTTGGGATTTGGGTTGATTTTTCTATTTTTTGAGGGTGGTCACGAATTATCGTCCTTTTCGCTCTAGGACGCTTAGTTTAGGAGATATGGCCACAAGAAGTTTTTCATATAAAAATTTCAATTTTTTTAGGATTTGGGTTGATTTTTAGATTTTTTGAGGGTGGTCACGAATTATCGTCCTTTTCGCTCTAGGACGCTTAGTTTAGGAGATATGGCCAAAAGAAGTTTTTCATATAAAAATTTCAATTTTTTTAGGATTTGGGTGGATTTTTCGATTTTTTGAGGGTGGTCACGAATTATTGTCCTTTTCGCTCTAGGACGCTTAGTTTAGGAGATATGGCCAAAAGAAGTTTTTCATATAAAAATTTCAATTTTTTTAGGATTTGGGTGATTTTTTCGATTTTTTGAGGGTGGTCACGAATTATCGTCCTTTTCGCTCTAGGACGCTTAGTTTAGGAGATATGGCCAAAAGAAGTTTTTCATATAAAAATTTCAATTTTTTTAGGATTTGGGTGGATTTTTCGATTTTTTGAGGGTGGTCACGAATTATCGTCCTTTTCGCTCTAGGACGCTTAGTTTAGGAGATATGGCCAAAAGAAGTTTTTCATATAAAAATTTCAATTTTTTTAGGATTTGGGTGGATTTTTCGATTTTTTGAGGGTGGTCACGAATTATCGTCCTTTTCGCTCTAGGACGCTTAGTTTAGGAGATATGGCCAAAAGAAGTTTTTCATATAAAAATTTCAATTTTTTTACGGATTTGGGTGGATTTTTCGATTTTTTGAGGTTGGCCACGAATTATCGTCCTTTTCGCTTAGTTTAGGAGATATGGCCAAAAGAAGTTTTTCATATAAAAATTAAATTTTTTTTAGGATTTGGGTGGATTTTTCGATTTTTTTAGGGTGGTCACGAATTATCGTCCTTTCGCTCTAGGACGCTTAGTTTAGGAGATATGGCCAAAAGAAGTTTCTCATATAAAAATTTCAATTTTTTTAGGATTTGGGTGGATTTTTCGATTTTTTGAGGGTGGTCACGAATTATCGTCCTTTTCGCACTAGGACGCTTAGTTTAGGAGATATGGCCACAAGAAGTTTTTCATATAAAAATTTCAATTTTTTTTAGGATTTGGGTGGATTTTTCGATTTTTTGGGGGTGGTCACGAATTTTTGTCCTTTTCGCTCTAGGACGCTTAGTTTAGGAGATATGGCCAAAATAAGTTTTTGATATAAAAATTTCAATTTTTTAAGGATTTGGGTGGATTTTTCGATTTTTTGAGGGTGGTCGCGAATTATCGTCCTTTTTGCTCTAGGACGCTTAGTTTAGGAGATATGGCCACAAGAAGTTTTTCATATAAAAATTTCAATTTTTTTAGGATTTGGGTTGATTTTTCGATTTTTTGAGGGTGGTCACGAATTATCGCTCTTTTCGCTCTAGGACGCTTAGTTTAGGAGATATGGCCAAAAGAAGTTTTTCATATAAAAATTTCAATTTTTTTTAGGATTTGGGTGGATTTTTCGATTTTTTGGGGGTGGTCACGAATTTTTGTCCTTTTCGCTCTAGGACGCTTAGTTTAGGAGATATGGCCAAAATAAGTTTTTGATATAAAAATTTCAATTTTTTAAGGATTTGGGTGAATTTTTGGTTTTTTTGAGGGTGGTCGCGAATTATCGTCCTTTTTGCTCTAGGACGCTTTGTTTAGGAGATATGGCCAAAAGAAGTTTTTCATATAAAAATTTCAATTTTTTTAGGATTTTGGTGGATTTTTCGATTTTTTGAGGGTGGTCACGAATTATTGTCCTTTTCGCTCTAGGACGCTTAGTTTAGGAGATATGGCCAAAAGAAGTTTTTCATATAAAAATTTCAATTTTTTTAGGATTTGGGTGGATTTTTCGATTTTTTGAGGGTGGTCACGAATTATCGTCCTTTTCGCTCTAGGACGCTTAGTTTAGGAGATATGGCCAAAAGAAGTTTTTCATATAAAAATTTCAATTTTTTTAGGATTTGGGTGGATTTTTCGATTTTTTTGAGTGTGGTCACGAATTATTGTCCTTTTCGCTCTAGGACGCTTAGTTTGGAGATATGGCCAAAAGAAGTTTTTCATATAAAAATTTCAATTTTTTTAGGATTTGGGTGGATTTTTCGATTTTTTGAGGGTGGTCACGAATTATCGTCCTTTTCGCTCTAGGACGCTTAGTTTAGGAGATATGGCCAAAAGAAGTTTTTCATATAAAAATTTCAATTTTTTTAGGATTTGGGTGGATTTTTCGATTTTGTGAGGGTGGTCACGAATTATCGTCCTTTTCGCTCTAGGACGCTTAGTTTAGGAGATATGGCCAAAAGAAGTTTTTCATATAAAATTTCAATTTTTTAAGGCTTTGGGTGGATTTTTCGATTTTTTGAGGGTGGTCACGAATTATCGTACTTTTCGCTCTAGGACGCTTAGTTTAGGAGATATGGCCAAAACAAGTTTTTCATATAAAAATTTCAATTTTTTTGGATTTTGGTGGATTTTTCGATTTTTTGAGGGTGGTCACGAATTTTTGCCCTTTTCGCTCTAGGACGCTTAGTTTAGGAGATATAGCCAAAAGAAGTTTTTCACGAATTATCGTCCTTTTCGCTGTAGGACGCTTAGTTTAGAAGATATGGCCAAAAGAAGTTTTTCATATAAAAATTTCAATTTTTTTAGGATTTGGTTGGATTTTTCGATTTTTTGAGGGTGGTCACGAATTATCGTCCTTTTCGCTCTAGGACGCTCAGTTTAGGAGATATGGCCAAAAAAAGTTTTTCATATAAAAATTTCATTTTTTTAGGATTTGGGTGGATTTTTCGATTTTTTGAGGGTGGTCACGAATTATCGCTCTTTTCGCTCTAGGACGCTTAGTTTAGGAGATATGGCCAAAAGAAGTTTTTCATATAAAAATTTCAATTTTTTTTAGGATTTGGGTGGATTTTTCGATTTTTTGGGGGTGGTCACGAATTTTTGTCCTTTTCGCTCTAGGACGCTTAGTTTAGGAGATATGGCCAAAATAAGTTTTTGATATAAAAATTTCAATTTTTTAAGGATTTGGGTGGATTTTTCGATTTTGTGAGGGTGGTCGCGAATTATCGTCCTTTTTGCTCTAGGACGCTTAGTTTAGGAGATATGGCCACAAGAAGTTTTTCATATAAAAATTTCAATTTTTTTAGGATTTGGGTTGATTTTTCGATTTTTTGAGGGTGGTCACGAATTATCGTCCTTTTCGCTCTAGGACGCTTAGTTTAGGAGATATGGCCAAAAGAAGTTTTTCATATAAAAATTTCAATTTTTTTAGGATTTGGGTGGATTTTTCGATTTTTTGAGGGTGGTCACGAATTATTGTCCTTTTCGCTCTAGGACGCTTAGTTTAGGAGATATGGCCAAAAGAAGTTTTTCATATAAAAATTTCAATTTTTTTAGGATTTGGGTGGATTTTTCGATTTTTTGAGGGTGGTCACGAATTATCGT
The DNA here is from genome assembly GCF_050003625.1 of Haematobia irritans. Classification (NCBI taxonomy): domain Eukaryota; kingdom Metazoa; phylum Arthropoda; class Insecta; order Diptera; family Muscidae; genus Haematobia; species Haematobia irritans. Next base: position 25,947,844 of record NC_134397.1, read on the forward strand.
CCTTTTTGCTCTAGGACGCTTAGTTGAGGAGATATGGCCACAAGAAGTTTTTCATATAAAAATTTCAATTTTTTTAGGATTTGGGTTGATTTTTCGATTTTTTGAGGGTGGTCACGAATTATCGTCCTAGAGCGAAAAGGACGCTCTAGGACGCTTTGTTTAGGAGATATGGCCAAAAGAAGTTTTTCATATAAAAATTTCAATTTTTTTAGGATTTTGGTGGATTTTTCGATTTTTTGAGGGTGGTCACGAATTATTGTCCTTTTCGCTCTAGGACGCTTAGTTTAGGAGATATGGCCAAAAGAAGTTTTTCATATAAAAATTTCAATTTTTTTAGGATTTGGGTGGATTTTTCGATTTTTTGAGGGTGGTCACGAATTATCGTCCTTTTTGCTCTAGGACGCTTAGTTTAGGAGATATGGCCACAAGAAGTTTTTCATATAAAAATTTCAATTTTTTTAGGATTTGGGTTGATTTTTCGATTTTTTGAGGGTGGTCACGAATTATCGTCCTTTTCGCTCTAGGACGCTTAGTTTAGGAGATATGGCCAAAAGAAGTTTTTCATATAAAAATTTCAATTTTTTTAGGATTTGGGTGGATTTTTCGATTTTTTGAGGGTGGTCACGAATTATCGTCCTTTTCGCTCTAGGACGCTTAGTTTAGGAGATATGGCCAAAAGAAGTTTTTCATATAAAATTTCAATTTTTTAAGGCTTTGGGTGGATTTTTCGATTTTTTGAGGGTGGTCACGAATTATCGTACTTTTCGCTCTAGGACGCTTAGTTTAGGAGATATGGCCAAAACAAGTTTTTCATATAAAAATTTCAATTTTTTTGGATTTTGGTGGATTTTTCGATTTTTTGAGGGTGGTCACGAATTATTGTCCTTTTCGCTCTAGGACGCTTAGTTTAGGAGATATGGCCAAAAGAAGTTTTTCATATAAAAATTTCAATTTTTTTAGGATTTGGGTGGATTTTTCGATTTTTTGAGGGTGGTCACGAATTATCGTCCTTTTTGCTCTAGGACGCTTAGTTTAGGAGATATGGCCAAAAGAAGTTTTTCATATAAAAATTTAAATTTTTTTAGGATTTGGGTTGATTTTTCGATTTGTTGAGGGTGGTCACGAATTATCGTCCTTTTCGCTCTAGGACGCTTAGTTTAGGAGATATGGCCAAAAGAAGTTTTTCATATAAAAATTTCAATTTTTTTAGGATTTGGGTGGATTTTTCGATTTTTTGAGGGTGGTCACGAATTTTTGCCCTTTTCGCTCTAGGACGCTTAGTTTAGGAGATATAGCCTAAAGAAGTTTTTCATATAAAAATTTCAATTTTTTTAGGATTTGGTTGGATTTTTCGATTTTTTGAGGGTGGTCACGAACTATCGTCCTTTTCGCTCTAGGACGCTTAGTTTAGGAGATATGGCCAAAAGAAGTTTTTCATATAAAAATTTCAATTTTTTTAGGATTTGGGTGGATTTTTCGATTTTTTGAGGGTGGTCACGAACTATCGTCCTTTTCGCTCTAGGACGCTTAGTTTAGGAGATATGGCCAAAAGAAGTTTTTCATATAAAAATTTCAATTTTTTTAGGATTTGGGTGGATTTTTCGATTTTTTGGGGGTGGTCACGAATTTTTGTCCTTTTCGCTCTAGGACGCTTAGTTTAGGAGATATGGCCAAAAGAAGTTTTTCATATAAAAATTTCAATTTTTTTAGGATTTTGGTGGATTTTTCGATTTTTTGAGGGTGGTCACGAATTATTGTCCTTTTCGCTCTAGGACGCTTAGTTTAGGAGATATGTCCAAAAGAAGTTTTTTCATATAAAAATTTCAATTTTTTTAGGATTTGGGTGGATTTTTCGATTTTTTGAGGGTGGTCACGAATTATCGTCCTTTTCGCTCTAGGACGCTTAGTTTAGGAGATATGGCCAAAAGAAGTTTTTCATATAAAATTTCAATTTTTTAAGGCTTTGGGTGGATTTTTCGATTTTTTGAGGGTGGTCACGAATTATCGTCCTTTTCGCTCTAGGACGCTTAGTTTAGGAGATATGGCCAAAACAAGTTTTTCATATAAAAATTTCAATTTTTTTGGATTTTGGTGGATTTTTCGAGGGTGGTCACGAATTATTGTCCTTTTCGCTCTAGGACGCTTAGTTTAGGAGATATGGCCAAAAGAAGTTTTTCATATAAAAATTTCAATTTTTTTGGATTTTGGTGGATTTTTCGATTTTTTGAGGGTGGTCACGAATTATCGTCCTTTTCGCTCTAGGACGCTTAGTTTAGGAGATATGGCCAAAAGAAGTTTTTCATATAAAATTTCAATTTTTTAAGGCTTTGGGTGGATTTTTCGATTTTTTGAGGGTGGTCACGAATTATCGTCCTTTTTGCTCTAGGACGCTTAGTTTAGGAGATATGGCCAAAAGAAGTTTTTCATATAAAAATTTAAATTTTTTTAGGATTTGGGTTGATTTTTCGATTTGTTGAGGGTGGTCACGAATTATCGTCCTTTTCGCTCTAGGACGCTTAGTTTAGGAGATATGGCCAAAAGAAGTTTTTCATATAAAAATTTCAATTTTTTTAGGATTTGGTTGGATTTTTCGATTTTTTGAGGGTGGTCACGAATTATCGTCCTTTTCGCTCTAGGACGCTTAGTTTAGGAGATATGGCCAAAAGAAGTTTTTCATATACAAAATTTCAATTTTTTAAGGATTTGGGTGGATTTTTCGATTTTTTGAGGTTGGTCACGAATTATCGTCCTTTTCGCTCTAGGACGCTTAGTTTAGGTGATATGGCCAAAAGAAGTTTTTCATATAAAAATTTAAATTTTTTTAGGATTTGGGTGGATTTTTCGATTTTTTGAGGTTGGTCACGAATTATCGTCCTTTTCGCTCTAGGACGCTTTGTTTAGGAGATATGGCCAAAAGAAGTTTTTCATATAAAAATTTCGATTTTTTTAGGATTTGGGTGGATTTTTCGATTTTTTGAGGGTGGTCACGAATTATCGTCCTTTTCGCTCTAGGACGCTTAGTTTAGGAGATATGGCCAAAAGAAGTTTTTCATATAAAAATTTCAATTTTTTTAGGATTTGGGTGGATTTTTCGATTTTTTGAGGGTGGTCACGAATTTTTGCCCTTTTCGCTCTAGGACGCTTAGTTTAGGAGATATAGCCAAAAGAAGTTTTTCATATAAAAATTTCAATTTTTTTAGGATTTGGTTGGATTTTTCGATTTTTTGAGGGTAGTCACGAACTATCGTCCTTTTCGCTCTAGGACGCTTAGTTTAGGAGATATGGCCAAAAGAAGTTTTTCATATAAAAATTTCAATTTTTTTATGATTTGGGTGGTTTTTCGATTTTTTGAGGGTGGTCACGAACTATCGTCCTTTTCGCTCTAGGACGCTTAGTTTAGGAGATATGGCCAAAAGAAGTTTTTCATATAAAAATTTCAATTTTTTTTAGGATTTGGGTGGATTTTTCGATTTTTTGGGGGTGGTCACGAATTTTTGTCCTTTTCGCTCTAGGACGCTTAGTTTAGGAGATATGGCCAAAATAAGTTTTTGATATAAAAATTTCAATTTTTTAAGGATGTGGGTGGATTTTTCGATTTTTTGAGGGTGGTCGCGAATTATCGTCCTTTTTGCTCTAGGACGCTTAGTTTAGGAGATATGGCCACAAGAAGTTTTTCATATAAAAATTTCAATTTTTTTAGGATTTGGGTTGATTTTTCGATTTTTTGAGGGTGGTCACGAATTATCGTCCTAGAGCGAAAAGGACGCTCTAGGACGCTTTGTTTAGGAGATATGGCCAAAAGAAGTTTTTCATATAAAAATTTCAATTTTTTTAGGATTTTGGTGGATTTTTCGATTTTTTGAGGGTGGTCACGAATTATTGTCCTTTTCGCTCTAGGACGCTTAGTTTAGGAGATATGTCCAAAAGAAGTTTTTTCATATAAAAATTTCAATTTTTTTAGGATTTGGGTGGATTTTTCGATTTTTTGAGGGTGGTCACGAATTATTGTCCTTTTCGCTCTAGGACGCTTAGTTTAGGAGATATGGCCAAAAGAAGTTTTTCATATAAAAATTTCAATTTTTTAGGATTTGGGTGGATTTTTCGATTTTTTGAGGGTGGTCACGAATTATCGTCCTTTTC